>NW_027314759.1:0-668381 GCF_023375885.2 Dermacentor andersoni
CACACGCGAGACAGATTCCTCGAAAGAAAAGCCTCATAGTTGAAGAAAAAATTCGTCCTGGTCCGGGACTCCAACCCGGCACCACCGCCTTTACGGGGCAGCCGGTCTACAAATCTGAGCTAACCAGGCGGCTAGCCGATGGCACGGCGAAGTCGAATGTGTCGACAACACGAAGCAAAGGCAAGAGTTTGACGTAGTAGTTCTGCGGAAACCCGCAAGGTGGAGAGAAGTAATGAATAAACGAAAAATGAGACACCCACGCGTTCGTAGCAATTGCTACAAAGGAAACCCATACGCATTCCTCAACAGAAAAGCCTCATAGTTGAAGAAAAACTCGTCCTGGTCCGGGACCACCGCCTTTCCGGGGCAGCCGGGTCTACCAACTGAGCTAACCAGGCGGCTAGCAGATGGCAGGGCGAAGTCGAATATGTCGACAACACGAAGCAAAAGCAATAGTTTGACGTAGTAGTTCTGCGGAAACCCGCAAGGTGGAGAGAAGTAATGAATAAACGGAAAATGAGACATCCACCCGTTCGTAGCAATTGCTACAAAGGAAACCCATACGAGTTCCTCGAAAGAAAAGCCTCATAGTTGAAGAAAAATTCGTCCTGGTCCAGGACCTCTGCCTTTCCGCGGCAGCTGGTCTACCATCTGAGCTAACCAGGCGGCTAGCAGATGGCAGGGCGAAGTCGAATTTGTCGAGAACACGAAGCAAAAAGCAATAGTTTGACGTAGTAGTTCTGCGGAAACCCGCACGGTGGAGAGAAGTAATGAATAAACGGAAAATAAGACATCCACCCGTTCGTAGCAATTGCTACAAAGGAAACCCATACGGGTTTCTCGAAAGAAAAGCCTCATAGTTGAAGAAAAATTCGTCCTGGTCCGGACCCGAACCCGCGACCAGCGCCTTTCCGGGGCAGCCGCTCTAGCATCTGAGCTAACCAGGCGGCTAGCAGATGGCAGGGCGAAGTCGATTTTGTCGACCACACGAAGCAAACGCAAGAGTTTGACGTAGTAGTTCAGCGGAAACCCGCAAGGTGGAGAGAAGTAATGAATAAACGGAAAATGAGGCATCCACCCGTTCGTAGCAATTGCTACAAAGACAACCGATACGGGTTGCTCGAAAGAAAAGCCTCATAGTCGAAGAAAAATTCGTCCTGGTCCGGCACCACAGCCTTTCCGCGGCAGCTAGTCTACCATCTGAGCTAACCAGGCGGCTAGCAGATGGCAGGGCGAAGTCGAATTTGTCGAGAACACGAAGCAAAAGCAATAGTTTGACGTAGTAGTTCTGCGGAAACCGCACGGTGGAGAGAAGTAATGAATAAACGGAAAATAAGACATCCACCCGTTCGTAGCAATTGCTACAAAGGAAACCCATACGGGTTCCTCGACAGAAAAGCCTCATAGTTGAAGACAAATTCGTCCTGGTCCGGGACCACCGCCCTTCCTGGGCAGCCGGTCTGCCATCTGAGCTAACCAGGCGGCTAGCAGATGGCAGGGCGAAGTCGAATTTGTCGAGAACACGAAGCAAAAGCAATAGTTTGACGTAGTAGTTCTGCGGAAACCCGCACGGTGGAGAGAAGTAATGAATAAACGGAAAATAAGACATCCACCCGTTCGTAGCAATTGGTACAAAGGAAACCCATACGCGTTCCTTAACAGAAAAGCCTCATAGTTGAAGGAAAATTCGTCCTGGTCCGGGACCACCGCCTTTCTGGGGCGGCCGGTCTACCATCTGAGCTATCCAGGCGGCTAGCAGATGGCACGGCGAAGTCAAATTCGTCGACACCACGAAGCAAAGGCAAGTGTTTGACGTAGTAGTTCTGCGGAAACCCGCAAGGTGGAGTGAAGTAATGAATAAACGGAAAATGAGACATCCACCCATTCGTAGCAATTGCTTCAAAGGAAACCTATACGGGTTCCTCGAAAGAAAAGCCTCATAGTTGAAGAAAAATTCGTCCTGGTCCTGGACCACCGCCTTTCTGGGGCAGCCGGTCTACCATCGGAGCTAACCAGGCGGCTAGCAGATGGCAGGGCGAAGTCGAAATCGTCGACAACACGAAGCAAAGGCAAGAGTTTGACGTAGTAGTTCTGGGGAAACTCGCAAGGTGGAGAGAAGTAATGAATAAACGGAAAATGAGACATCCACCCGTTCGTAGCAATTGCTACAAAGGAAACCCATACGGGTTCCTCGAAAGAAAAGCCTCATAGTTGAAGACAAATTCGTCCTGGTCCGGGACCACCGCCTTTCCGGGGCAGCCGGTCTGCCATCTGAGCTAACCATGCGGCTAGCAGATGGCACGGCGAAGTCGAATTTGTCGACAACACGAAGCAAAGGCAAGAGTTTGACGTAGTAGTTCTGCGGAAACCCGCAAGGTGGAGAGAAGTAATGAATAAACGGAAAATGAGACATCCACCTGTTCGTAGCAATTGCTACAAAGGAAACCCATACGGGTTCCTCGAAAGAAAAACCTCATAGTTGAAAAAAAATTCGTCCTGGTCTGGGACCACCGCCTTTCCGGGGCAGCCGGTCTACCATCTGAGCTATCCAGGCGGCTAGCAGATGGCACAGCGAAGTCGAATTTGTCCACAACACGAAGCAAAGGCAAAAGTTTGACGTAGTAGTTCTGCGGATACCCGCAAGGTGGAGAGAAGTAATGAATAAACGGAAAATGAGACATCCACCAGTTCGTAGCAATTGGTACAAAGGAAACCCATACGCGTTCCTCAACAGAAAAGCCTCATAGTTGAAGAAAAATTCGTCCTGGTCCGGGACCACCGCCTTTCCGGGGCAGCCGGTCTACCATCTGAGCTATCCAGGCGGCTAGCAGATGGCACGGCGAAGTCGAATTTGTCCACAACACGAAGCAAAGGCAAAAGTTTGACGTAGTAGTTCTGCGGAAACCCGCAAGGTGGAGAGAAGTAATGAATAAACGGAAAATGAGACACCCACCCGTTCGTAGCGATTGCTACAAAGGAAACCCATACGGGTTCCTCGAAAGAAAAGCCTCATAGTTGAAGAAAAATTCGACCTGGTCCGGGTCCCGAACCCGCGACCACCGCCTTTCCGGGGCAGCCGCTCTAGCATCTGAGCTAACCAGGCGGCTAGCAGATGGCAGGGCGAAGTCGATTTTGTCGACCACACGAAGCAAACGCAAGAGTTTGACGTAGTAGTTCAGCGGAAACCCGCAAGGTGGAGAGAAGTAATGAATAAACGGAAAATGAGGCATCCACCCGTTCGTAGCAATTGCTACAAAGACAACCGATACGGGTTGCTCGAAAGAAAAGCCTCATAGTCGAAGAAAAATTCGTCCTGGTCCGGGACCACAGCCTTTCCGCGGCAGCCGGTCTACCATCTGAGCTAACCAGGCGGCTAGCAGATGGCAGGGCGAAGTCGAATTTGTCGAGAACACGAAGCAAAAGCAATAGTTTGACGTAGTAGTTCTGCGGAAACCCCGAAGGTGGAGAGAAGTAATGAATAAACGGAAAATAAGACATCCACTCGTTCGTAGCAATTGGTACAAAGGAAACCCATACGCGTTCCTTAACAGAAAAGCCTCATAGTTGAAGGAAAATTCGTCCTGGTCCGGGACCACCGCCTTTCCGGGGCAGCCGGTCTACCATCTGAGCTATCCAGGCGGCTAGCAGATGGCACGGCGAAGTCGAATTCGTCGACACCACGAAGCAAAGGCAAGTGTTTGACGTAGTAGTTCTGCGGAAACCCGCAAGGTGGAGTGAAGTAATGAATAAACGGAAAATGAGACATCCACCCATTCGTAGCAATTGCTACAAAGGAAACCCATACGGGTTCCTCGAAAGAAAAGCCTCATAGTTGAAGAAAAATTCCTACTGGTCCGGGACCACCGCTTTTCCGGGGCAGCCGGTCTACCATCTAAGCTAACGAGGCGCCTAGCAGATGGCACGGCGAAGTCGAATTTGTCGACAACACGAAGCAAAGGCAAGAGTTTGACGTAGTAGTTCTGCGGATACCCGCAAGGTGGAGAGAAGTAATGAATAAACGGAAAATGAGACACCCACCCGTTCGTAGCAGTTGCTACAAAGGAAACCAATACGGGTTCCTCGACAGAAAAGCCTCATAGTTGAAGAAAAATTCGTCCTGGTCCTGGACCACCGCCTTTCTGGGGCAGCCGGTCTACCATCGGAGCTAACCAGGCGGCTAGCAGATGGCAGGGCGAAGTCGAAATCGTCGACAACACGAAGCACAGGCAAGAGTTTGACGTAGTAGTTCTGCGGAAACTCGCAAGGTGGAGAGAAGTAATGAATAAACGGAAAATAAGACATCCACCCGTTCGTAGCAATTGCTACAAAGGAAACCCATACGTGTTCCTCGACAGAAAAGCCTCATAGTTGAAGACAAATTCGTCCTGGTCCGGGACCACCGCCTTTCCGGGGCAGCTGGTCTGCCATCTGAGCTAACCATGCGGCTAGCAGATGGCACGGCGAAGTCGAATTTGTCGACAACACGAAGCAAAGGCAAGAGTTTGACGTAGTAGTTCTGCGGAAACCCGCAAGGTGGAGAGAAGTAATGAATAAACGAAAAATGAGACACCCACGCGTTCGTAGCAATTGCTACAAAAGAAACCCATACGCGTTCCTCAACAGATAAGCCTCAAAGTTGAAGGAAAATTCGTCCTGGTCCGCGACCACCGCCTTTCCGGGGCAGCCGGTCAACCATCTGAGCTAACCAGGCGGCTAGCAGATGGCAGGGCGAAGTCGAATTTGTCGACAACACGAAGCAAAGGCAAGAGTTTGACGTAGTAGTTCTGCGGAAACCCGCAAGGTGGAGAGAAGTAATGAATAAACGAAAAATGAGACACCCACGCGTTCGTGGCAATTGCTACAAAGGAAACCCATACGCATTCCTCAACAGAAAAGCCTCATAGTTGAAGAAAAATTCGTCCTGGTCCGGGACCACCGCCTTTCCGGGGCAGCCGGTCTACCATCTGAGCTAACCAGGCGGCTAGTAGATGGCAGGGCGAAGTCGAATATGTCGACAACACGAAGCAAAAGCAATAGTTTGACGTAGTAGTTCTGCGGAAACCCGCAAGGTGGAGAGAAGTAATGAATAAACGGAAAATGAGACATCCACCTGTTCGTAGCAATTGCTACAAAGGAAACCCATACGGGTTCCTCGAAAGAAAAACCTCATAGTTGAAAAAAAATTCGTCCTGGTCTGGGACCACCGCCTATCCGGGGCAGCCGGTCTACCATCTGAGCTATCCAGGCGGCTAGCAGATGGCACAGCGAAGTCGAATTTGTCCACAACACGAAGCAAAGGCAAAAGTTTGACGTAGTAGTTCTGCGGATACCCGCAAGGTGGAGAGAAGTAATGAATAAACGGAAAATGAGACATCCACCAGTTCGTAGCAATTGGTACAAAGGAAACCCATACGCGTTCCTCAACAGAAAAGCCTCATAGTTGAAGAAAAATTCGTCCTGGTCCGGGACCACCGCCTTTCCGGGGCAGCCGGTCTACCATCTGAGCTATCCAGGCGGCTAGCAGATGGCACGGCGAAGTCGAATTTGTCCACAACACGAAGCAAAGGCAAAAGTTTGACGTAGTTGTTCTGCGGAAACCCGCAAGGTGGAGAGAAGTAATGAATAAACGGAAAATGAGACACCCACCCGTTCGTAGCGATTGCTACAAAGGAAACCCATACGGGTTGCTCGAAAGAAAAGCCTCATAGTCGAAGAAAAATTCGTCCTGGTCCGGGACCACAGCCTTTCCGCGGCAGCCGGTCTACCATCTGAGCTAACCAGGCGGCTAGCAGATGGCAGGGCGAAGTCGAATTTGTCGAGAACACGAAGCAAAAGCAATAGTTTGACGTAGTAGTTCTGCGGAAACCCGCACGGTGGAGAGAAGTAATGAATAAACGGAAAATAAGACATCCACCCGTTCGTAGCAATTGGTACAAAGGAAACCCATACGCGTTCCTTAACAGAAAAGCCTCATAGTTGAAGGAAAATTCGTCCTGGTCCGGGACCACCGCCTTTCCTGGGCAGCCGGTCTGCCATCTGAGCTAACCATGCGACTAGCAGACGGCACGGCGAAGTCGAATTTGTCGACAACACGAAGCAAAGGCAAGAGTTTGACGTAGTAGTTCTGCGGAAACCCGCAAGGTGGAGAGAAGTAATGAATAAACGAAAAATGAGACACCCACGCATTCGTAGCAATTGCTACAAAAGAAACCCATACGCGTTCCTCAACAGATAAGCCTCAAAGTTGAAGGAAAATTCGTCCTGGTCCGCGACCACCGCCTTTCCGGGGCAGCCGGTCTACCATCTGAGCTAACCAGGCGGCTAGCAGATGGCAGGGCGAAGTCGAATTTGTCGACAACACGAAGCAAAGGCAAGAGTTTGACGTAGTAGTTCTGCGGAAACCCGCAAGGTGGAGAGAAGTAATGAATAAACGAAAAATGAGACACCCACGCGTTCGTGGCAATTGCTACAAAGGAAACCCATACGCATTCCTCAACAGAAAAGCCTCATAGTTGAAGAAAAATTCGTCCATGTCCGGGACCACCGCCTTTCCGGGGCAGCCGGTCTACCATCTGAGCTAACCAGGCGGCTAGTAGATGGCAGGGCGAAGTCGAATATGTCGACAACACGAAGCAAAAGCAATAGTTTGACGTAGTAGTTCTGCGGAAACCCGCAAGGTGGAGAGAAGTAATGAATAAACGGAAAATGAGACATCCACCTGTTCGTAGCAATTGCTACAAAGGAAACCCATACGGGTTCCTCGAAAGAAAAACCCCATAGTTGAAGAAAAATTCGTCCTGGTCCGGGACCACCGCCTTTCCGGGGCAGCCGGTCTACCATCTGAGCTATCCAGGCGGCTAGCAGGTGGCACGGCGAAGTCGAATTTGTCCACAACACGAAGCAAAGGCAAAAGTTTGACGTAGTAGTTCTGCGGAAACCCGCAAGGTGGAGAGAAGTAATGAATAAACGGAAAATGAGACACCCACCCGTTCGTAGCGATTGCTACAAAGGAAACCCATACGGGTTCCTCGAAAGAAAAGCCTCATAGTTGAAGAAAAATTCGACCTGGTCCGGGTCCCGAACCCGCGACCACCGCCTTTCCGGGGCAGCCGCTCTAGCATCTGAGCTAACCAGGCGGCTAGCAGATGGCAGGGCGAAGTCGATTTTGTCGACCACACGAAGCAAACGCAAGAGTTTGACGTAGTAGTTCAGCGGAAACCCGCAAGGTGGAGAGAAGTAATGAATAAACGGAAAATGAGGCATCCACCCGTTCGTAGCAATTGCTACAAAGACAACCGATACGGGTTGCTCGAAAGAAAAGCCTCATAGTCGAAGAAAAATTCGTCCTGGTCCGGGACCACAGCCTTTCCGCGGCAGCCGGTCTACCATCTGAGCTAACCAGGCGGCTAGCAGATGGCAGGGCGAAGTCGAATTTGTCGAGAACACGAAGCAAAAGCAATAGTTTGACGTAGTAGTTCTGCGGAAACCCGCACGGTGGAGAGAAGTAATGAATAAACGGAAAATAAGACATCCACCCGTTCGTAGCAATTGGTACAAAGGAAACCCATACGCGTTCCTTAACAGAAAAGCCTCATAGTTGAAGGAAAATTCGTCCTGGTCCGGGACCACCGCTTTCCGGGGCAGCCGGTCTACCATCTGAGCTAACCAGGCGGCTAGCAGACGGCAGGGCGAAGTCGAATTTGTCAACAATAAGAAGCAAAGGCAAGCGTTTGACGTAGTATTTCTGCGGAAACCCGCAAGGTGGAGAGAAGTAATGAATAAACGGAAAATGAGACATCCACCCGTTCGTAGCAATTGCTACAAAGGAAACCCATACGGGTTCCTCGAAAGAAAAGCCTCATAGTTGAAGAAAAATTCATCCTGGTGCGGGATCCGAACCCGCGACCACCGCCTTTCCGGGGCAGCCGCTCTAGCATCTGAGCTAACCAGGCGGCTAGCAGATGGCAGGGCGAAGTCGATTTTGTCGACCACACGAAGCAAACGCAAGAGTTTGACGTAGTAGTTCAGCGGAAACCCGCAAGGTGGAGAGAAGTAATGAATAAACGGAAAATGAGGCATCCACCGTTCGTAGCAATTGCTACAAAGACAACCCATACGGGTTGCTCGAAAGAAAAGCCTCATAGTCGAAGAAAAATTCGTCCTGGTCCGAGACCACAGCCTTTCCGCGGCAGCCGGTCTACCACCTGAGCTAACCAGGCGGCTAGCAGATGGCAGGGCGAAGTCGAATTCGTCGTCAACACGAAGCAAAGGCAAGAGTTTGACGTAGTAGTTCTGCGGAAACCCGCAAGGTGGAGAGAAGTAATGAATAAACGGAAAATGCGGCATCCACCCGTTCGTAGCAATTGCTACAAAGGAAACCCATACGGCTTCCTCGAAAGAAAAGCCTCATAGTTGAAGAAAAATTCGTCCTGGTCCGGGACTCCAACCCGGCACCACCGCCTTTACGGGGCAGCCGGTCTACAAATCTGAGCTAACCAGGCGGCTAGCCGATGGCACGGCGAAGTCGAATGTGTCGACAACACGAAGCAAAGGCAAGAGTTTGACGTAGTAGTTCTGCGGAAACCCGCAAGGTGGAGAGAAGTAATGAATAAACGAAAAATGAGACACCCACGCGTTCGTAGCAATTGCTACAAAGGAAACCCATACGCATTCCTCAACAGAAAAGCCTCATAGTTGAAGAAAAACTCGTCCTGGTCCGGGACCACCGCCTTTCCGGGGCAGCCGGTCTACCAACTGAGCTAACCAGGCGGCTAGCAGATGGCAGGGCGAAGTCGAATATGTCGACAACACGAAGCAAAAGCAATAGTTTGACGTAGTAGTTCTGCGGAAACCCGCAAGGTGGAGAGAAGTAATGAATAAACGGAAAATGAGACATCCACCCGTTCGTAGCAATTGCTACAAAGGAAACCCATACGAGTTCCTCGAAAGAAAAGCCTCATAGTTGAAGAAAAATTCGTCCTGGTCCGGGACCTCTGCCTTTCCGCGGCAGCTGGTCTACCATCTGAGCTAACCAGGCGGCTAGCAGATGGCAGGGCGAAGTCGAATTTGTCGAGAACACGAAGCAAAAGCAATAGTTTGACGTAGTAGTTCTGCGGAAACCCGCACGGTGGAGAGAAGTAATGAATAAACGGAAAATAAGACATCCACCCGTTCGTAGCAATTGCTACAAAGGAAACCCATACGGGTTTCTCGAAAGAAAAGCCTCATAGTTGAAGAAAAATTCGTCCTGGTCCGGGACCCGAACCCGCGACCAGCGCCTTTCCGGGGCAGCCGCTCTAGCATCTGAGCTAACCAGGCGGCTAGCAGATGGCAGGGCGAAGTCGATTTTGTCGACCACACGAAGCAAACGCAAGAGTTTGACGTAGTAGTTCAGCGGAAACCCGCAAGGTGGAGAGAAGTAATGAATAAACGGAAAATGAGGCATCCACCCGTTCGTAGCAATTGCTACAAAGACAACCGATACGGGTTGCTCGAAAGAAAAGCCTCATAGTCGAAGAAAAATTCGTCCTGGTCCGGCACCACAGCCTTTCCGCGGCAGCTAGTCTACCATCTGAGCTAACCAGGCGGCTAGCAGATGGCAGGGCGAAGTCGAATTTGTCGAGAACACGAAGCAAAAGCAATAGTTTGACGTAGTAGTTCTGCGGAAACCCGCACGGTGGAGAGAAGTAATGAATAAACGGAAAATAAGACATCCACCCGTTCGTAGCAATTGCTACAAAGGAAACCCATACGGGTTCCTCGACAGAAAAGCCTCATAGTTGAAGACAAATTCGTCCTGGTCCGGGACCACCGCCTTTCCTGGGCAGCCGGTCTGCCATCTGAGCTAACCAGGCGGCTAGCAGATGGCAGGGCGAAGTCGAATTTGTCGAGAACACGAAGCAAAAGCAATAGTTTGACGTAGTAGTTCTGCGGAAACCCGCACGGTGGAGAGAAGTAATGAATAAACGGAAAATAAGACATCCACCCGTTCGTAGCAATTGGTACAAAGGAAACCCATACGCGTTCCTTAACAGAAAAGCCTCATAGTTGAAGGAAAATTCGTCCTGGTCCGGGACCACCGCCTTTCTGGGGCGGCCGGTCTACCATCTGAGCTATCCAGGCGGCTAGCAGATGGCACGGCGAAGTCAAATTCGTCGACACCACGAAGCAAAGGCAAGTGTTTGACGTAGTAGTTCTGCGGAAACCCGCAAGGTGGAGTGAAGTAATGAATAAACGGAAAATGAGACATCCACCCATTCGTAGCAATTGCTTCAAAGGAAACCTATACGGGTTCCTCGAAAGAAAAGCCTCATAGTTGAAGAAAAATTCGTCCTGGTCCTGGACCACCGCCTTTCTGGGGCAGCCGGTCTACCATCGGAGCTAACCAGGCGGCTAGCAGATGGCAGGGCGAAGTCGAAATCGTCGACAACACGAAGCAAAGGCAAGAGTTTGACGTAGTAGTTCTGGGGAAACTCGCAAGGTGGAGAGAAGTAATGAATAAACGGAAAATGAGACATCCACCCGTTCGTAGCAATTGCTACAAAGGAAACCCATACGGGTTCCTCGAAAGAAAAGCCTCATAGTTGAAGACAAATTCGTCCTGGTCCGGGACCACCGCCTTTCCGGGGCAGCCGGTCTGCCATCTGAGCTAACCATGCGGCTAGCAGATGGCACGGCGAAGTCGAATTTGTCGACAACACGAAGCAAAGGCAAGAGTTTGACGTAGTAGTTCTGCGGAAACCCGCAAGGTGGAGAGAAGTAATGAATAAACGGAAAATGAGACATCCACCTGTTCGTAGCAATTGCTACAAAGGAAACCCATACGGGTTCCTCGAAAGAAAAACCTCATAGTTGAAAAAAAATTCGTCCTGGTCTGGGACCACCGCCTTTCCGGGGCAGCCGGTCTACCATCTGAGCTATCCAGGCGGCTAGCAGATGGCACAGCGAAGTCGAATTTGTCCACAACACGAAGCAAAGGCAAAAGTTTGACGTAGTAGTTCTGCGGATACCCGCAAGGTGGAGAGAAGTAATGAATAAACGGAAAATGAGACATCCACCAGTTCGTAGCAATTGGTACAAAGGAAACCCATACGCGTTCCTCAACAGAAAAGCCTCATAGTTGAAGAAAAATTCGTCCTGGTCCGGGACCACCGCCTTTCCGGGGCAGCCGGTCTACCATCTGAGCTATCCAGGCGGCTAGCAGATGGCACGGCGAAGTCGAATTTGTCCACAACACGAAGCAAAGGCAAAAGTTTGACGTAGTAGTTCTGCGGAAACCCGCAAGGTGGAGAGAAGTAATGAATAAACGGAAAATGAGACACCCACCCGTTCGTAGCGATTGCTACAAAGGAAACCCATACGGGTTCCTCGAAAGAAAAGCCTCATAGTTGAAGAAAAATTCGACCTGGTCCGGGTCCCGAACCCGCGACCACCGCCTTTCCGGGGCAGCCGCTCTAGCATCTGAGCTAACCAGGCGGCTAGCAGATGGCAGGGCGAAGTCGATTTTGTCGACCACACGAAGCAAACGCAAGAGTTTGACGTAGTAGTTCAGCGGAAACCCGCAAGGTGGAGAGAAGTAATGAATAAACGGAAAATGAGGCATCCACCCGTTCGTAGCAATTGCTACAAAGACAACCGATACGGGTTGCTCGAAAGAAAAGCCTCATAGTCGAAGAAAAATTCGTCCTGGTCCGGGACCACAGCCTTTCCGCGGCAGCCGGTCTACCATCTGAGCTAACCAGGCGGCTAGCAGATGGCAGGGCGAAGTCGAATTTGTCGAGAACACGAAGCAAAAGCAATAGTTTGACGTAGTAGTTCTGCGGAAACCCCGAAGGTGGAGAGAAGTAATGAATAAACGGAAAATAAGACATCCACTCGTTCGTAGCAATTGGTACAAAGGAAACCCATACGCGTTCCTTAACAGAAAAGCCTCATAGTTGAAGGAAAATTCGTCCTGGTCCGGGACCACCGCCTTTCCGGGGCAGCCGGTCTACCATCTGAGCTATCCAGGCGGCTAGCAGATGGCACGGCGAAGTCGAATTCGTCGACACCACGAAGCAAAGGCAAGTGTTTGACGTAGTAGTTCTGCGGAAACCCGCAAGGTGGAGTGAAGTAATGAATAAACGGAAAATGAGACATCCACCCATTCGTAGCAATTGCTACAAAGGAAACCCATACGGGTTCCTCGAAAGAAAAGCCTCATAGTTGAAGAAAAATTCCTACTGGTCCGGGACCACCGCTTTTCCGGGGCAGCCGGTCTACCATCTAAGCTAACGAGGCGCCTAGCAGATGGCACGGCGAAGTCGAATTTGTCGACAACACGAAGCAAAGGCAAGAGTTTGACGTAGTAGTTCTGCGGATACCCGCAAGGTGGAGAGAAGTAATGAATAAACGGAAAATGAGACACCCACCCGTTCGTAGCAGTTGCTACAAAGGAAACCAATACGGGTTCCTCGACAGAAAAGCCTCATAGTTGAAGAAAAATTCGTCCTGGTCCTGGACCACCGCCTTTCTGGGGCAGCCGGTCTACCATCGGAGCTAACCAGGCGGCTAGCAGATGGCAGGGCGAAGTCGAAATCGTCGACAACACGAAGCACAGGCAAGAGTTTGACGTAGTAGTTCTGCGGAAACTCGCAAGGTGGAGAGAAGTAATGAATAAACGGAAAATAAGACATCCACCCGTTCGTAGCAATTGCTACAAAGGAAACCCATACGTGTTCCTCGACAGAAAAGCCTCATAGTTGAAGACAAATTCGTCCTGGTCCGGGACCACCGCCTTTCCTGGGCAGCCGGTCTGCCATCTGAGCTAACCATGCGACTAGCAGACGGCACGGCGAAGTCGAATTTGTCGACAACACGAAGCAAAGGCAAGAGTTTGACGTAGTAGTTCTGCGGAAACCCGCAAGGTGGAGAGAAGTAATGAATAAACGAAAAATGAGACACCCACGCGTTCGTAGCAATTGCTACAAAAGAAACCCATACGCGTTCCTCAACAGATAAGCCTCAAAGTTGAAGGAAAATTCGTCCTGGTCCGCGACCACCGCCTTTCCGGGGCAGCCGGTCTACCATCTGAGCTAACCAGGCGGCTAGCAGATGGCAGGGCGAAGTCGAATTTGTCGACAACACGAAGCAAAGGCAAGAGTTTGACGTAGTAGTTCTGCGGAAACCCGCAAGGTGGAGAGAAGTAATGAATAAACGAAAAATGAGACACCCACGCGTTCGTGGCAATTGCTACAAAGGAAACCCATACGCATTCCTCAACAGAAAAGCCTCATAGTTGAAGAAAAATTCGTCCTGGTCCGGGACCACCGCCTTTCCGGGGCAGCCGGTCTACCATCTGAGCTAACCAGGCGGCTAGTAGATGGCAGGGCGAAGTCGAATATGTCGACAACACGAAGCAAAAGCAATAGTTTGACGTAGTAGTTCTGCGGAAACCCGCAAGGTGGAGAGAAGTAATGAATAAACGGAAAATGAGACATCCACCTGTTCGTAGCAATTGCTACAAAGGAAACCCATACGGGTTCCTCGAAAGAAAAACCTCATAGATGAAGAAAAATTCGTCCTGGTCCGGGACCACCGCCTTTCCGGGGCAGCCGGTCTACCATCTGAGCTATCCAGGCGGCTAGCAGATGGCACGGCGAAGTCGAATTTGTCCACAACACGAAGCAAAGGCAAAAGTTTGACGTAGTAGTTCTGCGGAAACCCGCAAGGTGGAGAGAAGTAATGAATAAACGGAAAATGAGACACCCACCCGTTCGTAGCGATTGCTACAAAGGAAACCCATACGGGTTCCTCGAAAGAAAAGCCTCATAGTTGAAGAAAAATTCGACCTGGTCCGGGTCCCGAACCCGCGACCACCGCCTTTCCGGGGCAGCCGCTCTAGCATCTGAGGTAACCAGGCGGCTAGCAGATGGCAGGGCGAAGTCGATTTTGTCGACCACACGAAGCAAACGCAAGAGTTTGACGTAGTAGTTCAGCGGAAACCCGCAAGGTGGAGAGAAGTAATGAATAAACGGAAAATGAGGCATCCACCCGTTCGTAGCAATTGCTACAAAGACAACCGATACGGGTTGCTCGAAAGAAAAGCCTCATAGTCGAAGAAAAATTCGTCCTGGTCCGGGACCACAGCCTTTCCGCGGCAGCCGGTCTACCATCTGAGCTAACCAGGCGGCTAGCAGATGGCAGGGCGAAGTCGAATTTGTCGAGAACACGAAGCAAAAGCAATAGTTTGACGTAGTAGTTCTGCGGAAACCCGCACGGTGGAGAGAAGTAATGAATAAACGGAAAATAAGACATCCACCCGTTCGTAGCAATTGGTACAAAGGAAACCCATACGCGTTCCTTAACAGAAAAGCCTCATAGTTGAAGGAAAATTCGTCCTGGTCCGGGACCACCGCCTTTCCGGGGCAGCCAGTCTACCATCTGAGCTATCCAGGCGGCTAGCAGATGGCACCGCGAAGTCGAATTCGTCGACACCACGAAGCAAAGGCAAGTGTTTGACGTAGTAGTTCTGCGGAAACCCGCAAGGTGGAGTGAAGTAATGAATAAACGGAAAATGAGACATCCACCGATTCGTAGCAATTGCTACAAAGGAAACCTATACGGGTTCCTCGAAAGAAAAGCCTCATAGTTGAAGAAAAATTCCTACTGGTCCGGGACCACCGCTTTTCCGGGGCAGCCGGTCTACCATCTAAGCTAACGAGGCGGCTAGCAGATGGCACGGCGAAGTCGAATTTGTCGACAACACGAAGCAAAGGCAAGAGTTTGACGTAGTAGTTCTGCGGATACCCGCAAGGTGGAGAGAAGTAATGAATAAACGGAAAATGAGACACCCACCCGTTCGTAGCAATTGCTACAAAGGAAACCAATACGGGTTCCTCGACAGAAAAGCCTCATAGTTGAAGAAAAATTCGTCCTGGTCCTGGACCACCGCCTGTCTGGGGCAGCCGGTCTACCATCGGAGCTAACCAGGCGGCTAGCAGATGGAAGGGCGAAGTCGAAATCGTCGACAACACGAAGCAAAGGCAAGAGTTTGACGTAGTAGTTCTGGGGAAACTCGCAAGGTGGAGAGAAGTAATGAATAAACGGAAAATGAGACATCCACCCGTTCGTAGCAATTGCTACAAAGGAAACCCATACGGGTTCCTCGAAAGAAAAGCCTCATAGTTGAAGACAAATTCGTCCTGGTCCGGGACCACCGCCTTTCCGGGGCAGCCGGTCTGCCATCTGAGCTAACCATGCGGCTAGCAGATGGCACGGCGAAGTCGAATTTGTCGACAACACGAAGCAAAGGCAAGAGTTTGACGTAGTAGTTCTGCGGAAACCCGCAAGGTGGAGAGAAGTAATGAATAAACGAAAAATGAGACACCCACGCGTTCGTAGCAATTGCTACAAAAGAAACCCATACGGGTTCCTCAACAGATAAGCCTCAAAGTTGAAGGAAAATTCGTCCTGGTCCGCGACCACCGCCTTTTCGGGGCAGCCGGTCTACCATCTGAGCTAACCAGGCGGCTAGCAGATGGCAGGGCGAAGTCGAATTTGTCGACAACACGAAGCAAAGGCAAGAGTTTGACGTAGTAGTTCTGCGGAAACCCGCAAGGTGGAGAGAAGTAATGAATAAACGAAAAATGAGACACCCACGCGTTCGTGGCAATTGCTACAAAGGAAACCCATACGCATTCCTCAACAGAAAAGCCTCATAGTTGAAGAAAAATTCGTCCTGGTCCGGGACCACCGCCTTTCCGGGGCAGCCGGTCTACCATCTGAGCTAACCAGGCGGCTAGTAGATGGCAGGGCGAAGTCGAATATGTCGAAAACACGAAGCAAAAGCAATAGTTTGACGTAGTAGTTCTGCGGAAACCCGCAAGGTGGAGAGAAGTAATGAATAAACGGAAAATGAGACATCCACCTGTTCGTAGCAATTGCTACAAAGGAAACCCATACGGGTTCATCGAAAGAAAAACCTCATAGTTGAAAAAAAATTCGTCCTGGTCTGGGACCACCGCCTTTCCGGGGCAGCCGGTCTACCATCTGAGCTATCCAGGCGGCTAGCAGATGGCACAGCGAAGTCGAATTTGTCCACAACACGAAGCAAAGGCAAAAGTTTGACGTAGTAGTTCTGCGGATACCCGCAAGGTGGAGAGAAGTAATGAATAAACGGAAAATGAGGCATCCACCCGTTCGTAGCAATTGCTACAAAGACAACCGATACGGGTTGCTCGAAAGAAAAGCCTCATAGTCGAAGAAAAATTCGTCCTGGTCCGGGACCACAGCCTTTCCGCGGCAGCTGGTCTACCATCTGAGCTAACCAGGCGGCTAGCAGATGGCAGGGCGAAGTCGAATTTGTCGAGAACACGAAGCAAAAGCAATAGTTTGACGTAGTAGTTCTGCGGAAACCCGCACGGTGGAGAGAAGTAATGAATAAACGGAAAATAAGACATCCACCCGTTCGTAGCAATTGGTACAAAGGAAACCCATACGCGTTCCTTAACAGAAAAGCCTCATAGTTGAAGGAAAATTCGTCCTGGTCCGGGACCACCGCCTTTCTGGGGCAGCCGGTCTACCATCTGAGCTATCCAGGCGGCTAGCAGATGGCACGGCGAAGTCGAATTCGTCGACACCACGAAGCAAAGGCAAGTGTTTGACGTAGTAGTTCTGCGGAAACCCGCAAGGTGGAGTGAAGTAATGAATAAACGGAAAATGAGACATCCACCCATTCGTAGCAATTGCTACAAAGGAAACCTATACGGGTTCCTCGAAAGAAAAGCCTCATAGTTGAAGAAAAATTCCTACTGGTCCGGGACCACCGCTTTTCCGGGGCAGCCGGTCTACCATCTAAGCTAACGAGGCGGCTAGCAGATGGCACGGCGAAGTCGAATTTGTCGACAACACGAAGCAAAGGCAAGAGTTTGACGTAGTAGTTCTGCGGATACCCGCAAGGTGGAGAGAAGTAATGAATAAACGGAAAATGAGACACCCACCCGTTCGTAGCAGTTGCTACAAAGGAAACCAATACGGGTTCCTCGACAGAAAAGCCTCATAGTTGAAGAAAAATTCGTCCTGGTCCTGGACCACCGCCTTTCTGGGGCAGCCGGTCTACCATCGGAGCTAACCAGGCGGCTAGCAGATGGCAGGGCGAAGTCGAAATCGTCGACAACACGAAGCAAAGGCAAGAGTTTGACGTAGTAGTTCTGGGGAAACTCGCAAGGTGGAGAGAAGTAATGAATAAACGGAAAATGAGACATCCACCCGTTCGTAGCAATTGCTACAAAGGAAACCCATACGGGTTCCTCGAAAGAAAAGCCTCATAGTTGAAGACAAATTCGTCCTGGTCCGGGACCACCGCCTTTCCGGGGCAGCCGGTCTGCCATCTGAGCTAACCATGCGGCTAGCAGATGGCACGGCGAAGTCGAATTTGTCGACAACACGAAGCAAAGGCAAGAGTTTGACGTAGTAGTTCTGCGGAAACCCGCAAGGTGGAGAGAAGTAATGAATAAACGAAAAATGAGACACCCACGCGTTCGTAGCAATTGCTACAAAAGAAACCCATACGCGTTCCTCAACAGATAAGCCTCAAAGTTGAAGGAAAATTCGTCCTGGTCCGCGACCACCGCCTTTCCGGGGCAGCCGGTCTACCATCTGAGCTAACCAGGCGGCTAGCAGATGGCAGGGCGAAGTCGAATTTGTCGACAACACGAAGCAAAGGCAAGAGTTTGACGTAGTAGTTCTGCGGAAACCCGCAAGGTGGAGAGATGTAATGAATAAACGGAAAATGAGACATCCACCAGTTCGTAGCAATTGGTACAAAGGAAACCCATACGCGTTCCTCAACAGAAAAGCCTCATAGTTGAAGAAAAATTCGTCCTGGTCCGGGACCACCGCCTTTCCGGGGCAGCCGGTCTACCATCTGAGCTAACCAGGCGGCTAGTAGATGGCAGGGCGAAGTCGAATATGTCGAAAACACGAAGCAAAAGCAATAGTTTGACGTAGTAGTTCTGCGGAAACCCGCAAGGTGGAGAGAAGTAATGAATAAACGGAAAATGAGACATCCACCTGTTCGTAGCAATTGCTACAAAGGAAACCCATACGGGTTCCTCGAAAGAAAAACCTCATAGTTGAAAAAAAATTCGTCCTGGTCTGGGACCACCGCCTTTCCGGGGCAGCCGGTCTACCATCTGAGCTATCCAGGCGGCTAGCAGATGGCACAGCGAAGTCGAATTTGTCCACAACACGAAGCAAAGGCAAAAGTTTGACGTAGTAGTTCTGCGGATACCCGCAAGGTGGAGAGAAGTAATGAATAAACGGAAAATGAGGCATCCACCCGTTCGTAGCAATTGCTACAAAGACAACCGATACGGGTTGCTCGAAAGAAAAGCCTCATAGTCGAAGAAAAATTCGTCCTGGTCCGGGACCACAGCCTTTCCGCGGCAGCTGGTCTACCATCTGAGCTAACCAGGCGGCTAGCAGATGGCAGGGCGAAGTCGAATTTGTCGAGAACACGAAGCAAAAGCAATAGTTTGACGTAGTAGTTCTACGGAAACCCGCACGGTGGAGAGAAGTAATGAATAAACGGAAAATAAGACATCCACCCGTTCGTAGCAATTGGTACAAAGGAAACCCATACGCGTTCCTTAACAGAAAAGCCTCATAGTTGAAGGAAAATTCGTCCTGGTCCGGGACCACCGCCTTTCTGGGGCAGCCGGTCTACCATCTGAGCTATCCAGGCGGCTAGCAGATGGCACGGCGAAGTCGAATTCGTCGACACCACGAAGCAAAGGCAAGTGTTTGACGTAGTAGTTCTGCGGAAACCCGCAAGGTGGAGTGAAGTAATGAATAAACGGAAAATGAGACATCCACCCATTCGTAGCAATTGCTACAAAGGAAACCTATACGGGTTCCTCGAAAGAAAAGCCTCATAGTTGAAGAAAAATTCCTACTGGTCCGGGACCACCGCTTTTCCGGGGCAGCCGGTCTACCATCTAAGCTAACGAGGCGGCTAGCAGATGGCACGGCGAAGTCGAATTTGTCGACAACACGAAGCAAAGGCAAGAGTTTGACGTAGTAGTTCTGCGGATACCCGCAAGGTGGAGAGAAGTAATGAATAAACGGAAAATGAGACACCCACCCGTTCGTAGCAGTTGCTACAAAGGAAACCAATACGGGTTCCTCGACAGAAAAGCCTCATAGTTGAAGAAAAATTCGTCCTGGTCCTGGACCACCGCCTTTCTGGGGCAGCCGGTCTACCATCGGAGCTAACCAGGCGGCTAGCAGATGGCAGGGCGAAGTCGAAATCGTCGACAACACGAAGCAAAGGCAAGAGTTTGACGTAGTAGTTCTGGGGAAACTCGCAAGGTGGAGAGAAGTAATGAATAAACGGAAAATGAGACATCCACCCGTTCGTAGCAATTGCTACAAAGGAAACCCATACGGGTTCCTCGAAAGAAAAGCCTCATAGTTGAAGACAAATTCGTCCTGGTCCGGGACCACCGCCTTTCCGGGGCAGCCGGTCTGCCATCTGAGCTAACCATGCGGCTAGCAGATGGCACGGCGAAGTCGAATTTGTCGACAACACGAAGCAAAGGCAAGAGTTTGACGTAGTAGTTCTGCGGAAACCCGCAAGGTGGAGAGAAGTAATGAATAAACGAAAAATGAGACACCCACGCGTTCGTAGCAATTGCTACAAAAGAAACCCATACGCGTTCCTCAACAGATAAGCCTCAAAGTTGAAGGAAAATTCGTCCTGGTCCGCGACCACCGCCTTTCCGGGGCAGCCGGTCTACCATCTGAGCTAACCAGGCGGCTAGCAGATGGCAGGGCGAAGTCGAATTTGTCGACAACACGAAGCAAAGGCAAGAGTTTGACGTAGTAGTTCTGCGGAAACCCGCAAGGTGGAGAGAAGTAATGAATAAACGGAAAACGAGACATCCACCAGTTCGTAGCAATTGGTACAAAGGAAACCCATACGCGTTCCTCAACAGAAAAGCCTCATAGTTGAAGAAAAATTCGTCCTGGTCCGGGACCACCGCCTTTCCGGGGCAGCCGGTCTACCATCTGAGCTATCCAGGCGGCTAGCAGATGGCACGGCGAAGTCGAATTTGTCCACAACACGAAGCAAAGGCAAAAGTTTGACGTAGTAGTTCTGCGGAAACCCGCAAGGTGGAGAGAAGTAATGAATAAACGGAAAATGAGACACCCACCCGTTCGTAGCGATTGCTACAAAGGAAACCCATACGGGTTCCTCGAAAGAAAAGCCTCATAGTTGAAGAAAAATTCGACCTGGTCCGGGTCCCGAACCCGCGACCACCGCCTTTCCGGGGCAGCCGCTCTAGCATCTGAGCTAACCAGGCGGCTAGCAGATGGCAGGGCGAAGTCGATTTTGTCGACCACACGAAGCAAACGCAAGAGTTTGACGTAGTAGTTCAGCGGAAACCCGCAAGGTGGAGAGAAGTAATGAATAAACGGAAAATGAGGCATTCACCCGTTCGTAGCAATTGCTACAAAGACAACCGATACGGGTTGCTCGAAAGAAAAGCCTCATAGTCGAAGAAAAATTCGTCCTGGTCCGGGACCACAGCCTTTCCGCGGCAGCCGGTCTACCATCTGAGCTAACCAGGCGGCTAGCAGATGGCAGGGCGAAGTCGAATTTGTCGAGAACACGAAGCAAAAGCAATAGTTTGACGTAGTAGTTCTGCGGAAACCCGCACGGTGGAGAGAAGTAATGAATAAACGGAAAATAAGACATCCACCCGTTCGTAGCAATTGCTACAAAGGAAACCCATACGGGTTCCTCGACAGAAAAGCCTCATAGTTGAAGACAAATTCGTCCTGGTCCGGGACCACCGCCTTTCCTGGGCAGCCGGTCTGCCATCTGAGCTAACCAGGCGGCTAGCAGATGGCAGGGCGAAGTCGAATTTGTCGAGAACACGAAGCAAAAGCAATAGTTTGACGTAGTAGTTCTCCGGAAACCCGCACGGTGGAGAGAAGTAATGAATAAACGGAAAATAAGACATCCACCCGTTCGTAGCAATTGGTACAAAGGAAACCCATACGCGTTCCTTAACAGAAAAGCCTCATAGTTGAAGGAAAATTCGTCCTGGTCCGGGACCACCGCCTTTCTGGGGCAGCCGGTCTACCATCTGAGCTATCCAGGCGGCTAGCAGATGGCACGGCGAAGTCGAATTCGTCGACACCACGAAGCAAAGGCAAGTGTTTGACGTAGTAGTTCTGCGGAAACCCGCAAGGTGGAGTGAAGTAATGAATAAACGGAAAATGAGACATCCACCCATTCGTAGCAATTGCTACAAAGGAAACCTATACGGGTTCCTCGAAAGAAAAGCCTCATAGTTGAAGAAAAATTCCTACTGGTCCGGGACCACCGCTTTTCCGGGGCAGCCGGTCTACCATCTAAGCTAACGAGGCGGCTAGCAGATGGCACGGCGAAGTGCGAATTTGTCGACAACACGAAGCAAAGGCAAGAGTTTGACGTAGTAGTTCTGCGGATACCCGCAAGGTGGAGAGAAGTAATGAATAAACGGAAAATGAGACACCCACCCGTTCGTAGCAGTTGCTACAAAGGAAACCAATACGGGTTCCTCGACAGAAAAGCCTCATAGTTGAAGAAAAATTCGTCCTGGTCCTGGACCACCGCCTTTCTGGGGCAGCCGGTCTACCATCGGAGCTAACCAGGCGGCTAGCAGATGGCAGGGCGAAGTCGAAATCGTCGACAACACGAAGCAAAGGCAAGAGTTTGACGTAGTAGTTCTGGGGAAACTCGCAAGGTGGAGAGAAGTAATGAATAAACGGAAAATGAGACATCCACCCGTTCGTAGCAATTGCTACAAAGGAAACCCATACGGGTTCCTCGAAAGAAAAGCCTCATAGTTGAAGACAAATTCGTCCTGGTCCGGGACCACCGCCTTTCCGGGGCAGCCGGTCTGCCATCTGAGCTAACCATGCGGCTAGCAGATGGCACGGCGAAGTCGAATTTGTCGACAACACGAAGCAAAGGCAAGAGTTTGACGTAGTAGTTCTGCGGAAACCCGCAAGGTGGAGAGAAGTAATGAATAAACGAAAAATGAGACACCCACGCGTTCGTAGCAATTGCTACAAAAGAAACCCATACGCGTTCCTCAACAGATAAGCCTCAAAGTTGAAGGAAAATTCGTCCTGGTCCGCGACCACCGCCTTTCCGGGGCAGCCGGTCTACCATCTGAGCTAACCAGGCGGCTAGCAGATGGCAGGGCGAAGTCGAATTTGTCGACAACACGAAGCAAAGGCAAGAGTTTGACGTAGTAGTTCTGCGGAAACCCGCAAGGTGGAGAGAAGTAATGAATAAACGAAAAATGAGACACCCACGCGTTCGTGGCAATTGCTACAAAGGAAACCCATACGCATTCCTCAACAGAAAAGCCTCATAGTTGAAGAAAAATTCGTCCTGGTCCGGGACCACCGCCTCCGGGGCAGCCGGTCTACCATCTGAGCTAACCAGGCGGCTAGTAGATGGCAGGGCGAAGTCGAATATGTCGACAACACGAAGCAAAAGCAATAGTTTGACGTAGCAGTTCTGCGGAAACCCGCAAGGTGGAGAGAAGTAATGAATAAACGGAAAATGAGACATCCACCTGTTCGTAGCAATTGCTACAAAGGAAACCCATACGGGTTCCTCGAAAGAAAAACCTCATAGTTGAAAAAAAATTCGTCCTGGTCTGGGACCACCGCCTTTCCGGGGCAGCCGGTCTACCATCTGAGCTATCCAGGCGGCTAGCAGATGGCACTGCGAAGTCGAATTTGTCCACAACACGAAGCAAAGGCAAAAGTTTGACGTAGTAGTTCTGCGGATACCCGCAAGGTGGAGAGAAGTAATGAATAAACGGAAAATGAGACATCCACCAGTTCGTAGCAATTGGTACAAAGGAAACCCATACGCGTTCCTCAACAGAAAAGCCTCATAGTTGAAGAAAAATTCGTCCTGGTCCGGGACCACCGCCTTTCCGGGGCAGCCGGTCTACCATCTGAGCTATCCAGGCGGCTAGCAGATGGCACGGCGAAGTCGAATTTGTCCACAACACGAAGCAAAGGCAAAAGTTTGACGTAGTAGTTCTGCGGAAACCCGCAAGGTGGAGAGAAGTAATGAATAAACGGAAAATGAGACACCCACCCGTTCGTAGCGATTGCTACAAAGGAAACCCATACGGGTTCCTCGAAAGAAAAGCCTCATAGTTGAAGAAAAATTCGACCTGGTCCGGGTCCCGAACCCGCGACCACCGCCTTTCCGGGGCAGCCGCTCTAGCATCTGAGCTAACCAGGCGGCTAGCAGATGGCAGGGCGAAGTCGATTTTGTCGACCACACGAAGCAAACGCAAGAGTTTGACGTAGTAGTTCAGCGGAAACCCGCAAGGTGGAGAGAAGTAATGAATAAACGGAAAATGAGGCATCCACCCGTTCGTAGCAATTGCTACAAAGACAACCGATACGGGTTGCTCGAAAGAAAAGCCTCATAGTCGAAGAAAAATTCGTCGTGGTCCGGGACCACAGCCTTTCCGCGGCAGCCGGTCTACCATCTGAGCTAACCAGGCGGCTAGCAGATGGCAGGGCGAAGTCGAATTTGTCGAGAACACGAAGCAAAAGCAATAGTTTGACGTAGTAGTTCTGTGGAAACCCGCACGGTGGAGAGAAGTAATGAATAAACGGAAAATAAGACATCCACCCGTTCGTAGCAATTGGTACAAAGGAAACCCATACGGGTTCCTCGAAAGAAAAGCCTCATAGTTGAAGAAAAATTCCTACTGGTCCGGGACCACCGCTTTTCCGGGGCAGCCGGTCTACCATCTAAGCTAACGAGGCGGCTAGCAGATGGCACGGCGAAGTCGAATTTGTCGACAACACGAAGCAAAGGCAAGAGTTTGACGTAGTAGTTCTGCGGAAACCCGCAAGGTGGAGAGAAGTAATGAATAAACGAAAAATGAGACACCCACGCGTTCGTAGCAATTGCTACAAAAGAAACCCATACGCGTTCCTCGAAAGAAAAGCCTCATAGTTGAAGACAAATTCGTCCTGGTCCGGGACCACCGCCTTTCCGGGGCAGCCGGTCTACCATCTGAGCTAACCAGGCGGCTAGCAGATGGCAGGGCGAAGTCGAATTTGTCGACAACACGAAGCAAAGGCAAGAGTTTGACGTAGTAGTTCTGCGGAAACCCGCAAGGTGGAGAGATGTAATGAATAAACGGAAAATGAGACATCCACCAGTTCGTAGCAATTGGTACAAAGGAAACCCATACGCGTTCCTCAACAGAAAAGCCTCATAGTTGAAGAAAAATTCGTCCTGGTCCGGGACCACCGCCTTTCCGGGGCAGCCGGTCTACCATCTGAGCTAACCAGGCGGCTAGTAGATGGCAGGGCGAAGTCGAATATGTCGAAAACACGAAGCAAAAGCAATAGTTTGACGTAGTAGTTCTGCGGAAACCCGCAAGGTGGAGAGAAGTAATGAATAAACGGAAAATGAGACATCCACCTGTTCGTAGCAATTGCTACAAAGGAAACCCATACGGGTTCCTCGAAAGAAAAACCTCATAGTTGAAAAAAAATTCGTCCTGGTCTGGGACCACCGCCTTTCCGGGGCAGCCGGTCTACCATCTGAGCTATCCAGGCGGCTAGCAGATGGCACAGCGAAGTCGAATTTGTCCACAACACGAAGCAAAGGCAAAAGTTTGACGTAGTAGTTCTGCGGATACCCGCAAGGTGGAGAGAAGTAATGAATAAACGGAAAATGAGGCATCCACCCGTTCGTAGCAATTGCTACAAAGACAACCGATACGGGTTGCTCGAAAGAAAAGCCTCATAGTCGAAGAAAAATTCGTCCTGGTCCGGGACCACAGCCTTTCCGCGGCAGCTGGTCTACCATCTGAGCTAACCAGGCGGCTAGCAGATGGCAGGGCGAAGTCGAATTTGTCGAGAACACGAAGCAAAAGCAATAGTTTGACGTAGTAGTTCTACGGAAACCCGCACGGTGGAGAGAAGTAATGAATAAACGGAAAATAAGACATCCACCCGTTCGTAGCAATTGGTACAAAGGAAACCCATACGCGTTCCTTAACAGAAAAGCCTCATAGTTGAAGGAAAATTCGTCCTGGTCCGGGACCACCGCCTTTCTGGGGCAGCCGGTCTACCATCTGAGCTATCCAGGCGGCTAGCAGATGGCACGGCGAAGTCGAATTCGTCGACACCACGAAGCAAAGGCAAGTGTTTGACGTAGTAGTTCTGCGGAAACCCGCAAGGTGGAGTGAAGTAATGAATAAACGGAAAATGAGACATCCACCCATTCGTAGCAATTGCTACAAAGGAAACCTATACGGGTTCCTCGAAAGAAAAGCCTCATAGTTGAAGAAAAATTCCTACTGGTCCGGGACCACCGCTTTTCCGGGGCAGCCGGTCTACCATCTAAGCTAACGAGGCGGCTAGCAGATGGCACGGCGAAGTCGAATTTGTCGACAACACGAAGCAAAGGCAAGAGTTTGACGTAGTAGTTCTGCGGATACCCGCAAGGTGGAGAGAAGTAATGAATAAACGGAAAATGAGACACCCACCCGTTCGTAGCAGTTGCTACAAAGGAAACCAATACGGGTTCCTCGACAGAAAAGCCTCATAGTTGAAGAAAAATTCGTCCTGGTCCTGGACCACCGCCTTTCTGGGGCAGCCGGTCTACCATCGGAGCTAACCAGGCGGCTAGCAGATGGCAGGGCGAAGTCGAAATCGTCGACAACACGAAGCAAAGGCAAGAGTTTGACGTAGTAGTTCTGGGGAAACTCGCAAGGTGGAGAGAAGTAATGAATAAACGGAAAATGAGACATCCACCCGTTCGTAGCAATTGCTACAAAGGAAACCCATACGGGTTCCTCGAAAGAAAAGCCTCATAGTTGAAGACAAATTCGTCCTGGTCCGGGACCACCGCCTTTCCGGGGCAGCCGGTCTGCCATCTGAGCTAACCATGCGGCTAGCAGATGGCACGGCGAAGTCGAATTTGTCGACAACACGAAGCAAAGGCAAGAGTTTGACGTAGTAGTTCTGCGGAAACCCGCAAGGTGGAGAGAAGTAATGAATAAACGAAAAATGAGACACCCACGCGTTCGTAGCAATTGCTACAAAAGAAACCCATACGCGTTCCTCAACAGATAAGCCTCAAAGTTGAAGGAAAATTCGTCCTGGTCCGCGACCACCGCCTTCCGGGGCAGCCGGTCTACCATCTGAGCTAACCAGGCGGCTAGCAGATGGCAGGGCGAAGTCGAATTTGTCGACAACACGAAGCAAAGGCAAGAGTTTGACGTAGTAGTTCTGCGGAAACCCGCAAGGTGGAGAGAAGTAATGAATAAACGGAAAACGAGACATCCACCAGTTCGTAGCAATTGGTACAAAGGAAACCCATACGCGTTCCTCAACAGAAAAGCCTCATAGTTGAAGAAAAATTCGTCCTGGTCCGGGACCACCGCCTTTCCGGGGCAGCCGGTCTACCATCTGAGCTATCCAGGCGGCTAGCAGATGGCACGGCGAAGTCGAATTTGTCCACAACACGAAGCAAAGGCAAAAGTTTGACGTAGTAGTTCTGCGGAAACCCGCAAGGTGGAGAGAAGTAATGAATAAACGGAAAATGAGACACCCACCCGTTCGTAGCGATTGCTACAAAGGAAACCCATACGGGTTCCTCGAAAGAAAAGCCTCATAGTTGAAGAAAAATTCGACCTGGTCCGGGTCCCGAACCCGCGACCACCGCCTTTCCGGGGCAGCCGCTCTAGCATCTGAGCTAACCAGGCGGCTAGCAGATGGCAGGGCGAAGTCGATTTTGTCGACCACACGAAGCAAACGCAAGAGTTTGACGTAGTAGTTCAGCGGAAACCCGCAAGGTGGAGAGAAGTAATGAATAAACGGAAAATGAGGCATTCACCCGTTCGTAGCAATTGCTACAAAGACAACCGATACGGGTTGCTCGAAAGAAAAGCCTCATAGTCGAAGAAAAATTCGTCCTGGTCCGGGACCACAGCCTTTCCGCGGCAGCCGGTCTACCATCTGAGCTAACCAGGCGGCTAGCAGATGGCAGGGCGAAGTCGAATTTGTCGAGAACACGAAGCAAAAGCAATAGTTTGACGTAGCAGTTCTGCGGAAACCCGCAAGGTGGAGAGAAGTAATGAATAAACGGAAAATGAGACATCCACCTGTTCGTAGCAATTGCTACAAAGGAAACCCATACGGGTTCCTCGAAAGAAAAACCTCATAGTTGAAAAAAAATTCGTCCTGGTCTGGGACCACCGCCTTTCCGGGGCAGCCGGTCTACCATCTGAGCTATCCAGGCGGCTAGCAGATGGCACAGCGAAGTCGAATTTGTCCACAACACGAAGCAAAGGCAAAAGTTTGACGTAGTAGTTCTGCGGATACCCGCAAGGTGGAGAGAAGTAATGAATAAACGGAAAATGAGGCATCCACCCGTTCGTAGCAATTGCTACAAAGACAACCGATACGGGTTGCTCGAAAGAAAAGCCTCATAGTCGAAGAAAAATTCGTCCTGGTCCGGGACCACAGCCTTTCCGCGGCAGCTGGTCTACCATCTGAGCTAACCAGGCGGCTAGCAGATGGCAGGGCGAAGTCGAATTTGTCGAGAACACGAAGCAAAAGCAATAGTTTGACGTAGTAGTTCTGCGGAAACCCGCACGGTGGAGAGAAGTAATGAATAAACGGAAAATAAGACATCCACCCGTTCGTAGCAATTGCTACAAAGGAAACCCATACGGGTTCCTCGACAGAAAAGCCTCATAGTTGAAGACAAATTCGTCCTGGTCCGGGACCACCGCCTTTCCTGGGCAGCCGGTCTGCCATCTGAGCTAACCAGGCGGCTAGCAGATGGCAGGGCGAAGTCGAATTTGTCGAGAACACGAAGCAAAAGCAATAGTTTGACGTAGTAGTTCTCCGGAAACCCGCACGGTGGAGAGAAGTAATGAATAAACGGAAAATAAGACATCCACCCGTTCGTAGCAATTGGTACAAAGGAAACCCATACGCGTTCCTTAACAGAAAAGCCTCATAGTTGAAGGAAAATTCGTCCTGGTCCGGGACCACCGCCTTTCTGGGGCAGCCGGTCTACCATCTGAGCTATCCAGGCGGCTAGCAGATGGCACGGCGAAGTCGAATTCGTCGACACCACGAAGCAAAGGCAAGTGTTTGACGTAGTAGTTCTGCGGAAACCCGCAAGGTGGAGTGAAGTAATGAATAAACGGAAAATGAGACATCCACCCATTCGTAGCAATTGCTACAAAGGAAACCTATACGGGTTCCTCGAAAGAAAAGCCTCATAGTTGAAGAAAAATTCCTACTGGTCCGGGACCACCGCTTTTCCGGGGCAGCCGGTCTACCATCTAAGCTAACGAGGCGGCTAGCAGATGGCACGGCGAAGTGCGAATTTGTCGACAACACGAAGCAAAGGCAAGAGTTTGACGTAGTAGTTCTGCGGATACCCGCAAGGTGGAGAGAAGTAATGAATAAACGGAAAATGAGACACCCACCCGTTCGTAGCAGTTGCTACAAAGGAAACCAATACGGGTTCCTCGACAGAAAAGCCTCATAGTTGAAGAAAAATTCGTCCTGGTCCTGGACCACCGCCTTTCTGGGGCAGCCGGTCTACCATCGGAGCTAACCAGGCGGCTAGCAGATGGCAGGGCGAAGTCGAAATCGTCGACAACACGAAGCAAAGGCAAGAGTTTGACGTAGTAGTTCTGGGGAAACTCGCAAGGTGGAGAGAAGTAATGAATAAACGGAAAATGAGACATCCACCCGTTCGTAGCAATTGCTACAAAGGAAACCCATACGGGTTCCTCGAAAGAAAAGCCTCATAGTTGAAGACAAATTCGTCCTGGTCCGGGACCACCGCCTTTCCGGGGCAGCCGGTCTGCCATCTGAGCTAACCATGCGGCTAGCAGATGGCACGGCGAAGTCGAATTTGTCGACAACACGAAGCAAAGGCAAGAGTTTGACGTAGTAGTTCTGCGGAAACCCGCAAGGTGGAGAGAAGTAATGAATAAACGAAAAATGAGACACCCACGCGTTCGTAGCAATTGCTACAAAAGAAACCCATACGCGTTCCTCAACAGATAAGCCTCAAAGTTGAAGGAAAATTCGTCCTGGTCCGCGACCACCGCCTTTCCGGGGCAGCCGGTCTACCATCTGAGCTAACCAGGCGGCTAGCAGATGGCAGGGCGAAGTCGAATTTGTCGACAACACGAAGCAAAGGCAAGAGTTTGACGTAGTAGTTCTGCGGAAACCCGCAAGGTGGAGAGAAGTAATGAATAAACGAAAAATGAGACACCCACGCGTTCGTGGCAATTGCTACAAAGGAAACCCATACGCATTCCTCAACAGAAAAGCCTCATAGTTGAAGAAAAATTCGTCCTGGTCCGGGACCACCGCCTCCGGGGCAGCCGGTCTACCATCTGAGCTAACCAGGCGGCTAGTAGATGGCAGGGCGAAGTCGAATATGTCGACAACACGAAGCAAAAGCAATAGTTTGACGTAGCAGTTCTGCGGAAACCCGCAAGGTGGAGAGAAGTAATGAATAAACGGAAAATGAGACATCCACCTGTTCGTAGCAATTGCTACAAAGGAAACCCATACGGGTTCCTCGAAAGAAAAACCTCATAGTTGAAAAAAAATTCGTCCTGGTCTGGGACCACCGCCTTTCCGGGGCAGCCGGTCTACCATCTGAGCTATCCAGGCGGCTAGCAGATGGCACAGCGAAGTCGAATTTGTCCACAACACGAAGCAAAGGCAAAAGTTTGACGTAGTAGTTCTGCGGATACCCGCAAGGTGGAGAGAAGTAATGAATAAACGGAAAATGAGACATCCACCAGTTCGTAGCAATTGGTACAAAGGAAACCCATACGCGTTCCTCAACAGAAAAGCCTCATAGTTGAAGAAAAATTCGTCCTGGTCCGGGACCACCGCCTTTCCGGGGCAGCCGGTCTACCATCTGAGCTATCCAGGCGGCTAGCAGATGGCACGGCGAAGTCGAATTTGTCCACAACACGAAGCAAAGGCAAAAGTTTGACGTAGTAGTTCTGCGGAAACCCGCAAGGTGGAGAGAAGTAATGAATAAACGGAAAATGAGACACCCACCCGTTCGTAGCGATTGCTACAAAGGAAACCCATACGGGTTCCTCGAAAGAAAAGCCTCATAGTTGAAGAAAAATTCGACCTGGTCCGGGTCCCGAACCCGCGACCACCGCCTTTCCGGGGCAGCCGCTCTAGCATCTGAGCTAACCAGGCGGCTAGCAGATGGCAGGGCGAAGTCGATTTTGTCGACCACACGAAGCAAACGCAAGAGTTTGACGTAGTAGTTCAGCGGAAACCCGCAAGGTGGAGAGAAGTAATGAATAAACGGAAAATGAGGCATCCACCCGTTCGTAGCAATTGCTACAAAGACAACCGATACGGGTTGCTCGAAAGAAAAGCCTCATAGTCGAAGAAAAATTCGTCGTGGTCCGGGACCACAGCCTTTCCGCGGCAGCCGGTCTACCATCTGAGCTAACCAGGCGGCTAGCAGATGGCAGGGCGAAGTCGAATTTGTCGAGAACACGAAGCAAAAGCAATAGTTTGACGTAGTAGTTCTGTGGAAACCCGCACGGTGGAGAGAAGTAATGAATAAACGGAAAATAAGACATCCACCCGTTCGTAGCAATTGGTACAAAGGAAACCCATACGGGTTCCTCGAAAGAAAAGCCTCATAGTTGAAGAAAAATTCCTACTGGTCCGGGACCACCGCTTTTCCGGGGCAGCCGGTCTACCATCTAAGCTAACGAGGCGGCTAGCAGATGGCACGGCGAAGTCGAATTTGTCGACAACACGAAGCAAAGGCAAGAGTTTGACGTAGTAGTTCTGCGGATACCCGCAAGGTGGAGAGAAGTAATGAATAAACGGAAAATGAGACACCCACCCATTCGTAGCAGTTGCTACAAAGGAAACCAATACGGGTTCCTCGACAGAAAAGCCTCATAGTTGAAGAAAAATTCGTCCTGGTCCTGGACCACCGCCTTTCTGGGGCAGCCGGTCTACCATCGGAGCTAACCAGGCGGCTGGCAGATGGCAGGGCGAAGTCGAAATCGTCGACAACACGAAGCAAAGGCAAGAGTTTGACGTAGTAGTTCTGCGGAAACTCGCAAGGTGGAGAGAAGTAATGAATAAACGGAAAATAAGACATCCACCCGTTCGTAGCAATTGCTACAAAGGAAACCCATACGGGTTCCTCGACAGAAAAGCCTCATAGTTGAAGACAAATTCGTCCTGGTCCGGGACCACCGCCTTTCCTGGGCAGCCGGTCTGCCATCTGAGCTAAACATGCGACTAGCAGACGGCACGGCGAAGTCGAATTTGTCGACAACACGAAGCAAAGGCAAGAGTTTGACGTAGTAGTTCTGCGGAAACCCGCAAGGTGGAGAGAATTAATGAATAAACGAAAAATGAGACACCCACGCGTTCGTAGCAATTGCTACAAAAGAAACCCATACGCGTTCCTCAACAGATAAGCCTCAAAGTTGAAGGAAAATTCGTCCTGGTCCGCGACCACCGCCTTTCCGGGGCAGCCGGTCTACCATCTGAGCTAACCAGGCGGCTAGCAGATGGCAGGGCGAAGTCGAATTTGTCGACAACACGAAGCAAAGGCAAGAGTTTGACGTAGTAGTTCTGCGGAAACCCGCAAGGTGGAGAGAAGTAATGAATAAACGAAAAATGAGACACCCACGCGTTCGTGGCAATTGCTACAAAGGAAACCCATACGCATTCCTCAACAGAAAAGCCTCATAGTTGAAGAAAAATTCGTCCTGGTCCGGGACCACCGCCTCCGGGGCAGCCGGTCTACCATCTGAGCTAACCAGGCGGCTAGTAGATGGCAGGGCGAAGTCGAATATGTCGACAACACGAAGCAAAAGCAATAGTTTGACGTAGTAGTTCTGCGGAAACCCGCAAGGTGGAGAGAAGTAATGAATAAACGGAAAATGAGACATCCACCTTTTCGTAGCAATTGCTACAAAGGAAACCCATACGGGTTCCTCGAAAGAAAAACCTCATAGTTGAAGAAAAATTCGTCCTGGTCCGGGACCACCGCCTTTCCGGGGCAGCCGGTCTACCATCTGAGCTATCCAGGCGGCTAGCAGATGGCACGGCGAAGTCGAATTTGTCCACAACACGAAGCAAAGGCAAAAGTTTGACGTAGTAGTTCTGCGGAAACCCGCAAGGTGGAGAGAAGTAATGAATAAACGGAAAATGAGACACCCACCCGTTCGTAGCGATTGCTACAAAGGAAACCCATACGGGTTCCTCGAAAGAAAAGCCTCATAGTTGAAGAAAAATTCGACCTGGTCCGGGTCCCGAACCCGCGACCACCGCCTTTCCGGGGCAGCCGCTCTAGCATCTGAGGTAACCAGGCGGCTAGCAGATGGCAGGGCGAAGTCGAATTTGTCGAGAACACGAAGCAAAAGCAATAGTTTGACGTAGTAGTTCTGCGGAAACCCGCACGGTGGAGAGAAGTAATGAATAAACGGAAAATAAGACATCCACCCGTTCGTAGCAATTGGTACAAAGGAAACCCATACGCGTTCCTTAACAGAAAAGCCTCATATATGAAGAAAAATTCGACCTGGTCCGGGTCCCGAACCCGCGACCACCGCCTTTCCGGGGCAGCCGCTCTAGCATCTGAGCTAACCAGGCCGCTAGCAGATGGCAGGGCGAAGTCGATTTTGTCGACCACACGAAGCAAACGCAAGAGTTTGACGTAATAGTTCAGCGGAAACCCGCAAGGTGGAGAGAAGTAATGAATAAACGGAAAATGAGGCATCCACCCGTTCGTAGCAATTGCTACAAAGACAACCGATACGGGTTGCTCGAAAGAAAAGCCTCATAGTCGAAGAAAAATTCGTCCTGGTCCGGGACCACAGCCTTTCCGCGGCAGCCGGTCTACCATCTGAGCTAACCAGGCGGCTAGCAGATGGCAGGGCGAAGTCGAATTTGTCGAGAACACGAAGCAAAAGCAATAGTTTGACGTAGTAGTTCTGCGGAAACCCGCACGGTGGAGAGAAGTAATGAATAAACGGAAAATAAGACATCCACCCGTTCGTAGCAATTGGTACAAAGGAAACCCATACGCGTTCCTTAACAGAAAAGCCTCATAGTTGAAGGAAAATTCGTCCTGGTCCGGGACCACCGCCTTTCCGGGGCAGCCGGTCTACCATCTGAGCTATCCAGGCGGCTAGCAGATGGCACGGCGAAGTCGAATTCGTCGACACCACGAAGCAAAGGCAAGTGTTTGACGTAGTAGTTCTGCGGAAACCCGCAAGGTGGAGTGAAGTAATGAATAAACGGAAAATGAGACATCCACCCATTCGTAGCAATTGCTACAAAGGAAACCCATACGGGTTCCTCGAAAGAAAAGCCTCATAGTTGAAGAAAAATTCCTACTGGTCCGGGACCACCGCTTTTCCGGGGCAGCCGGTCTACCATCTAAGCTAACGAGGCGGCTAGCAGATGGCAGGGCGAAGTCGAATTTGTCGACAACACGAAGCAAAGGCAAGAGTTTGACGTAGTAGTTCTGCGGAAACCCGCAAGGTGGAGAGAAGTAATGAATAAACGAAAAATGAGACACCCACGCGTTCGTGGCAATTGCTACAAAGGAAACCCATACGCATTCCTCAACAGAAAAGCCTCATAGTTGAAGAAAAATTCGTCCTGGTCCGGGACCACCGCCTTTCCGGGGCAGCCGGTCTACCATCTGAGCTAACCAGGCGGCTAGTAGATGGCAGGGCGAAGTCGAATATGTCGACAACACGAAGCAAAAGCAATAGTTTGACGTAGTAGTTCTGCGGAAACCCGCAAGGTGGAGAGAAGTAATGAATAAACGGAAAATGAGACATCCACCTGTTCGTAGCAATTGCTACAAAGGAAACCCATACGGGTTCCTCGAAAGAAAAACCTCATAGTTGAAGAAAAATTCGTCCTGGTCCGGGACCACCGCCTTTCCGGGGCAGCCGGTCTACCATCTGAGCTATCCAGGCGGCTAGCAGATGGCACGGCGAAGTCGAATTTGTCCACAACACGAAGCAAAGGCAAAAGTTTGACGTAGTAGTTCTGCGGAAACCCGCAAGGTGGAGAGAAGTAATGAATAAACGGAAAATGAGACACCCACCCGTTCGTAGCGATTGCTACAAAGGAAACCCATACGGGTTCCTCGAAAGAAAAGCCTCATAGTTGAAGAAAAATTCGACCTGGTCCGGGTCCCGAACCCGCGACCACCGCCTTTCCGGGGCAGCCGCTCTAGCATCTGAGGTAACCAGGCGGCTAGCAGATGGCAGGGCGAAGTCGATTTTGTCGACCACACGAAGCAAACGCAAGAGTTTGACGTAGTAGTTCAGCGGAAACCCGCAAGGTGGAGAGAAGTAATGAATAAACGGAAAATGAGGCATCCACCCGTTCGTAGCAATTGCTACAAAGACAACCGATACGGGTTGCTCGAAAGAAAAGCCTCATAGTCGAAGAAAAATTCGTCCTGGTCCGGGACCACCGCCTTTCCGGGGCAGCCGGTCTACCATCTGAGCTATCCAGGCGGCTAGCAGATGGCACGGCGAAGTCGAATTTGTCCACAACACGAAGCAAAGGCAAAAGTTTGACGTAGTAGTTCTGCGGAAACCCGCAAGGTGGAGAGAAGTAATGAATAAACGGAAAATGAGACACCCACCCGTTCGTAGCGATTGCTACAAAGGAAACCCATACGGGTTCCTCGAAAGAAAAGCCTCATAGTTGAAGAAAAATTCGACCTGGCCCGGGTCCCGAACCCGCGACCACCGCCTTTCCGGGGCAGCCGCTCTAGCATCTGAGGTAACCAGGCGGCTAGCAGATGGCAGGGCGAAGTCGATTTTGTCGACCACACGAAGCAAACGCAAGAGTTTGACGTAGTAGTTCAGCGGAAACCCGCAAGGTGGAGAGAAGTAATGAATAAACGGAAAATGAGGCATCCACCCGTTCGTAGCAATTGCTACAAAGACAACCGATACGGGTTGCTCGAAAGAAAAGCCTCATAGTCGAAGAAAAATTCGTCCTGGTCCGGGACCACAGCCTTTCCGCGGCAGCCGGTCTACCATCTGAGCTAACCAGGCGGCTAGCTGATGGCACGGCGAAGTCGAATTTGTCGACAACACGAAGCAAAGGCAAGAGTTTGACGTAGTAGTTCTGCGGAAACCCGCAAGGTGGAGAGAAGTAATGAATAAACGGAAAATGCGGCATCCACCCGTTCGTAGCAATTGCTACAAAGGAAACCCATACGGCTTCCTCGAAAGAAAAGCCTCATAGTTGAAGAAAAATTCGTCCTGGTCCGGGACCCGAACGCGGGACCACCGCCTTTCCGGGGCAGCCGGTCTACTATCTGAGCTAACCAGGTGGCTAGCAGATGGCACGGTGAAGTCGAATTTGTCGACAACACGAAGCAAAGGCAAGAGTTTGACGTAGTAGTTCTGTGGAAACCCGCAAGGTGGAGAGAAATAATGAATAAACGAAAAATGAGACACCCACGCGTTCGTAGCAATTGCTACAAAGGAAACCCATACGCGTTCCTCAACAGAAAAGCCTCATAGTTGAAGGAAAATTCGTCCTGGTCCAGGACCACCGCCTTTCCGGGGCAGCCGGTCTACCATCTGAGCTAACCAGGCGGCTAGCAGATGGCAGGGCGAAGTCGAATTCGTCGACAACACGAAGCAAAGGCAAGAGTTTGACGTAGTAGTTCTGCGGAAACCCGCAAGGTGGAGAGAAGTAATGAACAAACAGAAAATGAGACATCCACCCGTTCGTAGCAATTGCTACAAAGGAAACCCATACGGGTTCCTCGAAAGAAACGCCTCATAGTTGAAGAAAAATTCGTCCTGGTCCGGGACTCCAACCCGGCACCACCGCCTTTCCGGGGCAGCCGGTCTACAAATCTGAGCTAAACAGGCGGCTAGCAGATGGCAGGGCGAAGTCGAATTTTTCGACAACACGAAGCAAAGGCAAGAGTTTGACGTAGCAGTTCTGCGGAATCCCGCAAGTTGGAGAGAAGTAGTGAATAAACGGAGAATGAGACATCCACCCGTTCGTAGCAATTGCTACAAAGGAATCCTATACCGCTTCCTCGAAAGAAAAGCCTCATACTTGAAGAAAAATTTGTCCTGGTCCGGGTCCCGAACCCGGGACCACCGCCCTGCCGGGGCAGCCGCTCTACCATCTGAGCTAAGCAGGCGGCTAGCAGATGGCACGGCGAAGTCGAATTCGTCGACAACACGAAGCAAAGGCAAGAGTTTGACGTAGTAGTTCTGCGGAAACCCGCAAGGTGGAGAGAAATAATGAATAAACGAAAAATGAGACACCCACGCGTTCGTAGCAATTGCTACAAAGGAAACCCATACGCGTTCATCAACAGAAAAGCCTCATAGTTGAAGGAAAATTCGTCCTGGTCCGGGACCACCGCCTTTCCGGGGCAGCCGGTCTACCATCTGAGCTAACCAGGCGGCTAGCAGATGGCAGGGCGAAGCTGAATTCGTGGACAACACGAAGCAAAGGCCAGAGTTTGACGTAGTAGTTCTGCGGAAACCCGCAAGGTGGAGAGAAGTAATGAATAAACGAAAAATGAGACACCCACGCGTTCGTAGCAATTGCTACAAAGAAAACCCATACGCATTCCTCATCAGAAAAGCCTCATAGTTGAAGAAAAACTCGTCCTGGTCCGGGACCACCAATTTTCCGGGGCAGCCGGTCTACCATCTGAGCTAACCAGGCGGCTAGTTGATGGCACGGCGAAGTCGAATTTGTCGACACCACGAAGCAAAGGCAAGTGTTTGACGTAGTAGTTCTGCGGAAACCCGCAAGGTGGAGTGAAGTAATGAATAAACGGAAAATGAGACATCCACCCATTCGTAGCAATTGCTACAAAGGAAACCTATACGGGTTCCTCGAAAGAAAAGCCTCATAGTTGAAGAAAAATTCCTACTGGTCCGGGACCACCGCTTTTCCGGGGCAGCCGGTCTACCATCTAAGCTAACGAGGCGGCTAGCAGATGGCACGGCGAAGTCGAATTTGTCGACAACACGAAGCAAAGGCAAGAGTTTGACGTAGTAGTTCTGCGGATACCCGCAAGGTGGAGAGAAGTAATGAATAAACGGAAAATGAGACACCCACCCGTTCGTAGCAGTTGCTACAAAGGAAACCAATACGGGTTCCTCGACAGAAAAGCCTCATAGTTGAAGAAAAATTCGTCCTGGTCCTGGACCACCGCCTTTCTGGGGCAGCCGGTCTACCATCGGAGCTTACCAGGCGGCTAGCAGATGGCAGGGCGAAGTCGAAATCGTCGACAACACGAAGCAAAGGCAAGAGTTTGACGTAGTAGTTCTGCGGAAACTCGCAAGGTGGAGAGAAGTAATGAATAAACGGAAAATGAGACATCCACCCGTTCGTAGCAATTGCTACAAAGGAAACCCATACGGGTTCCTCGAAAGAAAAGCCTCATAGTTGAAGACAAATTCGTCCTGGTCCGGGACCACCGCCTTTCCGGGGCAGCCGGTCTGCCATCTGAGCTAACCATGCGGCTAGCAGATGGCACGGCGAAGTCGAATTTGTCGACAACACGAAGCAAAGGCAAGAGTTTGACGTAGTAGTTCTGGGGAAACCCGCAAGGTGGAGAGAAGTAATGAATAAACGAAAAATGAGACACCCACGCGTTCGTAGCAATTGCTACAAAAGAAACCCATACGCGTTCCTCAACAGATAAGCCTCAAAGTTGAAGGAAAATTCGTCCTGGTCCGCGACCACCGCCTTTCCGGGGCAGCCGGTCTACCATCTGAGCTAACCAGGCGGCTACCAGATGGCAGGGCGAAGTCGAATTTGTCGACAACACGAAGCAAAGGCAAGAGTTTGACGTAGTAGTTCTGCGGAAACCCGCAAGGTGGAGAGAAGTAATGAATAAACGAAAAATGAGACACCCACGCGTTCGTGGCAATTGCTACAAAGGAAACCCATACGGGTTCCTCGAAAGAAAAACCTCATAGTTGAAAAAAAATTCGTCCTGGTCTGGGACCACCGCCTTTCCGGGGCAGCCGGTCTACCATCTGAGCTATCCAGGCGGCTAGCAGATTGCACGGCGAAGTCGAATTTGTCCACAACACGAAGCAAAGGCAAAAGTTTGACGTAGTAGTTCTGCGGAAACCCGCAAGGTGGAGAGAAGTAATGAATAAACGCAAAATGAGACACCCACCCGTTCGTAGCGATTGCTACAAAGGAAACCCATACGGGTTCCTCGAAAGAAAAGCCTCATAGTTGAAGAAAAATTCGACCTGGTCCGGGTCCCGAACCCGCGACCACCGCCTTTCCGGGGCAGCCGCTCTAGCATCTGAGCTAACCAGGCGGCTAGCAGATGGCAGGGCGAAGTCGATTTTGTCGACCACACGAAGCAAACGCAAGAGTTTGACGTAGTAGTTCAGCGGAAACCCGCAAGGTGGAGAGAAGTAATGAATAAACGGAAAATGAGGCATCCACCCGTTCGTAGCAATTGCTACAAAGACAACCGATACGGGTTGCTCGAAAGAAAAGCCTCATAGTCGAAGAAAAATTCGTCCTGGTCCGGGACCACAGCCTTTCCGCGGCAGCTGGTCTACCATCTGAGCTAACCAGGCGGCTAGCAGATGGCAGGGCGAAGTCGAATTTGTCGAGAACACGAAGCAAAAGCAATGGTTTGACGTAGTAGTTCTGCGGAAACCCGCACGGTGGAGAGAAGTAATGAATAAACGGAAAATAAGACATCCACCCGTTCGTAGCAATTGGTACAAAGGAAACCCATACGCGTTCCTTAACAGAAAAGCCTCATAGTTGAAGGAAAATTCGTCCTGGTCCGGGACCACCGCCTTTCCGGGGCAGCCGGTCTACCATCTGAGCTATCCAGGCGGCTAGCAGATGGCACGGCGAAGTCGAATTCGTCGACACCACGAAGCAAAGGCAAGTGTTTGACGTAGTAGTTCTGCGGAAACCCGCAAGGTGGAGAGAAGTAATGAATAAACGGAAAATGCGGCATCCACCCGTTCGTAGCAATTGCTACAAAGGAAACCCATACGGCTTCCTCGAAAGAAAAGCCTCATAGTTGAAGAAAAATTCGTCCTGGTCCGGGACCCGAACGCGGGACCACCGCCTTTCCGGGGCAGCCGGTCTACTATCTGAGCTAACCAGGTGGCTAGCAGATGGCACGGCGAAGTCGAATTTGTCGACAACACGAAGCAAAGGCAAGAGTTTGACGTAGTAGTTCTGCGGAAACCCGCAAGGTGGAGAGAAATAATGAATAAACGAAAAATGAGACACCCACGCGTTCGTAGCAATTGCTACAAAGGAAACCCATACGCGTTCCTCAACAGAAAAGCCTCATAGTTGAAGGAAAATTCGTCCTGGTCCAGGACCACCGCCTTTCCGGGGCAGCCGGTCTACCATCTGAGCTAACCAGGCGGCTAGCAGATGGCAGGGCGAAGTCGAATTCGTCGACAACACGAAGCAAAGGCAAGAGTTTGACGTAGTAGTTCTGCGGAAACCCGCAAGGTGGAGAGAAGTAATGAACAAACAGAAAATGAGACATCCACCCGTTCGTAGCAATTGCTACAAAGGAAACCCATACGGGTTCCTCGAAAGAAACGCCTCATAGTTGAAGAAAAATTCGTCCTGGTCCGGGACTCCAACCCGGCACCACCGCCTTTCCGGGGCAGCCGGTCTACAAATCTGAGCTAAACAGGCGGCTAGCAGATGGCAGGGCGAAGTCGAATTTTTCGACAACACGAAGCAAAGGCAAGAGTTTGACGTAGCAGTTCTGCGGAATCCCGCAAGTTGGAGAGAAGTAGTGAATAAACGGAGAATGAGACATCCACCCGTTCGTAGCAATTGCTACAAAGGAATCCTATACCGCTTCCTCGAAAGAAAAGCCTCATACTTGAAGAAAAATTTGTCCTGGTCCGGGTCCCGAACCCGGGACCACCGCCCTGCCGGGGCAGCCGGTCTACCATCTGAGCTAACCAGGCGGCTAGCAGATGGCAGGGCGAAGCTGAATTCATCGACAACACGAAGCAAAGGCAAGAGTTTGACGTAGTAGTTCTGCGGAAACCCGCAAGGTGGAGAGAAGTAATGAATAAACGAAAAATGAGACACCCACGCGTTCGTAGCAATTGCTACAAAGAAAACCCATACGCATTCCTCATCAGAAAAGCCTCATAGTTGAAGAAAAACTCGTCCTGGTCCGGGACCACCAATTTTCCGGGGCAGCCGGTCTACCATCTGAGCTAACCAGGCGGCTAGCTGATGGCACGGCGAAGTCGAATTTGTCGACAACACGAAGCAAAGGCAAGAGTTTGACGTAGTAGTTCTGCGGAAACCCGCAAGGTGGAGAGAAGTAATGAATAAACGGAAAATGCGGCATTAATCCGTTCGTAGCAATTGCTACAAAGGAAACCCATACGGCTTCCTCGAAAGAAAAGCCTCATAGTTGAAGAAAAATTCGTCCTGGTCCGGGAACCGAACCCGGGACCACCGCCTTTCCGGGGCAGCCGGTCTACCATCTGAGCTAACCAGGTGGCTAGCAGATGGCACGGCGAAGTCGAATTTGTCGACAACACGAAGCAAAGGCAAGAGTTTGACCTAGTAGTTCTGCGGAAACCCGCAAGGTGGAGAGAAATAATGAATAAACGAAAAATGAGACACCCACGCGTTCGTAGCAATTGCTACAAAGGAAACCCATACGCGTTCCTCAACAGAAAAGCCTCATAGTTGAAGGAAAATTCGTCCTGGTCCGGGACCACCGCCTTTCCGGGGCAGCCGGTCTACCATCTGAGCTAACCATGCGGCTAGCAGATGGCACGGCGAAGTCGAATTTGTCGACAACACGAAGCAAAGGCAAAAGTTTGACGTAGCAGTTCTGCGGAATCCCGCAAGTTGGAGAGAAGTAGTGAATAAACGGAGAATGAGACATCCACCCGTTCGTAGCAATTGCTACAAAGGAATCCTATACCGCTTCCTCGAAAGAAAAGCCTCATACTTGAAGAAAAATTTGTCCTGGTCCGGGTCCCGAACCCGGGACCACCGCCCTGCCGGGGCAGCCGGTCTACCATCTGAGCTAACCAGGGGGCTAGCAGATGGCAGGGCGAAGCTGAATTCATCGACAACACGAAGCAAAGGCAAGAGTTTGACGTGGTAGTTCTGCGGAAACCCGCAAGGTGGAGAGAAATAATGAACAAACAGAAAATGAGACATCCACCCGTTCGTAGCAATTGCTACAAAGGAAACCTATACCGCTTCCTCGAAAGAAAAGCCTCATACTTGAAGAAAAATTTGTCCTGGTCTGGGACCCGAACCCGGGACCACCGCCCTTCCGGGGCAGCCGCTCTACCATCTGAGCTAAGCAGGCGGCTAGCAGATGGCACGGCGAAGTCGAATGTGTCGACAACACGAAGCAAAGGCAAGAGTTTGACGTAGTAGTTCTGCGGAAACCCGCAAGGTGGAGAGAAGTAATGAATAAACGAAAAATGAGACACCCACGCGTTCGTAGCAATTGCTACAAAGAAAACCCATACGCATTCCTCATCAGAAAAGCCTCATAGTTGAAGAAAAACTCGTCCTGGTCCGGGACCACCAATTTTCCGGGGCAGCCGGTCTACCATCTGAGCTAACCAGGCGGCTAGCTGATGGCACGGCGAAGTCGAATTTGTCGACAACACGAAGCAAAGGCAAGAGTTTGACGTAGTAGTTCTGCGGAAACCCGCAAGGTGGAGAGAAGTAATGAATAAACGGAAAATGCGGCATCCACCCGTTCGTAGCAATTGCTACAAAGGAAACCCATACGGCTTCCTCGAAAGAAAAGCCTCATAGTTGAAGAAAAATTCGTCCTGGTCCGGGAACCGAACCCGGGACCACCGCCTTTCCGGGGCAGCCGGTCTACCATCTGAGCTAACCAGGTGGCTAGCAGATGGCACGGCGAAGTCGAATTTGTCGACAACACGAAGCAAAGGCAAGAGTTTGACCTAGTAGTTCTGCGGAAACCCGCAAGGTGGAGAGAAATAATGAATAAACGAAAAATGAGACACCCACGCGTTCGTAGCAATTGCTACAAAGGAAACCCATACGCGTTCCTCAACAGAAAAGCCTCATAGTTGAAGGAAAATTCGTCCTGGTCCGGGACCACCGCCTTTCCGGGGCAGCCGGTCTACCATCTGAGCTAACCATGCGGCTAGCAGATGGCACGGCGAAGTCGAATTTGTCGACAACACGAAGCAAAGGCAAAAGTTTGACGTAGTAGTTCTGCGGAAATCCGCAAGGTGGAGAGAAGTAATGAACAAACAGAAAATGAGACATCCACCCGTTCGTAGCAATTGCTGCAAAGGAAACCCATACGGGTTCCTCGAAAGAAACGCCTCATAGTTGAAGAAAAATTCGTCCTGGTCCGGGACTCCAACCCTGCACCACCGCCTTTCCGGGGCAGCCGGTCAACCATCTGAGCTAACCAGGCGGCTAGCAGATGGGAGGGTGAAGTCGAATTTGTCGACAACACGAAGCAAAGGCAAGAGTTTGACGTAGTAGTTCTGCGAAAACCCGCAAGGTGGAGAGAAGTAATGAATAAACGGAAAATGAGACATCCACCCTTTCGTACGAATTGCTACAAAGGAAACCTATACCGCTTTCTCGAAAGAAAAGCCTCATAGTTGAAAAAAAATTCGTCCTGGTCCGGGACCTCCGCCTTTCCGGGGCAGCCGGTCGACCATCTGAGCTAACCAGGCGGCTAGCAGATGGCAGGGCGAAGTCGAATTTGTCGACAATACGAAGCAAAGGCAAGAGTTTGACGTAGTAGTTCTGCGGAAACCCGCAAGGTGGAGAGAAGTAATGAATAAACGAAAAATGAGACACCCACGCGTTCGTAGCAATTGCTACAAAGGAAACCCATGCGGGTTGCTCGAAAGAAAAGCATCATAGTTGAAGAAAAATTCGTCCTGGTGCGAGATCCGAACCCGGGACTACCGCCTTTCCGGGGCACCCGGTCTACTATCTGAGCTAACCAGGCGGCTAGCAGATGGAAGGGCGAAGTCGAATTCGTCGACAACACGAAGCAAAGGCAAGAGTTTGACGTAGTAGTTCTGCGAAAACCCGCAAGGTGGAGAGAAGTAATGAATAAACGAAAATGAGACACCCACGCGTTCGTAGCAATTGCTACAAATGAAACCCATACGCGTTCCTCAACAGAAAAGCCTCATAGTTGAAGAAAAATTCGTCCTGGTCCGGGACCTCCGCCTTTCCGGGGCAGCCGGTCTACCATCTGAGCTAACCAGGCGGCTAGCAGATGGCAGGGCGAAGTCGAATTTGTCGACAACACGAAGCAAAGGCAAGAGTTTGACGTAGTAGTTCTGCGGAAACCCGCAAGGTGGAGAGAAGTAATGAATAAACGGAAAATGAGACATCCACCCGTTGGTAGCAATTGGTACAAAGGAAACCCATGCGGGTTGCTCGAAAGAAAAGCATCATAGTTGAAGAAAAATTCGTCCTGGTGCGAGATCCGAACCCGGGACTACCGCCTTTCCGGGGCACCCGGTCTACTATCTGAGCTAACCAGGCGGCTAGCAGATGGAAGGGCGAAGTCGAATTCGTCGACAACACGAAGCAAAGGCAAGAGTTTGACGTAGTAGTTCTGCGAAAACCCGCAAGGTGGAGAGAAGTAATGAATAAACGAAAATGAGACACCCACGCGTTCGTAGCAATTGCTACAAATGAAACCCATACGCGTTCCTCAACAGAAAAGCCTCATAGTTGAAGAAAAATTCGTCCTGGTCCGGGACCACAGCCTTTCCGCGGCAGCCGGTCTACCATCTGAGCTAACCAGGCGGCTAGCAGATGGCAGGGCGAAGTCGAATTTGTCGAGAACACGAAGCAAAAGCAATAGTTTGACGTAGTAGTTCTGCGGAAACCCGCACGGTGGAGAGAAGTAATGAATAAACGGAAAATAAGACATCCACCCGTTCGTAGCAATTGGTACAAAGGAAACCCATACGCGTTCCTTAACAGAAAAGCCTCATAGTTGAAGGAAAATTCGTCCTGGTCCGGGACCACCGCCTTTCCGGGGCAGCCGGTCTACCATCTGAGCTATCCAGGCGGCTAGCAGATGGCACGGCGAAGTCGAATTCGTCGACACCACGAAGCAAAGGCAAGTGTTTGATGTAGTAGTTCTGCGGAAACCCGCAAGGTGGAGTGAAGTAATGAATAAACGGAAAATGAGACATCCACCCATTCGTAGCAATTGCTACAAAGGAAACCCATACGGGTTCCTCGAAAGAAAAGCCTCATAGTTGAAGAAAAATTCCTACTGGTCCGGGACCACCGCTTTTCCGGGGCAGCCGGTCTACCATCTAAGCTAACGAGGCGGCTAGCAGATGGCAGGGCGAAGTCGAATTTGTCGACAACACGAAGCAAAGGCAAGAGTTTGACGTAGTAGTTCTTCGGAAACCCGCAAGGTGGAGAGAAGTAATGAATAAACGAAAAATGAGACACCCACGCGTTCGTGGCAATTGCTACAAAGAAAACCCATACGCATTCCTCAACAGAAAAGCCTCATAGTTGAAGAAAAATTCGTCCTGGTCCGGGACCACCGCCTTTCCGGGGCAGCCGGTCTACCATCTGAGCTAACCAGGCGGCTAGTAGATGGCAGGGCGAAGTCGAATATGTCGACAACACGAAGCAAAAGCAATAGTTTGACGTAGTAGTTCTGCGGAAACCCGCAAGGTGGAGAGAAGTAATGAATAAACGGAAAATGAGACATCCACCCGTTCGTAGCAATTGCTACAAAGGAAACCCATACGGGTTCCTCGAAAGAAAAACCTCATAGTCGAAGAAAAATTCGTCCTGGTCCGGGACCACCGCCTTTCCGGGACAGCCGGTCTACCATCTGAGCTATCCAGGCGGCTAGCAGATGGCACGGCGAAGTCGAATTTGTCCACAACACGAAGCAAAGGCAAAAGTTTGACGTAGTAGTTCTGCGGAAACCCGCAAGGTGGAGAGAAGTAATGAATAAACGGAAAATGAGACACCCACCCGTTCGTAGCGATTGCTACAAAGGAAACCCATACGGGTTCCTCGAAAGAAAAGCCTCATAGTTGAAGAAAAATTCGACCTGGTCCGGGTCCCGAACCCGCGACCACCGCCTTTCCGGGGCAGCCGCTCTAGCATCTGAGGTAACCAGGCGGCTAGCAGATGGCCGGGCGAAGTCGATTTTGTCGACCACACGAAGCAAACGCAAGAGTTTGACGTAGTAGTTCAGCGGAAACCCGCAAGGTGGAGAGAAGTAATGAATAAACGGAAAATGAGGCATCCACCCGTTCGTAGCAATTGCTACAAAGACAACCGATACGGGTTGCTCGAAAGAAAAGCCTCATAGTCGAAGAAAAATTCGTCCTGGTCCGGGACCACAGCCTTTCCGCGGCAGCCGGTCTACCATCTGAGCTAACCAGGCGGCTAGCTGATGGCACGGCGAAGTCGAATTTGACGACAACACGAAGCAAAGGCAAGAGTTTGACGTAGTAGTTCTGCGGAAACCCGCAAGGTGGAGAGAAGTAATGAATAAACGGAAAATGCGGCATCCACCCGTTCGTAGCAATTGCTACAAAGGAAACCCATACGGCTTCCTCGAAAGAAAAGCCTCATAGTTGAAGAAAAATTCGTCCTGGTCCGGGACCCGAACGCGGGACCACCGCCTTTCCGGGGCAGCCGGTCTACTATCTGAGCTAACCAGGTGGCTAGCAGATGGCACGGTGAAGTCGAATTTGTCGACAACACGAAGCAAAGGCAAGAGTTTGACGTAGTAGTTCTGTGGAAACCCGCAAGATGGAGAGAAATAATGAATAAACGAAAAATGAGACACCCACGCGTTCGTAGCAATTGCTACAAAGGAAACCCATACGCGTTCCTCAACAGAAAAGCCTCATAGTTGAAGGAAAATTCGTCCTGGTCCAGGACCACCGCCTTTCCGGGGCAGCCGGTCTACCATCTGAGCTAACCAGGCGGCTAGCAGATGGCAGGGCGAAGTCGAATTCGTCGACAACACGAAGCAAAGGCAAGAGTTTGACGTAGTAGTTCTGCGGAAACCCGCAAGGTGGAGAGAAGTAATGAACAAACAGAAAATGAGACATCCACCCGTTCGTAGCAATTGCTACAAAGGAAACCCATACGGGTTCCTCGAAAGAAACGCCTCATAGTTGAAGAAAAATTCGTCCTGGTCCGGGACTCCAACCCGGCACCACCGCCTTTCCGGGGCAGCCGGTCTACAAATCTGAGCTAAACAGGCGGCTAGCAGATGGCAGCGCGAAGTCGAATTTTTCGACAACACGAAGCAAAGGCAAGAGTTTGACGTAGCAGTTCTGCGGAATCCCGCAAGTTGGAGAGAAGTAGTGAATAAACGGAGAATGAGACATCCACCCGTTCGTAGCAATTGCTACAAAGGAATCCTATACCGCTTCCTCGAAAGAAAAGCCTCATACTTGAAGAAAAATTTGTCCTGGTCCGGGTCCCGAACCCGGGACCACCGCCCTGCCGGGGCAGCCGCTCTACCATCTGAGCTAAGCAGGCGGCTAGCAGATGGCACGGCGAAGTCGAATTCGTCGACAACACGAAGCAAAGGCAAGAGTTTGACGTAGTAGTTCTGCGGAAACCCGCAAGGTGGAGAGAAATAATGAATAAACGAAAAATGAGACACCCACGCGTTCGTAGCAATTGCTACAAAGGAAACCCATACGCGTTCATCAACAGAAAAGCCTCATAGTTGAAGGAAAATTCGTCCTGGTCCGGGACCACCGCCTTTCCGGGGCAGCCGGTCTACCATCTGAGCTAACCAGGCGGCTAGCAGATGGCAGGGCGAAGCTGAATTCGTCGACAACACGAAGCAAAGGCCAGAGTTTGACGTAGTAGTTCTGCGGAAACCCGCAAGGTGGAGAGAAGTAATGAATAAACGAAAAATGAGACACCCACGCGTTCGTAGCAATTGCTACAAAGAAAACCCATACGCATTCCTCATCAGAAAAGCCTCATAGTTGAAGAAAAACTCGTCCTGGTCCGGGACCACCAATTTTCCGGGGCAGCCGGTCTACCATCTGAGCTAACCAGGCGGCTAGCTGATGGCACGGCGAAGTCGAATTTGTCCACAACACGAAGCAAAGGCAAAAGTTTGACGTAGTAGTTCTGCGGAAACCCGCAAGGTGGAGAGAAGTAATGAATAAACGCAAAATGAGACACCCACCCGTTCGTAGCGATTGCTACAAAGGAAACCAATACGGGTTCCTCGACAGAAAAGCCTCATAGTTGAAGAAAAATTCGTCCTGGTCCTGGACCACCGCCTTTCTGGGGCAGCCGGTCTACCATCGGAGCTTACCAGGCGGCTAGCAGATGGCAGGGCGAAGTCGAAATCGTCGACAACACGAAGCAAAGGCAAGAGTTTGACGTAGTAGTTCTGCGGAAACTCGCAAGGTGGAGAGAAGTAATGAATAAACGGAAAATGAGACATCCACCCGTTCGTAGCAATTGCTACAAAGGAAACCCATACGGGTTCCTCGAAAGAAAAGCCTCATAGTTGAAGACAAATTCGTCCTGGTCCGGGACCACCGCCTTTCCGGGGCAGCCGGTCTGCCATCTGAGCTAACCATGCGGCTAGCAGATGGCACGGCGAAGTCGAATTTGTCGACAACACGAAGCAAAGGCAAGAGTTTGACGTAGTAGTTCTGGGGAAACCCGCAAGGTGGAGAGAAGTAATGAATAAACGAAAAATGAGACACCCACGCGTTCGTAGCAATTGCTACAAAAGAAACCCATACGCGTTCCTCAACAGATAAGCCTCAAAGTTGAAGGAAAATTCGTCCTGGTCCGCGACCACCGCCTTTCCGGGGCAGCCGGTCTACCATCTGAGCTAACCAGGCGGCTACCAGATGGCAGGGCGAAGTCGAATTTGTCGACAACACGAAGCAAAGGCAAGAGTTTGACGTAGTAGTTCTGCGGAAACCCGCAAGGTGGAGAGAAGTAATGAATAAACGAAAAATGAGACACCCACGCGTTCGTGGCAATTGCTACAAAGGAAACCCATACGGGTTCCTCGAAAGAAAAACCTCATAGTTGAAAAAAAATTCGTCCTGGTCTGGGACCACCGCCTTTCCGGGGCAGCCGGTCTACCATCTGAGCTATCCAGGTGGCTAGCAGATTGCACGGCGAAGTCGAATTTGTCCACAACACGAAGCAAAGGCAAAAGTTTGACGTAGTAGTTCTGCGGAAACCCGCAAGGTGGAGAGAAGTAATGAATAAACGCAAAATGAGACACCCACCCGTTCGTAGCGATTGCTACAAAGGAAACCCATACGGGTTCCTCGAAAGAAAAGCCTCATAGTTGAAGAAAAATTCGACCTGGTCCGGGTCCCGAACCCGCGACCACCGCCTTTCCGGGGCAGCCGCTCTAGCATCTGAGCTAACCAGGCGGCTAGCAGATGGCAGGGCGAAGTCGATTTTGTCGACCACACGAAGCAAACGCAAGAGTTTGACGTAGTAGTTCAGCGGAAACCCGCAAGGTGGAGAGAAGTAATGAATAAACGGAAAATGAGGCATCCACCCGTTCGTAGCAATTGCTACAAAGACAACCGATACGGGTTGCTCGAAAGAAAAGCCTCATAGTCGAAGAAAAATTCGTCCTGGTCCGGGACCACAGCCTTTCCGCGGCAGCTGGTCTACCATCTGAGCTAACCAGGCGGCTAGCAGATGGCAGGGCGAAGTCGAATTTGTCGAGAACACGAAGCAAAAGCAATAGTTTGACGTAGTAGTTCTGCGGAAACCCGCACGGTGGAGAGAAGTAATGAATAAACGGAAAATAAGACATCCACCCGTTCGTAGCAATTGGTACAAAGGAAACCCATACGCGTTCCTTAACAGAAAAGCCTCATAGTTGAAGGAAAATTCGTCCTGGTCCGGGACCACCGCCTTTCCGGGGCAGCCGGTCTACCATCTGAGCTATCCAGGCGGCTAGCAGATGGCACGGCGAAGTCGAATTCGTCGACACCACGAAGCAAAGGCAAGTGTTTGACGTAGTAGTTCTGCGGAAACCCGCAAGGTGGAGAGAAGTAATGAATAAACGGAAAATGCGGCATCCACCCGTTCGTAGCAATTGCTACAAAGGAAACCCATACGGCTTCCTCGAAAGAAAAGCCTCATAGTTGAAGAAAAATTCGTCCTGGTCCGGGACCCGAACGCGGGACCACCGCCTTTCCGGGGCAGCCGGTCTACTATCTGAGCTAACCAGGTGGCTAGCAGATGGCACGGCGAAGTCGAATTTGTCGACAACACGAAGCAAAGGCAAGAGTTTGACGTAGTAGTTCTGCGGAAACCCGCAAGGTGGAGAGAAATAATGAATAAACGAAAAATGAGACACCCACGCGTTCGTAGCAATTGCTACAAAGGAAACCCATACGCGTTCCTCAACAGAAAAGCCTCATAGTTGAAGGAAAATTCGTCCTGGTCCAGGACCACCGCCTTTCCGGGGCAGCCGGTCTACCATCTGAGCTAACCAGGCGGCTAGCAGATGGCAGGGCGAAGTCGAATTCGTCGACAACACGAAGCAAAGGCAAGAGTTTGACGTAGTAGTTCTGCGGAAACCCGCAAGGTGGAGAGAAGTAATGAACAAACAGAAAATGAGACATCCACCCGTTCGTAGCAATTGCTACAAAGGAAACCCATACGGGTTCCTCGAAAGAAACGCCTCATAGTTGAAGAAAAATTCGTCCTGGTCCGGGACTCCAACCCGGCACCACCGCCTTTCCGGGGCAGCCGGTCTACAAATCTGAGCTAAACAGGCGGCTAGCAGATGGCAGGGCGAAGTCGAATTTTTCGACAACACGAAGCAAAGGCAAGAGTTTGACGTAGCAGTTCTGCGGAATCCCGCAAGTTGGAGAGAAGTAGTGAATAAACGGAGAATGAGACATCCACCCGTTCGTAGCAATTGCTACAAAGGAATCCTATACCGCTTCCTCGAAAGAAAAGCCTCATACTTGAAGAAAAATTTGTCCTGGTCCGGGTCCCGAACCCGGGACCACCGCCCTGCCGGGGCAGCCGGTCTACCATCTGAGCTAACCAGGCGGCTAGCAGATGGCAGGGCGAAGCTGAATTCATCGACAACACGAAGCAAAGGCAAGAGTTTGACGTGGTAGTTCTGCGGAAACCCGCAAGGTGGAGAGAAATAATGAACAAACAGAAAATGAGACATCCACCCGTTCGTAGCAATTGCTACAAAGGAAACCTATACCGCTTCCTCGAAAGAAAAGCCTCATACTTGAAGAAAAATTTGTCCTGGTCTGGGACCCGAACCCGGGACCACCGCCCTTCCGGGGCAGCCGCTCTACCATCTGAGCTAAGCAGGCGGCTAGCAGATGGCACGGCGAAGTCGAATGTGTCGACAACACGAAGCAAAGGCAAGAGTTTGACGTAGTAGTTCTGCGGAAACCCGCAAGGTGGAGAGAAGTAATGAATAAACGAAAAATGAGACACCCACGCGTTCGTAGCAATTGCTACAAAGAAAACCCATACGCATTCCTCATCAGAAAAGCCTCATAGTTGAAGAAAAACTCGTCCTGGTCCGGGACCACCAATTTTCCGGGGCAGCCGGTCTACCATCTGAGCTAACCAGGCGGCTAGCTGATGGCACGGCGAAGTCGAATTTGTCGACAACACGAAGCAAAGGCAAGAGTTTGACGTAGTAGTTCTGCGGAAACCCGCAAGGTGGAGAGAAGTAATGAATAAACGGAAAATGCGGCATCCACCCGTTCGTAGCAATTGCTACAAAGGAAACCCATACGGCTTCCTCGAAAGAAAAGCCTCATAGTTGAAGAAAAATTCGTCCTGGTCCGGGAACCGAACCCGGGACCACCGCCTTTCCGGGGCAGCCGGTCTACCATCTGAGCTAACCAGGTGGCTAGCAGATGGCACGGCGAAGTCGAATTTGTCGACAACACGAAGCAAAGGCAAGAGTTTGACCTAGTAGTTCTGCGGAAACCCGCAAGGTGGAGAGAAATAATGAATAAACGAAAAATGAGACACCCACGCGTTCGTAGCAATTGCTACAAAGGAAACCCATACGCGTTCCTCAACAGAAAAGCCTCATAGTTGAAGGAAAATTCGTCCTGGTCCGGGACCACCGCCTTTCCGGGGCAGCCGGTCTACCATCTGAGCTAACCATGCGGCTAGCAGATGGCACGGCGAAGTCGAATTTGTCGACAACACGAAGCAAAGGCAAAAGTTTGACGTAGTAGTTCTGCGGAAATCCGCAAGGTGGAGAGAAGTAATGAACAAACAGAAAATGAGACATCCACCCGTTCGTAGCAATTGCTGCAAAGGAAACCCATACGGGTTCCTCGAAAGAAACGCCTCATAGTTGAAGAAAAATTCGTCCTGGTCCGGGACTCCAACCCTGCACCACCGCCTTTCCGGGGCAGCCGGTCAACCATCTGAGCTAACCAGGCGGCTAGCAGATGGGAGGGTGAAGTCGAATTTGTCGACAACACGAAGCAAAGGCAAGAGTTTGACGTAGTAGTTCTGCGAAAACCCGCAAGGTGGAGAGAAGTAATGAATAAACGGAAAATGAGACATCCACCCTTTCGTACGAATTGCTACAAAGGAAACCTATACCGCTTTCTCGAAAGAAAAGCCTCATAGTTGAAGAAAAATTCGTCCTGGTCCGGGACCTCCGCCTTTCCGGGGCAGCCGGTCGACCATCTGAGCTAACCAGGCGGCTAGCAGATGGCAGGGCGAAGTCGAATTTGTCGACAATACGAAGCAAAGGCAAGAGTTTGACGTAGTAGTTCTGCGGAAACCCGCAAGGTGGAGAGAAGTAATGAATAAACGAAAAATGAGACACCCACGCGTTCGTAGCAATTGCTACAAAGGAAACCCATACGCGTTCCTCAACAGAAAAGCCTCATAGTTGAAGAAAAATTCGTCCTGGTCCGGGACCTCCGCCTTTCCGGGGCAGCCGGTCTACCATCTGAGCTAACCAGGCGGCTAGCAGATGGCAGGGCGAAGTCGAATTTGTCGACAACACGAAGCAAAGGCAAGAGTTTGACGTAGTAGTTCTGCGGAAACCCGCAAGGTGGAGAGAAGTAATGAATAAACGGAAAATGAGACATCCACCCGTTGGTAGCAATTGGTACAAAGGAAACCCATGCGGGTTGCTCGAAAGAAAAGCATCATAGTTGAAGAAAAATTCGTCCTGGTGCGAGATCCGAACCCGGGACTACCGCCTTTCCGGGGCACCCGGTCTACTATCTGAGCTAACCAGGCGGCTAGCAGATGGAAGGGCGAAGTCGAATTCGTCGACAACACGAAGCAAAGGCAAGAGTTTGACGTAGTAGTTCTGCGAAAACCCGCAAGGTGGAGAGAAGTAATGAATAAACGAAAATGAGACACCCACGCGTTCGTAGCAATTGCTACAAATGAAACCCATACGCGTTCCTCAACAGAAAAGCCTCATAGTTGAAGAAAAATTCGTCCTGGTCCGGGACCTCCGCTGTTCCGGGGCAGCCGGTCTACCATCTGAGCTAACCAGGCGTCTAGCAGATGGCAGGGCGAAGTCGAATTTGTCGACAACACGAAGCAAAGGCAAGAGTTTGACGTAGTAGTTCTGCGGAAACCCGCAAGGTGGAGAGAAGTAATGAATAAACGGAAAATGAGACATCCACCCGTTGGTAGCAATTGGTACAAAGGAAACCCATACGGGTTGCTCGAAAGAAAAGCCTCATTGTTGAAGAAAAATTCGTCCTGGTGCGAGATCCGAACCCGGGACTACCGCCTTTCCGGGGCACCCGGTCTACCATCTGATCTAACCAGGCGGCTAGCAGATGGCAGGGCGAAGTCGAATTTGTCGACAACACGAAGCAAAGGCAAGAGTTTGACGTAGTAGTTCTGCGGAAACCCGCAAGGTGGAGAGAAGTAATGAATAAACGGAAAATGAGACACTCACCCGTTCGTAGCAATTGCTACAAAGGAAACCCATACGGGTTCCTCGAAAGAAAAGCTTCATAGTTGAAGAAAAATTCGTCCTGGTCCGATATCCGAACCCGGGACTACCGCCTTTCCGGGGCACCCGGTCTACCATCTGAGCTAACCAGGCGGCTAGCAGATGAAAGGGCGAAGTCGAATTCGTCGACAACACGAAGCAAAGGCAAGAGTTTGACGTAGTAGTTCTGCGGAAACCCGCAAGGTGGAGAGAAGTAATGAATAAACGAAAATGAGACACCCACGCGTTCGTAGCAATTGCTACAAAGGAAACCCATACGCGTTCCTCAACAGAAAAGCCTCATAGTTGAAGAAAAATTCGTCCTGGTCCAGGACCTAGGCCTTTCTGGGGCAGCCGGTCTACCATCTGAGCTAACCAGGCGGCTAGCAGATGGCAGGGCGAAGTCGAATTTGTCGACAACACGAAGCAAATGCAAGAGTTTGACGTAGTAGTTCTGCGGAAACCCGCAAGGTGGAGAGAAGTAATGAATAAACGGAAAATGAGACACTCACCCTTTCGTAGCAATTGCTACAAAGGAAACCCATACGGGTTCCTCGAAAGAAAAGCCTCATAGTTGAAGAAAAATTCGTCCTGGTCCGGGATCCGAACCCGGGACTACCGCCTTTCCGGGGCACCCGGTCTACCATCTGAGCTAACCAGGCGGCTAGCAGATGGAAGGGCGAAGTCGAATTCGTCGACAACACGAAGCAAAGGCAAGAGTTTGACGTAGTAGTTCTGCGGAAACCCGCAAGGTGGAGAGAAGTAATGAATAAGCAGAAAATGAGACATCCACCCGTTCGTAGCAATTGCTACAAAGGAAACCCATACGGGTTCCTCAACAGAAAAGCCTCATTGTTGAAGAAAAATTCGTCCTGGTCCGAGACCACCGCCTTTCGGGGGCAGCCGGTCTACCATCTGAGCTAACCAGGCGGCTAGCTGATGGCACGGCGAAGTCGAATTTGTCGACAACACGAAGCAAAGGCATGAGTTTGACGTAGTAGTTCTGCGGAAACCCGCAAGGTGGAGAGAAGTAATGAATAAACAGAAAATGAGACATCCACCCGTTCGTAGCAATTGCTACAAAGGAAACCCATACGGGTTCCTCGAAAGAAAAGCCTCATAGTTGAAGAAAAATTCGTCCTGGTCCGGGATCCGAACCCGGGACCACCGCCCTTCCGGGGCAGCCGCTCTACCATCTGAGCTAACCTGGCGGCTAGAAGATGGCAGGGCGAAGTCCAATTTGTCAACAATACGAAGCAAAGGCAAGAGTTTGACGTAGTAGTTCTGCGGAAACCCGCAAGGTGGAGAGAAGTAATGAATAAACGAAAAATGAGACACCCACGCGTTCGTAGCAATTGCTACAAAGGAAACCCATACGCGTTCCTCAACAGAAAAGCCTCATTGTTGAAGAAAAATTCGTCCTGGTCCGAGACCACCGCCTTTCCGGGGCAGCCGGTCTACTATCTGAGCTAACCAGGCGGCTAGCTGATGGCACGGCGAAGTCGAATTTGTCGACAACACGAAGCAAAGCATGAGTTTGACGTAGTAGTTCTGCGGAAACCCGAGAGGTGGAGAGAAGTAATGAATAAACAGAAAATGAGACATCCACCCGTTCGTAGCAATTGCTACAAAGAAAACCCATACGGGTTCCTCGAAAGAAAAGCCTCATAGTTGAAGGAAAATTCGTCCTGGTCCGGGACCACCGCCTTTCTGGGGCAGCCGCTCTAGCATTTGAGCTAACCAGGCGGCTAGCACATGGCAGGGCGAAGTCGAATTTGTCGGCAACACGAAGCAAACACAAGAGTTTCACGCAGTAGTTCTGCGGAAACCGGCAAGGTGGAGAGAAGTAATGAATAAACGGAAAATGAGACATCCACCCGTTCGTAGCAATTGCTACAAAGACAACCCATACGCGTTACTCAACAGAAAAGCCTCATAGTTGAAGAAAAATTCGTCCTGGTCCAGGACCTAGGCCTTTCTAGGGCAGCCGGTCTACCATCTGAGCTAAGCAGGCGGCTAGCAGATGTCAGGGCGAAGTCGAATTTGTCGACAACACGAAGCAAATGCAAGAGTTTGACGTAGTAGTTCTGCGGAAACCCGCAAGGTGGAGAGAAGCAATGAATAAACGGAAAATGAGACACTCACCCGTTCGTAGCAATTGCTACAAAGGAAACCCATACGGGTTCCTCGAAAGAAAAGCCTCATAGTTGAAGAAAAATTCGTCCTGGTCCGGGATCCGAACCCGGGACTACCGCCTTTCCGGGGCACCCGGTCTACCATCTGAGCTAACCAGGCGGCTAGCAGATGGAAGGGCGAAGTCGAATTCGTCGACAACACGAAGCAAAGGCAAGAGTTTGACGTAGTAGTTCTGCGGAAACCCGCAAGGTGGAGAGAAGTAATGAATAAGCAGAAAATGAGACATCCACCCGTTCGTAGCAATTGCTACAAAGGAAACCCATACGGGTTCCTCAACAAAAAAACCTCATTGTTGAAGAAAAATTCGTCCTGGTCCGAGACCACCGCCTTTCCGGGGCAGCCGGTCTACCATCTGAGCTAACCAGGCGGCTAGCTGATGGCACGGCGAAGTCGAATTTGTCGACAACACGAAGCAAAGGCATGAGTTTGACGTAGTAGTTCTGCGGAAACCCGCAAGGTGGAGAGAAGTAATGAATAAACAGAAAATGAGACATCCACCCGTTCGTAGCAATTGCTACAAAGGAAACCCATGCGGGTTCCTCGAAAGAAAAGCCTCATAGTTGAAGAAAACTTCGTCCTGGTCCGGGATCCGAACCCGGGACCACCGCCCTTCCGGGGCAGCCGCTCTACCATCTGAGCTAACCTGGCGGCTAGAAGATGGCAGGGCGAAGTCGAATTTGTCGACAATACGAAGCAAAGGCAAGAGTTTGACGTAGTAGTTCTGCGGAAACCCGCAAGGTGGAGAGAAGTAATGAATAAACGAAAAATGAGACACCCACGCGTTCTGTAGCAATTGCTACAAAGGAAACCCATACGCGTTCCTCAACAGAAAAGCCTCATTGTTGAAGAAAAATTCGTCCTGGTCCGAGACCACCGCCTTTCCTGTGCAGCCGGTCTACTATCTGAGCTAACCAGGCGGCTAGCTGATGGCACGGCGAAGTCGAATTTGTCGACAACACGAAGCAAAGGCATGAGTTTGACGTAGTAGTTCTGCGGAAACCCGCAAGGTGGAGAGAAGTAATGAATAAACAGAAAATGAGACATCCACCCGTTCGTAGCAATTGCTACAAAGAAAACCCATACGGGTTCCTCGAAAGAAAAGCCTCATAGTTGAAGGAAAATTCGTCCTGGTCCGGGACCACCGCCTTTCCGGGGCAGCCGCTCTAGCATTTGAGCTAACCAGGCGGCTAGCAGATGGCAGGGCGAAGTCGAATTTGTCGGCAACACGAAGCAAACACAAGAGTTTCACGCAGTAGTTCTGCGGAAACCGGCAAGGTGGAGAGAAGTAATTAATAAACGGAAAATGAGACATCCACCCGTTCGTAGCAATTGCTACAAAGACAACCCATACGCGTTCCTCAACAGAAAAGCCTGATAGTTGAAGGAAAATTCGTCCTGGTCCGGGACCACCACCTTTCCGGGGCAGCCGATCTACCATCTGATCTAACCAGGCGGCTAGCAGGTGGCAGGGCGAAGTCGAATTCGTCGACAACACGAAGCAAAGGCAAGAGTTTGACGTAGTAGTTCAGCGGAAACCCGTAGGGTGGAGAGAAGTAATGAATAAACGGAAAATGAGGCATCCACCCGTTCGTAGCAATTGCTACAAAAAAAAAACCCATACGGGTTCCACGAAAGAAAAGCCTCATAGTTGAAGAAAAATTCGTCCTGGTCCGGGATCCGAACCCGGGACTACCGCCTTTCCGGGGCACCCGGTCTACCATCTGAGCTAACCAGGCGGCTAGCAGATGGAAGGGCGAAGTCGAATTCGTCGACAACACGAAGCAAAGGCAAGAGTTTGACGTAGTAGTTCTGCGGAAACCCGCAAGGTGGAGAGAAGTAATGAATAAACGGAAAATGAGACACTCACCCGTTCGTAGCAATTGCTACAAAGGAAACCCATACGGGTTCCTCGAAAGAAAAGCCTCATAGTTGAAGAAAAATTCGTCCTGGTCCGGGATCCGAACCCGGGACTACCGCCTTTCCGGGGCACCCGGTCTACCATCTGAGCTAACCAGGCGGCTAGCAGATGGAAGGGCGAAGTCGAATTCGTCGACAACACGAAGCAAAGGCAAGAGTTTGACGTAGTAGTTCTGCGGAAACCCGCAAGGTGGAGAGAAGTAATGAATAAACAGAATAAGAGACATCCACCCGTTCGTAGCAATTGCTACAAAAGAAACCCATACGGGTTCCTTGAGAGAAAAGCCTCATAGTTGAAGACAAATTCGTCCTGGTCCGGGACCACCGCCTTTACGGAGCAGCCGCTCTACCATCTGAGCTAACCAGGCGGCTAGCAGATGGCAGGGCGAAATCGAATTCGTCGACACCACGAAGCAAAGGCAAGTGTTTGACGTAGTAGTTCTGCGGAAACCCGCAAGGTGTCGAGAGAAGTAATGAATAAACGGAAAATGAGACATCCACCCATTCCTAGCAATTGCTACAAAGGAAACCCATACGGGTTCCTCGAAAGAAAAGCCTCATAGTTGAAGGAAAATTCGTCCTGGTCCGGGACCACCGCCTTTCCGGGGCAGCCGCTCTAGCATTTGAGCTAACCAGGCGGCTAGCAGATGGCAGGACGAAGTCGAATTTGTCGGCAACACGAAGCAAACACAAGAGTTTCACGCAGTAGTTCTGCGGAAACCGGCAAGGTGGAGAGAAGTAATGAATAAACGGAAAATGAGACATCCACCCGTTCGTAGCAATTGCTACAAAGGAAACCCATACGCGTTTCTCAACAGAAAAGCCTCATTGTTGAAGAAAAATTCGTCCTGGTCCGAGACCACCGCCTTTCCCGGGCAGCCGGTCTACTATCTCAGCTAACCAGGCGGCTAGCTGATGGCACGGCGAAGTCGAATTTGTCGACAACACGAAGCAAAGGCATGAGTTAGACGTAGTAGTTCTGCGGAAACCCGCAAGGTGGAGAGAAGTAATGAATAAACAGAAAATGAGACATCCACCCGTTCGTAGCAATTGCTACAAAGAAAACCCATACGGGTTCCTCGAAAGAAAAGCCTCATAGTTGAAGGAAAATTCGTCCTGTTCCGGGACCACCTCCTTTCCGGGGCAGCCGCTCTAGCATTTGAGCTAACCAGGTGGCTAGCAGATGGCAGGGCGAAGTCGAATTTGTCGGCAACACGAAGCAAACACAAGAGTTTCACGCAGTAGTTCTGCGGAAACCGGCAAGGTGGAGAGAAGTAATGAATAAACGGAAAATGAGACATCCACCAGTTCGTAGCAATTGCTACAAAGACAACCCATACGCGTTCCTCAACAGAAAAGCCTCATAGTTGAAGAAAAATTCGTCCTGGTCCGGGACCACCACCTTTCCGGGGCAGCCGATCTACCATCTGAGCTAACCAGGCGGCTAGCAGATGGCAGGGCGAAGTCGAATTCGTCGACAACACGAAGCACAGGCAAGAGTTTGACGTAGTAGTTCAGCGGAAAGCCGTAGGGTGGAGAGAAGTAATGAATAAACGAAAAATGAGGCATCCAACCGTTCGTAGCAATTGCTACAAAGACAACCCATACGGGTTGCTCGAAAGAAAGGCCTCATAGTCGAAGAAAAATTCGTCCTGGTCCGGGACCACAGCCTTTCCGCGGCAGCCGGTCTACCATCTTAGCTAACCAGGCGGCTAGCAGATGGCATGGCGAAGTCGAATTTGGCGAGAACACGAAGCAAAAGCAATAGTTTGACGTAGTAGTTCTGCGGAAACCCGCAAGGTGGAGAGAAGTAATGAATAAACAGAAAAAGAGACATCCACCCGTTCGTAGCAATTGCTACAAAAGAAACCCATACGGGTTCCTTGAGAGAAAAGCCTCATAGTTGAAGACAAATTCGTCCTGGTCCGGGACCACCGCCTTTACGGAGCAGCCGGTCTACCATCTGAGCTAACCAGGCGGCTAGCAGATGGCAGGGCGAAGTAGAATTCGTCGACACCACGAAGCAAAGGCAAGCGTTTGACGTAGTAGTTCTGCGGAAACCCGCAAGGTGGAGAGAAGTAATGAATAAACAGAAAATGAGACATCCACCCGTTCGTAGCAATTGCTACAAAGGAAACCCATACGGGTTCCTCAACAGAAAAGCCTCATTGTTGAAGAAAAATTCGTCCTGGTCCGAGACCACCGCCTTTCCGGGGCAGCCGGTCTACTATCTGAGCTAACCAGGCGGCTAGCTGATGGCACGGCGAAGTCGAATTTGTCGACAACACGAAGCAAAGGCAAGAGTTTGACGTAGTAGTTCTGCGGAAACCCGCAAGGTGGAGAGAAGTAATGAATAAACAGAAAAAGAGACATCCACCCGTTCGTAGCAATTGCTACAAAAGAAACCCATACGGGTTCCTTGAGAGAAAAGCCTCATAGTTGAAGACAAATTCGTCCTGGTCCGGGACCACCGCCTTTACGGAGCAGCCGCTCTACCATCTGAGCTAACCAGGCGGCTAGCAGATGGCAGGGCGAAATCGAATTCGTCGACACCACGAAGCAAAGGCAAGTGTTTGACGTAGTAGTTCTGCGGAAACCCGCAAGGAGGAGAGAAGTAATGAATAAACGGAAAATGAGACATCCACCCATTCCTAGCAATTGCTACAAAGGAAACCCATACGGGTTGCTCGAAAGAAAAGTCTCATAGTTGAAGGAAAATTCGTCCTGGTCCGGGACCACCGCCTTTCCGGGGCAGCCGCTCTAGCATTTGAGCTAACCAGGCGGCTAGCAGATGGCAGGGCGAAGTAGAATTCGTCGACACCACGAAGCAAAGGCAAGCGTTTGACGTAGTAGTTCTGCGGAAACCCGCAAGGTGGAGAGAAGTAATGAATAAACAGAAAATGAGACATCCACCCGTTCGTAGCAATTGCTACAAAGGAAACCCATACGGGTTCCTCAACAGAAAAGCCTCATTGTTGAAGAAAAATTCGTCCTGGTCCGAGACCACCGCCTTTCCGGGGCAGCCGGTCTACCATCTGAGCTAACCAGGCGGCTAGCAGATGGCAGGGCGAAGTAGAATTCGTCGACACCACGAAGCAAAGGCAAGCGTTTGACGTAGTAGTTCTGCGGAAACCCGCAAGGTGCAGAGAAGTAATGAATAAACAGAAAAAGAGACATCCACCCGTTCGTAGCAATTGCTACAAAAGAAACCCATACGGGTTCCTTGAGAGAAAAGCCTCATAGATGAAGACAAATTCGTCCTGGTCCGGGACCACCGCCTTTACGGAGCAGCCGGTCTACCATCTGAGCTAACCAGGCGGCTAGCAGATGGCAGGGCGAAGTAGAATTCGTCGACACCACGAAGCAAAGGCAAGCGTTTGACGTAGTAGTTCTGCGGAAACCCGCAAGGTGGAGAGAAGTAATGAATAAACAGAAAATGAGACATCCACCCGTTCGTAGCAATTGCTACAAAGGAAACCCATACGGGTTCCTCGAAAGAAAAGCCTCATAGTTGAAGAAAACTTCGTCCTGGTCCGGGATCCGAACCCGGGACCACCGCCCTTCCGGGGCAGCCGCTCTACCATCTGAGCTAACCTGGCGGCTAGAAGATGGCAGGGCGAAGTCGAATTTGTCGACAATACGAAGCAAAGGCAAGAGTTTGACGTAGTAGTTCTGCGGAAACCCGCAAGGTGGAGAGAAGTAATGAATAAACGAAAAATCAGACACCCACGCGTTCTGTAGCAATTGCTACAAAGGAAACCCATACGCGTTCCTCAACAGAAAAGCCTCATTGTTGAAGAAAAATTCGTCCTGGTCCGAGACCACCGCCTCACCTGTGCAGCCGGTCTACTATCTGAGCTAACCAGGCGGCTAGCTGATGGCACGGCGAAGTCGAATTTGTCGACAACACGAAGCAAAGGCATGAGTTTGACGTAGTAGTTCTGCGGAAACCCGCAAGGTGGAGAGAAGTAATGAATAAACAGAAAATGAGACATCCACCCGTTCGTAGCAATTGCTACAAAGAAAACCCATACGGGTTCCTCGAAAGAAAAGCCTCATAGTTGAAGGAAAATTCGTCCTGGTCCGGGACCACCGCCTTTCCGGGGCAGCCGCTCTAGCATTTGAGCTAACCAGGCGGCTAGCAGATGGCAGTGCGAAGTCGAATTTGTCGGCAACACGAAGCAAACACAAGAGTTTCACGCAGTAGTTCTGCGGAAACCGGCAAGGTGGAGAGAAGTAATTAATAAACGGAAAATGAGACATCCACCCGTTCGTAGCAATTGCTACAAAGACAACCCATACGCGTTCCTCAACAGAAAAGCCTGATAGTTGAAGGAAAATTCGTCCTGGTCCGGGACCACCACCTTTCCGGGGCAGCCGATCTACCATCTGATCTAACCAGGCGGCTAGCAGGTGGCAGGGCGAAGACGAATTCGTCGACAACACGAAGCAAAGGCAAGAGTTTGACGTAGTAGTTCAGCGGAAACCCGTAGGGTGGAGAGAAGTAATGAATAAACGGAAAATGAGGCATCCACCCGTTCGTAGCAATTGCTACAAAAAAAAACCCATACGGGTTCCACGAAAGAAAAGCCTCATAGTTGAAGAAAAATTCGTCCTGGTCCGGGATCCGAACCCGGGACTACCGCCTTTCCGGGGCACCCGGTCTACCATCTGAGCTAACCAGGCGGCTAGCAGATGGAAGGGCGAAGTCGAATTCGTCGACAACACGAAGCAAAGGCAAGAGTTTGACGTAGTAGTTCTGCGGAAACCCGCAAGGTGGAGAGAAGTAATGAATAAACAGAAAAAGAGACATCCACCCGTTCGTAGCAATTGCTACAAAAGAAACCCATACGGGTTCCTTGAGAGAAAAGCCTCATAGTTGAAGACAAATTCGTCCTGGTCCGGGACCACCGCCTTTACGGAGCAGCCGCTCTACCATCTGAGCTAACCAGGCGGCTAGCAGATGGCAGGGCGAAATCGAATTCGTCGACACCACGAAGCAAAGGCAAGTGTTTGACGTAGTAGTTCTGCGGAAACCCGCAAGGTGTCGAGAGAAGTAATGAATAAACGGAAAATGAGACATCCACCCATTCCTAGCAATTGCTACAAAGGAAACCCATACGGGTTCCTCGAAAGAAAAGCCTCATAGTTGAAGGAAAATTCGTCCTGGTCCGGGACCACCGCCTTTCCGGGGCAGCCACTCTAGCATTTGAGCTAACCAGGCGGCTAGCAGATGGCAGGACGAAGTCGAATTTGTCGGCAACACGAAGCAAACACAAGAGTTTCACGCAGTAGTTCTGCGGAAACCGGCAAGGTGGAGAGAAGTAATGAATAAACGGAAAATGAGACATCCACCCGTTCGTAGCAATTGCTACAAAGGAAACCCATACGCGTTTCTCAACAGAAAAGCCTCATTGTTGAAGAAAAATTCGTCCTGGTCCGAGACCACCGCCTTTCCCGGGCAGCCAGTCTACTATCTCAGCTAACCAGGCGGCTAGCTGATGGCACGGCGAAATCGAATTCGTCGACACCACGAAGCAAAGGCAAGTGTTTGACGTAGTAGTTCTGCGGAAACCCGCAAGGAGGAGAGAAGTAATGAATAAACGGAAAATGAGACATCCACCCATTCCTAGCAATTGCTACAAAGGAAACCCATACGGGTTCCTCGAAAGAAAAGCCTCATAGTTGAAGGAAAATTCGTCCTGGTCCGGGACCACCGCCTTTCCGGGGCAGCCGCTCTAGCATTTGAGCTAACCAGGCGGCTAGCAGATGGCAGGGCGAAGTAGAATTCGTCGACACCACGAAGCAAAGGCAAGCGTTTGACGTAGTAGTTCTGCGGAAACCCGCAAGGTGGAGAGAAGTAATGAATAAACAGAAAATGAGACATCCACCCGTTCGTAGCAATTGCTACAAAGGAAACCCATACGGGTTCCTCAACAGAAAAGCCTCATTGTTGAAGAAAAATTCGTCCTGGTCCGAGACCACCGCCTTTCCGGGGCAGCCGGTCTACCATCTGAGCTAACCAGGCGGCTAGCAGATGGCAGGGCGAAGTAGAATTCGTCGACACCACGAAGCAAAGGCAAGCGTTTGACGTAGTAGTTCTGCGGAAACCCGCAAGGTGCAGAGAAGTAATGAATAAACAGAAAAAGAGACATCCACCCGTTCGTAGCAATTGCTACAAAAGAAACCCATACGGGTTCCTTGAGAGAAAAGCCTCATAGATGAAGACAAATTCGTCCTGGTCCGGGACCACCGCCTTTACGGAGCAGCCGGTCTACCATCTGAGCTAACCAGGCGGCTAGCAGATGGCAGGGCGAAGTAGAATTCGTCGACACCACGAAGCAAAGGCAAGCGTTTGACGTAGTAGTTCTGCGGAAACCCGCAAGGTGGAGAGAAGTAATGAATAAACAGAAAATGAGACATCCACCCGTTCGTAGCAATTGCTACAAAGGAAACCCATACGGGTTCCTCGAAAGAAAAGCCTCATAGTTGAAGAAAACTTCGTCCTGGTCCGGGATCCGAACCCGGGACCACCGCCCTTCCGGGGCAGCCGCTCTACCATCTGAGCTAACCTGGCGGCTAGAAGATGGCAGGGCGAAGTCGAATTTGTCGACAATACGAAGCAAAGGCAAGAGTTTGACGTAGTAGTTCTGCGGAAACCCGCAAGGTGGAGAGAAGTAATGAATAAACGAAAAATGAGACACCCACGCGTTCTGTAGCAATTGCTACAAAGGAAACCCATACGCGTTCCTCAACAGAAAAGCCTCATTGTTGAAGAAAAATTCGTCCTGGTCCGAGACCACCGCCTTTCCTGTGCAGCCGGTCTACTATCTGAGCTAACCAGGCGGCTAGCTGATGGCACGGCGAAGTCGAATTTGTCGACAACACGAAGCAAAGGCATGAGTTTGACGTAGTAGTTCTGCGGAAACCCGCAAGGTGGAGAGAAGTAATGAATAAACAGAAAATGAGACATCCACCCGTTCGTAGCAATTGCTACAAAGAAAACCCATACGGGTTCCTCGAAAGAAAAGCCTCATAGTTGAAGGAAAATTCGTCCTCGTCCGGGACCACCGCCCTTCCGGGGCAGCCGCTCTAGCATTTGAGCTAACCAGGCGGCTAGCAGATGGCAGGGCGAAGTCGAATTTGTCGGCAACACGAAGCAAACACAAGAGTTTCACGCAGTAGTTCTGCGGAAACCGGCAAGGTGGAGAGAAGTAATTAATAAACGGAAAATGAGACATCCACCCGTTCGTAGCAATTGCTACAAAGACAACCCATACGCGTTCCTCAACAGAAAAGCCTGATAGTTGAAGGAAAATTCGTCCTGGTCCGGGACCACCACCTTTCCGGGGCAGCCGATCTACCATCTGATCTAACCAGGCGGCTAGCAGGTGGCAGGGCGAAGTCGAATTCGTCGACAACACGAAGCAAAGGCAAGAGTTTGACGTAGTAGTTCAGCGGAAACCCGTAGGGTGGAGAGAAGTAATGAATTAACGGAAAATGAGGCATCCACCCGTTCGTAGCAATTGCTACAAAAAAAAAACCCATACGGGTTCCACGAAAGAAAAGCCTCATAGTTGAAGAAAAATTCGTCCTGGTCCGGGATCCGAACCCGGGACTACCGCCTTTCCGGGGCACCCGGTCTACCATCTGAGCTAACCAGGCGGCTAGCAGATGGAAGGGCGAAGTCGAATTCGTCGACAACACGAAGCAAAGGCAAGAGTTTGACGTAGTAGTTCTGCGGAAACCCGCAAGGTGGAGAGAAGTAATGAATAAACGGAAAATGAGATACTCACCCGTTCGTAGCAATTGCTACAAAGGAAACCCATACGGGTTCCTCGAAAGAAAAGCCTCATAGTTGAAGAAAAATTCGTCCTGGTCCGGGATCCGAACCCGGGACTACCGCCTTTCCGGGGCACCCGGTCTACCATCTGAACTAACCAGGCGGCTAGCAGATGGAAGGGCGAAGTCGAATTCGTCGACAACACGAAGCAAAGGCAAGAGTTTGACGTAGTAGTTCTGCGGAAACCCGCAAGGTGGAGAGAAGTAATGAATAAACAGAAAAAGAGACATCCACCCGTTCGTAGCAATTGCTACAAAAGAAACCCATACGGGTTCCTTGAGAGAAAAGCCCCATAGTTGAAGACAAATTCGTCCTGGTCCGGGACCACCGCCTTTACGGAGCAGCCGCTCTACCATCTGAGCTAACCAGGCGGCTAGCAGATGGCAGGGCGAAATCGAATTCGTCGACACCACGAAGCAAAGGCAAGTGTTTGACGTAGTAGTTCTGCGGAAACCCGCAAGGTGTCGAGAGAAGTAATGAATAAACGGAAAATGAGACATCCACCCATTCCTAGCAATTGCTACAAAGGAAACCCATACGGGTTCCTCGAAAGAAAAGCCTCATAGTTGAAGGAAAATTCGTCCTGGTCCGGGACCACCGCCTTTCCGGGGCAGCCGCTCTAGCATTTGAGCTAACCAGGCGGCTAGCAGATGGCAGGACGAAGTCGAATTTGTCGGCAACACGAAGCAAACACAAGAGTTTCACGCAGTAGTTCTGCGGAAACCGGCAAGGTGGAGAGAAGTAATGAATAAACGTAAAATGAGACATCCACCCGTTCGTAGCAATTGCTACAAAGGAAACCCATACGCGTTTCTCAACAGAAAAGCCTCATTGTTGAAGAAAAATTCGTCCTGGTCCGAGACCACCGCCTTTCCCGGGCAGCCGGTCTACTATCTCAGCTAACCAGGCGGCTAGCTGATGGCACGGCGAAGTCGAATTTGTCGACAACACGAAGCAAAGGCATGAGTTAGACGTAGTAGTTCTGCGGAAACCCGCAAGGTGGAGAGAAGTAATGAATAAACAGAAAATGAGACATCCACCCGTTCGTAGCAATTGCTACAAAGAAAACCCATACGGGTTCCTCGAAAGAAAAGCCTCATAGTTGAAGGAAAATTCGTCCTGTTCCGGGACCACCTCCTTTCCGGGGCAGCCGCTCTAGCATTTGAGCTAACCAGGTGGCTAGCAGATGGTAGGGCGAAGTCGAATTTGTCGGCAACACGAAGCAAACACAAGAGTTTCACGCAGTAGTTCTGCGGAAACCGGCAAGGTGGAGAGAAGTAATGAATAAACGGAAAATGAGACATCCACCAGTTCGTAGCAATTGCTACAAAGACAACCCATACGCGTTCCTCAACAGAAAAGCCTCATAGTTGAAGAAAAATTCGTCCTGGTCCGGGACCACCACCTTTCCGGGGCAGCCGATCTACCATCTGAGCTAACCAGGCGGCTAGCAGATGGCAGGGCGAAGTCGAATTCGTCGACAACACGAAGCACAGGCAAGAGTTTGACGTAGTAGTTCAGCGGAAAGCCGTAGGGTGGAGAGAAGTAATGAATAAACGAAAAATGAGGCATCCAACCGTTCGTAGCAATTGCTACAAAGACAACCCATACGGGTTGCTCGAAAGAAAAGCCTCATAGTCGAAGAAAAATTCGTCCTGGTCCGGGACCACAGCCTTTCCGCGGCAGCCGGTCTACCATCTGAGCTAACCAGGCGGCTAGCAGATGGCATGGCGAAGTCGAATTTGGCGAGAACACGAAGCAAAAGCAATAGTTTGACGTAGTAGTTCTGCGGAAACCCGCAAGGTGGAGAGAAGTAATGAATAAACAGAAAAAGAGACATCCACCCGTTCGTAGCAATTGCTACAAAAGAAACCCATACGGGTTCCTTGAGAGAAAAGCCTCATAGTTGAAGACAAATTCGTCCTGGTCCGGGACCACCGCCTTTACGGAGCAGCCGGTCTACCATCTGAGCTAACCAGGCGGCTAGCAGATGGCAGGGCGAAGTAGAATTCGTCGACACCACGAAGCAAAGGCAAGCGTTTGACGTAGTAGTTCTGCGGAAACCCGCAAGGTGGAGAGAAGTAATGAATAAACAGAAAATGAGACATCCACCCGTTCGTAGCAATTGCTACAAAGGAAACCCATACGGGTTCCTCAACAGAAAAGCCTCATTGTTGAAGAAAAATTCGTCCTGGTCCGAGACCACCGCCTTTCCGGGGCAGCCGGTCTGCTATCTGAGCTAACCAGGCGGCTAGCTGATGGCACGGCGAAGTCGAATTTGTCGACAACACGAAGCAAAGGCAAGAGTTTGACGTAGTAGTTCTGCGGAAACCCGCAAGGTGGAGAGAAGTAATGAATAAACAGAAAAAGAGACATCCACCCGTTCGTAGCAATTGCTACAAAAGAAACCCATACGGGTTCCTTGAGAGAAAAGCCTCATAGTTGAAGACAAATTCGTCCTGGTCCGGGACCACCGCCTTTACGGAGCAGCCGCTCTACCATCTGAGCTAACCAGGCGGCTAGCAGATGGCAGGGCGAAATCGAATTCGTCGACACCACGAAGCAAAGGCAAGTGTTTGACGTAGTAGTTCTGCGGAAACCCGCAAGGAGGAGAGAAGTAATGAATAAACGGAAAATGAGACATCCACCCATTCCTAGCAATTGCTACAAAGGAAACCCATACGGGTTCCTCGAAAGAAAAGCCTCATAGTTGAAGGAAAATTCGTCCTGGTCCGGGACCACCGCCTTTCCGGGGCAGCCGCTCTAGCACTTGAGCTAACCAGGCGGCTAGCAGATGGCAGGGCGAAGTAGAATTCGTCGACACCACGAAGCAAAGGCAAGCGTTTGACGTAGTAGTTCTGCGGAAACCCGCAAGGTGGAGAGAAGTAATGAATAAACAGAAAATGAGACATCCACCCGTTCGTAGCAATTGCTACAAAGGAAACCCATACGGGTTCCTCAACAGAAAAGCCTCATTGTTGAAGAAAAATTCGTCCTGGTCCGAGACCACCGCCTTTCCGGGGCAGCCGGTCTACCATCTGAGCTAACCAGGCGGCTAGCAGATGGCAGGGCGAAGTAGAATTCGTCGACACCACGAAGCAAAGGCAAGCGTTTGACGTAGTAGTTCTGCGGAAACCCGCAAGGTGCAGAGAAGTAATGAATAAACAGAAAAAGAGACATCCACCCGTTCGTAGCAATTGCTACAAAAGAAACCCATACGGGTTCCTTGAGAGAAAAGCCTCATAGATGAAGACAAATTCGTCCTGGTCCGGGACCACCGCCTTTACGGAGCAGCCGGTTTACCATCTGAGCTAACCAGGCGGCTAGCAGATGGCAGGGCGAAGTAGAATTCGTCGACACCACGAAGCAAAGGCAAGCGTTTGACGTAGTAGTTCTGCGGAAACCCGCAAGGTGGAGAGAAGTAATGAATAAACAGAAAATGAGACATCCACCCGTTCGTAGCAATTGCTACAAAGGAAACCCATACGGGTTCCTCAACAGAAAAGCCTCATTGTTGAAGAAAAATTCGTCCTGGTCCGAGACCACCGCCTTTCCGGGGCAGCCGGTCTACTATCTGAGCTAACCAGGCGGCTAGCTGATGGCACGCGAAGTCGAATTTGTCGACAACACGAAGCAAAGGCATGAGTTTGACGTAGTAGTTCTGCGGAAACCCGCAAGGTGGAGAGAAGTAATGAATAAACAGAAAATGAGACATCCACCCGTTCGTAGCAATTGCTACAAAGAAAACCCATACGGGTTCCACGAAAGAAAAGCCTCATAGTTGATGAAAAATTCGTCCTGGTCCGGGATCCGAACCCGGGACTACCGCCTTTCCGGGGCACCCGGTCTACCATCTGAGCTAACCAGGCGGCTAGCAGATGGAAGGGCGAAGTCGAATTCGTCGACAACACGAAGCAAAGGCAAGAGTTTGACGTAGTAGTTCTGCGGAAACCCGCAAGGTGGAGAGAAATAATGAATAAACGAAAAATGAGACACCCACGCGCTCATAGCAATTGCTACAAAGGAAACCCATACGCGTTCCTCAACAGAAAAGCCTCATAGTTGAAGGAAAATTCGTCCTGGTCCGGGACCACCGCCTTTCCGGGGCAGCCGGTCTACCATCTGAGCTAACCAGTCGGCTAGCAGATGGCAGGGCGAAGTCGAATTCGTCGACAACACGAAGCAAAGGCAAGAGTTTGACGTAGTAGTTCTGCGGAAACCCGCAAGGTGGAGAGAAGTAATGAACAAACAGAAAATGAGACATCCACCCCTTCGTAGCAATTGCTACAAAGGAAACCCATACGGGTTCCTCGAGAGAAAAGCCTCATAGTTGAAGACAAATTCGTCCTGGTCCGGGACTACCGCCTTTACGGGGCAGCCGGTCTACCATCTGAGCTAACCAGGCGGCTAGCAGATGGCAGGGTGAAGTCGAATTCGTCGACACCACGAAGCAAAGGCAAGTGTTTGACGTAGTAGTTCTGCGGAAACCCGCAAGGTGGAGAGAAGTAATGAATAAACGGAAAATGAGACATCCACCCATTCCTAGCAATTGCTACAAAGGAAACCCATACGGGTTCCTCGAAAGAAAAGCCTCATAGTTGAAGAAAAATTCCTCCTGGTCCGGGACCACCGCTTTTCCGGGGCAGCCGGTCTACCATCTAAGAATACGAGGCGGCTAGCAGATGGCACGGCGAAGTCGAATTTGTCGACAACACGAAGCAAAGGCAAGAGTTTGACGTAGTAGTTCTGCGGAAACCCGCAAGGTGGAGCGAAGTAATGAATAAACGGAAAATGAGACACCCACCCGTTCGTAGCAATTGCTACAAAGGAAACCAATACGGGTTCCTCGACAGAAAAGCCTCATAGTTGAAGAAAAATTCCTCCTGGTCCGGGACCACCGCCTTTCCGGGGCAGCCGGTCTGCCATCGGAGCTAACCAGGCGGCTAGCAGATGGCAGGGCGAAGTCGAATTTGTCGACAACACGAAGCAAACGCAAGAGTTTCACGTAGTAGTTCTGCGGAAACCGGAAAGGTGGAGAGAAGTAATGAATAAACGGAAAATGAGACATCCACCCGTTCGTAGCAATTGCTACAAAGACAACCCATACGGGTTGCTCGAAAGAAAAGCCTCATAGTCGAAGAAAAATTCATCCTGGTCCGGGACCACCGCCTTCCGCGGCAGCCGGTCTACCATCTGAGCTAACCAGGCGGCTAGCAGATGGCAGGGCGAAGTCGAATTTGTCGACAACACGAAGCAAAGGCAATAGTTTGATGTAGTAGTTCTGCGGAAACCCGCAAGCTGGAGAGAAGTAATCAATAAACGGAAAATAAGACATCCACCCGTTCGTAGCAATTGCTACAAAGGAAACCCATACGGGTTCCTCGACAGAAAAGCCTCATAGTTGAAGAGAAATTCGTCCTGGTCCGGGACCACCGCCTTTCCGGGGCAGCCGGTCTGCCATCTGAGCTAACCATGCGGCTAGAAGATGGCACGGCGAAGTCGAATTTGTCGACAACACGAAGCAAAGGCAAGAGTTTGACGTAGTAGTTCTGCGGAAACCCGCAAGGTGGAGAGAAGTAATGAACAAACAGAAAATGAGACATCCACCCGTTCGTAGGAATTGCTGCAAAGGAAACCCATACGGGTTGCTCGAAAGAAAAGCCTCATAGTCGAAGAAAAATTCATCCTGGTCCGGTGCCACCGCCTTTCCGCGGCAGCCGGTCTACCATCTGAGCTAACCAGGCGGCTAGCAGATGGCAGGGCGAAGTCGAATTTGTCGACAACACGAAACAAAAGCAATAGTTTGACGTAGTAGTTCTGCGGAAACCCGCAAGGTGGAGAGAATTAATGAATAAACGAACAATGAGACACCCACGCGTTCGTAGCAATTGCTACAAAGACAACCCATACGCGTTCCTCAACAGAAAAGCCTCATAGTTGAATGAAAATTCGTCCTGGTCCGGGACCACCGCCTTTCCGTGGCAGCCGGTCTACCATCTGAGCTAACCAGGCGGCTAGCAGATGGCAGGGCGAAGTCGAATTCGTCGACAACACGAAGCAAAGGCAAGAGTTTGACGTAGTAGTTCTGCGGAAACCCGCAAGGTGGAGAGAAGTAATGAACAAACAGAAAATGAGACATCCACCCGTTCGTAGCAATTGCTGCAAAGGAAACCCATACGGGTTCCTCAACAGAGAAGCCTCATAGTTGAAGGAAAATTCGTCCTGGTCCGGGACCACCGCCTTTTCGGGGCAGCCGCTCTAGCATTTGAGCTAACCAGGCGGCTAGCAGATGGCAGGGCGAAGACGAATTTGTCGGCAACACGAAGCAAACACAAGAGTTTCACGTAGTAGTTCTGCGGAAACCGGCAAGGTGGAGAGAAGTAATGAATAAATGGAAAATGAGGCATCCACCCGTTCGTAGCAATTGCTACAAAGACAACCCATACGGGTTCCTCCACAGAAAAGCCTCATAGTTGAAGACAAATTCGTCCTGGTCCGGGACCACCGCCTTTCCGGAGCAGCCGGTCAGCCATCTGAGCTAACCATGCGGCTAGCAGATGGCACGGCGAAGTCGAATTTGTCGACAACACGAAGCAAAGGCAAGAGTTTGACGTAGTAGTTCTGCGGAAACCCGCAAGGTGGAAAGAAGTAATGAATAAACGAAAAATGAGACACCCACGCGTTCGTGGCAATTGCTACAAAGGAAATCCATACGCATTCCTCAACAGAAAAGCCTCATAGTTGAAGAAAAATTCGTCCTGGTCCGGGACCACCGCCTTTCCGGGGCAGCCGGTCTACCATCTGAGCTAACCAGGCGGCTAGTAGATGGTAGGGCGAAGTCGAATATGTCGACAACACGAAGCAAAAGCAATAGTTTGACGTAGTAGTTTTGCGGAAACCCGCAAGGTGGAGAGAAGTAATGAATAAACAGAAAATGAGACATCCACCCGTTCGTAGCAATTGCTACAAAGAAAACCCATACGGGTTTCACGAAAGAAAAGCCTCATAGTTGATGAAAAATTCGTCCTGGTCCGGGATCCGAACCCGGGACTACCGCCTTTCCGGGGCACCCGGTCTACCATCTGAGCTAACCAGGCGGCTAGCAGATGGAAGGGCGAAGTCGAACTCGTCGACAACACGAAGCAAAGGCAAGAGTTTGACGTAGTAGTTCTGCGGAAACCCGCAAGGTGGAGAGAAATAATGAATAAACGAAAAATGAGACACCCACGCGCTCATAGCAATTGCTACAAAGGAAACCCATACGCGTTCCTCAACAGAAAAGCCTCATAGTTGAAGGAAAATTCGTCCTGGTCCGGGACCACCGCCTTTCCGGGGCAGCCGGTCTACCATCTGAGCTAACCAGTCGGCTAGCAGATGGCAGGGCGAAGTCGAATTCGTCGACAACACGAACCAAAGGCAAGAGTTTGACGTAGTAGTTCTGCGGAAACCCGCAAGGTGGAGAGAAGTAATGAACAAACAGAAAATGAGACATCCACCCCTTCGTAGCAATTGCTACAAAGGAAACCCATACGGGTTCCTCGAGAGAAAAGCCTCATAGTTGAAGACAAATTCGTCCTGGTCCGGGACTACCGCCTTTACGGGGCAGCCGGTCTACCATCTGAGCTAACCAGGCGGCTAGCAGATGGCAGGGCGAAGTCGAATTCGTCGACACCACGAAGCAAAGGCAAGTGTTTGACGTAGTAGTTCTGCGGAAACCCGCAAGGTGGAGAGAAGTAATGAATAAACGGAAAATGAGACATCCACCCATTCCTAGCAATTGCTACAAAGGAAACCCATACGGGTTCCTCGAAAGAAAAGCCTCATAGTTGAAGAAAAATTCCTCCTGGTCCGGGACCACCGCTTTTCCGGGGCAGCCGGTCTACCATCTAAGAATACGAGGCGGCTAGCAGATGGCACGGCGAAGTCGAATTTGTCGACAACACGAAGCAAAGGCAAGAGTTTGACGTAGTAGTTCTGCGGAAACCCGCAAGGTGGAGCGAAGTAATGAATAAACGGAAAATGAGACACCCACCCGTTCGTAGCAATTGCTACAAAGGAAACCAATACGGGTTCCTCGACAGAAAAGCCTCATAGTTGAAGAAAAATTCGTCCTGGTCCGGGACCACCGCCTTTCCGGGGCAGCCGGTCTGCCATCGGAGCTAACCAGGCGGCTAGCAGATGGCAGGGCGAAGTCGAATTTGTCGACAACACGAAGCAAACGCAAGAGTTTCACGTAGTAGTTCTGCGGAAACCGGAAAGGTGGAGAGAAGTAATGAATAAACGGAAAATGAGACATCCACCCGTTCGTAGCAATTGCTACAAAGACAACCCATACGGGTTGCTCGAAAGAAAAGCCTCATAGTCGAAGAAAAATTCATCCTGGTCCGGGACCACCGCCTTCCGCGGCAGCCGGTCTACCATCTGAGCTAACCAGGCGGCTAGCAGATGGCAGGGCGAAGTCGAATTTGTCGACAACACGAAGCAAAGGCAATAGTTTGACGTAGTAGTTCTGCGGAAACCCGCAAGGTGGAGAGAAGTAATCAATAAACGGAAAATAAGACATCCACCCGTTCGTAGCAATTGCTACAAAGGAAACCCATACGGGTTCCTCGACAGAAAAGCCTCATAGTTGAAGAGAAATTCGTCCTGGTCCGGGACCACCGCCTTTCCGGGGCAGCCGGTCTGCCATCTGAGCTAACCATGCGGCTAGAAGATGGCACGGCGAAGTCGAATTTGTCGACAACACGAAGCAAAGGCAAGAGTTTGACGTAGTAGTTCTGCGGAAACCCGCAAGGTGGAGAGAAGTAATGAACAAACAGAAAATGAGACATCCACCCGTTCGTAGGAATTGCTGCAAAGGAAACCCATACGGGTTGCTCGAAAGAAAAGCCTCATAGTCGAAGAAAAATTCATCCTGGTCCGGTGCCACCGCCTTTCCGCGGCAGCCAGTCTACCATCTGAGCTAACCAGGCGGCTAGCAGATGGCAGGGCGAAGTCGAATTTGTCGACAACACGAAACAAAAGCAATAGTTTGACGTAGTAGTTCTGCGGAAACCCGCAAGGTGGAGAGAATTAATGAATAAACGAACAATGAGACACCCACGCGTTCGTAGCAATTGCTACAAAGACAACCCATACGCGTTCCTCAACAGAAAAGCCTCATAGTTGAAGGAAAATTCGTCCTGGTCCGGGACCACCGCCTTTCCGTGGCAGCCGGTCTACCATCTGAGCTAACCAGGCGGCTAGCAGATGGCAGGGCGAAGTCGAATTCGTCGACAACACGAAGCAAAGGCAAGAGTTTGACGTAGTAGTTCTGCGGAAACCCGCAAGGTGGAGAGAAGTAATGAACAAACAGAAAATGAGACATCCACCCGTTCGTAGCAATTGCTGCAAAGGAAACCCATACGGGTTCCTCAACAGAAAAGCCTCATAGTTGAAGGAAAATTCGTCCTGGTCCGGGACCACCGCCTTTTCGGGGCAGCCGCTCTAGCATTTGAGCTAACCAGGCGGCTAGCAGATGGCAGGGCGAAGACGAATTTGTCGGCAACACGAAGCAAACACAAGAGTTTCACGTAGTAGTTCTGCGGAAACCGGCAAGGTGGAGAGAAGTAATGAATAAACGGAAAATGAGGCATCCACCCGTTCGTAGCAATTGCTACAAAGACAACCCATACGGGTTCCTCCACAGAAAAGCCTCATAGTTGAAGACAAATTCGTCCTGGTCCGGGACCACCGCCTTTCCGGAGCAGCCGGTCAGCCATCTGAGCTAACCATGCGGCTAGCAGATGGCACGGCGAAGTCGAATTTGTCGACAACACGAAGCAAAGGCAAGAGTTTGACGTAGTAGTTCTGCGGAAACCCGCAAGGTGGAAAGAAGTAATGAATAAACGAAAAATGAGACACCCACGCGTTCGTGGCAATTGCTACAAAGGAAATCCATACGCATTCCTCAACAGAAAAGCCTCATAGTTGAAGAAAAATTCGTCCTGGTCCGGGACCACCGCCTTTCCGGGGCAGCCGGTCTACCATCTGAGCTAACCAGGCGGCTAGTAGATGGTAGGGCGAAGTCGAATATGTCGACAACACGAAGCAAAAGCAATAGTTTGACGTAGTAGTTTTGCGGAAACCCGCAAGGTGGAGAGAAGTAATGAATAAACGGAAAATAAGACATCCACCTGTTCGTAGCAATTGCTACAAAGGAAACCCATACGGGTTCCTCGAAAGAAAAACCTCATAGTTGAAGAAAAATTCGTCCTGGTCTGGGACCACCGCCTTTCCGGGGCAGCCGGTCTACCATCTGAGCTATCCAGGCGGCTAGCAGATGGCACGGCGAAGTCGAATTTGTCCACAACACGAATTAAAGGCAAGAGTTTGACGTAGTAGTTCTGCTGAAACTCGCAAGGTGGAGAGAAGTAATGAATAAACGGAAAATGAGACACCCACCCGTTCGTAGCAATTGCTACAAAACAAACCCATACGGCTTCCTCGAAAGAAAAGCCTCATAGTTGAAGAAAAATCCGTCCTGGTCCGGGACCCGAACCCGGGACCACCGCCTTTCCGTGGCAGCCGGTCTACCATCTGAGCTAACCAGGTGGCTAGCAGATGGCACGGCGAAGTCGAATTTGTCGACAACACGAAGCAAAGGCAAGAGTTTGACGTAGTAGTTCTGCGGAAACCCGCAAGGTGGAGAGAAATAATGAATAAACGAAAAATGAGACACCCACGCGTTCGTAGCAATTGCTACAAAGGAAACCCATACGCGTTCCTCAACACAAAAGCCTCATAGTTGAAGGAAAATTCGTCCTGGTCCGGGACCACCGCCTTTCCGGGGCAGCCGGTCTACCATCTGAGCTAACCAGGCGGCTAGCAGATGGCAGGGCGAAGTCGAATTCGTCGACAACACGAAGCAAAGGCAAGAGTTTGACGTAGTAGTTCTGCGGAAACCCGCAACGTGGAGAGAAGTAATGAACAAACAGAAAATGAGACATCCACCCGTTCGTAGCAATTGCTACAAAGGAAACCTATACGGCTTCCTCGAAAGAAAAGGCTCATAGTTGAAGAAAAATTCGTCCTGGTCCGGGACCCGAACCCGGAACCACCGCCTTTCCGGGGCAGCCGGTCTACAAATCTGAGCTAACCAGGCGGCTAGCAGATGGCAGGGCGAAGTCGAATTTTTCGACAACACGAAGCAAAGGCAAGAGTTTGACGTAGCAGTTCTGCGGAATCCCGCAAGGTGGAGAGAAGTAATGAATAAACGGAGAATGAGACATCCACCCGTTCGTAGCAATTGCTACAAAGGAAACCTATACCGCTTCCTCGAAAGAAAAGCCTCATACTTGAAGAAAAATTTGTCCTGGTCCGGGACCCGAACCCGGGACCACCGCCCTGCCGGGGCAGCCGCTCTACCATCTGAGCTAAGCAGGCGGCTAGCAGATGGCACGGCCAAGTCAAATGTGTCGACAACACTACGCAAAGGCAAGAGTTTGACGTAGTAGTTCTGCGGAAACCCGCAAGGTGGAGACAAATAATGAAAAAACGAAAAATGAGACACCCACGCTTTCGTAGCAATTGCTACAAAGGAAACCCATACGCGTTCCTCAACAGAAAAGCCTCATAGTTGAAGGAAAATTCGTCCTGGTCCGGGCCCACCGCCTTTCCGGGGCAGCCGGTCTGCCATCTGAGCTAACCATGCGGCTAGCAGATGGCACGGCGAAGTCGAATTTGTCGACAACACGAAGCAAAGGCAAGAGTTTGACGTAGTAGTTCTGCGGAAACCCGCAAGGTGGAGAGAAGTAATGAATAAACGAAAAATGAGACACCCACGCGTTCGTAGCAATTGCTACAAAGGAAACCCATACGCGTTCCTCAACAGAAAAGCCTCATAGTTGAAGGAAAATTCGTCCTGGTCCGGGACCACCGCCTTTCCGGGGCAGCCGGTCTACCATCTGAGCTAACCTGGCGGCTAGTAGATGGTAGGGCGAAGTCGAATTCGTCGACAACACGAAGCAAAGGCAAGAGTTTGACGTAGTAGTTCTGCGGAAACCCGCAAGGTGGAGAGAAGTAATGAACAAACAGAAAATATATATATATATATATACATATAGAAGAGCGCAACGTGATTAATGCACAAGTGAAAGAAATGCTTGACGATGACGTCATACAACCATCCCAAAGCCCTTGGTCATCGCCGGTGGTCCTCGTCAAAAAGAAAGACGGAACGCTTAGGTTCTGCGTTGACTATAGAAAGTAGAACAACGTCACAAAAAAAGACGTTTATCCGCTTCCGCGGATCGATGATTCGTTAGATCGACTCCGGCGAACCAGGTATTTTTCATCCATAGATCTGAAGAGCGGATATTGGCAAATCGAAGTTGACGAACGAGATCGCGAAAAAACTGCCTTTGTTACCCCGGATGGACTGTACGAATTTAAAGTACTTCCATTTGGCCTGTGTTCTGCACCGGCCACATTCCAGCGAATGATGGACACTGTTCTAACGGGTCTGAAGTGGCACTGCTGTTTAGTATACTTAGATGACGTCGTCGTGTTTGCGGCGACCTTCGAAGAACATCTGAAGCGTTTAGAGGCGGTACTTGAGGCGCTCCGCTCCGCTAATCTCACACTAAAGCCAGAAAAGTGTCACTTCGGTTACGAAGTGCTGAAGTTCCTCGGGCATGTCGTGAACGCCGACGGCGTCCAGCCTGACCCAGACAAAGCATCTGCTGTTGCTGCTTTTCCGACTCCTCGTGACAAGAGAGCAGTACGCCGCTTTCTCGGTCTGTGTGCGTACTATCGTCGCTTCATCGCCAATTTCTCGCGCATCGCTGAACCACTCATACGCCTCACGCGAGAAGACACACCCTTTGTTTGGGCGGATGAGCAGGACGCAGCTTTCACCGAGTTATGGCAACGCCTGCAGGAATCACCTGTCCTCGCTCACTTTGACGAGGACGCTGACACCGAGGTGCATACCGATGCAAGCAACATCGGTCTTGGCGCTGTACTCTTTCAACACCAGGAAGGCGTCGAGCGAGTCATCGCTTACGCCAGTCGCACCCTTTCACGCGCCGAGAACAACTACTCCACCTCCGAGAAAGAGTGTCTAGCGGTTGTGTGGGCCATCATGAAATTTCGGCCTTATCTCTACGGTCGCCCTTTCAAGGTGGTGACAGACCACCATTCCCTGTGTTGGTTAGCCAACTTACGAGACCCGTCCGGGCGACTTGCTCGATGGAGTCTCCGTCTGCAGGAGTTCGATGTTACCATCGTATGCAAATCGGGCCGAAAACACGAAGATGCCGACACGTTGTCGCGCGCTCCCGTCAAAACTTGCGCTAAGGACATGGACGAAGACGGCGCATTCCTTGGGGCCCTCACCGCATCAGACTTGATCATACGCCAGCGCGAGGACGCTGAAATACGCCCTCTCATCGATCACCTAGAAGGCAAGAATGCTACAATCCCACGACATATTTGTCGCAGTCTCTCGACCTTCTGCCTGCGAAAGGGTGTCCTCTACAAGAAAAACTCGAGTGCCAGCGACAAAGAGTATCTATTGGTAATACCTGCCGCCCTTCGTGATGACATTCTCCTAGCCTGCCATGATGAGCCCACGTCTGGACACTTGGGATTTTCACGCACTCTTGCACGAGTACGCCAGACGTACTACTGGCCCAGACTTTCTACCACGGTGAAGCGTTACGTGCAAAGCTGCCGGGAGTGTCAACGCAGGAAGTCGCCGTCTTTGAAGCCCGGGGGGTTACTCCAACCCATCGCACCACCTAGCGCGCCGTTTGATCAAATCGGCATGGATCTTCTGGGACCCTTTCCCTTGTCAGCCAGCGGAAACAAGTGGATTATAGTCGCCACGGACTATCTAACACGCTACGCCGAGACGAAAGCTGTAAAACGTGCCACGGCCTACGAAGTTGCCCAGTTCTTTATCGAGCACATAGTCCTCAGACATGGTGCCCCCTCACATGTCATCACCGACAGAGGCACTGCCTTTACAGCTCAACTTATAGAGGACATATTCGAGCTGAGCTGCACGCAGCATCGCAAGGCGACTGCCTATCATCCGCAGACCAACGGACTGACGGAACGGCTAAACAAAACCATTGCTGACATGCTGTCTATGTATGTGGACGTCCAGCATAAAACATGGGATCAAGTCCTGCCGTACGTTACATTCGCGTACAACACCGCCATTCAGGAAACCACACGCTTCACACCGTTCCGTCTTGTCTACGGGCGCGAGGTCCAGACCACGCTAGACGCTATGCTCCCGCACGACACCGACGCATCACTTACTGCCGACGCCGAGCAACTTACTCAACACGCAGAGGAAGCTCGCCAACTCGCGCGCATACACATCGCGAAGCAGCAGAGTACAGACGCACGACGCTACAACCTTCGACATCGGCACGTCGAGTACCAGCCAAGTGACCAAGTCTGGGTGTGGACTCCAGTCCGTCGCCAGGGGTTGTCTGAGAAGCTCCTTAGTAGATACTTTGGACCCTACAAAGTGATACGTTGCGTTAGTGAAGTGAACTATGAAGTCATTCCCGACGGTGCCGCGTCGCCTCGGCGTCGACAGCACCGCTCAGAGATAGTGCATGTTATTCGCCTCAAGCCGTATTTCGCGCGTTAAGGCGACGCCAATCCGATATCATACGAATTCCACACTTCCTCCTTCTAGTTTAGTAAGCATCGGGTCGATGCCTTTCTTTTGGCGGGGGAGTAATGCCGCCAGGTGTCACGAGCCAGCGCTGAAAAAAAGAAGTTGGGACTGGAACACGCGCTCAGCAAGAGACGGGCGCTGAAGTACAAGAGGTAGAAGCTGAGGACGCCGGCTTAAATTATTGCACGCCATCTTGTACAAACGCCTCCCTCGCCGACTCCGGGTACATCGTCTAGTGTCTTTTCGTGACAATATAGTACAAATTGTAGTAAGACATGCAGGCTGCAGGCGGTGACGCGTCGCTGTTGCTATACGCTGGCTTTGAGTGAGTTTTTGCAAGCAGTAGGTAAGCAAGTGCTCGTGAGCTGTGATTTCTACTGCCTCGAGGACATACATTTATGAAGAATGGTCAGAACCGAGGCTTCTGTGCAGTTAACGCGAAAACAAGGTTGCACACAGACTCGTCCCCAACTTTCAAGCCTACGTCGCTGCTCCTTCTGCCCTTTTATATATTGTACAAATTGTAGTAAGACATGCAGGGGCTGCTGGCGGTGACGCGTCGCTGTTGCTATACGCTGGCTTTGTGTGAGTTTTTGAACGCAGTAGGCTAGCAAGAGCTCGTGAGCTGTGATTTCAACTGCCTCGAGGACATATATTTATGAAGAATGCTCAGAACCGAGGCATCTGTGCAGTTAACGCGAAAACAAGGTTGCACAAAGACTCGTCCCCAACTTTCAAGCCTACGTCGCTGCTCCTTCTGCCCTTTTATATATTGTACAAATTGTAGTAAGACATGCAGGGGCTGCTGGCGGTGACGCGTCGCTGTTGCTATACGCTGGCGTTGTGTGAGTTTTTGCACGCAGTAGGATAGCAAGAGCTCGTGAGCTGTGATTTCTACTGCCTCGAGGACATACATTTATGAAGAATGGTCAGAACCGAGGCATCTGTGCCGTTAACGCGAAAACAAGGTTGCACACAGACTCGTCCTCAACATTCAAGCCTATGTCGCTGCTCCTTCTGCCCTTTTATATATTGTACAAATTGTAGTAAGACATGCAGGGGCTGCTGGCGGTGACGCGTCGCTGTTGCTATACGCTGGCTTTGTGTGAGTTTTTGCACGCAGTAGGTAAGCAAGTGCTCGTGAGCTGTGATCTCCACTGCCTCGTGGACATACATTTATAAAGAATGGTCAGAACCGAGGCTTCTGTGCAGTTAACGCGAAAACAAGGTTGCACACAGACTCGTCCCCAACTTTCAAGCCTACGTCGCTGCTCCTTCTGCCCTTTTATATATAGTACAAATTGTAGTAAGACATGCAGGCTGCTGGCGGTGACGCGTCACTGTTGCTATACGCTGGCTTTGAGTGAGTTTTTGCACGCAGTAGGTAAGCAAGTGCTCGTGAGCTGTGATTTCTACTGCCTCGAGGACATACATTTATGAAGAATGGTCAGAACCGAGGCTTCTGTGCAGTTAACGCGAAAACAACGTTGCACACAGACTCGTCACCAACTTTCAAGCCTACGTCGCTGCTCCTTCTGCCCTTTTATATATTGTACAAATTGTAGTAAGACATGCAGGGGCTGCTGGCGGTGACGCGTCGCTGTTGCTATACGCTGGCGTTGTGTGAGTTTTTGCACGCAGTAGGATAGCAAGAGCTCGTGAGCTGTGATTTCTACTGCCTCGTGGACATACATTTATAAAGAATGGTCAGAACCGAGCCTTCTGTGCAGTTAACGCGAAAACAAGGTTGCACACAGACTCGTCCCCAACTTTCAAGCCTAGGTCGCCGCTCCTTCTGCCCTTTTATATATCGTAGAAATTGTAGTTAGAGATGCAGGGGCTGCTGGTGGGGACGCGTCGCTGTTGCTATACGCTGGCTTTGTGTGAGTTTTTGAACGCAGTAGGATAGCAAGAGCTCGTGAGCTGTGATTTCAACTGCCTCGAGTACAAATATTTATGAAGAATGGTCAGAACCGAGGCTTTCTGTGCAGTTAACGCGAAAGCAAGGTTGCACACAGACTCGTCCCCAACTGTCAAGCCTACGTCGCTGCTCCTTCTGCCCTTTTATATATTGTACAAATTGTAGTAAGACATGCAGGGGCTGCTGCCGGTGACGCGTCGCTGTTGCTATACGCTGGCGTTGTGTGAGTTTTTGTACGCAGAAGGAAAGCAAGAGCCCGTGAGCTGTGATTTCTACTGCCTTGAAGAAATATATTTATGTAGAAGGGTCAGAACCGAGGCTTCTGTGTAGCTAACGCGAAAGCAAGGTTGCACACAGACTCGTCCCCAACTTTCAAACCTACGTCGCTGCTGCTTCTGCTCTTTTATATATTGTACGAATTGTAGTAAGACATGAAGGGGCTGCTGGCGGTGACGTGTCGCTGTTGCTATACGCTGGCTTTGTGTGAGTTTTTGCACGCAGTAGGCTAGCAAGTGCTCGTGAGCTATGATTTCTACTGCCTCGAGGACATACATTTATGATGAATGGTCAGAACCGAGGCTTCTGTGCAGTTAACGCAAAAACAAGGTTGCACACAGACTTGTACCCAACTTTCAAGCCTACGTCTCTGCTCCTTCTGCCCTTTTATATATTGTACAAATTGGAGTAAGACATGCAGGGGCTGCTGGCGGTGATGCGTCGCTGTTTCTATATCCTGGCTTTGTGTGAGTTTTTACACGAAGTACGCTAGCAAGTGCTCGTGAGCTGTGATTTCTACTGCCTCGAGGACATACATTTATGAAGAATGGTCAGAACCGAGGCTTCTGTGCAGTTAATGCGACAACAAGGTTGCACAAAGACTCGTCCCCAACTTTCAAGCCTACGTCGCTGCTCCTTCTGCCCTTTTATATATTGGATGAATTGTAGTAAGACATGCAGGGGCTGCTGGCCGTGACGCGTCGCTGTTGCTATACGCTGGCTTTGTGTGAGTTTTTGCACGCAGTAGGCTAGCAAGGGCTCGTGAGCTGTGATTTCAACTGCCCCGAGGACAAATATTTATGAACAATGGTCAGAACCGAGGCTTCTGTGCAGCTAACGCGAAAACAAGGTTGCACACAGACTCGTCCTCAACATTCAAGCCTATGTCGCTGCTCCTTCTGCCCTTTTATATATTGTACAAATTGTAGTAAGACATGCAGGGGCTGCTGGCGGTGACGCGTCGCTGTTGCTATACGCTGGCTTTGTGTTAGTTTTTGCACGCAGTAGGTAAGCAAGTGCTCGTGAGCTGTGATCTCCACTGCCTCGTGGACATACATTTATAAAGAATGGTCAGAACCGAGGCTTCTGTGCAGTTAACGCGAAAACAAGGTTGCACACAGACTCGTCCCCAACTTTCAAGCCTGCGTCGCTGCTCCTTCTGCCCTTTTATATATAGTACAAATTGTAGTAAGACATGCAGGCTGCTGGCGGTGACGCGTCACTGTTGCTATACGCTGGCTTTGAGTGAGTTTTTGCACGCAGTAGGTAAGCAAGTGCTCGTGAGCTGTGATTTCTACTGCCTCGAGGACATACATTTATGAAGAATGGTCAGAACCGAGGCTTCTGTGCAGTTAACGCGAAAACAACGTTGCACACAGACTCGTCACCAACTATCAAGCCTACGTCGCTGCTCCTTCTGCCCTTTTATATATTGTACAAATTGTAGTAAGACATGCAGGGGCTGCTGGCGGTGACGCGTCGCTGTTGCTATACGCTGGCGTTGTGTGAGTTTTTGCACGCAGTAGGATAGCAAGAGCTCGTGAGCTGTGATTTCTACTGCCTCGTGGACATACATTTATAAAGAATGGTCAGAACCGAGCCTTCTGTGCAGTTAACGCGAAAACAAGGTTGCACACAGACTCGTCCCCAACTTTCAAGCCTAGGTTGCTGCTCCTTCTGCCCTTTTATATATCGTAGAAATTGTAGTTAGAGATGCAGGGGCTGCTGGTGGGGACGCGTCGCTGTTGCTATACGCTGGCTTTGTGTGAGTTTTTGAACGCAGTAGGATAGCAAGAGCTCGTGAGCTGTGATTTCAACTGCCTCGAGTACAAATATTTATGAAGAATGGTCAGAACCGAGGCTTTCTGTGCAGTTAACGCGAAAGCAAGGTTGCACACAGACTCGTCCCCAACTTTCAAGCCTACGTCGCTGCTCTTTCTGCCCTTTTAAATATTGTACAAATTGTAGTTAGAGATGCAGGGGCTGCTGGTGGGGACGCGTCGCTGTTGCTATACGCTGGCTTTGTGTGAGTTTTTGAACGCAGTAGGCTAGCAAGAGCTCGTGAGCTGTGCTTTAAACTGCCTCAAAGACATATATTTATGAAGAATGCTCAGAACCGAGGCATCTGTGCAGTTAACGCGAAAACATGGTTGCACAAAGACTCGTCGCCAACTTTCAATCCTACGTCGCTGCTCCTTCTGCCCTTTTATATATTGTACAAATTGTAGTAAGACATGCAGGGGCTGCTGGCGGTGACGCGTCGCTGTTGCTATACGCTGGCGTTGTGTGAGTTTTTGCACGCAGTAGGATAGCAAGAGCTCGTGAGCTGTGATTTCTACTGCCTCGAGGACATACATTTATAAAGAATGGTCAGAACCGAGGCATCTGTGCAGTTAACGCGAAAACAAGGTTGCACACAGACTCGTCCTCAACATTCAAGCCTACGTCGCTGCTCCTTCTGCCCTTTTATATATTGTACAAATTGTAGTAAGACATGCAGGGGCTGCTGGCGGTGACGCGTCGCTGTTGCTATACGCTGGCTTTGTGTGAGTTTTTGCACGCAGTAGGTAAGCAAGTGCTCGTGAGCTGTGATCTCCACTGCCTCGTGTACATACATTTATAAAGAATGGTCAGAACCGAGGCTTCTGTGCAGTTAACGCGAAAACAAGGTTGCACACAGACTCGTCCCCAACTTTCAAGCCTACGTCGCTGCTCCTTCTGCCCTTTTATATATAGTACAAATTGTAGTAAGACATGCAGGCTGCTGGCGGTGACGCGTCGCTCTTGCTATACGCTGGCTTTGAGTGAGTTTTTGCACGCAGTAGGTAAGCAAGTGCCCGTGAGCTGTGATTTCTACTGCCTCGAGGACATACATTTATGAAGAATGGTCAGAACCGAGGCTTCTGTGCAGTTAACGCGAAAACAACGTTGCACACAGACTCGTCACCAAGTTTCAAGCCTACGTCGCTGCTCCTTCTGCCCTTTTATATATTGTACAAATTGTAGTAAGACATGCAGGGGCTGCTGGTGGTGACGCGTCGCTGTTGCTATACGCTGGCGTTGTGTGAGTTTTTGCACGCAGTAGGATAGCAAGAGCTCGTGAGCTGTGATTTCTACTGCCTCGTGGACATACATTTATAAAGAATGGTCTGAACCGAGCCTTCTGTGCAGTTAACGCGAAAACAAGGTTGCACACAGACTCGTCCCCAACTTTCAAGCCTAGGTCGCTGCTCCTTCTGCCCTTTTATATATTCTAGAAATTGTAGTTAGAGATGCAGGGGCTGCTGGTGGGGACGCGTCGCTGTTGCCATACGCTGGCTTTGTGTGAGTTTTTGAACGCAGTAGGATAGCAAGAGCTCATGAGCTGTGATTTCAACGGCCTCGAGGACAAATATTTATGAAGAATGGTCAGAACCGAGGCTTTCTGTGCAGTTAACGCGAAAGCAAGGTTGCACACAGACTCGTCCCCAACTGTCAAGCCTACGTCGCTGCTCCTTCTGCCCTTTTATATATTGTACAAATTGTAGTAAGACATGCAGGGGCTGCTGCCGGTGACGCGTCGCTGTTGCTATACGCTGGCGTTGTGTGAGTTTTTGCACGCAGAAGGAAAGCAAGAGCTCGTGAGCTGTGATTTCTACTGCCTTGAAGAAATATATTTATGTAGAAGGGTCAGAACCGAGGCTTCTGTGTAGCTAACGCGAAAGCAAGGTTGCACACAGACTCGTCCCCAACTTTCAAACCTACGTCGCTGCTGCTTCTGCTCTTTTATATATTGTACGAATTGTAGTAAGACATGAAGGGGCTGCTGGCGGTGACGTGTCGCTGTTGCTATACGCTGGCTTTGTGTGAGTTTTTGCACGCAGTAGGCTAGCAAGTGCTCGTGAGCTATGATTTCTACTGCCTCGAGGACATACATTTATGATGAATGGTCAGAACCGAGGCTTCTGTGCAGTTAACGCAAAAACAAGGTTGCACACAGACTTGTACCCAACTTTCAAGCCTACGTCTCTGCTCCTTCTGCCCTTTTATATATTGTACAAATTGGAGTAAGACATGCAGGGGCTGCTGGCGGTGATGCGTCGCTGTTTCTATATCCTGGCTTTGTGTGAGTTTTTACACGAAGTACGCTAGCAAGTGCTCGTGAGCTGTGATTTCTACTGCCTCGAGGACATACATTTATGAAGAATGGTCAGAACCGAGGCTTCTGTGCAGTTAATGCGACAACAAGGTTGCACAAAGACTCGTCCCCAACTTTCAAGCCTACGTCGCTGCTCCTTCTGCCCTTTTATATATTGGATGAATTGTAGTAAGACATGCAGGGGCTGCTCGCCGTGACGCGTCGCTGTTGCTATACGCTGGCTTTGTGTGAGTTTTTGCACGCAGTAGGCTAGCAAGGGCTCGTGAGCTGTGATTTCAACTGCCCCGAGGACAAATATTTATGAACAATGGTCAGAACCGAGGCTTCTGTGCAGCTAACGCGAAAACAAGGTTGCACACAGACTCGTCCCCTACTTTCAAGCCAACGTCGCTGTTCTTTCTGCCCTTTAAGATATTGTACAAATTGTAGTTAGAGATGCAGGGGCTGCTGGCGGTGACGCGTCGCTGTTGCTATACGCTGGCTTTGCGTGAGTTTTTGCACGCAGTAGGATAGCAAGAGCTTGTGAGCTGTGATTTCAACTGCCTCGAGGACAAATATTTATGAAGAATGGTCAGAACCGAGTCTTTCTGTGCAGTTAACGCGAAAGCAAGGTTGCACACAGACTCGTCCCCAACTTTCAAGCCTACGTCGCCTCTCTTTCTGCCCTTTTAGATATTGTACAAATTGTAGTTAGATATGCAGGGGCTGCTGGTGGGGACGCGTCGCTGTTGCTATACGCTGGCTTTGTGTGAGTTTTTGAATGCAGTAGGCTAGCAAGAGCTCGTGAGCTGTGATTTCAACTGCCTCGAGGACATATATTTATGAAGAATGGTCAGAACCGAGGCATCTGTGCACTTAACGCGAAAACAAGGTTGCACAAAGACTCGTCCCCAACTTTCAAGCCTACGTCGCTGCTCCTTCTGCCCTTTTATATATTGTACAAATTGTAGTAAGACATGCAGGGGCTGCTGGCGGTGACGCGTCGCTGTTGCTATACGCTGGCGTTGTGTGAGTTTTTGTACGCAGTAGGATAGCAAGAGCTCGTGAGCTGTGATTTCTGCTGCCTCGAGGACATACATTTATAAAGAATGGTCAGAACCGAGGCATCTGTGCAGTTAACGCGAAAACAAGGTTGCACACAGACTCGTCCCCAACTTTCAAGCCTAGGTCGCTGCTCCTTCTGCCCTTTTATATATTCTAGAAATTGTAGTTAGAGATGCAGGGGCTGCTGGTGGGGACGCGTCGCTGTTGCTATACGCTGGCTTTGTGTGAGTTTTTGAACGCAGTAGGATAGCAAGAGCTCGTGAGCTGTGATTTCAACTGCCTCGAGGACAAATATTTATGAAGAATGGTCAGAACCGAGGCTTTCTGTGCAGTTAACGCGAAAGCAAGGTTGCACACAGACTCGTCCCCAACTGTCAAGCCTACGTCGCTGCTGCTTCTGCCCTTTTATATATTGTACAAATTGTAGTAAGACATGCAGGGGCTGCTGGCGGTGACGCGTCGCTGTTGCTACAAGCTGGCTTTGTGTGAGTTTTTGCACGCAGTAGTCTAGCAAGAGCTCGTGAGCTGTGATTTCTACTGCTTCGAGGACAAATATTTACGAAGAATGGTCAGAACCGTGGCTTCTATGCCGTTAACGCGAAAACAAGGTGGCACACAGACAAGTCCCGAACTTTCAAGCCTACGTCGCAGCTCCTTCCGACCTTTTATATATTGTACAAATTGTAGTAAGACATGCAGGGGCTGCTGGCGGTGACGCGTCGCTGTTGCTATACGCTGGGTTTGAGTGAGTTTTTACACACAGTAGGTAAGCAAGTGCTCGTGAGCTGTGATCTCCTCTACCTCGTGGACATAAATTTATAAAGAATGGTGAGAACCGAGGCTTCTGTGCAGTTAATGCGACAACAAGGTTGCACACAGACTCGTCCCCAACTTTCAAGCCTACGTCGCTGCTCTTTCTGCCCTTTTAGATATTGTACAAATTGTAGTAAGAGATGCAGGGGCTGCTGGTGGTGACGCGTCGCTGTTGCTATACGCTGGCTTTGTGTGAGTTTTTGCACGCAGTAGGCTAGCAAGAGCTCGTGAGCTGTGACTTCAACTGCTTCGAGGACAAATATTTACGAAGAATGGTCAGAATCGTGGCTTCTATGCCGTTAACGCGAAAACAAGGTTGCACACAGACTCGTCCTTAACTTTCAAGCCTACGTCGCTGCTCCTTCTGTCCTTTTAGATAATGTACAAATTGTAGTTAGAGATGCAGGGTCTGCTGGCGGTGACGCGTCGCTGTTGCTATATGCTGGCTTTGTGTGAGTTTTTGCACGCAGAAGGAAAGCAAGAGCTCGTGAGCTGTGATTTCTACTGCCTTGAAGAAATATATTTATGTAGAATGGTCAGAACCGAGGCTTCTGTGTAGCTAACGCGAAAACAAGGTTGCACACAGACTCGTCCCCAACTTTCAAACCTACGTCGCTGCTGCTTCTGCTCTTTTATATATTGTACGAATTGTAGTAAGACATGAAGGGGCTGCTGGCGGTGACGCGTCGCTGTTGCTATACGCTGGCTTTGTGTGAGTTTTTGCACGCAGTAGGCTAGCAAGTGCTCGTGAGCTATGATTTCTACTGCCTCGAGGACATACATTTACGAAGAAAGGTCAGCACCGAGGCTTCTGTGCAGCTAACGCGAAAACAAGGTTGCACACAGACTCGTCCCCTACTTTCAAGCCTACGTCGCTGCTCTTTCTGCCCTTTAAGATATTGTACAAATTGTAGTTAGAGATGCAGGGGCTGCTGGCGGTGACGCGTCGCTGTTGCTATACGCTGGCTTTGCGTGAGTTTTTGCACGCAGTAGGATAGCAAGAGCTTGTGAGCTGTGATTTCAACTGCCTCGAGGACAAATATTTATGAAGAATGGTCAGAACCGAGTCTTTCTGTGCAGTTAACGCGAAAGCAAGGTTGCACACAGACTCGTCCCCAACTTTCAAGCCTACGTCGCCTCTCTTTCTGCCCTTTTAGATATTGTACAAATTGTAGTTAGATATGCAGGGGCTGCTGGTGGGGACGCGTCGCTGTTGCTATACGCTGGCTTTGTGTGAGCTTTTGAATGCAGTAGGCTAGCAAGAGTTCGTGAGCTGTGATTTCAACTGCCTCGAGGACATATATTTATGAAGAATGGTCAGAACCGAGGCATCTGTGCACTTAACGCGAAAACATGGTTGCACAAAGACTCGTCCCCAACTTTCAAGCCTACGTCGCTGCTCCTTCTGCCCTTTTATATATTGTACAAATTGTAGTAAGACATGCAGGGGCTGCTGGCGGTGACGCGTCGCTGTTGCTATACGCTGGCGTTGTGTGAGTTTTTGTACGCAGTAGGATAGCAAGAGCTCGTGAGCTGTGATTTCTGCTGCCTCGAGGACATACATTTATAAAGAATGGTCAGAACCGAGGCATCTGTGCAGTTAACGCGAAAACAAGGTTGCACACAGACTCGTCCCCAACATTCAAGCCTACGTCGCTGCTCCTTCTGCCCTTTTATATATGGTACAAATTGTAGTAAGACATGCAAGGGCTGCTGGCGGTGACGCGTCGCTGTTGATATACGCTGGCTTTGTGTGAGTTTTTGCACGCAGTAGGTAAGCAAGTGCTCGTGAGCTGTGATCTCCACTGCCTGGTGGACATACATTTATAAAGAATGGTCAGAACCGAGGCTTCTGTGCAGTTAACGCGAAAACAAGGTTGCACACAGACTCGTCCCCAACTTTCAAGCCTACGTCGCTGCTCCTTCTGCCCTTTTATATATAGTACAAATTGTAGTAAGACATGCAGGCTGCAGGCGGTGACGCGTCGCTGTTGCTATACGCTGGCTTTGAGTGAGTTTTTGCAAGCAGTAGGTAAGCAAGTGCTCGTGAGCTGTGATTTCTACTGCCTCGAGGACATATATTTATGAAGAATGGCCAGAACCGAGGCTTCTGTGCAGTTAACGCGAAAACAAGGTTGCACACAGACTCGTCTCCAACTTTCAAGCCTACGTCGCTGGTCCTTGTGCCCTTATATATATTGTACAAATTGTAGTAAGACATGCAGGCTGCAGGCGGTGACTCGTCGCTGTTGCTATACGCTGGCTTTGAGTGAGTTTTTGCACGCAGTAGGTAAGCAAGTGCTCGTGAGCTGTGATTTGTACTGCCTCGAGGACATACATTTATGAAGAGTGGTCAGAACCGAGGCTTCTGTGCAGTTAACGCGAAAACAAGGTTGCACACAGACTCGTCCCCAACTTTCAAGCCTACGTCGCTGCTCCTTCTGCCCTTTTATATATAGTACAAATTGTAGTAAGACATGCAGGCTGCAGGCGGTGACGCGTCGCTGTTGCTATACGCTGGCTTTGAGTGAGTTTTTGCAAGCAGTAGGTAAGCAAGTGCTCGTGAGGTGTGATTTCTACTGCCTCGAGGACATATTTATGAAGAATGGTCAGAACCGAGGCTTCTGTGCAGTTAACGCGAAAGCAAGGTTGCACACAGACTCGTCCCCAACTTTCAAGCCTACGTCGCTGCTCCTTCTGCCCTTTCATATATTGTAGATATTGTAGTTAGAGATGCAGGGGTTGCTGGTGGGGACGCGTCGCTGTTGCTATACGCTGGCTTTGTGTGAGTTTTTGAACGCAGTAGGCTAGCAAGAGCCCGTGAGCTGTGATTTCAACAGCCTCGAGGACATATATTTGTGAAGAATGGTCAGAACCGAGGCATCTGTGCAGTTAACGCGAAAACAAGGTTGCACAAAGACTCCTCCCCAACTTTCAAGCCTACGTCGCTGCTCCTTCTGCCCTTTCATATATTGTACAAATTGTAGTAAGGCATGCAGGGGCTGCTGGCGGTGACGCGTCGCTGTTGCTATCCGCTGGCTTTGTGTGAGTTTTTACACGCAGTAGGCTAGCAAGAGCTCGTGAGCTGTGATTTCTACTGCCTCGAGGACATATATTTATGAAGAATGGTCAGAACCGAGGCTTCTGTGCAGTTAACGCGAAAACAAGGTTGCACACAGACTCGTCCGCAACTTCCAAGCCTTCGTCGCTGCTCCTTCTGCCCTTTTATATATTGTACGGATTGTAGTAACACATGAAGGGGCTGCTGGCGGTGACGCGTCGCTGTTGCTATACGCTGGCTTTGTGTTAGTTTTGTCACGCGCTAGGCTAGCAAGAGCTCGTGAGCTGTGATTTCTACTGCCTCGAGGACAAATATTTATGAAGAATGGTCAGAACCGAGGCTTCTGTGCAGTTAACGCGAAAGCAAGGTTGCACACAGACTCGCCCCCAACTTTCAAGCCTACGTCACTGTTCTTTCTGCCGTTTTAGATATTGTACAAATTGTAGTTAGAGATGCAGGGGCTGCTGGTGGTGACGCATCGTTGTTGCTATACGCTGACTTTGTGTGAGTTTTTGCACGCAGTAGGCTAGCAAGAGCTCGTGAGCTGTGATTTCAACTGCCTCGAGGACAAATATTTATGAAGAATGGTCAGAACCGAGGCTTCTGTGCAGTTAACGCGAAAACAAGGTTGCACACAGACTCGTCCCCTACTTTCAAACCTACGTCGCTGCTCTTTCTGCCCTTTAAGATATTGTACAAATTGTAGTTAGAGATGCAGGGGCTGCTGGCGGTGACGCGTCGCTGTTGGTATACGCTGGCTTTGAGTGAGTTTTTGCACGCAGTAGGCTAGCAAGTGCTCGTGAGCTGTGATTTCTACTGCCCCGAGGACATACATTTATGAAGAATGGTCAGAACCGAGGCTTCTGTGCAGTTAACGCGAAAACAAGGTTGCACACAGACTCGTCCCCAACTTTCAAGCCTACGTCGCTGCTCCTTCTGCCCTTTTATATATAGTACAAATTGTAGTAAGACATGCAGGCTGCAGGCGGTGACGCGTCGCTGTTGCTATACGCTGTCTTTGTGTTAGTTTTGTCACGCACTAGGCTAGCAAGAGCTCGTGAGCTGTGATTTCTACTGCCTCGAGGACAAATATTTATGAAGAATGGTCAGAACCGAGGCTTCTGTGCAGTTAACGCGAAAGCAAGGTTGCACACAGACTCGTCCCCAACTTTCAAGCCTACGTCACTGCTCTTTCTGCCGTTTTAGATATTGTACAAATTGTAGTTAGAGATGCAGGGGCTGCTGGTGGTGACGCGTCGCTGTTGCTATACGCTGACTTTGTGTGATTTTTTGCACGAAGTACGCTAGCAAGGGCTCGTGAGCTGTGATTTCAACTGCCTCGAGGACAAATATTTATGAAGAATGGTCAGAACCGAGGCTTCTGTGCAGTTAACGCGAAAACAAGGTTGCACACAGACTCGTCCCCTACTTTCAAACCTACGTCGCTGCTCCTTTTGCCCTCTTATATATAGTACAAATTGTAGTAAGACATGCAGGCTGCAGGCGGTGACGCGTCGCTGTTGCTATACGCTGGCTTTGAGTGAGTTTTTGCACGCAGTAGGTAAGCAAGTGCTCGTGAGCTGTGATTTCTACTGCCTCGAGGACATACATTTATGAAGAATGGTCAGAACCGAGGCTTCTGTGCAGTTAACGCGAAAACAACGTTGCACACAGACTCGTCCCCAACTTTCAAGCCTACGTCGCTGCTCCTTCTGCCCTTTTATATATAGTACAAATTGTAGTAAGACGTGCAGGCTGCAGGCGGTGACGCGTCGCTGTTGCTATACGCTGGCTTTGAGTGAGTTTTTGCAAGCAGCAGGTAAGCAAGTGCTCGTGAGCTGTGATTTCTACTGCCTCGAGGACATACATTTATGAAGAATGGTCAGAACCGAGGCTTCTGTGCAGTTAACGCGAAAACAAGGTTGCACACAGACTCGTCCCCAACTTTCAAGCCTACGTCGCTGCTCCTTCTGCCCTTTCATATATTGTACAAATTGTAGTAAGACATGCAGGGGCTGCTGGCGGTGACGCGTCGCTATTGCTATCCGCTGGCTTTGTGTGAGTTTTTACACGCAGTAGGCTAGCAAGAGCTCGTGAGCTGTGATTTGTACTGCCTCGAGGACAAATATTTAAGAAGAATGGTCAGAACCAAGGCTTCTGTGCAGTTAACGCGAAAGCAAGGTTGCACACAGACTCGTCCCCAACTTTCAAGCCTACGTCACTGCTCTTTCTGCCGTTTTAGATATTGTACAAATTGTAGTTAGAGATGCAGGGGCTGCTGGTGGTGACGCGTCGCTGTTGCTATACGCTGACTTTGTGTGAGTTTTTGCACGCAGTAGGCTAGCAAGAGCTCGTGAGTTGTGATTTCAACTGCCTCGAGGACAAATATTTATGAAGAATGGTCAGAACCGAGGCTTCTGTGCAGTTAACGCGAAAACAAGGTTGCACACAGACTCGTCCCCTACTTTCAAACCTACGTCGCTGCTCTTTCTGCCCTTTAAGATATTGTACAAATTGTAGTTAGAGATGCAGGGGCTGCTGGTGGGGTCGCGTCGCTGTTGCTATACGCTGGCTTTGTGTGAGTTGTTGAACGCAGTAGGCTAGCAAGAGCTCGTGAGCTGTGATTTCAACTGCCTCGAGGACATATATTTATGAAGAATGGTCAGAACCGAGGCATCTGTGCAGTTAACGCGAAAACAAGGTTGCACAAAGACTCGTCCCCAACTTTCAAGCCTACGTCGCTGCTCCTTCTGCCCTTTTATATATTGTACAAATTGTAGTAAGACATGCAGGGGCTGCTGGCGGTGACGCGTCGCTGTTGCTATACGCTGGCGTGTTGTGAGTTTTTGCACGCAGTAGGATAGCAAGAGCTCGTGAGCTGTGATTTCTACTGCCTCGAGGACATACATATATAAAGAATGGTCAGAACCGAGGCATCTGTGCAGTTAACGCGAAAACAAGGTTGCACACAGACTCGTCCTCAACATTCAAGCCTACGTCGCTGCTCCTTCTGCCCTTTTATATATTGTACAAATTGTAGTAAGACATGCAGGCTGCTGGCGGTGACGCGTGGCTGTTGCTATACGCTGGCGTTGTGTGAGTTTTTGCACGCAGTAGGCTAGCAAGTGCTCGTGAGCTGTGATTTCTACTGCCCCGAGGACATACATTTATGAAGAATGGTCAGAACCGAGGCTTCTGCGCAGTTAACGCGAAAACAAAGTTGCACACAGACTCGTCCCCAACTTTCAAGCCTACGTCGTTGCTCCTTCTGCCCTTTTATATATAGTACAAATTGTAGTAAGACATGCAGGCTGCAGGCGGTGACTCGTCGCTGTTGCTATACGCTGGCTTTGAGTGAGTTTTTGCACGCAGTAGGTAAGCAAGTGCTCGTGAGCTGTGATTTGTACTGCCTCGAGGACATACATTTATGAAGAGTGGTCAGAACCGAGGCTTCTGTGCAGTTAACGCGAAAACAAGGTTGCACACAGACTCGTCCCCAACTTTCAAGCCTACGTCGCTGCTCCTTCTGCCCTTTTATATATAGTACAAATTGTAGTAAGACATGCAGGCTGCAGGCGGTGACGCGTCGCTGTTGCTATACGCTGGCTTTGAGTGAGTTTTTGCAAGCAGTAGGTAAGCAAGTGCTCGTGAGCTGTGATTTCTACTGCCTCGAGGACATATTTATGAAGAATGGTCAGAACCGAGGCTTCTGTGCAGTTAACGCGAAAACAACGTTGCACACAGACTCGTCCCCAACTTTCAAGCCTACGTCGCTGCTCCTTCTGCCCTTTTATATATAGTACAAATTGTAGTAAGACATGCAGGCTGCAGGCGGTGACGCGTCGCTGTTGCTATACGCTGGCTTTGAGTGAGTTTTTGCAAGCAGCAGGTAAGCAAGTGCTCGTGAGCTGTGATTTCTACTGCCTCGAGGACATACATTTATGAAGAATGGTCAGAACCGAGGCTTCTGTGCAGTTAACGCGAAAACAAGGTTGCACACAGACTCGTCCCCAACTTTCAAGCCTACGTCGCTGCTCCTTCTGCCCTTTCATATATTGTACAAATTGTAGTAAGACATGCAGGGGCTGCTGGCGGTGACGCGTCGCTGTTGCTATCCGCTGGCTTTGTGTGAGTTTTTACACGCAGTAGGCTAGCAAGAGCTCGTGAGCTGTGATTTGTACTGCCTCGAGGACAAATATTTAAGAAGAATGGTCAGAACCAAGGCTTCTGTGCAGTTAACGCGAAAGCAAGGTTGCACACAGACTCGTCCCCAACTTTCAAGCCTACGTCACTGCTCTTTCTGCCGTTTTAGATATTGTACAAATTGTAGTTAGAGATGCAGGGGCTGCTGGTGGTGACGCGTCGCTGTTGCTATACGCTGACTTTGTGTGAGTTTTTGCACGCAGTAGGCTAGCAAGAGCTCGTGAGTTGTGATTTCAACTGCCTCGAGGACAAATATTTATGAAGAATGGTCAGAACCGAGGCTTCTGTGCAGTTAACGCGAAAACAAGGTTGCACACAGACTCGTCCCCTACTTTCAAACCTACGTCGCTGCTCTTTCTGCCCTTTAAGATATTGTACAAATTGTAGTTAGAGATGCAGGGGCTGCTGGTGGGGTCGCGTCGCTGTTGCTATACGCTGGCTTTGTGTGAGTTGTTGAACGCAGTAGGCTAGCAAGAGCTCGTGAGCTGTGATTTCAACTGCCTCGAGGACATATATTTATGAAGAATGGTCAGAACCGAGGCATCTGTGCAGTTAACGCGAAAACAAGGTTGCACAAAGACTCGTCCCCAACTTTCAAGCCTACGTCGCTGCTCCTTCTGCCCTTTTATATATTGTACAAATTGTAGTAAGACATGCAGGGGCTGCTGGCGGTGACGCGTCGCTGTTGCTATACGCTGGCGTGTTGTGAGTTTTTGCACGCAGTAGGATAGCAAGAGCTCGTGAGCTGTGATTTCTACTGCCTCGAGGACATACATATATAAAGAATGGTCAGAACCGAGGCATCTGTGCAGTTAACGCGAAAACAAGGTTGCACACAGACTCGTCCTCAACATTCAAGCCTACGTCGCTGCTCCTTCTGCCCTTTTATATATTGTACAAATTGTAGTAAGACATGCAGGCTGCTGGGGGTGAAGCGTCGCTGTTGCTATACGCTGGCGTTGTGTGAGTTTTTGCACGCAGTAGGATAGCAAGTGCTCGTGAGCTGTGATTTCTACTGCCTCGAGGACATACATATATAAAGAATGGTCAGAACCGAGGCATCTGTGCAGTTAACGCGAAAACAAGGTTGCACACAGACTCGTCCTCAACATTCAAGCCTACGTCGCTGCTCCTTCTGCCCTTTTATATATTGTACAAATTGTAGTAAGACATGCAGGCTGCTGGCGGTGACGCGTGGCTGTTGCTATACGCTGGCGTTGTGTGAGTTTTTGCACGCAGTAGGCTAGCAAGTGCTCGTGAGCTGTGATTTCTACTGCCCCGAGGACATACATTTATGAAGAATGGTCAGAACCGAGGCTTCTGTGCAGTTAACGCGAAAACAAAGTTGCACACAGACTCGTCCCCAACTTTCAAGCCTACGTCGTTGCTCCTTCTGCCCTTTTATATATAGTACAAATTGTAGTAAGACATGCAGGCTGCAGGCGGTGACTCGTCGCTGTTGCTATACGCTGGCTTTGAGTGAGTTTTTGCACGCAGTAGGTAAGCAAGTGCTCGTGAGCTGTGATTTGTACTGCCTCGAGGACATACATTTATGAAGAGTGGTCAGAACCGAGGCTTCTGTGCAGTTAACGCGAAAACAAGGTTGCACACAGACTCGTCCCCAACTTTCAAGCCTACGTCGCTGCTCCTTCTGCCCTTTTATATATAGTACAAATTGTAGTAAGACATGCAGGCTGCAGGCGCTGACGCGTCGCTGTTGCTATACGCTGGCTTTGAGTGAGTTCTTGCAAGCAGTAGGTAAGCAAGTGCTCGTGAGCTGTGATTTCTACTGCCTCGAGGACATATTTATGAAGAATGGTCAGAACCGAGGCTTCTGTGCAGTTAACGCGAAAGCAAGGTTGCACACAGACTCGTCCCCAACTTTCAAGCCTACGTCGCTGCTCCTTCTGCCCTTTCATATATTGTAGATATTGTAGTTAGAGATGCAGGGGTTGCTGGTGGGGACGCGTCGCTGTTGCTATACGCTGGCTTTGTGTGAGTTTTTGAACGCAGTAGGCTAGCAAGAGCCCGTGAGCTGTGATTTCAACAGCCTCGAGGACATATATTTGTGAAGAATGGTCAGAACCGAGGCATCTGTGCAGTTAACGCGAAAACAAGGTTGCACAAAGACTCCTCCCCAACTTTCAAGCCTACGTCGCTGTTCCTTCTGCCCTTTCATATATTGTACAAATTGTAGTAAGGTATGCAGGGGCTGCTGGCGGTGACGCGTCGCTGTTGCTATCCGCTGGCTTTGTGTGAGTTTTTACACGCAGTAGGCTAGCAAGAGCTCGTGAGCTGTGATTTCTACTGGCTCAAGGACATATATTTATGAAGAATGGTCAGAACCGAGGCTTCTGTGCAGTTAACGCGAAAACAAGGTTGCACACAGACTCGTCCGCAACTTTCAAGCCTTCGTCGCTGCTCCTTCTGCCCTTTTATATATTGTACGGATTGTAGTAACACATGAAGGGGCTGCTGGCGGTGACGCGTCGCTGTTGCTATACGCTGGCTTTGTGTTAGTTTTGTCACGCGCTAGGCTAGCAAGAGCTCGTGAGCTGTGATTTCTACTGCCTCGAGGACAAATATTTATGAAGAATGGTCAGAACCGAGGCTTCTGTGCAGTTAACGCGAAAGCAAGGTTGCACACAGACTCGTCCCCAACTTTCAAGCCTACGTCACTGTTCTTTCTGCCGTTTTAGATATTGTACAAATTGTAGTTAGAGATGCAGGGGCTGCTGGTGGTGACGCGTCGTTGTTGCTATACGCTGACTTTGTGTGAGTTTTTGCACGCAGTAGGCTAGCAAGAGCTCGTGAGCTGTGATTTCAACTGCCTCGAGGACAAATATTTATGAAGAATGGTCAGAACCGAGGCTTCTGTGCAGTTAACGCGAAAACAAGGTTGCACACAGACTCGTCCCCTACTTTCAAACCTACGTCGCTGCTCTTTCTGCCCTTTAAGATATTGTACAAATTGTAGTTAGAGATGCAGGGGCTGCTGGCGGTGACGCGTCGCTGTTGGTATACGCTGGCTTTGAGTGAGTTTTTGCACGCAGTAGGCTAGCAAGTGCTCGTGAGCTGTGATTTCTACTGCCCCGAGGACATACATTTATGAAGAATGGTCAGAACCGAGGCTTCTGTGCAGTTAACGCGAAAACAACGTTGCACACAGACTCGTCCCCAACTTTCAAGCCTACGTCGCTGCTCCTTCTGCCCTTTTATATATAGTACAAATTGTAGTAAGACATGCAGGCTGCAGGCGGTGACGCGTCGCTGTTGCTATACGCTGGCTTTGAGTGAGTTTTTGCAAGCAGCAGGTAAGCAAGTGCTCGTGAGCTGTGATTTCTACTGCCTCGAGGACATACATTTATGAAGAATGGTCAGAACCGAGGCTTCTGTGCAGTTAACGCGAAAACAAGGTTGCACACAGACTCGTCCCCAACATTCAAGCCTACGTCGCTGCTCCTTCTGCCCTTTCATATATTGTACAAATTGTAGTAAGACATGCAGGGGCTGCTGGCGGTGACGCGTCGCTGTTGCTATCCGCTGGCTTTGTGTGAGTTTTTACACGCAGTAGGCTAGCAAGAGCTCGTGAGCTGTGATTTGTACTGCCTCGAGGACAAATATTTAAGAAGAATGGTCAGAACCAAGGCTTCTGTGCAGTTAACGCGAAAGCAAGGTTGCACACAGACTCGTCCCCAACTTTCAAGCCTACGTCACTGCTCTTTCTGCCGTTTTAGATATTGTACAAATTGTAGTTAGAGATGCAGGGGCTGCTGGTGGTGACGCGTCGCTGTTGCTATACGCTGACTTTGTGTGAGTTTTTGCACGCAGTAGGCTAGCAAGAGCTCGTGAGTTGTGATTTCAACTGCCTCGAGGACAAATATTTATGAAGAATGGTCAGAACCGAGGCTTCTGTGCAGTTAACGCGAAAACAAGGTTGCACACAGACTCGTCCCCTACTTTCAAACCTACGTCGCTGCTCTTTCTGCCCTTTAAGATATTGTACAAATTGTAGTTAGAGATGCAGGGGCTGCTGGTGGGGTCGCGTCGCTGTTGCTATACGCTGGCTTTGTGTGAGTTGTTGAACGCAGTAGGCTAGCAAGAGCTCGTGAGCTGTGATTTCAACTGCCTCGAGGACATATATTTATGAAGAATGGTCAGAACCGAGGCATCTGTGCAGTTAACGCGAAAACAAGGTTGCACAAAGACTCGTCCCCAACTTTCAAGCCTACGTCGCTGCTCCTTCTGCCCTTTTATATATTGTACAAATTGTAGTAAGACATGCAGGGGCTGCTGGCGGTGACGCGTCGCTGTTGCTATACGCTGGCGTGTTGTGAGTTTTTGCACGCAGTAGGATAGCAAGAGCTCGTGAGCTGTGATTTCTACTGCCTCGAGGACATACATATATAAAGAATGGTCAGAACCGAGGCATCTGTGCAGTTAACGCGAAAACAAGGTTGCACACAGACTCGTCCTCAACATTCAAGCCTACGTCGCTGCTCCTTCTGCCCTTTTATATATTGTACAAATTGTAGTAAGACATGCAGGCTGCTGGGGGTGAAGCGTCGCTGTTGCTATACGCTGGCGTTGTGTGAGTTTTTGCACGCAGTAGGATAGCAAGTGCTCGTGAGCTGTGATTTCTACTGCCTCGAGGACATACATATATAAAGAATGGTCAGAACCGAGGCATCTGTGCAGTTAACGCGAAAACAAGGTTGCACACAGACTCGTCCTCAACATTCAAGCCTACGTCGCTGCTCCTTCTGCCCTTTTATATATTGTACAAATTGTAGTAAGACATGCAGGCTGCTGGCGGTGACGCGTGGCTGTTGCTATACGCTGGCGTTGTGTGAGTTTTTGCACGCAGTAGGCTAGCAAGTGCTCGTGAGCTGTGATTTCTACTGCCCCGAGGACATACATTTATGAAGAATGGTCAGAACCGAGGCTTCTGTGCAGTTAACGCGAAAACAATGTTGCACACAGACTCGTCCCCAACTTTCAAGCCTACGTCGTTGCTCCTTCTGCCCTTTTATATATAGTACAAATTGTAGTAAGACATGCAGGCTGCAGGCGGTGACTCGTCGCTGTTGCTATACGCTGGCTTTGAGTGAGTTTTTGCACGCAGTAGGTAAGCAAGTGCTCGTGAGCTGTGATTTGTACTGCCTCGAGGACATACATTTATGAAGAGTGGTCAGAACCGAGGCTTCTGTGCAGTTAACGCGAAAACAAGGTTGCACACAGACTCGTCCCCAACTTTCAAGCCTACGTCGCTGCTCCTTCTGCCCTTTTATATATAGTACAAATTGTAGTAAGACATGCAGGCTGCAGGCGCTGACGCGTCGCTGTTGCTATACGCTGGCTTTGAGTGAGTTCTTGCAAGCAGTAGGTAAGCAAGTGCTCGTGAGCTGTGATTTCTACTGCCTCGAGGACATATTTATGAAGAATGGTCAGAACCGAGGCTTCTGTGCAGTTAACGCGAAAGCAAGGTTGCACACAGACTCGTCCCCAACTTTCAAGCCTACGTCGCTGCTCCTTCTGCCCTTTCATATATTGTAGATATTGTAGTTAGAGATGCAGGGGTTGCTGGTGGGGACGCGTCGCTGTTGCTATACGCTGGCTTTGTGTGAGTTTTTGAACGCAGTAGGCTAGCAAGAGCCCGTGAGCTGTGATTTCAACAGCCTCGAGGACATATATTTGTGAAGAATGGTCAGAACCGAGGCATCTGTGCAGTTAACGCGAAAACAAGGTTGCACAAAGACTCCTCCCCAACTTTCAAGCCTACGTCGCTGTTCCTTCTGCCCTTTCATATATTGTACAAATTGTAGTAAGGTATGCAGGGGCTGCTGGCGGTGACGCGTCGCTGTTGCTATCCGCTGGCTTTGTGTGAGTATTTACACGCAGTAGGCTAGCAAGAGCTCGTGAGCTGTGATTTCTACTGGCTCAAGGACATATATTTATGAAGAATGGTCAGAACCGAGGCTTCTGTGCAGTTAACGCGAAAACAAGGTTGCACACAGACTCGTCCGCAACTTTCAAGCCTTCGTCGCTGCTCCTTCTGCCCTTTTATATATTGTACGGATTGTAGTAACACATGAAGGGGCTGCTGGCGGTGACGCGTCGCTGTTGCTATACGCTGGCTTTGTGTTAGTTTTGTCACGCGCTAGGCTAGCAAGAGCTCGTGAGCTGTGATTTCTACTGCCTCGAGGACAAATATTTATGAAGAATGGTCAGAACCGAGGCTTCTGTGCAGTTAACGCGAAAGCAAGGTTGCACACAGACTCGTCCCCAACTTTCAAGCCTACGTCACTGTTCTTTCTGCCGTTTTAGATATTGTACAAATTGTAGTTAGAGATGCAGGGGCTGCTGGTGGTGACGCGTCGTTGTTGCTATACGCTGACTTTGTGTGAGTTTTTCCACGCAGTAGGCTAGCAAGAGCTCGTGAGCTGTGATTTCAACTGCCTCGAGGACAAATATTTATGAAGAATGGTCAGAACCGAGGCTTCTGTGCAGTTAACGCGAAAACAAGGTTGCACACAGACTCGTCCCCTACTTTCAAACCTACGTCGCTGCTCTTTCTGCCCTTTAAGATATTGTACAAATTGTAGTTAGAGATGCAGGGGCTGCTGGCGGTGACGCGTCGCTGTTGGTATACGCTGGCTTTGAGTGAGTTTTTGCACGCAGTAGGCTAGCAAGTGCTCGTGAGCTGTGATTTCTACTGCCCCGAGGACATACATTTATGAAGAATGGTCAGAACCGAGGCTTCTGTGCAGTTAACGCGAAAACAACGTTGCACACAGACTCGTCCCCAACTTTCAAGCCTACGTCGCTGCTCCTTCTGCCCTTTTATATATAGTACAAATTGTAGTAAGACATGCAGGCTGCAGGCGGTGACGCGTCGCTGTTGCTATACGCTGGCTTTGAGTGAGTTTTTGCAAGCAGCAGGTAAGCAAGTGCTCGTGAGCTGTGATTTCTACTGCCTCGAGGACATACATTTATGAAGAATGGTCAGAACCGAGGCTTCTGTGCAGTTAACGCGAAAACAAGGTTGCACACAGACTCGTCCCCAACTTTCAAGCCTACGTCGCTGCTCCTTCTGCCCTTTCATATATTGTACAAATTGTAGTAAGACATGCAGGGGCTGCTGGCGGTGACGCGTCGCTGTTGCTATCCGCTGGCTTTGTGTGAGTTTTTACACGCAGTAGGCTAGCAAGAGCTCGTGAGCTGTGATTTGTACTGCCTCGAGGACAAATATTTAAGAAGAATGGTCAGAACCAAGGCTTCTGTGCAGTTAACGCGAAAGCAAGGTTGCACACAGACTCGTCCCCAACTTTCAAGCCTACGTCACTGCTCTTTCTGCCGTTTTAGATATTGTACAAATTGTAGTTAGAGATGCAGGGGCTGCTGGTGGTGACGCGTCGCTGTTGCTATACGCTGACTTTGTGTGAGTTTTTGCACGCAGTAGGCTAGCAAGAGCTCGTGAGTTGTGATTTCAACTGCCTCGAGGACAAATATTTATGAAGAATGGTCAGAACCGAGGCTTCTGTGCAGTTAACGCGAAAACAAGGTTGCACACAGACTCGTCCCCTACTTTCAAACCTACGTCGCTGCTCTTTCTGCCCTTTAAGATATTGTACAAATTGTAGTTAGAGATGCAGGGGCTGCTGGTGGGGTCGCGTCGCTGTTGCTATACGCTGGCTTTGTGTGAGTTGTTGAACGCAGTAGGCTAGCAAGAGCTCGTGAGCTGTGATTTCAACTGCCTCGAGGACATATATTTATGAAGAATGGTCAGAACCGAGGCATCTGTGCAGTTAACGCGAAAACAAGGTTGCACAAAGACTCGTCCCCAACTTTCAAGCCTACGTCGCTGCTCCTTCTTCCCTTTTATATATTGTACAAATTGTAGTAAGACATGCAGGGGCTGCTGGCGGTGACGCGTCGCTGTTGCTATACGCTGGCGTGTTGTGAGTTTTTGCACGCAGTAGGATAGCAAGAGCTCGTGAGCTGTGATTTCTACTGCCTCGAGGACATACATATATAAAGAATGGTCAGAACCGAGGCATCTGTGCAGTTAAGGCGAAAACAAGGTTGCACACAGACTCGTCCTCAACATTCAAGCCTACGTCGCTGCTCCTTCTGCCCTTTTATATATTGTACAAATTGTAGTAAGACATGCAGGCTGCTGGCGGTGACGCGTCGCTGTTGCTATACGCTGGCGTTGTGTGAGTTTTTGCACGCAGTAGGATAGCAAGTGCTCGTGAGCTGTGATTTCTACTGCCTCGAGGACATACATATATAAAGAATGGTCAGAACCGAGGCATCTGTGCAGTTAACGCGAAAACAAGGTTGCACACAGACTCGTCCTCAACATTCAAGCCTACGTCGCTGCTCCTTCTGCCCTTTTATATATTGTACAAATTGTAGTAAGACATGCAGGCTGCTGGCGGTGACGCGTGGCTGTTGCTATACGCTGGCTTTGAGTGAGTTTTTGCACGCAGTAGGCTAGCAAGTGCTCGCGAGCTGTGATTTCTACTGCCCCGAGGACATACATTTATGAAGAATGGTCAGAACCGAGGCTTCTGTGCAGTTAACACGAAAACAAGGTTGCACACAGACTCGTCCCCAACTTTCAAGCCTACGTCGTTGCTTCTTCTGCCCTTTTATATATTGCCGCCAGGTGTCACGAGCCAGCGCTGAAAAAAAGAAGTTGGGACTGGAACACGCGCTCAGCAAGAGACGGGCGCTGAAGTAGAAGAGGTATAAGCTGAGGACGCCGGCTTAAATTATTGCACGCCATCTTGTACAACCGCCTCCCTCGCCGACTCCGGGTACATCGTCTAGTGTCTTTTCGTGACAAAACTGGTAGAGGTGCGGGGTACGGTTTATCCGATGCCACAAACCCCTCCTGGTAGCAGGAGTACCAGCCCTATCCTAGTGGACACCCCTGTTCACCCGGCAAGCTGGAGAATCCGAGGATTGCCTCCGGAGCTTGATCATCTCTCCGCAACAACATCCACGCCCCCACACACCGGTATGGAAGGAACGTCGACGTCCCTACCGACCATTAGGCAAGGTACGGCCACAACGGCAACGCAGTATCTGCTGCAGAATCTCCGAGTGCCGAATGTGTTCCACGGAGATATCTTCGAGGATGTAGAAGACTGGTTGGTCCAGTTTGAGCGCGTTGCCGAGCTAAATGAATGGAGCGACGTGGCGAAGTTAAGGAACGTCTACTTCAGCTTGGAGGACGGTGCCCGCACTTGGTACGAGAACCGAGAAGGGCTCATCAAATCGTGGCTCGATTTCCGTCGTGCCTTGCTGGATACCTACACCAATGCTGATCGCCGCGAACGAGCCGAACGGGCGCTCCAATCCCGCATTCATCTGCCGAACGAGAGCGTGACGTCGTACGTCGAGGATATGACGCGCCTCTTCCGTCGGGTGGACCCAACCATGTCCGAGGAAAAGAAGCTGCGCCATCTAATGCGGGGAGTTAAGGAACAGCTATTTGCTGGCCTTGTTCGATGCCCGCCGAAGACCGTGACTGAATTCTTAAGTGAAGCCACCACGATGGAAAAGATGTTACACCAGCGCTCAACTTTCTATGACAGGCAATTGAACCCAACTTCACCTTCGGACCAGCGCTCAGCTCCGTATGACAGGCACGCGAACGCTGCTTCACTGACGGACGCGATTGCATTTGGAAACGTGGACGTTCTCCGAGATCTTATCCGCTCTGTGGTGCGTGATGAGCTTCAACGGCTCACCTGCCCGCCTCAGCCCACGCTAGGTTCCATTTCTGCCCTTGTGAGGAAAGAAGTGCAGGCAGCGATCCAGTGTCCCGTTCCTAACAACAATGCGCCGCCTGTGACAGCACAGTTGCAGCGGCCGTCGTATGCGGAAGTTTTGAGGCGAGTCCCTGTCCAAGCTCCGACCCATTTCGACCCCGCCACGTCTTACGCCGCGTCATACGTCCCGCCGCTCCCGTCTGTGCAACCAATCCAACGTATGGAGAATCGTCGCCCACCCGAAAGGAAATCTGACGTCTGGCGTACCCCGGACAGAAGGCCTCTGTGCTATCATTGTGGAGAAGCCGGTCACATATACCGCGAGTGCCCATACCGCCGTCTCGGACTGCAAGGTTTTGCCGCGGATTCACCAAGGCCCAGATATGGTGAAAGGCCTAGGGCGATTGAAGAATACTTGACCCAGCAGAGTATGCCACTGTTCCCGCGGCGGCAGTCGCGCTCGCCGTCCCCCAGGCGTTCTTCCCCGGCTCCTAGAAGCACTCCAATGGCAGCGCAGGTACGATCGCCAAGCCCTCGCCGGGGAAACTAAGAACAGCGACCTTCGGGGGCGAGGCCGCTGATAATCGCCCTTCCGAAGACCTCCCGTCGACGCCAGCACGGTCTATTCACCACGATTCAACGACGACAGCAGCCGAACTCAGCGACAGACTCTCGCTCGACATACCTGTTGTGCTCGATGGCCGCCACGTTAGTGCTTTATTGGACACGGGGGCTGACTACTCAATCTTGTGCGGAAAACTAGCGACGGAACTTAGAAAAGTTATCACGCCTTGGTCAGGAGCGCAAATTCGTACTGCTGGCGGGCATGTCGTAACACCGTTGGGCATGTGCACGGTCAGAGTACAAATTCGTGGGTCCACGTTTCCAGCCAGCTGCCTTATACTCCGCGATTGTTCTCGGGACCTTATCTTGGGCGTCGACTTTCTGCGAGAGTATGGTGCCATTATAGACCTCCGGGAGCGCACAGTGACTTTTTCGACAGAAAGAGCAGCGAACAACCGCGACAATTGCCGACGTAACGCGCTTCGAGTTTACGCCGACAGTGTAACTGTACCACCACGCGCAAGTGTCATGGTAATGGTCGTATGCGACGATCTGCGTGACGGCGAAGCTGTTGCAGAGGGCAATTCCTCCCTTATGCTGACACACGGTGTATGTGCAGCCCGCAGTCTCATTATGCTTCGAGGTGGACTTTCGGCGTTCCTCGTGACGAATTTCAGCCAGGAACATCGGCACCTATTTCGTCGTACTACTATCGCTTTCGCTGAGCCCATAGCAGACGTTGCTGAATGCTGTGCGTCTGTGACGAAGGAGAACCCAGCTCAGACACTCAGCAATATCGACATCAATTCAGACCTTTCGGAGGAAAAGCAGAAAGCGCTGCGTGAGTTGCTCCTTCGGTTCAAGGAGTGCTTCGCATCTTCTTCTAAGGTACGCCAGACGTCCATCACGAGACACCGAATAATCACGTATGACGATGCTCGTCCCATACGACAACTACCTTATCGCGTATCGGCGAAAGAGCGCAACGTGATTAATGCACAAGTGAAAGAAATGCTTGACGATGACGTCATACAACCATCCCAAAGCCCTTGGTCATCGCCGGTGGTCCTCGTCAAAAAGAAAGACGGAACGCTTAGGTTCTGCGTTGACTATAGAATGTTGAACAACGTCACAAAAAAAGACGTTTATCCGCTTCCGCGGATCGATGATTCGTTAGATCGACTCCGGCGAACCAGGTATTTTTCATCCATAGATCTTAAGAGCGGATATTGGCAAATCGAAGTTGACGAACGAGATCGCGAAAAAACTGCCTTTGTTACCCCGGATGGACTGTACGAATTTAAAGTACTTCCATTTGGCCTGTGTTCTGCACCGGCCACATTCCAGCGAATGATGGACACTGTTCTGACGGGTCTGAAGTGGCACTGCTGTTTAGTATACTTAGATGACGTCGTCGTGTTTGCGGCGACCTTCGAAGAACATCTGAAGCGTTTAGAGGCGGTACTTGAGGCGCTCCGCTCAGCTAATCTCACACTAAAGCCAGAAAAGTGTCACTTCGGTTACGAAGAGCTGAAGTTCCTCGGGCATGTCGTGAACGCCGACGGCGTCCAGCCTGACCCAGACAAAGCATCTGCTGTTGCTGCTTTTCCGACTCCTCGTAACAAGAGAGCAGTACGCCGCTTTCTCGGTCTGTGTGCGTACTATCGTCGCTTCATCGCCAATTTCTCGCGCATCGCTGAACCACTCATACGCCTCACGCGAGAAGACACACCCTTTGTTTGGGCGGATGAGCAGGACGCAGCTTTCACCGAGTTACGGCAACGCCTGCAGGAATCACCTGTCCTCGCTCACTTTGACGAGGACGCTGACACCGAGGTGCATACCGATGCAAGCAACATCGGTCTTGGCGCTGTACTCGTTCAACACCAGGAAGGCGTCGAGCGAGTCATCGCTTACGCCAGTCGCACCCTTTCACGCGCCGAGAACAACTACTCCACCTCCGAGAAAGAGTGTCTAGCGGTTGTGTGTGCCATCATGAAATTTCGGCCTTATCTCTACGGTCGCCCTTTCAAGGTGGTGACAGACCACCATTCCCTGTGTTGGTTAGCCAACTTACGAGACCCGTCAGGGCGACTTGCTCGATGGAGTCTCCGTCTGCAGGAGTTCGATGTTACCATCGTATACAAATCGGGCCGAAAACACGAAGATGCCGACACGTTGTCGCGCGCTCCCGTCAAAACTTGCGCTAAGGACATGGACGAAGACGGCGCATTCCTTGGGGCCCTCACCGCATCAGACTTGATCATACGCCAGCGCGAGGACGCTGAAATACGCCCTCTCATCGATCACCTAGAAGGCAAGAATGCTACAATCCCACGACATATTTCTCGCAGTCTCTCGATCTTCTGCCTGCCAAAGGGTGTCCTCTACAAGAAAAACTCGAGTGCCAGCGACAAAGAGTATCTATTGGTAATACCTGCCGCCCTTCGTGATGACATTCTCCTAGCCTGCCATGATGAGCCCACGTCTGGACACTTGGGATTTTCACGCACTCTTGCACGAGTACGCCAGACGTACTACTGGCCCAGACTTTCTACCACGGTGAAGCGTTACGTGCAAAGCTGCCGGGAGTGTCAACGTAGGAGGTCGCCGTCTTTGAAGCCCGGGGGGTTACTCCAACCCATCGCACCACCTAGCGCGCCGTTTGATCAAATCGGCATGGATCTTCTCGGACCCTTTCCCTTGTCAGCCAGCGGAAACAAGTGGATTATAGTCGCCACGGACTATCTAACACGCTACGCCGAGACGAAAGCTGTACAACGTGCCACGGCCTACGAAGTTGCCCAGTTCTTTATCGAGCACATAGTCCTCAGACATGGTGCCCCCTCACATGTCATCACCGACAGAGGCACTGCCTTTACAGCCCAACTTATAGAGGACATATTCGAGCTGAGCTGCACGCAGCATCGCAAGGCGACTGCCTATCATCCGCAGACCAACGGACTGACGGAACGGCTAAACAAAACCATTGCTGACATGCTGTCTATGTATGTGGACGTCCAGCATAAAACATGGGATCAAGTCCTGCCGTACGTTACATTCGCGTACAACACCGCCATTCAGGAAACCACACGCTTCACACCGTTCCGTCTTGTCTACGGGCGCGAGGTCCAGACCACGCTAGACGCTATGCTCCCGCACGACACCGACGCATCACTTACTGCCGACGCCGAGCAACTTACTCAACACGCAGAGGAAGCTCGCCAACTCGCGCGCATACACATCGCGAAGCAGCAGAGTACAGACGCACGACGCTACAACCTTCGACATCGGCACGTCGAGTACCAGCCAGGTGACCAAGTCTGGGTGTGGACTCCAGTCCGTCGCCAGGGGTTGTCTGAGAAGCTCCTTAGTAGATACTTTGGACCCTACAAAGTGATACGTTGCGTTAGTGAAGTGAACTATGAAGTCATTCCCGACGGTGCCGCGTCGCCTCGGCGTCGACAGCACCGCTCAGAGATGGTGCATGTTATTCGCCTCAAGCCGTATTTCGCGCGTTAAGGCGACGCCAATCCGATATCATACGAATTCCACACTTCCTCCTTCTAGTTTAGTAAGCATCGGGTCGATGCCTTTCTTTTGGCGGGGGAGTAATGCCGCCAGCTGTCACGAGCCAGCGCTGAAAAAAAGAAGTTGGGACTGGAACACGCACTCAGCAAGAGACGGGCGCTGAAGTACAAGAGGTAGAAGCTGAGGACGCCGGCTTAAATTATTGCACGCCATCTTGTACAAACGCCTCCCTCGCCGACTCCGGGTACATCGTCTAGTGTCTTTTCGTGACAATATAGTACAAATTGTAGTAAGACATGCAGGCTGCAGGCGGTGACGCGTCGCTGTTGCTATACGCTGGCTTTGAGTGAGTTTTTGCAAGCAGTAGGTAAGCAAGTGCTCGTGAGCTGTGATTTCTACTGCCTCGAGGACATACATTTATGAAGAATGGTCAGAACCGAGGCTTCTGTGCAGTTAACGCGAAAACAAGGTTGCACACAGACTCGTCCCCAACTTTCAAGCCTAGGTCGCTGCTCCTTCTGCCCTTTTATATATTGTAGAAATTGTAGTTAGAGATGCAGGGGCTGCTGGTGGGGACGCGTCGCTGTTGCTATACGCTGGCTTTGTGTGAGTTTTTGAACGCAGTAGGATAGCAAGAGCTCGTGAGCTGTGATTTGAACTGCCTCGAGGACAAATATTTATGAAGAATGGTCAGAACCGAGGCTTTCTGTGCAGTTAACGCGAAAGCAAGGTTGCACACAGACTCGTCAACTACTTTCAAGCCTACGTCGCTGCTCTTTCTGCCCTTTTAGATATTGTACAAATTGTAGTTAGAGATGCAGGGGCTGCTGGTGGGGACGCGTCGCTGTTGCTATACGCTGGCTTTGTGTGAGTTTTTGAACGCAGTAGGCTAGCAAGAGCTCGTGAGCTGTGATTTCAACTGCCTCGAGGACATATATTTATGAAGAATGCTCAGAACCGAGGCATCTGTGCAGTTAACGCGAAAACAAGGTTGCACAAAGACTCGTCCCCAACTTTCAAGCCTACGTCGCTGCTCCTTCTGCCCTTTTATATATTGTACAAATTGTAGTAAGACATGCAGGGGCTGCTGGCGGTGACGCGTCGCTGTTGCTATACGCTGGCGTTGTGTGAGTTTTTGCACGCAGTAGGATAGCAAGAGCTCGTGAGCTGTGATTTCTACTGCCTCGAGGACATACATTTATAAAGAATGGTCAGAACCGAGGCATCTGTGCAGTTAACGCGAAAACAAGGTTGCACACAGACTCGTCCTCAACATTCAAGCCTACGTCGCTGCTCCTTCTGCCCTTTTATATATTGTACAAATTGTAGTAAGACATGCAGGGGCTGCTGGCGGTGACGCGTCGCTGTTGCTATACGCTGGCTTTGAGTGAGTTTTTGCACGCAGTAGGCTAGCAAGTGCTCGTGAGCTGTGATTTCTACTGCCCCGAGGACATGCATTTATGAAGAATGGTCAGAACCGAGGCTTCTGTGCAGTTAACGCGAAAACAAGGTTGCACAGAGACTCGTCCCCAACTTTCAAGCCTACGTCGTTGCTCCTTCTGCCCTTTTATATATAGTACAAATTGTAGTAAGACATGCAGGCTGCAGGCGGTGACGCGTCGCTGTTGCTATACGCTGGCTTTGAGTGAGTTTTTGCACGCAGTAGGTAAGCAAGTGCTGGTGAGCTGTGATTTCTACTGCCTCGAGGACATACATTTATGAAGAATGGTCAGAACCGAGGCTTCTGTGGAGTTAACGCGAAAACAGCGTTGCACACAGACTCGTCACCAACTTTCAAGCCTACGTCGCTGCTCCTTCTGCCCTTTTATATATAGTACAAATTCTAGTAAGACATGCAGGCTGCTGGCGGTGACGCGTCGCTGTTGCTATACGCTGGCTTTGAGTGAGTTTTTGCAAGCAGTAGGTAAGCAAGTGCTCGTGAGCTGTGATTTCTACTGCCTCGAGGACATACATTTATGAAGAATGGTCAGAACCGAGGCTTCTGTGCAGTTAACGCGAAAACAAGGTTGCACACAGACTCGTCCCCAACTTTCAAGCCTACGTCGCTGCTCCTTCTGCCCTTTTATATATTGTACAAATTGTAGTAAGACATGCAGGGGCTGCTGGCGGTGACGCGTCGCTGTTGCTATACGCTGGCGTTGTGTGAGTTTTTGCACGCAGTAGGATAGCAAGAGCTCGTGAGCTGTGATTTCTACTGCCTCGTGGACATACATTTACAAAGAATGGTCAGAACCGAGCCTTCTGTGCAGTTAACGCGAAAACAAGGTTGCACACGGACTCGTCCCCAACTTTCAAGCCTAGGTCGCTGCTCCTTCTGCACTTTTACATATTGTAGAAATTGTAGTTAGAGATGCAGGGGCTGCTGGTGGGGACGCGTCGCTGTTGCTATACGCTGTCTTTGTGTGAGTGTTTGCACGCAGTAGGATAGCAAGAGCTCGTGAGCTGTGATTTCTACTGCCTCGAGGACATACATTTATAAAGAATGGTCAGAACCGAGGCATCTGTGCAGCTAACGCGAAAACAAGGTTGCACACAGACTCGTCCCCAACATTCAAGCCTACGTCGCTGCTCCTTCTGCCCTTTTATATATTGTACAAATTGTAGTAAGACATGCAGGGGCTGCTGGCGGTGACGCGTCGCTGTTGCTATACGCTGGCTTTGTGTGAGTTTTTGCACGCAGTAGGTAAGCAAGTGCTCGTGAGCTGTGATCTCCACTGCCTCGTGGACATACATTTATAAAGAATGGTCAGAACCGAGGCTTCTGTGCAGTTAACGCGAAAACAAGGTTGCACACAGACTCGTCCCCAACTTTCAAGCCTACGTCGCTGCTCCTTCTGCCCTTTTATATATAGAACAAATTGTGGTAAGACATGCAGGCTGCTGGCGGTGACGCGTCGCTGTTGCTATACGCTGGCTTTGAGTGAGTTTTTGCACGCAGTAGGCTAGCAAGTGCTCGTGAGCTGTGATTTCTACTGCCCCGAGGACATTCATATATGAAGAATGGTCAGAACCGAGGCTTCTGTGCAGTTAACGCGAAAACAAGGTTGCACACAGACGCGTCCCCAACTTTCAAGCCTACGTCGTTGCTCCTTCTGCCCTTTTATATATAGTACAAATTGTAGTAAGACATGCAGGCTGCAGGCGGTGACGCGTCGCTGTTGCTATACGCTGGCTTTGAGTGAGGTTTTGCACGCAGTAGGATAGCAAGAGCTCGTGAGCTGTGATTTCTACTGCCTCGAGGACATACATTTATAAAGAATGGTCAGAACCGAGGCATCTGTGCAGCTAACGCGAAAACAAGGTTGCACACAGACTCGTCCCCAACATTCAAGCCTACGTCGCTGCTCCTTCTGCCCTTTTATATATTGTACAAATTGTAGTAAGACATGCAGGGGCTGCTGGCGGTGACGCGTCGCTGTTGCTATACGCTGGCTTTGTGTGAGTTTTTGCACGCAGTAGGTAAGCAAGTGCTCGTGAGCTGTGATCTCCACTGCCTCGTGGACATACATTTATAAAGAATGGTCAGAACCGAGGCTTCTGTGCAGTTAACGCGAAAACAAGGTTGCACACAGACACGTCCCCAACTTTCAAGCCTACGTCGTTGCTCCTTCTGCCCTTTTATATATAGTACAAATTGTAGTAAGACATGCAGGCTGCAGGCGGTGACGCGTCGCTGTTGCTATACGCTGGCTTTGTGTGAGTTTTTGAACGCAGTAGGATAGCAAGAGCTCGTGAGCTGTGATTTGAACTGCCTCGAGGACAAATATTTATGAAGAATGGTCAGAACCGAGGCTTTCTGTGCAGTTAACGCGAAAGCAAGGTTGCACACAGACTCGTCAACTACTTTCAAGCCTACGTCGCTGCTCTTTCTGCCCTTTTATATATTGTACAAATTGTAGTAAGACATGCAGGGGCTGCTGGCGGTGACGCGTCGCTGTTGCTATACGCTGGCGTTGTGTGAGTTTTTGCACGCAGTAGGATAGCAAGAGCTCGTGAGCTGTGATTTCTACTGCCTCGAGGACATACATTTATAAAGAATGGTCAGAACCGAGGCATCTGTGCAGTTAACGCGAAAACAAGGTTGCACACAGACTCGTCCTCAACATTCAAGCCTACGTCGCTGCTCCTTCTGCCCTTTTATATATTGTACAAATTGTAGTAAGACATGCAGGGGCTGCTGGCGGTGACGCGTCGCTGTTGCTATACGCTGGCTTTGAGTGAGTTTTTGCACGCAGTAGGCTAGCAAGTGCTCGTGAGCTGTGATTTCTACTGCCCCGAGGACATGCATTTATGAAGAATGGTCAGAACCGAGGCTTCTGTGCAGTTAACGCGAAAACAAGGTTGCACAGAGACTCGTCCCCAACTTTCAAGCCTACGTCGTTGCTCCTTCTGCCCTTTTATATATAGTACAAATTGTAGTAAGACATGCAGGCTGCAGGCGGTGACGCGTCGCTGTTGCTATACGCTGGCTTTGAGTGAGTTTTTGCACGCAGTAGGTAAGCAAGTGCTGGTGAGCTGTGATTTCTACTGCCTCGAGGACATACATTTATGAAGAATGGTCAGAACCGAGGCTTCTGTGGAGTTAACGCGAAAACAGCGTTGCACACAGACTCGTCACCAACGTTCAAGCCTACGTCGCTGCTCCTTCTGCCCTTTTATATATAGTACAAATTCTAGTAAGACATGCAGGCTGCTGGCGGTGACGCGTCGCTGTTGCTATACGCTGGCTTTGAGTGAGTTTTTGCAAGCAGTAGGTAAGCAAGTGCTCGTGAGCTGTGATTTCTACTGCCTCGAGGACATACATTTATGAAGAATGGTCAGAACCGAGGCTTCTGTGCAGTTAACGCGAAAACAAGGTTGCGCACAGACTCGTCCCCAACTTTCAAGCCTACGTCGCTGCTCCTTCTGCCCTTTTATATATTGTACAAATTGTAGTAAGACATGCAGGGGCTGCTGGCGGTGACGCGTCGCTGTTGCTATACGCTGGCGTTGTGTGAGTTTTTGCACGCAGTAGGATAGCAAGAGCTCGTGAGCTGTGATTTCTACTGCCTCGTGGACATACATTTACAAAGAATGGTCAGAACCGAGCCTTCTGTGCAGTTAACGCGAAAACAAGGTTGCACACGGACTCGTCCCCAACTTTCAAGCCTAGGTCGCTGCTCCTTCTGCACTTTTACATATTGTAGAAATTGTAGTAAGACATGCAGGCTGCAGGCGGTGACGCGTCGCTGTTGCTATACGCTGGCTTTGAGTGAGGTTTTGCACGCAGTAGGATAGCAAGAGCTCGTGAGCTGTGATTTCTACTGCCTCGAGGACATACATTTATAAAGAATGGTCAGAACCGAGGCATCTGTGCAGCTAACGCGAAAACAAGGTTGCACACAGACTCGTCCCCAACATTCAAGCCTACGTCGCTGCTCCTTCTGCCCTTTTATATATTGTACAAATTGTAGTAAGACATGCAGGGGCTGCTGGCGGTGACGCGTCGCTGTTGCTATACGCTGGCTTTGTGTGAGTTTTTGCACGCAGTAGGTAAGCAAGTGCTCGTGAGCTGTGATCTCCACTGCCTCGTGGACATACATTTATAAAGAATGGTCAGAACCGAGGCTTCTGTGCAGTTAACGCGAAAACAAGGTTGCACACAGACGCGTCCCCAACTTTCAAGCCTACGTCGTTGCTCCTTCTGCCCTTTTATATATAGTACAAATTGTAGTAAGACATGCAGGCTGCAGGCGGTGACGCGTCGCTGTTGCTATACGCTGGCTTTGTGTGAGTTTTTGAACGCAGTAGGATAGCAAGAGCTCGTGAGCTGTGATTTCAACTGCCTCGAGGACAAATATTTATGAAGAATGGTCAGAACCGAGGCTTTCTGTGCAGTTAACGCGAAAGCAAGGTTGAACACAGACTCGTCCCCAACTTTCAAGCCTACGTCGCTGCTCTTTCTGCCCTTTTAGATATTGTACAAATTGTAGTTAGAGATGCAGGGGCTGCTGGTGGGGACGCGTCGCTGTTGCTATACGCTGGCTTTGTGTGAGTTGTTGAACGCAGTAGGCTAGCAAGAGCTCGTGAGCTGTGATTTCAACTGCCTCGAGGACATATATTTATGAAGAATGCTCAGAACCGAGCCTTCTGTGCAGTTAACGCGAAAACAAGGTTGCACACGGACTCGTCCCCAACTTTCAAGCCTAGGTCGCTGCTCCTTCTGCACTTTTACATATTGTAGAAATTGTAGTTAGAGATGCAGGGGCTGCTGGTGGGGACGCGTCGCTGTTGCTATACGCTGTCTTTGTGTGAGTGTTTGCACGCAGTAGGATAGCAAGAGCTCGTGAGCTGTGATTTCTACTGCCTCGAGGACATACATTTATAAAGAATGGTCAGAACCGAGGCATCTGTGCAGCTAACGCGAAAACAAGGTTGCACACAGACTCGTCCCCAACATTCAAGCCTACGTCGCTGCTCCTTCTGCCCTTTTATATATTGTACAAATTGTAGTAAGACATGCAGGGGCTGCTGGCGGTGACGCGTCGCTGTTGCTATACGCTGGCGTTGTGTGAGTTTTTGCACGCAGTAGGATAGCAAGAGCTCGTGAGCTGTGATTTCTACTGCCTCGAGGACATACATTTATAAAGAATGGTCAGAACCGAGGCATCTGTGCAGTTAACGCGAAAACAAGGTTGCACACAGACTCGTCCTCAACATTCAAGCCTACGTCGCTGCTCCTTCTGCCCTTTTATATATTGTACAAATTGTAGTAAGACATGCAGGGGCTGCTGGCGGTGACGCGTCGCTGTTGCTATACGCTGGCTTTGAGTGAGTTTTTGCACGCAGTAGGCTAGCAAGTGCTCGTGAGCTGTGATTTCTACTGCCCCGAGGACATGCATTTATGAAGAATGGTCAGAACCGAGGCTTCTGTGCAGTTAACGCGAAAACAAGGTTGCACAGAGACTCGTCCCCAACTTTCAAGCCTACGTCGTTGCTCCTTCTGCCCTTTTATATATAGTACAAATTGTAGTAAGACATGCAGGCTGCAGGCGGTGACGCGTCGCTGTTGCTATACGCTGGCTTTGAGTGAGTTTTTGCACGCAGTAGGTAAGCAAGTGCTGGTGAGCTGTGATTTCTACTGCCTCGAGGACATACATTTATGAAGAATGGTCAGAACCGAGGCTTCTGTGGAGTTAACGCGAAAACAGCGTTGCACACAGACTCGTCACCAACGTTCAAGCCTACGTCGCTGCTCCTTCTGCCCTTTTATATATAGTACAAATTGTAGTAAGACATGCAGGCTGCAGGCGGTGACGCGTCGCTGTTGCTATACGCTGGCTTTGAGTGAGTTTTTGCACGCAGTAGGTAAGCAAGTGCTGGTGAGCTGTGATTTCTACTGCCTCGAGGACATACATTTATGAAGAATGGTCAGAACCGAGGCTTCTGTGGAGTTAACGCGAAAACAGCGTTGCACACAGACTCGTCACCAACTTTCAAGCCTACGTCGCTGCTCCTTCTGCCCTTTTATATATAGTACAAATTCTAGTAAGACATGCAGGCTGCTGGCGGTGACGCGTCGCTGTTGCTATACGCTGGCTTTGAGTGAGTTTTTGCAAGCAGTAGGTAAGCAAGTGCTCGTGAGCTGTGATTTCTACTGCCTCGAGGACATACATTTATGAAGAATGGTCAGAACCGAGGCTTCTGTGCAGTTAACGCGAAAACAAGGTTGCACACAGACTCGTCCCCAACTTTCAAGCCTACGTCGCTGCTCCTTCTGCCCTTTTATATATTGTACAAATTGTAGTAAGACATGCAGGGGCTGCTGGCGGTGACGCGTCGCTGTTGCTATACGCTGGCGTTGTGTGAGTTTTTGCACGCAGTAGGATAGCAAGAGCTCGTGAGCTGTGATTTCTACTGCCTCGTGGACATACATTTACAAAGAATGGTCAGAACCGAGCCTTCTGTGCAGTTAACGCGAAAACAAGGTTGCACACGGACTCGTCCCCAACTTTCAAGCCTAGGTCGCTGCTCCTTCTGCACTTTTACATATTGTAGAAATTGTAGTTAGAGATGCAGGGGCTGCTGGTGGGGACGCGTCGCTGTTGCTATACGCTGTCTTTGTGTGAGTGTTTGCACGCAGTAGGATAGCAAGAGCTCGTGAGCTGTGATTTCTACTGCCTCGAGGACATACATTTATAAAGAATGGTCAGAACCGAGGCATCTGTGCAGCTAACGCGAAAACAAGGTTGCACACAGACTCGTCCCCAACATTCAAGCCTACGTCGCTGCTCCTTCTGCCCTTTTATATATTGTACAAATTGTAGTAAGACATGCAGGGGCTGCTGGCGGTGACGCGTCGCTGTTGCTATACGCTGGCTTTGTGTGAGTTTTTGCACGCAGTAGGTAAGCAAGTGCTCGTGAGCTGTGATCTCCACTGCCTCGTGGACATACATTTATAAAGAATGGTCAGAACCGAGGCTTCTGTGCAGTTAACGCGAAAACAAGGTTGCACACAGACTCGTCCCCAACTTTCAAGCCTACGTCGCTGCTCCTTCTGCCCTTTTATATATAGAACAAATTGTGGTAAGACATGCAGGCTGCTGGCGGTGACGCGTCGCTGTTGCTATACGCTGGCTTTGAGTGAGTTTTTGCACGCAGTAGGCTAGCAAGTGCTCGTGAGCTGTGATTTCTACTGCCCCGAGGACATTCATATATGAAGAATGGTCAGAACCGAGGCTTCTGTGCAGTTAACGCGAAAACAAGGTTGCACACAGACGCGTCCCCAACTTTCAAGCCTACGTCGTTGCTCCTTCTGCCCTTTTATATATAGTACAAATTGTAGTAAGACATGCAGGCTGCAGGCGGTGACGCGTCGCTGTTGCTATACGCTGGCTTTGAGTGAGGTTTTGCACGCAGTAGGATAGCAAGAGCTCGTGAGCTGTGATTTCTACTGCCTCGAGGACATACATTTATAAAGAATGGTCAGAACCGAGGCATCTGTGCAGCTAACGCGAAAACAAGGTTGCACACAGACTCGTCCCCAACATTCAAGCCTACGTCGCTGCTCCTTCTGCCCTTTTATATATTGTACAAATTGTAGTAAGACATGCAGGGGCTGCTGGCGGTGACGCGTCGCTGTTGCTATACGCTGGCTTTGTGTGAGTTTTTGCACGCAGTAGGTAAGCAAGTGCTCGTGAGCTGTGATCTCCACTGCCTCGTGGACATACATTTATAAAGAATGGTCAGAACCGAGGCTTCTGTGCAGTTAACGCGAAAACAAGGTTGCACACAGACACGTCCCCAACTTTCAAGCCTACGTCGTTGCTCCTTCTGCCCTTTTATATATAGTACAAATTGTAGTAAGACATGCAGGCTGCAGGCGGTGACGCGTCGCTGTTGCTATACGCTGGCTTTGTGTGAGTTTTTGAACGCAGTAGGATAGCAAGAGCTCGTGAGCTGTGATTTGAACTGCCTCGAGGACAAATATTTATGAAGAATGGTCAGAACCGAGGCTTTCTGTGCAGTTAACGCGAAAGCAAGGTTGCACACAGACTCGTCAACTACTTTCAAGCCTACGTCGCTGCTCTTTCTGCCCTTTTATATATTGTACAAATTGTAGTAAGACATGCAGGGGCTGCTGGCGGTGACGCGTCGCTGTTGCTATACGCTGGCGTTGTGTGAGTTTTTGCACGCAGTAGGATAGCAAGAGCTCGTGAGCTGTGATTTCTACTGCCTCGAGGACATACATTTATAAAGAATGGTCAGAACCGAGGCATCTGTGCAGTTAACGCGAAAACAAGGTTGCACACAGACTCGTCCTCAACATTCAAGCCTACGTCGCTGCTCCTTCTGCCCTTTTATATATTGTACAAATTGTAGTAAGACATGCAGGGGCTGCTGGCGGTGACGCGTCGCTGTTGCTATACGCTGGCTTTGAGTGAGTTTTTGCACGCAGTAGGCTAGCAAGTGCTCGTGAGCTGTGATTTCTACTGCCCCGAGGACATGCATTTATGAAGAATGGTCAGAACCGAGGCTTCTGTGCAGTTAACGCGAAAACAAGGTTGCACAGAGACTCGTCCCCAACTTTCAAGCCTACGTCGTTGCTCCTTCTGCCCTTTTATATATAGTACAAATTGTAGTAAGACATGCAGGCTGCAGGCGGTGACGCGTCGCTGTTGCTATACGCTGGCTTTGAGTGAGTTTTTGCACGCAGTAGGTAAGCAAGTGCTGGTGAGCTGTGATTTCTACTGCCTCGAGGACATACATTTATGAAGAATGGTCAGAACCGAGGCTTCTGTGGAGTTAACGCGAAAACAGCGTTGCACACAGACTCGTCACCAACGTTCAAGCCTACGTCGCTGCTCCTTCTGCCCTTTTATATATAGTACAAATTCTAGTAAGACATGCAGGCTGCTGGCGGTGACGCGTCGCTGTTGCTATACGCTGGCTTTGAGTGAGTTTTTGCAAGCAGTAGGTAAGCAAGTGCTCGTGAGCTGTGATTTCTACTGCCTCGAGGACATACATTTATGAAGAATGGTCAGAACCGAGGCTTCTGTGCAGTTAACGCGAAAACAAGGTTGCGCACAGACTCGTCCCCAACTTTCAAGCCTACGTCGCTGCTCCTTCTGCCCTTTTATATATTGTACAAATTGTAGTAAGACATGCAGGGGCTGCTGGCGGTGACGCGTCGCTGTTGCTATACGCTGGCGTTGTGTGAGTTTTTGCACGCAGTAGGATAGCAAGAGCTCGTGAGCTGTGATTTCTACTGCCTCGTGGACATACATTTACAAAGAATGGTCAGAACCGAGCCTTCTGTGCAGTTAACGCGAAAACAAGGTTGCACACGGACTCGTCCCCAACTTTCAAGCCTAGGTCGCTGCTCCTTCTGCACTTTTACATATTGTAGAAATTGTAGTAAGACATGCAGGCTGCAGGCGGTGACGCGTCGCTGTTGCTATACGCTGGCTTTGAGTGAGGTTTTGCACGCAGTAGGATAGCAAGAGCTCGTGAGCTGTGATTTCTACTGCCTCGAGGACATACATTTATAAAGAATGGTCAGAACCGAGGCATCTGTGCAGCTAACGCGAAAACAAGGTTGCACACAGACTCGTCCCCAACATTCAAGCCTACGTCGCTGCTCCTTCTGCCCTTTTATATATTGTACAAATTGTAGTAAGACATGCAGGGGCTGCTGGCGGTGACGCGTCGCTGTTGCTATACGCTGGCTTTGTGTGAGTTTTTGCACGCAGTAGGTAAGCAAGTGCTCGTGAGCTGTGATCTCCACTGCCTCGTGGACATACATTTATAAAGAATGGTCAGAACCGAGGCTTCTGTGCAGTTAACGCGAAAACAAGGTTGCACACAGACGCGTCCCCAACTTTCAAGCCTACGTCGTTGCTCCTTCTGCCCTTTTATATATAGTACAAATTGTAGTAAGACATGCAGGCTGCAGGCGGTGACGCGTCGCTGTTGCTATACGCTGGCTTTGTGTGAGTTTTTGAACGCAGTAGGATAGCAAGAGCTCGTGAGCTGTGATTTCAACTGCCTCGAGGACAAATATTTATGAAGAATGGTCAGAACCGAGGCTTTCTGTGCAGTTAACGCGAAAGCAAGGTTGAACACAGACTCGTCCCCAACTTTCAAGCCTACGTCGCTGCTCTTTCTGCCCTTTTAGATATTGTACAAATTGTAGTTAGAGATGCAGGGGCTGCTGGTGGGGACGCGTCGCTGTTGCTATACGCTGGCTTTGTGTGAGTTGTTGAACGCAGTAGGCTAGCAAGAGCTCGTGAGCTGTGATTTCAACTGCCTCGAGGACATATATTTATGAAGAATGCTCAGAACCGAGCCTTCTGTGCAGTTAACGCGAAAACAAGGTTGCACACGGACTCGTCCCCAACTTTCAAGCCTAGGTCGCTGCTCCTTCTGCACTTTTACATATTGTAGAAATTGTAGTTAGAGATGCAGGGGCTGCTGGTGGGGACGCGTCGCTGTTGCTATACGCTGTCTTTGTGTGAGTGTTTGCACGCAGTAGGATAGCAAGAGCTCATGAGCTGTGATTTCTACTGCCTCGAGGACATACATTTATAAAGAATGGTCAGAACCGAGGCATCTGTGCAGCTAACGCGAAAACAAGGTTGCACACAGACTCGTCCCCAACATTCAAGCCTACGTCGCTGCTCCTTCTGCCCTTTTATATATTGTACAAATTGTAGTAAGACATGCAGGGGCTGCTGGCGGTGACGCGTCGCTGTTGCTATACGCTGGCGTTGTGTGAGTTTTTGCACGCAGTAGGATAGCAAGAGCTCGTGAGCTGTGATTTCTACTGCCTCGAGGACATACATTTATAAAGAATGGTCAGAACCGAGGCATCTGTGCAGTTAACGCGAAAACAAGGTTGCACACAGACTCGTCCTCAACATTCAAGCCTACGTCGCTGCTCCTTCTGCCCTTTTATATATTGTACAAATTGTAGTAAGACATGCAGGGGCTGCTGGCGGTGACGCGTCGCTGTTGCTATACGCTGGCTTTGAGTGAGTTTTTGCACGCAGTAGGCTAGCAAGTGCTCGTGAGCTGTGATTTCTACTGCCCCGAGGACATGCATTTATGAAGAATGGTCAGAACCGAGGCTTCTGTGCAGTTAACGCGAAAACAAGGTTGCACAGAGACTCGTCCCCAACTTTCAAGCCTACGTCGTTGCTCCTTCTGCCCTTTTATATATAGTACAAATTGTAGTAAGACATGCAGGCTGCAGGCGGTGACGCGTCGCTGTTGCTATACGCTGGCTTTGAGTGAGTTTTTGCACGCAGTAGGTAAGCAAGTGCTGGTGAGCTGTGATTTCTACTGCCTCGAGGACATACATTTATGAAGAATGGTCAGAACCGAGGCTTCTGTGGAGTTAACGCGAAAACAGCGTTGCACACAGACTCGTCACCAACGTTCAAGCCTACGTCGCTGCTCCTTCTGCCCTTTTATATATAGTACAAATTCTAGTAAGACATGCAGGCTGCTGGCGGTGACGCGTCGCTGTTGCTATACGCTGGCTTTGAGTGAGTTTTTGCAAGCAGTAGGTAAGCAAGTGCTCGTGAGCTGTGATTTCTACTGCCTCGAGGACATACATTTATGAAGAATGGTCAGAACCGAGGCTTCTGTGCAGTTAACGCGAAAACAAGGTTGCGCACAGACTCGTCCCCAACTTTCAAGCCTACGTCGCTGCTCCTTCTGCCCTTTTATATATTGTACAAATTGTAGTAAGACATGCAGGGGCTGCTGGCGGTGACGCGTCGCTGTTGCTATACGCTGGCGTTGTGTGAGTTTTTGCACGCAGTAGGATAGCAAGAGCTCGTGAGCTGTGATTTCTACTGCCTCGTGGACATACATTTACAAAGAATGGTCAGAACCGAGCCTTCTGTGCAGTTAACGCGAAAACAAGGTTGCACACGGACTCGTCCCCAACTTTCAAGCCTAGGTCGCTGCTCCTTCTGCACTTTTACATATTGTAGAAATTGTAGTAAGACATGCAGGCTGCAGGCGGTGACGCGTCGCTGTTGCTATACGCTGGCTTTGAGTGAGGTTTTGCACGCAGTAGGATAGCAAGAGCTCGTGAGCTGTGATTTCTACTGCCTCGAGGACATACATTTATAAAGAATGGTCAGAACCGAGGCATCTGTGCAGCTAACGCGAAAACAAGGTTGCACACAGACTCGTCCCCAACATTCAAGCCTACGTCGCTGCTCCTTCTGCCCTTTTATATATTGTACAAATTGTAGTAAGACATGCAGGGGCTGCTGGCGGTGACGCGTCGCTGTTGCTATACGCTGGCTTTGTGTGAGTTTTTGCACGCAGTAGGTAAGCAAGTGCTCGTGAGCTGTGATCTCCACTGCCTCGTGGACATACATTTATAAAGAATGGTCAGAACCGAGGCTTCTGTGCAGTTAACGCGAAAACAAGGTTGCACACAGACGCGTCCCCAACTTTCAAGCCTACGTCGTTGCTCCTTCTGCCCTTTTATATATAGTACAAATTGTAGTAAGACATGCAGGCTGCAGGCGGTGACGCGTCGCTGTTGCTATACGCTGGCTTTGTGTGAGTTTTTGAACGCAGTAGGATAGCAAGAGCTCGTGAGCTGTGATTTCAACTGCCTCGAGGACAAATATTTATGAAGAATGGTCAGAACCGAGGCTTTCTGTGCAGTTAACGCGAAAGCAAGGTTGAACACAGACTCGTCCCCAACTTTCAAGCCTACGTCGCTGCTCTTTCTGCCCTTTTAGATATTGTACAAATTGTAGTTAGAGATGCAGGGGCTGCTGGTGGGGACGCGTCGCTGTTGCTATACGCTGGCTTTGTGTGAGTTGTTGAACGCAGTAGGCTAGCAAGAGCTCGTGAGCTGTGATTTCAACTGCCTCGAGGACATATATTTATGAAGAATGCTCAGAACCGAGCCTTCTGTGCAGTTAACGCGAAAACAAGGTTGCACACGGACTCGTCCCCAACTTTCAAGCCTAGGTCGCTGCTCCTTCTGCACTTTTACATATTGTAGAAATTGTAGTTAGAGATGCAGGGGCTGCTGGTGGGGACGCGTCGCTGTTGCTATACGCTGTCTTTGTGTGAGTGTTTGCACGCAGTAGGATAGCAAGAGCTCGTGAGCTGTGATTTCTACTGCCTCGAGGACATACATTTATAAAGAATGGTCAGAACCGAGGCATCTGTGCAGCTAACGCGAAAACAAGGTTGCACACAGACTCGTCCCCAACATTCAAGCCTACGTCGCTGCTCCTTCTGCCCTTTTATATATTGTACAAATTGTAGTAAGACATGCAGGGGCTGCTGGCGGTGACGCGTCGCTGTTGCTATACGCTGGCTTTGTGTGAGTTTTTGCACGCAGTAGGTAAGCAAGTGCTCGTGAGCTGTGATCTCCACTGCCTCGTGGACATACATTTATAAATAATGGTCAGAACCGAGGCTTCTGTGCAGTTAACGCGAAAACAAGGTTGCACACAGACTCGTCCCCAACTTTCAAGCCTACGTCGCTGCTCCTTCTGCCCTTTTATATATAGAACAAATTGTGGTAAGACATGCAGGCTGCTGGCGGTGACGCGTCGCTGTTGCTATACGCTGGCTTTGAGTGAGTTTTTGCACGCAGTAGGCTAGCAAGTGCTCGTGAGCTGTGATTTCTACTGCCCCGAGGACATTCATATATGAAGAATGGTCAGAACCGAGGCTTCTGTGCAGTTAACGCGAAAACAAGGTTGCACACAGACGCGTCCCCAACTTTCAAGCCTACGTCGTTGCTCCTTCTGCCCTTTTATATATAGTACAAATTGTAGTAAGACATGCAGGCTGCAGGCGGTGACGCGTCGCTGTTGCTATACGCTGGCTTTGAGTGAGGTTTTGCACGCAGTAGGATAGCAAGAGCTCGTGAGCTGTGATTTCTACTGCCTCGAGGACATACATTTATAAAGAATGGTCAGAACCGAGGCATCTGTGCAGCTAACGCGAAAACAAGGTTGCACACAGACTCGTCCCCAACATTCAAGCCTACGTCGCTGCTCCTTCTGCCCTTTTATATATTGTACAAATTGTAGTAAGACATGCAGGGGCTGCTGGCGGTGACGCGTCGCTGTTGCTATACGCTGGCTTTGTGTGAGTTTTTGCACGCAGTAGGTAAGCAAGTGCTCGTGAGCTGTGATCTCCACTGCCTCGTGGACATACATTTATAAAGAATGGTCAGAACCGAGGCTTCTGTGCAGTTAACGCGAAAACAAGGTTGCACACAGACGCGTCCCCAACTTTCAAGCCTACGTCGTTGCTCCTTCTGCCCTTTTATATATAGTACAAATTGTAGTAAGACATGCAGGCTGCAGGCGGTGACGCGTCGCTGTTGCTATACGCTGGCTTTGTGTGAGTTTTTGAACGCAGTAGGATAGCAAGAGCTCGTGAGCTGTGATTTCAACTGCCTCGAGGACAAATATTTATGAAGAATGGTCAGAACCGAGGGTTTCTGTGCAGTTAACGCGAAAGCAAGGTTGCACACAGACTCGTCCCCAACTTTCAAGCCTACGTCGCTGCTCTTTCTGCCCTTTTAGATATTGTACAAATTGTAGTTAGAGATGCAGGGGCTGCTGGTGGGGACGCGTCGCTGTTGCTATACGCTGGCTTTGTGTGAGTTGTTGAACGCAGTAGGCTAGCAAGAGCTCGTGAGCTGTGATTTCAACTGCCTCGAGGACATATATTTATGAAGAATGCTCAGAACCGAGGCATCTGTGCAGTTAACGCGAAAACATGGTTGCACAAAGACTCGTCGCCAACTTTCAAGCCTACGTCGCTGCTCCTTCTGCCCTTTTATATATTGTACAAATTGTAGTAAGACATGCAGGGGCTGCTGGCGGTGACGCGTCGCTGTTGCTATACGCTGGCGTTGTGTGAGTTTTTGCACGCAGTAGGATAGCAAGAGCTCGTGAGCTGTGATTTCTACTGCCTCGAGGACATACATTTATAAAGAATGGTCAGAACCGAGGCATCTGTGCAGTTAACGCGAAAACAAGGTTGCACACAGACTCGTCCTCAACATTCAAGCCTACGTCGCTGCTCCTTCTGCCCTTTTATATATTGTACAAATTGTAGTAAGACATGCAGGGGCTGCTGGCGGTGACGCGTCGCTGTTGCTATACGCTGGCTTTGTGTGAGTTTTTGCACGCAGTAGGTAAGCAAGTGCTCGTGAGCTGTGATCTCCACTGCCTCGTGGACATACATTTATAAAGAATGGTCAGAACCGAGGCTTCTGTGCAGTTAACGCGAAAACAAGGTTGCACACAGACTCGTCCCCAACTTTCAAGCCTACGTCGCTGCTCCTTCTGCCCTGTTATATATAGTACAAATTGTAGTAAGACATGCAGGGGCTGCTGGTGGTGACGCGTCGCTGTTGCTATACGCTGGCTTTGTGTGAGTTTTTGCACGCAGTAGGTAAGCAAGTGCTCGTGAGCTGTGATCTCCACTGCCTCGTGGACATACATTTATAAAGAATGGTCAGAACCGAGGCTTCTGTGCAGTTAACGCGAAAACAAGGTTGCACACAGACTCGTCCCCAACTTTCAAGCCTACGTCGCTGCTCCTTCTGCCCTTTTATATATAGAACAAATTGTGGTAAGACATGCAGGCTGCTGGCGGTGACGCGTCGCTGTTGCTATACGCTGGCTTTGAGTGAGTTTTTGCACGCAGTAGGCTAGCAAGTGCTCGTGAGCTGTGATTTCTACTGCCCCGAGGACATTCATTTATGAAGAATGGTCAGAACCGAGGCTTCTGTGCAGTTAACGCGAAAACAAGGTTGCACACAGACGCGTCCCCAACTTTCAAGCCTACGTCGTTGCTCCTTCTGCCCTTTTATATATAGTACAAATTGTAGTAAGACATGCAGGCTGCTGGCGGTGACGCGTCGCTGTTGCTATACGCTGGCTTTGAGTGAGGTTTTGCACGCAGTAGGATAGCAAGAGCTCGTGAGCTGTGATTTCTACTGCCTCGAGGACATACAATTATAAAGAATGGTCAGAACCGAGGCATCTGTGCAGCTAACGCGAAAACAAGGTTGCACACAGACTCGTCCCCAACATTCAAGCCTACGTCGCTGCTCCTTCTGCCCTTTTATATATTGTACAAATTGTAGTAAGACATGCAGGGGCTGCTGGCGGTGACGCGTCGCTGTTGCTATACGCTGGCTTTGTGTGAGTTTTTGCACGCAGTAGGTAAGCAAGTGCTCGTGAGCTGTGATCTCCACTGCCTCGTGGACATACATTTATAAAGAATGGTCAGAACCGAGGCTTCTGTGCAGTTAACGCGAAAACAAGGTTGCACACAGACGCGTCCCCAACTTTCAAGCCTACGTCGTTGCTCCTTCTGCCCTTTTATATATAGTACAAATTGTAGTAAGACATGCAGGCTGCAGGCGGTGACGCGTCGCTGTTGCTATACGCTGGCTTTGTGTGAGTTTTTGAACGCAGTAGGATAGCAAGAGCTCGTGAGCTGTGATTTCAACTGCCTCGAGGACAAATATTTATGAAGAATGGTCAGAACCGAGGCTTTCTGTGCAGTTAACGCGAAAGCAAGGTTGCACACAGACTCGTCCCCAACTTTCAAGCCTACGTCGCTGCTCTTTCTGCCCTTTTAGATATTGTACAAATTGTAGTTATAGATGCAGGGGCTGCTGGTGGGGACGCGTCGCTGTTGCTATACGCTGGCTTTGTGTGAGTTGTTGAACGCAGTAGGCTAGCAAGAGCTCGTGAGCTGTGATTTCAACTGCCTCGAGGACATATATTTATGAAGAATGCTCAGAACCGAGGCATCTGTGCAGTTAACGCGAAAACATGGTTGCACAAAGACTCGTCGCCAACTTTCAAGCCTACGTCGCTGCTCCTTCTGCCCTTTTATATATTGTACAAATTGTAGTAAGACATGCAGGGGCTGCTGGCGGTGACGCGTCGCTGTTGCTATACGCTGGCGTTGTGTGAGTTTTTGCACGCAGTAGGATAGCAAGAGCTCGTGAGCTGTGATTTCTACTGCCTCGAGGACATACATTTATAAAGAATGGTCAGAACCGAGGCATCTGTGCAGTTAACGCGAAAACAAGGTTGCACACAGACTCGTCCTCAACATTCAAGCCTACGTCGCTGCTCCTTCTGCCCTTTTATATATTGTACAAATTGTAGTAAGACATGCAGGGGCTGCTGGCGGTGACGCGTCGCTGTTGCTATACGCTGGCTTTGTTTGAGTTTTTGCACGCAGTAGGTAAGCAAGTGCTCGTGAGCTGTGATCTCCACTGCCTCGTGGACATACATTTATAAAGAATGGTCAGAACCGAGGCTTCTGTGCAGTTAACGCGAAAACAGGGTTGCACACAGACTCGTCCCCAACTTTCAAGCCTACGTCGCTGCTCCTTCTGCCCTGTTATATATAGTACAAATTGTAGTAAGACATGCAGGCTGCTGGCGGTGACGCGTCGCTGTTGCTATACGCTGGCTTTGAGTGAGTTTTTGCACGCAGTAGGTAAGCAAGTGCTCGTGAGCTGTGATTTCTACTGCCTCGAGGACATACATTTATGAAGAATGGTCAGAACCGAGGCTTCTGTGCAGTTAACGCGAAAACAACGTTGCACACAGACTCGTCACCAACTTTCAAGCCTACGTCGCTGCTCCTTCTGCCCTTTTATATATTGTACAAATTGTAGTAAGACATGCAGGGGCTGCTGGTGGTGACGCGTCGCTGTTGCTATACGCTGGCGTTGTGTGAGTTTTTGCACGCAGTAGGATAGGAAGAGCTCGTGAGCTGTGATTTCTACTGCCTCGTGGACATACATTTATAAAGAATGGTCAGAACCGAGCCTTTTGTGCAGTTAACGCGAAAACAAGGTTGCACACAGACTCGTCCCCAACTTTCAATCCTAGGTCGCTGCTCCTTCTGCCCTTTTATATATTCTAGAAATTGTAGTTAGAGATGCAGGGGCTGCTGGTGGGGACGCGTCGCTGTTGCTATACGCTGGCTTTGTGTGAGTTTTTGAACGCAGTAGGATAGCAAGAGCTCGTGAGCTGTGATTTCAACTGCCTCGAGGACAAATATTTATGAAGAATGGTCAGAACCGAGGCTTTCTGTGCAGTTAACGCGAAAGCAAGTTTGCACACAGACTCGTCCCCAACTTTCAAGCCTACGTCGCTGCTCTTTCTGCCCTTTTAGATATTGTACAAATTGTAGTTAGAGATGCAGGGGCTGCTGGTGGGGACGCGTCGCTGTTGCTATACGCTGGCTTTGTGTGAGTTTTTGAACGCAGTAGGCTTGCAAGAGCTCATGAGCTGTGATTTCAACTGCCTCGAGGACATATATTTATGAAGAATGGTCAGAACCGAGGCATCTGTGCAGTTAACGCGAAAACAAGGTTGCACAAAGACTCGTCCCCAACTTTCAAGCCTACGTCGCTGCTCCTTCTGCCCTTTTATATATTGTACAAATTGTAGTAAGACATGCAGGGGCTGCTGGCGGTGACGCGTCGCTGTTGCTATACGCTGGCGTTGTGTGAGTTTTTGCACGCAGTAGGATAGCAAGAGCTCGTGAGCTGTGATTTCTACTGCCTCGAGGACATACATTTATAAAGAATGGTCAGAACCGAGGCATCTGTGCAGCTAACGCGAAAACACGGTTGCACACAGACTCGTCCCCAACATTCAAGCCTACGTCGCTGCTCCTTCTGCCCTTTAGGATATTGTACAAATTGTAGTTAGAGATGCAGGGGCTGCTGGCGGTGACGCGTCGCTGTTGCTATACGCTGGCTTTGTGTGAGTTTTTGCACGCAGTAGGATAGCAAGAGCTCGTGAGCTGTGATTTCAACTGCCTCGAGGACAAATATTTATGAAGAATGGTCAGAACCGAGGCTTTCTGTGCAGTTAACGCGAAAGCAAGGTTGCACACAGACTCGTCCCCAACTTTCAAGCCTACGTCGCTGCTCTTTCTGCCCTTTTAGATATTGTACAAATTGTAGTTAGAGATGCAGGGGCTGCTGGCGGTGACGCGTCGCTGTTGCTATACGCTGGCTTTGAGTGAGTTATTGCACGCTGTAAGCTAGCAAGTGCTCGTGAGCTGTGATTTCTTCTGCCCCGAGGACATACATTTATGAAGAATGGTCAGAACCGAGGCTTCTGTGCAGTTAACGCGAAAACAAGGTTGCACACAGACTCGTCCCCAACTTTCAAGCCTACGTCGTTGCTCCTTCTGCCCTTTTATATATAGTACAAATTGTAGTAAGACACTCAGGCTGCAGGCGGTGACGCGTCGCTGTTGCAATACGCTGGCTTTGAGTGAGTTTTTGCACGCAGTAGGTAAGCAAGTGCTCGTGAGCTGTGATTTCTACTGCCTCGAGGACATACATTTATGAAGAATGGTCAGAACCGAGGCTTCTGTGCAGTTAACGCGAAAACAACGTTGCACACAGACTCGTCCCCAACTTTCAAGCCTACGTCTATGGTCCTTCTGCCCTTTTATATATAGTACAAATTGTAGTAAGACATGCAGGCTGCAGGCGGTGACGCGTCGCTGTTGCTATACGCTGGCTTTGAGTGAGTTTTTGCAAGCAGTAGGTAAGCAAGTGCTCGTGAGCAGTGATTTCTACTGCCTCGAGGACAAATATTTATGAAGAATGGTCAGAACCGAGGCTTCTGTGCAGTTAACGCGAAAGCAAGGTTGCACACAGACTCGTCCCCAACTTTCAAGCCTACGTCGTTGCTCCTTCTGCCCTTTTATATATAGTACAAATTGTAGTAAGACACTCAGGCTGCAGGCGGTGACGCGTCGCTGTTGCTATACGCTGGCGTTGTGTGAGTTTTTGCACGCAGTAGGATAGGAAGAGCTCGTGAGCTGTGATTTCTACTGCCTCGTGGACATACATTTATAAAGAATGGTCAGAACCGAGCCTTTTGTGCAGTTAACGCGAAAACAAGGTTGCACACAGACTCGTCCCCGACTTTCAATCCTAGGTCGCTGCTCCTTCTGCCCTTTTATATATTCTAGAAATTGTAGTTAGAGATGCAGGGGCTGCTGGTGGGGACGCGTCGCTGTTGCTATACGCTGGCTTTGTGTGAGTTTTTGAACGCAGTAGGATAGCAAGAGCTCGTGAGCTGTGATTTCAACTGCCTCGAGGACAAATATTTATGAAGAATGGTCAGAACCGAGGCTTTCTGTGCAGTTAACGCGAAAGCAAGTTTGCACACAGACTCGTCCCCAACTTTCAAGCCTACGTTGCTGCTCTTTCTGCCCTTTTAGATATTGTACAAATTGTAGTTAGAGATGCAGGGGCTGCTGGTGGGGACGCGTCGCTGTTGCTATACGCTGGCTTTGTGTGAGTTTTTGAACGCAGTAGGCTAGCAAGAGCTCATGAGCTGTGATTTCAACTGCCTCGAGGACATATATTTATGAAGAATGGTCAGAACCGAGGCATCTGTGCAGTTAACGCGAAAACAAGGTTGCACAAAGACTCGTCCCCAACTTTCAAGCCTACGTCGCTGCTCCTTCTGCCCTTTTATATATTGTACAAATTGTAGTAAGACATGCAGGGGCTGCTGGCGGTGACGCGTCGCTGTTGCTATACGCTGGCGTTGTGTGAGTTTTTGCACGCAGTAGGATAGCAAGAGCTCGTGAGCTGTGATTTCTACTGCCTCGAGGATATACATTTATAAAGAATGGTCAGAACCGAGGCATCTGTGCAGCTAACGCGAAAACACGGTTGCACACAGACTCGTCCCCAACATTCAAGCCTACGTCGCTGCTCCTTCTGCCCTTTAGGATATTGTACAAATTGTAGTTAGAGATGCAGGGGCTGCTGGCGGTGACGCGTCGCTGTTGCTATACGCTGGCTTTGTGTGAGTTTTTGCACGCAGTAGGATAGCAAGAGCTCGTGAGCTGTGATTTCAACTGCCTCGAGGACAAATATTTATGAAGAATGGTCAGAACCGAGGCTTTCTGTGCACTTAACGCGAAAGCAAGGTTGCACACAGACTCGTCCCCAACTTTCAAGCCTACGTCGCTGCTCTTTCTGCCCTTTTAGATATTGTACAAATTGTAGTTAGAGATGCAGGGGCTGCTGGCGGTGACGCGTCGCTGTTGCTATACGCTGGCTTTGAGTGAGTTATTGCACGCTGTAAGCTAGCAAGTGCTCGTGAGCTGTGATTTCTTCTGCCCCGAGGACATACATTTATGAAGAATGGTCAGAACCGAGGCTTCTGTGCAGTTAACGCGAAAACAAGGTTGCACACAGACTCGTCCCCAACTTTCAAGCCTACGTCGTTGCTCCTTCTGCCCTTTTATATATAGTACAAATTGTAGTAAGACACTCAGGCTGCAGGCGGTGACGCGTCGCTGTTGCAATACGCTGGCTTTGAGCGAGTTTTTGCACGCAGTAGGTAAGCAAGTGCTCGTGAGCTGTGATTTCTACTGCCTCGAGGACATACATTTATGAAGAATGGTCAGAACCGAGGCTTCTGTGCAGTTACCGCGAAAACAACGTTGCACACAGACTCGTCCCCAACTTTCAAGCCTACGTCACTGGTCCTTCTGCCCTTTTATATATTGTACAAATTGTAGTAAGACATGCAGGGGCTGCTGGCGGTGACGCGTCGCTGTTGCTATCCGCTGGCTTTGTGTGAGTTTTTACACGCAGTAGGCTAGCAAGAGCTCGTGAGCTGTGATTTCTACTTCCTCGAGGACAAATATTTATGAAGAATGGTCAGAACCGAGGCTTCTGTGCAGTTAACGCGAAAGCAAGGTTGCACACAGACTCGTCCCCAACTTTCAAGCCTACGTCACTGCTCTTTCTGCCGTTTTAGATATTGTACAAATTGTAGTTAGAGACGCAGCGGCTGCTGGTGGTGACGCGTCGCTGTTGCTATACGCTGACTTTGTGTGAGTTTTTGCACGCAGTAGGCTAGCAAGAGCTCGTGAGCTGTGATTTCAACTGCCTCGAGGACAAATATTTATGAAGAATGGTCAGAACCGAGGCTTCTGTGCAGTTAACGCGAAAACAAGGTTGCACACAGACTCGTCCCCAACTTTCAAGCCTACGTCGCTGCTCTTTCTGCCCTTTTAGATATTGTACAAATTGTAGTTAGAGATGCAGGGGCTGCTGGAGGGGACGCGTCGCTGTTGCTATACGCTGGCTTTGTATGAGTTTTTGAACGCAGTAGGCTAGCAAGAACTCGTGAGCTGTGATTTCAACTGCCTCGAGGACATATATTTATGAAGAATGGTCAGAACCGAGGCATCTGTGCAGTTAACGCGAAAACAAGGTTGCACAAAGACTCGTCCCCAACTTTCAAGCCTACGTCGCTGCTCCTTCTGCCCTTTTATATATTGTACAAATTGTAGTAAGACATGCAGGGGCTGCTGGCGGTGACGCGTCGCTGTTGCTATACGCTGGCGTTGTGTGAGTTTTTGCACGCAGTAGGATAGCAAGAGCTCGTGAGCTGTGATTTCTACTGCCTCGAGGACATACATTTATAAAGAATGGTCAGAACCGAGGCATCTGTGCAGTTAACGCGAAAACAAGGTTGCACACAGACTCGCCCTCAACATTCAATCCTACGTCGCTGCTCCTTCTGCCCTTTTATATATTGTACAAATTGTAGTAAGACATGCAGGGGCTGCTGGCGGTGACGCGTCGCTGTTGCTATACGCTGGCTTTGTGTGAGTTTTTGCACGCAGTAGGTAAGCAAGTGCTCGTGAGCTGTGATCTCCACTGCCTCGTGGACATACATTTATAAAGAATGGTCAGAACCGAGGCTTCTGTGCAGTTAACGCGAAAACAAGGTTGCACACAGACTCGTCCCCAACTTTCAAGCCTACGTCGCTGCTCCTTCTGCCCTTTTATATATAGTACAAATTGTAGTAAGACATGCAGGCTGCTGGCGGTGACGCGTCGCTGTTGCTATACGCTGGCTTTGAGTGAGTTTTTGCACGCAGTAGGCTAGCAAGTGCTCGTGAGCTGTGATTTCTACTGCCCCGAGGACATGCATTTATGAAGAATGGTCAGAACCGAGGCTTCTGTGCAGTTAACGCGAAAACAAGCTGCACAGAGACTCGTCCCCAACTTTCAAGCCTACGTCGTTGCTCCTTCGGCCCTTTTATATATAGTACAAATTGTAGTAAGACATGCAGGCTGCAGGCGGTGACGCGTCGCTGTTGCTATACGCTGGCTTTGAGTGAGTTTTTGCACGCAGTAGGTAAGCAAGTGCTGGTGAGCTGTGATTTCTACTGCCTCGAGGACATACATTTATGAAGAATGGTCAGAACCGAGGCTTCTGTGGAGTTAACGCGAAAACAGCGTTGCACACAGACTCGTCACCAACTTTCAAGCCTACGTCGCTGCTCCTTCTGCCCTTTTATATATAGTACAAATTCTAGTAAGACATGCAGGCTGCTGGCGGTGACGCGTCGCTGTTGCTATACGCTGGCTTTGAGTGAGTTTTTGCAAGCAGTAGGTAAGCAAGTGCTCGTGAGCTGTGATTTCTACTGCCTCGAGGACATACATTTATGAAGAATGGTCAGAACCGAGGCTTCTGTGCAGTTAACGCGAAAACAAGGTTGCACACAGACTCGTCCCCAACTTTCAAGCCTACGTCGCTGCTCCTTCTGCCCTTTTATATATTGTACAAATTGTAGTAAGACATGCAGGGGCTGCTGGCGGTGACGCGTCGCTGTTGCTATACGCTGGCGTTGTGTGAGTTTTTGCACGCAGTAGGATAGCAAGAGCTCGTGAGCTGTGATTTCTACTGCCTCGTGGACATACATTTACAAAGAATGGTCAGAACCGAGCCTTCTGTGCAGTTAACGCGAAAGCAAGGTTGCACACGGACTCGTCCCCAACTTTCAAGCCTAGGTCGCTGCTCCTTCTGCACTTTTACATATTGTAGAAATTGTAGTTAGAGATGCAGGGGCTGCTGGTGGGGACGCGTCGCTGTTGCTATACGCTGTCTTTGTATGAGTGTTTGCACGCAGTAGGATAGCAAGAGCTCGTGAGCTGTGATTTCTACTGCCTCGAGGACATACATTTATAAAGAATGGTCAGAACCGAGGCATCTGTGCAGCTAACGCGAAAACAAGGTTGCACACAGACTCGTCCCCAACATTCAAGCCTACGTCGCTGCTCCTTCTGCCCTTTTATATATTGTACAAATTGTAGTAAGACATGCAGGGGCTGCTGGCGGTGACGCGTCGCTGTTGCTATACGCTGGCTTTGTGTGAGTTTTTGCACGCAGTAGGTAAGCAAGTGCTCGTGAGCTGTGATCTCCACTGCCTCGTGGACATACATTTATAAAGAATGGTCAGAACCGAGGCTTCTGTGCAGTTAACGCGAAAACAAGGTTGCACACAGACTCGTCCCCAACTTTCAAGCCTACGTCGCTGCTCCTTCTGCCCTTTTATATATAGAACAAATTGTGGTAAGACATGCAGGCTGCTGGCGGTGACGCGTCGCTGTTGCTATACGCTGGCTTTGAGTGAGTTTTTGCACGCAGTAGGCTAGCAAGTGCTCGTGAGCTGTGATTTCTACTGCCCCGAGGACATTCATTTATGAAGAATGGTCAGAACCGAGGCTTCTGTGCAGTTAACGCGAAAACAAGGTTGCACACAGACGCGTCCCCAACTTTCAAGCCTACGTCGTTGCTCCTTCTGCCCTTTTATATATAGTACAAATTGTAGTAAGACATGCAGGCTGCAGGCGGTGACGCGTCGCTGTTGCTATACGCTGGCTTTGAGTGAGGTTTTGCACGCAGTAGGATAGCAAGCGCTCGTGAGCTGTGATTTCTACTGCCTCGAGAACATACATATATAAAGAATGGTCAGAACCGAGGCATCTGTGCAGCTAACGCGAAAACAAGGTTGCACACAGACTCGTCCCCAACATTCAAGCCTACGTCGCTGCTCCTTCTGCCCTTTTATATATTGTACAAATTGTAGTAAGACATGCAGGGGCTGCTGGCGGTGACGCGTCGCTGTTGCTATACGCTGGCTTTGTGTGAGTTTTTGCACGCAGTAGGTAAGCAAGTGCTCGTGAGCTGTGATCTCCACTGCCTCGTGGACATACATTTATAAAGAATGGTCAGAACCGAGGCTTCTGTGCAGTTAACGTGAAAACAAGGTTGCACACATACTCGTCCCCAACTTTCAAGCCTACGTCGATGCTCTTTCTGCCCTTTTAGATATTGTACAAATTGTAGTTAGAGATGCAGGGGCTGCTGGAGGGGACGCGTCGCTGTTGCTATACGCTGGCTTTGTATGAGTTTTTGAACGCAGTAGGCTAGCAAGAACTCGTGAGCTGTGATTTCAACTGCCTCGAGGACATATATTTATGAAGAATGGTCAGAACCGAGGCATCTGTGCAGTTAACGCGAAAACAATGTTGCACAAAGACTCGTCCCCAACTTTCAAGCCTACGTCGCTGCTCCTTCTGCCCTGTTATATATTGTACAAATTGTAGTAAGACATGCAGGGGCTGCTGGCGGTGACGCGTCGCTGTTGCTATACGCTGGCTTTGAGTGAGTTTTTCAAGCAGTAGGTAAGCAAGTGCTCGTGTGCTGTGATTTCTACTGCCTCGAGGACATACATTTATGAAGAATGGTCAGAACCGAGGCTTCTGTGCAGTTAACGCGAAAACAAGGTTGCACGCAGACTCGTCCCCAACTTTCAAGCCTACGTCGCTGCTCCTTCTGCCCTTTCATATATTGTACACATTGTAGTAAGACATGCAGGGGCTGCTGGCGGTGACGCGTCGCTGTTGCTATCCGCTGGCTTTGTGTGAGTTTTTACACGCAGTAGGCTAGCAAGAGCTCGTGAGCTGTGATTTCTACTTCCTCGAGGACAAATATTTATGAAGAATGGTCAGAACCGAGGCTTCTGTGCAGTTAACGCGAAAGCAAGGTTGCACACAGACTCGTCCCCAACTTTCAAGCCTACGTCACTGCTCTTTCTGCCGTTTTAGATATTGTACAAATTATAGTTAGAGACGCAGGGGCTGCTGGTGGTGACGCGTCGCTGTTGCTATACGCTGACTTTGTGTGAGTTTTAGCACGCAGTAGGCTAGCAAGAACTCGTGAGCTGTGATTTCAACTGCCTCGAGGACATATATTTATGAAGAATGGTCAGAACCGAGGCATCTGTGCAGTTAACGCGAAAACAAGGTTGCACAAAGACTCGTCCCCAACTTTCAAGCCTACGTCGCTGCTCCTTCTGCCCTTTTATATATTGTACAAATTGTAGTAAGACATGCAGGGGCTGCTGGCGGTGACGCGTCGCTGTTGCTATACGCTGGCTTTGTGTGAGTTTTTGCACGCAGTAGGTAAGCAAGTGCTCGTGAGCTGTGATCTCCACTGCCTCGTGGACATACATTTATAAAGAATGGTCAGAACCGAGGCTTCTGTGCAGTTAACGCGAAAACAAGGTTGCACACAGACTCGTCCCCAACTTTCAAGCCTACGTCGCTGCTCCTTCTGCCCTTTTATATATAGAACAAATTGTGGTAAGACATGCAGGCTGCTGGCGGTGACGCGTCGCTGTTGCTATACGCTGGCTTTGAGTGAGTTTTTGCACGCAGTAGGCTAGCAAGTGCTCGTGAGCTGTGATTTCTACTGCCCCGAGGACATTCATTTATGAAGAATGGTCAGAACCGAGGCTTCTGTGCAGTTAACGCGAAAACAAGGTTGCACACAGACGCGTCCCCAACTTTCAAGCCTACGTCGTTGCTCCTTCTGCCCTTTTATATATAGTACAAATTGTAGTAAGACATGCAGGCTGCAGGCGGTGACGCGTCGCTGTTGCTATACGCTGGCTTTGAGTGAGGTTTTGCACGCAGTAGTATAGCAAGAGCTCGTGAGCTGTGATTTCTACTGCCTCTAGAACATACATTTATAAAGAATGGTCAGAGCCGAGGCATCTGTGCAGCTAACGCGAAAACAAGGTTGCACACAGACTCGTCCCCAACATTCAAGCCTACGTCGCTGCTCCTTCTGCCCTTTTATATATTGTACAAATTGTAGTAAGACATGCAGGGGCTGCTGGCGGTGACGCGTCGCTGTTGCTATACGCTGGCTTTGTGTGAGTTTTTGCACGCAGTAGGTAAGCAAGTGCTCGTGAGCTGTGATCTCCACTGCCTCGTGGACATACATTTATAAAGAATGGTCAGAACCGAGGCTTCTGTGCAGTTAACGTGAAAACAAGGTTGCACACATACTCGTCCCCAACTTTCAAGCCTACGTCGCTGCTCTTTCTGCCCTTTTAGATATTGTACAAATTGTAGTTAGAGATGCAGGGGCTGCTGGAGGGGACGCGTCGCTGTTGCTATACGCTGGCTTTGTATGAGTTTTTGAACGCAGTAGGCTAGCAAGAGCTCGTGAGCTGTGATTTCAACTGCCTCGAGGACAAATATTTATGAAGAATGGTCAGAACCGAGGCTTCTGTGCAGTTAACGCGAAAACAAGGTTGCACACAGACTCGTCCCCAACTTTCAAGCCTACGTCGCTGCTCTTTCTGCCCTTTTAGATATTGTACAAATTGTAGTTAGAGATGCAGGGGCTGCTGGAGGGGACGCGTCGCTGTTGCTATACGCTGGCTTTGTATGAGTTTTTGCACGCAGTAGGCTAGCAAGAACTCGTGAGCTGTGATTTCAACTGCCTCGAGGACATATATTTATGAAGAATGGTCAGAACCGAGGCATCTGTGCAGTTAACGCGAAAACAAGGTTGCACAAAGACTCGTCCCCAACTTTCAAGCCTACGTCGCTGCTCCTTCTGCCCTTTTATATATTGTACAAATTGTAGTAAGACATGCAGGGGCTGCTGGCGGTGACGCGTCGCTGTTGCTATACGCTGGCTTTGTGTGAGTTTTTGCACGCAGTAGGTAAGCAAGTGCTCGTGAGCTGTGATCTCCACTGCCTCGTGGACATACATTTATAAAGAATGGTCAGAACCGAGGCTTCTGTGCAGTTAACGCGAAAACAAGGTTGCACACAGACTCGTCCCCAACTTTCAAGCCTACGTCGCTGCTCCTTCTGCCCTTTTATATATAGAACAAATTGTGGTAAGACATGCAGGCTGCTGGCGGTGACGCGTCGCTGTTGCTATACGCTGGCTTTGAGTGAGTTTTTGCACGCAGTAGGCTAGCAAGTGCTCGTGAGCTGTGATTTCTACTGCCCCGAGGACATTCATTTATGAAGAATGGTCAGAACCGAGGCTTCTGTGCAGTTAACGCGAAAACAAGGTTGCACACAGACGCGTCCCCAACTTTCAAGCCTACGTCGTTGCTCCTTCTGCCCTTTTATATATAGTACAAATTGTAGTAAGACATGCAGGCTGCAGGCGGTGACGCGTCGCTGTTGCTATACGCTGGCTTTGAGTGAGGTTTTGCACGCAGTAGTATAGCAAGAGCTCGTGAGCTGTGATTTCTACTGCCTCGAGAACATACATTTATAAAGAATGGTCAGAACCGAGGCATCTGTGCAGCTAACGCGAAAACAAGGTTGCACACAGACTCGTCCCCAACATTCAAGCCTACGTCGCTGCTCCTTCTGCCCTTTTATATATTGTACAAATTGTAGTAAGACATGCAGGGGCTGCTGGCGGTGACGCGTCGCTGTTGCTATACGCTGGCTTTGTGTGAGTTTTTGCACGCAGTAGGTAAGCAAGTGCTCGTGAGCTGTGATCTCCACTGCCTCGTGGACATACATTTATAAAGAATGGTCAGAACCGAGGCTTCTGTGCAGTTAACGTGAAAACAAGGTTGCACACATACTCGTCCCCAACTTTCAAGCCTACGTCGCTGCTCTTTCTGCCCTTTTAGATATTGTACAAATTGTAGTTAGAGATGCAGGGGCTGCTGGAGGGGACGCGTCGCTGTTGCTATACGCTGGCTTTGTATGAGTTTTTGAACGCAGTAGGCAAGCAAGAGCTCGTGAGCTGTGATTTCAACTGCCTCGAGGACAAATATTTATGAAGAATGGTCAGAACCGAGGCTTCTGTGCAGTTAACGCGAAAACAAGGTTGCACACAGACTCGTCCCCAACTTTCAAGCCTACGTCGCTGCTCTTTCTGCCCTTTTAGATATTGTACAAATTGTAGTTAGAGATGCAGGGGCTGCTGGAGGGGACGCGTCGCTGTTGCTATACGCTGGCTTTGTATGAGTTTTTGAACGCAGTAGGCTAGCAAGAACTCGTGAGCTGTGATTTCAACTGCCTCGAGGACATATATTTATGAAGAATGGTCAGAACCGAGGCATCTGTGCAGTTAACGCGAAAACAAGGTTGCACAAAGACTCGTCCCCAACTTTCAAGCCTACGTCGCTGCTCCTTCTGCCCTTTTATATATTGTACAAATTGTAGTAAGACATGCAGGGGCTGCTGGCGGTGACGCGTCGCTGTTGCTATACGCTGGCGTTGTGTGAGTTTTTGCACGCAGTAGGATAGCAAGAGCTCGTGAGCTGTGATTTCTACTGCCTCGAGGACATACATTTATAAAGAATGGTCAGAACCGAGGCATCTGTGCAGTTAACGCGAAAACAAGGTTGCACACAGACTCGCCCTCAACATTCAATCCTACGTCGCTGCTCCTTCTGCCCTTTTATATATTGTACAAATTGTAGTAAGACATGCAGGGGCTGCTGGCGGTGACGCGTCGCTGTTGCTATACGCTGGCTTTGTGTGAGTTTTTGCACGCAGTAGGTAAGCAAGTGCTCGTGAGCTGTGATCTCCACTGCCTCGTGGACATACATTTATAAAGAATGGTCAGAACCGAGGCTTCTGTGCAGTTAACGCGAAAACAAGGTTGCACACAGACTCGTCCCCAACTTTCAAGCCTACGTCGCTGCTCCTTCTGCCCTTTTATATATAGTACAAATTGTAGTAAGACATGCAGGCTGCTGGCGGTGACGCGTCGCTGTTGCTATACGCTGGCTTTGAGTGAGTTTTTGCACGCAGTAGGCTAGCAAGTGCTCGTGAGCTGTGATTTCTACTGCCCCGAGGACATGCATTTATGAAGAATGGTCAGAACCGAGGCTTCTGTGCAGTTAACGCGAAAACAAGCTGCACAGAGACTCGTCCCCAACTTTCAAGCCTACGTCGTTGCTCCTTCTGCCCTTTTATATATAGTACAAATTGTAGTAAGACATGCAGGCTGCAGGCGGTGACGCGTCGCTGTTGCTATACGCTGGCTTTGAGTGAGTTTTTGCACGCAGTAGGTAAGCAAGTGCTGGTGAGCTGTGATTTCTACTGCCTCGAGGACATACATTTATGAAGAATGGTCAGAACCGAGGCTTCTGTGGAGTTAACGCGAAAACAGCGTTGCACACAGACTCGTCACCAACTTTCAAGCCTACGTCGCTGCTCCTTCTGCCCTTTTATATATAGTACAAATTCTAGTAAGACATGCAGGCTGCTGGCGGTGACGCGTCGCTGTTGCTATACGCTGGCTTTGAGTGAGTTTTTGCAAGCAGTAGGTAAGCAAGTGCTCGTGAGCTGTGATTTCTACTGCCTCGAGGACATACATTTATGAAGAATGGTCAGAACCGAGGCTTCTGTGCAGTTAACGCGAAAACAAGGTTGCACACAGACTCGTCCCCAACTTTCAAGCCTACGTCGCTGCTCCTTCTGCCCTTTTATATATTGTACAAATTGTAGTAAGACATGCAGGGGCTGCTGGCGGTGACGCGTCGCTGTTGCTATACGCTGGCGTTGTGTGAGTTTTTGCACGCAGTAGGATAGCAAGAGCTCGTGAGCTGTGATTTCTACTGCCTCGTGGACATACATTTACAAAGAATGGTCAGAACCGAGCCTTCTGTGCAGTTAATGCGAAAGCAAGGTTGCACACGGACTCGTCCCCAACTTTCAAGCCTAGGTCGCTGCTCCTTCTGCACTTTTACATATTGTAGAAATTGTAGTTAGAGATGCAGGGGCTGCTGGTGGGGACGCGTCGCTGTTGCTATACGCTGTCTTTGTGTGAGTGTTTGCACGCAGTAGGATAGCAAGAGCTCGTGAGCTGTGATTTCTACTGCCTCGAGGACATACATTTATAAAGAATGGTCAGAACCGAGGCATCTGTGCAGCTAACGCGAAAACAAGGTTGCACACAGACTCGTCCCCAACATTCAAGCCTACGTCGCTGCTCCTTCTGCCCTTTTATATATTGTACAAATTGTAGTAAGACATGCAGGGGCTGCTGGCGGTGACGCGTCGCTGTTGCTATACGCTGGCTTTGTGTGAGTTTTTGCACGCAGTAGGTAAGCAAGTGCTCGTGAGCTGTGATCTCCACTGCCTCGTGGACATACATTTATAAAGAATGGTCAGAACCGAGGCTTCTGTGCAGTTAACGCGAAAACAAGGTTGCACACAGACTCGTCCCCAACTTTCAAGCCTACGTCGCTGCTCCTTCTGCCCTTTTATATATAGAACAAATTGTGGTAAGACATGCAGGCTGCTGGCGGTGACGCGTCGCTGTTGCTATACGCTGGCTTTGAGTGAGTTTTTGCACGCAGTAGGCTAGCAAGTGCTCGTGAGCTGTGATTTCTACTGCCCCGAGGACATTCATTTATGAAGAATGGTCAGAACCGAGGCTTCTGTGCAGTTAACGCGAAAACAAGGTTGCACACAGACGCGTCCCCAACTTTCAAGCCTACGTCGTTGCTCCTTCTGCCCTTTTATATATAGTACAAATTGTAGTAAGACATGCAGGCTGCAGGCGGTGACGCGTCGCTGTTGCTATACGCTGGCTTTGAGTGAGGTTTTGCACGCAGTAGGATAGCAAGAGCTCGTGAGCTGTGATTTCTACTGCCTCGAGAACATACATATATAAAGAATGGTCAGAACCGAGGCATCTGTGCAGCTAACGCGAAAACAAGGTTGCACACAGACTCGTCCCCAACATTCAAGCCTACGTCGCTGCTCCTTCTGCCCTTTTATATATTGTACAAATTGTAGTAAGACATGCAGGGGCTGCTGGCGGTGACGCGTCGCTGTTGCTATACGCTGGCTTTGTGTGAGTTTTTGCACGCAGTAGGTAAGCAAGTGCTCGTGAGCTGTGATCTCCACTGCCTCGTGGACATACATTTATAAAGAATGGTCAGAACCGAGGCTTCTGTGCAGTTAACGTGAAAACAAGGTTGCACACATACTCGTCCCCAACTTTCAAGCCTACGTCGCTGCTCTTTCTGCCCTTTTAGATATTGTACAAATTGTAGTTAGAGATGCAGGGGCTGCTGGAGGGGACGCGTCGCTGTTGCTATACGCTGGCTTTGTATGAGTTTTTGAACGCAGTAGGCTAGCAAGAACTCGTGAGCTGTGATTTCAACTGCCTCGAGGACATATATTTATGAAGAATGGTCAGAACCGAGGCATCTGTGCAGTTAACGCGAAAACAAGGTTGCACAAAGACTCGTCCCCAACTTTCAAGCCTACGTCGCTGCTCCTTCTGCCCTGTTATATATTGTACAAATTGTAGTAAGACATGCAGGGGCTGCTGGCGGTGACGCGTCGCTGTTGCTATACGCTGGCTTTGAGTGAGTTTTTGCAAGCAGTAGGTAAGCAAGTGCTCGTGTGCTGTGATTTCTACTGCCTCGAGGACATACATTTATGAAGAATGGTCAGAACCGAGGCTTCTGTGCAGTTAACGCGAAAACAAGGTTGCACACAGACTCGTCCCCAACTTTCAAGCCTACGTCGCTGCTCCTTCTGCCCTTTCATATATTGTACAAATTGTAGTAAGACATGCAGGGGCTGCTGGCGGTGACGCGTCGCTGTTGCTATCCGCTGGCTTTGTGTGAGTTTTTACACGCAGTAGGCTAGCAAGAGCTCGTGAGCTGTGATTTCTACTTCCTCGAGGACAAATATTTATGAAGAATGGTCAGAACCGAGGCTTCTGTGCAGTTAACGCGAAAGCAAGGTTGCACACAGACTCGTCCCCAACTTTCAAGCCTACGTCACTGCTTTTTCTGCCGTTTTAGATATTGTACAAATTGTAGTTAGAGACGCAGGGGCTGCTGGTGGTGACGCGTCGCTGTTGCTATACGCTGACTTTGTGTGAGTTTTTGCACGCAGTAGGCTAGCAAGAACTCGTGAGCTGTGATTTCAACTGCCTCGAGGACATATATTTATGAAGAATGGTCAGAACCGAGGCATCTGTGCAGTTAACGCGAAAACAAGGTTGCACAAAGACTCGTCCCCAACTTTCAAGCCTACGTCGCTGCTCCTTCTGCCCTTTTATATATTGTACAAATTGTAGTAAGACATGCAGGGGCTGCTGGCGGTGACGCGTCGCTGTTGCTATACGCTGGCTTTGTGTGAGTTTTTGCACGCAGTAGGTAAGCAAGTGCTCGTGAGCTGTGATCTCGACTGCCTCGTGGACATACATTTATAAAGAATGGTCAGAACCGAGGCTTCTGTGCAGTTAACGCGAAAACAAGGTTGCACACAGACTCGTCCCCAACTTTCAAGCCTACGTCGCTGCTCCTTCTGCCCTTTTATATATAGAACAAATTGTGGTAAGACATGCAGGCTGCTGGCGGTGACGCGTCGCTGTTGCTATACGCTGGCTTTGAGTGAGTTTTTGCACGCAGTAGGCTAGCAAGTGCTCGTGAGCTGTGATTTCTACTGCCCCGAGGACATTCATTTATGAAGAATGGTCAGAACCGAGGCTTCTGTGCAGTTAACGCGAAAACAAGGTTGCACACAGACGCGTCCCCAACTTTCAAGCCTACGTCGTTGCTCCTTCTGCCCTTTTATATATAGTACAAATTGTAGTAAGACATGCAGGCTGCAGGCGGTGACGCGTCGCTGTTGCTATACGCTGGCTTTGAGTGAGGTTTTGCACGCAGTAGGATAGCAAGAGCTCGTGAGCTGTGATTTCTACTGCCTCGAGAACATACATTTATAAAGAATGGTCAGAACCGAGGCATCTGTGCAGCTAACGCGAAAACAAGGTTGCACACAGACTCGTCCCCAACATTCAAGCCTACGTCGCTGCTCCTTCTGCCCTTTTATATATTGTACAAATTGTAGTAAGACATGCAGGGGCTGCTGGCGGTGACGCGTCGCTGTTGCTATACGCTGGCTTTGTGTGAGTTTTTGCACGCAGTAGGTAAGCAAGTGCTCGTGAGCTGTGATCTCCACTGCCTCGTGGACATACATTTATAAAGAATGGTCAGAACCGAGGCTTCTGTGCAGTTAACGTGAAAACAAGGTTGCACACATACTCGTCCCCAACTTTCAAGCCTACGTCGCTGCTCTTTCTGCCCTTTTAGATATTGTACAAATTGTAGTTAGAGATGCAGGGGCTGCTGGAGGGGACGCGTCGCTGTTGCTATACGCTGGCTTTGTATGAGTTTTTGAACGCAGTAGGCTAGCAAGAGCTCGTGAGCTGTGATTTCAACTGCCTCGAGGACAAATATTTATGAAGAATGGTCAGAACCGAGGCTTCTGTGCAGTTAACGCGAAAACAAGGTTGCACACAGACTCGTCCCCAACTTTCAAGCCTACGTCGCTGCTCTTTCTGCCCTTTTAGATATTGTACAAATTGTAGTTAGAGATGCAGGGGCTGCTGGAGGGGACGCGTCGCTGTTGCTATACGCTGGCTTTGTATGAGTTTTTGCACGCAGTAGGCTAGCAAGAACTCGTGAGCTGTGATTTCAACTGCCTCGAGGACATATATTTATGAAGAATGGTCAGAACCGAGGCATCTGTGCAGTTAACGCGAAAACAAGGTTGCACAAAGACTCGTCCCCAACTTTCAAGCCTACGTCGCTGCTCCTTCTGCCCTTTTATATATTGTACAAATTGTAGTAAGACATGCAGGGGCTGCTGGCGGTGACGCGTCGCTGTTGCTATACGCTGGCTTTGTGTGAGTTTTTGCACGCAGTAGGTAAGCAAGTGCTCGTGAGCTGTGATCTCCACTGCCTCGTGGACATACATTTATAAAGAATGGTCAGAACCGAGGCTTCTGTGCAGTTAACGCGAAAACAAGGTTGCACACAGACTCGTCCCCAACTTTCAAGCCTACGTCGCTGCTCCTTCTGCCCTTTTATATATAGAACAAATTGTGGTAAGACATGCAGGCTGCTGGCGGTGACGCGTCGCTGTTGCTATACGCTGGCTTTGAGTGAGTTTTTGCACGCAGTAGGCTAGCAAGTGCTCGTGAGCTGTGATTTCTACTGCCCCGAGGACATTCATTTATGAAGAATGGTCAGAACCGAGGCTTCTGTGCAGTTAACGCGAAAACAAGGTTGCACACAGACGCGTCCCCAACTTTCAAGCCTACGTCGTTGCTCCTTCTGCCCTTTTATATATAGTACAAATTGTAGTAAGACATGCAGGCTGCAGGCGGTGACGCGTCGCTGTTGCTATACGCTGGCTTTGAGTGAGGTTTTGCACGCAGTAGTATAGCAAGAGCTCGTGAGCTGTGATTTCTACTGCCTCGAGAACATACATTTATAAAGAATGGTCAGAACCGAGGCATCTGTGCAGCTAACGCGAAAACAAGGTTGCACACAGACTCGTCCCCAACATTCAAGCCTACGTCGCTGCTCCTTCTGCCCTTTTATATATTGTACAAATTGTAGTAAGACATGCAGGGGCTGCTGGCGGTGACGCGTCGCTGTTGCTATACGCTGGCTTTGTGTGAGTTTTTGCACGCAGTAGGTAAGCAAGTGCTCGTGAGCTGTGATCTCCACTGCCTCGTGGACATACATTTATAAAGAATGGTCAGAACCGAGGCTTCTGTGCAGTTAACGTGAAAACAAGGTTGCACACATACTCGTCCCCAACTTTCAAGCCTACGTCGCTGCTCTTTCTGCCCTTTTAGATATTGTACAAATTGTAGTTAGAGATGCAGGGGCTGCTGGAGGGGACGCGTCGCTGTTGCTATACGCTGGCTTTGTATGAGTTTTTGAACGCAGTAGGCAAGCAAGAGCTCGTGAGCTGTGATTTCAACTGCCTCGAGGACAAATATTTATGAAGAATGGTCAGAACCGAGGCTTCTGTGCAGTTAACGCGAAAACAAGGTTGCACACAGACTCGTCCCCAACTTTCAAGCCTACGTCGCTGCTCTTTCTGCCCTTTTAGATATTGTACAAATTGTAGTTAGAGATGCAGGGGCTGCTGGAGGGGACGCGTCGCTGTTGCTATACGCTGGCTTTGTATGAGTTTTTGAACGCAGTAGGCTAGCAAGAACTCGTGAGCTGTGATTTCAACTGCCTCGAGGACATATATTTATGAAGAATGGTCAGAACCGAGGCATCTGTGCAGTTAACGCGAAAACAAGGTTGCACAAAGACTCGTCCCCAACTTTCAAGCCTACGTCGCTGCTCCTTCTGCCCTTTTATATATTGTACAAATTGTAGTAAGACATGCAGGGGCTGCTGGCGGTGACGCGTCGCTGTTGCTATACGCTGGCGTTGTGTGAGTTTTTGCACGCAGTAGGATAGCAAGAGCTCGTGAGCTGTGATTTCTACTGCCTCGAGGACATACATTTATAAAGAATGGTCAGAACCGAGGCATCTGTGCAGTTAACGCGAAAACAAGGTTGCACACAGACTCGCCCTCAACATTCAATCCTACGTCGCTGCTCCTTCTGCCCTTTTATATATTGTAGAAATTGTAGTAAGACATGCAGGGGCTGCTGGCGGTGACGCGTCGCTGTTGCTATACGCTGGCTTTGTGTGAGTTTTTGCACGCAGTAGGTAAGCAAGTGCTCGTGAGCTGTGATCTCCACTGCCTCGTGGACATACATTTATAAAGAATGGTCAGAACCGAGGCTTCTGTGCAGTTAACGCGAAAACAAGGTTGCACACAGACTCGTCCCCAACTTTCAAGCCTACGTCGCTGCTCCTTCTGCCCTTTTATATATAGTACAAATTGTAGTAAGACATGCAGGCTGCTGGCGGTGACGCGTCGCTGTTGCTATACGCTGGCTTTGAGTGAGTTTTTGCACGCAGTAGGCTAGCAAGTGCTCGTGAGCTGTGATTTCTACTGCCCCGAGGACATGCATTTATGAAGAATGGTCAGAACCGAGGCTTCTGTGCAGTTAACGCGAAAACAAGCTGCACAGAGACTCGTCCCCAACTTTCAAGCCTACGTCGTTGCTCCTTCTGCCCTTTTATATATAGTACAAATTGTAGTAAGACATGCAGGCTGCAGGCGGTGACGCGTCGCTGTTGCTATACGCTGGCTTTGAGTGAGTTTTTGCACGCAGTAGGTAAGCAAGTGCTGGTGAGCTGTGATTTCTACTGCCTCGAGGACATACATTTATGAAGAATGGTCAGAACCGAGGCTTCTGTGGAGTTAACGCGAAAACAGCGTTGCACACAGACTCGTCACCAACTTTCAAGCCTACGTCGCTGCTCCTTCTGCCCTTTTATATATAGTACAAATTCTAGTAAGACATGCAGGCTGCTGGCGGTGACGCGTCGCTGTTGCTATACGCTGGCTTTGAGTGAGTTTTTGCAAGCAGTAGGTAAGCAAGTGCTCGTGAGCTGTGATTTCTACTGCCTCGAGGACATACATTTATGAAGAATGGTCAGAACCGAGGCTTCTGTGCAGTTAACGCGAAAACAAGGTTGCACACAGACTCGTCCCCAACTTTCAAGCCTACGTCGCTGCTCCTTCTGCCCTTTTATATATTGTACAAATTGTAGTAAGACATGCAGGGGCTGCTGGCGGTGACGCGTCGCTGTTGCTATACGCTGGCGTTGTGTGAGTTTTTGCACGCAGTAGGATAGCAAGAGCTCGTGAGCTGTGATTTCTACTGCGTCGTGGACATACATTTACAAAGAATGGTCAGAACCGAGCCTTCTGTGCAGTTAATGCGAAAGCAAGGTTGCACACGGACTCGTCCCCAACTTTCAAGCCTAGGTCGCTGCTCCTTCTGCACTTTTACATATTGTAGAAATTGTAGTTAGAGATGCAGGGGCTGCTGGTGGGGACGCGTCGCTGTTGCTATACGCTGTCTTTGTGTGAGTGTTTGCACGCAGTAGGATAGCAAGAGCTCGTGAGCTGTGATTTCTACTGCCTCGAGGACATACATTTATAAAGAATGGTCAGAACCGAGGCATCTGTGCAGCTAACGCGAAAACAAGGTTGCACACAGACTCGTCCCCAACATTCAAGCCTACGTCGCTGCTCCTTCTGCCCTTTTATATATTGTACAAATTGTAGTAAGACATGCAGGGGCTGCTGGCGGTGACGCGTCGCTGTTGCTATACGCTGGCTTTGTGTGAGTTTTTGCACGCAGTAGGTAAGCAAGTGCTCGTGAGCTGTGATCTCCACTGCCTCGTGGACATACATTTATAAAGAATGGTCAGAACCGAGGCTTCTGTGCAGTTAACGCGAAAACAAGGTTGCACACAGACTCGTCCCCAACTTTCAAGCCTACGTCGCTGCTCCTTCTGCCCTTTTATATATAGAACAAATTGTGGTAAGACATGCAGGCTGCTGGCGGTGACGCGTCGCTGTTGCTATACGCTGGCTTTGAGTGAGTTTTTGCACGCAGTAGGCTAGCAAGTGCTCGTGAGCTGTGATTTCTACTGCCCCGAGGACATTCATTTATGAAGAATGGTCAGAACCGAGGCTTCTGTGCAGTTAACGCGAAAACAAGGTTGCACACAGACGCGTCCCCAACTTTCAAGCCTACGTCGTTGCTCCTTCTGCCCTTTTATATATAGTACAAATTGTAGTAAGACATGCAGGCTGCAGGCGGTGACGCGTCGCTGTTGCTATACGCTGGCTTTGAGTGAGGTTTTGCACGCAGTAGGATAGCAAGAGCTCGTGAGCTGTGATTTCTACTGCCTCGAGAACATACATATATAAAGAATGGTCAGAACCGAGGCATCTGTGCAGCTAACGCGAAAACAAGGTTGCACACAGACTCGTCCCCAACATTCAAGCCTACGTCGCTGCTCCTTCTGCCCTTTTATATATTGTACAAATTGTAGTAAGACATGCAGGGGCTGCTGGCGGTGACGCGTCGCTGTTGCTATACGCTGGCTTTGTGTGAGTTTTTGCACGCAGTAGGTAAGCAAGTGCTCGTGAGCTGTGATCTCCACTGCCTCGTGGACATACATTTATAAAGAATGGTCAGAACCGAGGCTTCTGTGCAGTTAACGTGAAAACAAGGTTGCACACATACTCGTCCCCAACTTTCAAGCCTACGTCGCTGCTCTTTCTGCCCTTTTAGATATTGTACAAATTGTAGTTAGAGATGCAGGGGCTGCTGGAGGGGACGCGTCGCTGTTGCTATACGCTGGCTTTGTATGAGTTTTTGAACGCAGTAGGCTAGCAAGAACTCGTGAGCTGTGATTTCAACTGCCTCGAGGACATATATTTATGAAGAATGGTCAGAACCGAGGCATCTGTGCAGTTAACGCGAAAACAAGGTTGCACAAAGACTCGTCCCCAACTTTCAAGCCTACGTCGCTGCTCCTTCTGCCCTGTTATATATTGTACAAATTGTAGTAAGACATGCAGGGGCTGCTGGCGGTGACGCGTCGCTGTTGCTATACGCTGGCTTTGAGTGAGTTTTTGCAAGCAGTAGGTAAGCAAGTGCTCGTGTGCTGTGATTTCTACTGCCTCGAGGACATACATTTATGAAGAATGGTCAGAACCGAGGCTTCTGTGCAGTTAACGCGAAAACAAGGTTGCACACAGACTCGTCCCCAACTTTCAAGCCTACGTCGCTGCTCCTTCTGCCCTTTCATATATTGTACAAATTGTAGTAAGACATGCAGGGGCTGCTGGCGGTGACGCGTCGCTGTTGCTATCCGCTGGCTTTGTGTGAGTTTTTACACGCAGTAGGCTAGCAAGAGCTCGTGAGCTGTGATTTCTACTTCCTCGAGGACAAATATTTATGAAGAATGGTCAGAACCGAGGCTTCTGTGCAGTTAACGCGAAAGCAAGGTTGCACACAGACTCGTCCCCAACTTTCAAGCCTACGTCACTGCTTTTTCTGCCGTTTTAGATATTGTACAAATTGTAGTTAGAGACGCAGGGGCTGCTGGTGGTGACGCGTCGCTGTTGCTATACGCTGACTTTGTGTGAGTTTTTGCACGCAGTAGGCTAGCAAGAACTCGTGAGCTGTGATTTCAACTGCCTCGAGGACATATATTTATGAAGAATGGTCAGAACCGAGGCATCTGTGCAGTTAACGCGAAAACAAGGTTGCACAAAGACTCGTCCCCAACTTTCAAGCCTACGTCGCTGCTCCTTCTGCCCTTTTATATATTGTACAAATTGTAGTAAGACATGCAGGGGCTGCTGGCGGTGACGCGTCGCTGTTGCTATACGCTGGCTTTGTGTGAGTTTTTGCACGCAGTAGGTAAGCAAGTGCTCGTGAGCTGTGATCTCGACTGCCTCGTGGACATACATTTATAAAGAATGGTCAGAACCGAGGCTTCTGTGCAGTTAACGCGAAAACAAGGTTGCACACAGACTCGTCCCCAACTTTCAAGCCTACGTCGCTGCTCCTTCTGCCCTTTTATATATAGAACAAATTGTGGTAAGACATGCAGGCTGCTGGCGGTGACGCGTCGCTGTTGCTATACGCTGGCTTTGAGTGAGTTTTTGCACGCAGTAGGCTAGCAAGTGCTCGTGAGCTGTGATTTCTACTGCCCCGAGGACATTCATTTATGAAGAATGGTCAGAACCGAGGCTTCTGTGCAGTTAACGCGAAAACAAGGTTGCACACAGACGCGTCCCCAACTTTCAAGCCTACGTCGTTGCTCCTTCTGCCCTTTTATATATAGTACAAATTGTAGTAAGACATGCAGGCTGCAGGCGGTGACGCGTCGCTGTTGCTATACGCTGGCTTTGAGTGAGGTTTTGCACGCAGTAGGATAGCAAGAGCTCGTGAGCTGTGATTTCTACTGCCTCGAGAACATACATTTATAAAGAATGGTCAGAACCGAGGCATCTGTGCAGCTAACGCGAAAACAAGGTTGCACACAGACTCGTCCCCAACATTCAAGCCTACGTCGCTGCTCCTTCTGCCCTTTTATATATTGTACAAATTGTAGTAAGACATGCAGGGGCTGCTGGCGGTGACGCGTCGCTGTTGCTATACGCTGGCTTTGTGTGAGTTTTTGCACGCAGTAGGTAAGCAAGTGCTCGTGAGCTGTGATCTCCACTGCCTCGTGGACATACATTTATAAAGAATGGTCAGAACCGAGGCTTCTGTGCAGTTAACGTGAAAACAAGGTTGCACACATACTCGTCCCCAACTTTCAAGCCTACGTCGCTGCTCTTTCTGCCCTTTTAGATATTGTACAAATTGTAGTTAGAGATGCAGGGGCTGCTGGAGGGGACGCGTCGCTGTTGCTATACGCTGGCTTTGTATGAGTTTTTGAACGCAGTAGGCTAGCAAGAACTCGTGAGCTGTGATTTCAACTGCCTCGAGGACATATATTTATGAAGAATGGTCAGAACCGAGGCATCTGTGCAGTTAACGCGAAAACAAGGTTGCACAAAGACTCGTCCCCAACTTTCAAGCCTACGTCGCTGCTCCTTCTGCCCTGTTATATATTGTACAAATTGTAGTAAGACATGCAGGGGCTGCTGGCGGTGACGCGTCGCTGTTGCTATACGCTGGCTTTGAGTGAGTTTTTGCAAGCAGTAGGTAAGCAAGTGCTCGTGTGCTGTGATTTCTACTGCCTCGAGGACATACATTTATGAAGAATGGTCAGAACCGAGGCTTCTGTGCAGTTAACGCGAAAACAAGGTTGCACACAGACTCGTCCCCAACTTTCAAGCCTACGTCGCTGCTCCTTCTGCCCTTTCATATATTGTACAAATTGTAGTAAGACATGCAGGGGCTGCTGGCGGTGACGCGTCGCTGTTGCTATCCGCTGGCTTTGTGTGAGTTTTTACACGCAGTAGGCTAGCAAGAGCTCGTGAGCTGTGATTTCTACTTCCTCGAGGACAAATATTTATGAAGAATGGTCAGAACCGAGGCTTCTGTGCAGTTAACGCGAAAGCAAGGTTGCACACAGACTCGTCCCCAACTTTCAAGCCTACGTCACTGCTCTTTCTGCCGTTTTAGATATTGTACAAATTGTAGTTAGAGACGCAGGGGCTGCTGGTGGTGACGCGTCGCTGTTGCTATACGCTGACTTTGTGTGAGTTTTTGCACGCAGTAGGCTAGCAAGAACTCGTGAGCTGTGATTTCAACTGCCTCGAGGACATATATTTATGAAGAATGGTCAGAACCGTGGCATCTGTGCAGTTAACGCGAAAACAAGGTTGCACAAAGACTCGTCCCCAACTTTCAAGCCTACGTCGCTGCTCCTTCTGCCCTTTTATATATTGTACAAATTGTAGTAAGACATGCAGGGGCTGCTGGCGGTGACGCGTCGCTGTTGCTATACGCTGGCGTTGTGTGAGTTTTTGCACGCAGTAGGATAGCAAGAGCTCGTGAGCTGTGATTTCTACTGCCTCGAGGACATACATTTATAAAGAATGGTCAGAACCGAGGCATCTGTGCAGTTAACGCGAAAACAAGGTTGCACACAGACTCGCCCTCAACATTCAATCCTACGTCGCTGCTTCTTCTGCCCTTTTATATATTGTACAAATTGTAGTAAGACATGCAGGGGCTGCTGGCGGTGACGCGTCGCTGTTGCTATACGCTGGCTTTGTGTGAGTTTTTGCACGCAGTAGGTAAGCAAGTGCTCGTGAGCTGTGATCTCCACTGCCTCGTGGACATACATTTATAAAGAATGGTCAGAACCGAGGCTTCTGTGCAGTTAACGCGAAAACAAGGTTGCACACAGACTCGTCCCCAACTTTCAAGCCTACGTCGCTGCTCCTTCTGCCCTTTTATATATAGTACAAATTGTAGTAAGACATGCAGGCTGCTGGCGGTGACGCGTCGCTGTTGCTATACGCTGGCTTTGAGTGAGTTTTTGCACGCAGTAGGCTAGCAAGTGCTCGTGAGCTGTGATTTCTACTGCAGCGAGGACATGCATTTATGAAGAATGGTAAGAACCGAGGCTTCTGTGCAGTTAACGCGAAAACAAGGTTGCACAGAGACTCGTCCCCAACTTTCAAGCCTACGTCGTTGCTCCTTCTGCCCTTTTATATATAGTACAAATTGTAGTAAGACATGCAGGCTGCAGGCGGTGACGCGTCGCTGTTGCTATACGCTGGCTTTGAGTGAGTTTTTGCACGCAGTAGGTAAGCAAGTGCTGGTGAGCTGTGATTTCTACTGCCTCGAGGACATACATTTATGAAGAATGGTCAGAACCGAGGCTTCTGTGGAGTTAACGCGAAAACAGCGTTGCACACAGACTCGTCACCAACTTTCAAGCCTACGTCGCTGCTCCTTCTGCCCTTTTATATATAGTACAAATTCTAGTAAGACATGCAGGCTGCTGGCGGTGACGCGTCGCTGTTGCTATACGCTGGCTTTGAGTGAGTTTTTGCAAGCAGTAGGTAAGCAAGTGCTGGTGAGCTGTGATTTCTACTGCCTCGAGGACATACATTTATGAAGAATGGTCAGAACCGAGGCTTCTGTGGAGTTAACGCGAAAACAGCGTTGCACACAGACTCGTCACCAACTTTCAAGCCTACGTCGCTGCTCCTTCTGCCCTTTTATATAAAGTACAAATTCTAGTAAGACATGCAGGCTGCTGGCGGTGACGCGTCGCTGTTGCTATACGCTGGCGTTGTGTGAGTTTTTGCACGCAGTAGGATAGCAAGAGCTCGTGAGCTGTGATTTCTACTGCCTCGTGGACATACATTTACAAAGAATGGTCAGAACCGAGCCTTCTGTGCAGTTAACGCGAAAGCAAGGTTGCACACGGACTCGTCCCCAACTTTCAAGCCTAGGTCGCTGCTCCTTCTGCACTTTTACATATTGTAGAAATTGTAGTTAGAGATGCAGGGGCTGCTGGTGGGGACGCGTCGCTGTTGCTATACGCTGTCTTTGTGTGAGTGTTTGCACGCAGTAGGATAGCAAGAGCTCGTGAGCTGTGATTTCTACTGCCTCGAGGACATACATTTATAAAGAATGGTCAGAACCGAGGCATCTGTGCAGCTAACGCGAAAACAAGGTTGCACACAGACTCGTCCCCAACATTCAAGCCTACGTCGCTGCTCCTTCTGCCCTTTTATATATTGTACAAATTGTAGTAAGACATGCAGGGGCTGCTGGCGGTGACGCGTCGCTGTTGCTATACGCTGGCTTTGTGTGAGTTTTTGCACGCAGTAGGTAAGCAAGTGCTCGTGAGCTGTGATCTCCACTGCCTCGTGGACATACATTTATAAAGAATGGTCAGAACCGAGGCTTCTGTGCAGTTAACGCGAAAACAAGGTTGCACACAGACTCGTCCCCAACTTTCAAGCCTACGTCGCTGCTCCTTCTGCCCTTTTATATATAGAACAAATTGTGGTAAGACATGCAGGCTGCTGGCGGTGACGCGTCGCTGTTGCTATACGCTGGCTTTGAGTGAGTTTTTGCACGCAGTAGGCTAGCAAGTGCTCGTGAGCTGTGATTTCTACTGCCCCGAGGACATTCATTTATGAAGAATGGTCAGAACCGAGGCTTCTGTGCAGTTAACGCGAAAACAAGGTTGCACACAGACGCGTCCCCAACTTTCAAGCCTACGTCGTTGCTCCTTCTGCCCTTTTATATATAGTACAAATTGTAGTAAGACATGCAGGCTGCAGGCGGTGACGCGTCGCTGTTGCTATACGCTGGCTTTGAGTGAGGTTTTGCACGCAGTAGGATAGCAAGAGCTCGTGAGCTGTGATTTCTACTGCCTCGAGGACATACATTTATAAAGAATGGTCAGAACCGAGGCATCTGTGCAGCTAACGCGAAAACAAGGTTGCACACAGACTCGTCCTCAACATTCAAGCCTACGTCGCTGCTCCTTCTGCCCTTTTATATATTGTACAAATTGTAGTAAGACATGCAGGGGCTGCTGGCGGTGACGCGTCGCTGTTGCTATACGCTGGCTTTGTGTGAGTTTTTGCACGCAGTAGGTAAGCAAGTGCTCGTGAGCTGTGATCTCCACTGCCTCGTGGACATACATTTATAAAGAATGGTCAGAACCGAGGCTTCTGTGCAGTTAACGCGAAAACAAGGTTGCACACATACTCGTCCCCAACTTTCAAGCCTACGTCGCTGCTCTTTCTGACCTTTTAGATATTGTACAAATTGTAGTTAGAGATGCAGGGGCTGCTGGAGGGGACGCGTCGCTGTTGCTATACGCTGGCTTTGTATGAGTTTTTGAACGCAGTAGGCTAGCAAGAACTCGTGAGCTGTGATTTCAACTGCCTCGAGGACATATATTTATGAAGAATGGTCAGAACCGAGGCATCTGTGCAGTTAACGCGAAAACAAGGTTGCACAAAGACTCGTCCCCAACTTTCAAGCCTACGTCGCTGCTCCTTCTGCCCTGTTATATATTGTACAAATTGTAGTAAGACATGCAGGGGCTGCTGGCGGTGACGCGTCGCTGTTGCTATACGCTGGCTTTGAGTGAGTTTTTGCAAGCAGTAGGTAAGCAAGTGCTCGTGTGCTGTGATTTCTACTGCCTCGAGGACATACATTTATGAAGAATGGTCAGAACCGAGGCTTCTGTGCAGTTAACGCGAAAACAAGGTTGCACACAGACTCGTCCCCAACTTTCAAGCCTACGTCGCTGCTCCTTCTGCCCTTTCATATATTGTACAAATTGTAGTAAGACATGCAGGGGCTGCTGGCGGTGACGCGTCGCTGTTGCTATCCGCTGGCTTTGTGTGAGTTTTTACACGCAGTAGGCTAGCAAGAGCTCGTGAGCTGTGATTTCTACTTCCTCGAGGACAAATATTTATGAAGAATGGTCAGAACCGAGGCTTCTGTGCAGTTAACGCGAAAACAAGGTTGCACACAGACTCGTCCCCAACTTTCAAGCCTACGTCGCTGCTCCTTCTGCCCTTTCATATATTGTACAAATTGTAGTAAGACATGCAGGGGCTGCTGGCGGTGACGCGTCGCTGTTGCTATCCGCTGGCTTTGTGTGAGTTTTTACACGCAGTAGGCTAGCAAGAGCTCGTGAGCTGTGATTTCTACTTCCTCGAGGACAAATATTTATGAAGAATGGTCAGAACCGAGGCTTCTGTGCAGTTAACGCGAAAGCAAGGTTGCACACAGACTCGTCCCCAACTTTCAAGCCTACGTCACTGCTCTTTCTGCCGTTTTAGATATTGTACAAATTGTAGTTAGAGACGCAGGGGCTGCTGGTGGTGACGCGTCGCTGTTGCTATACGCTGACTTTGTGTGAGTTTTTGCACGCAGTAGGCTAGCAAGAACTCGTGAGCTGTGATTTCAACTGCCTCGAGGACATATATTTATGAAGAATGGTCAGAACCGAGGCATCTGTGCAGTTAACGCGAAAACAAGGTTGCACAAAGACTCGTCCCCAACTTTCAAGCCTACGTCGCTGCTCCTTCTGCCCTTTTATATATTGTACAAATTGTAGTAAGACATGCAGGGGCTGCTGGCGGTGACGCGTCGCTGTTGCTATACGCTGGCGTTGTGTGAGTTTTTGCACGCAGTAGGATAGCAAGAGCTCGTGAGCTGTGATTTCTACTGCCTCGAGGACATACATTTATAAAGAATGGTAAGAACCGAGGCATCTGTGCAGTTAACGCGAAAACAAGGTTGCACACAGACTCGCCCTCAACATTCAATCCTACGTCGCTGCTCCTTCTGCCCTTTTATATATTGTACAAATTGTAGTAAGACATGCAGGGGCTGCTGGCGGTGACGCGTCGCTGTTGCTATACGCTGGCTTTGTGTGAGTTTTTGCACGCAGTAGGTAAGCAAGTGCTCGTGAGCTGTGATCTCCACTGCCTCGTGGACATACATTTATAAAGAATGGTCAGAACCGAGGCTTCTGTGCAGTTAACGCGAAAACAAGGTTGCACACAGACTCGTCCCCAACTTTCAAGCCTACGTCGCTGCTCCTTCTGCCCTTTTATATATAGTACAAATTGTAGTAAGACATGCAGGCTGCTGGCGGTGACGCGTCGCTGTTGCTATACGCTGGCTTTGAGTGAGTTTTTGCACGCAGTAGGCTAGCAAGTGCTCGTGAGCTGTGATTTCTACTGCAGCGAGGACATGCATTTATGAAGAATGGTAAGAACCGAGGCTTCTGTGCAGTTAACGCGAAAACAAGGTTGCACAGAGACTCGTCCCCAACTTTCAAGCCTACGTCGTTGCTAATTCTGCCCTTTTATATATAGTACAAATTGTAGTAAGACATGCAGGCTGCAGGCGGTGACGCGTCGCTGTTGCTATACGCTGGCTTTGAGTGAGTTTTTGCACGCAGTAGGTAAGCAAGTGCTGGTGAGCTGTGATTTCTACTGCCTCGAGGACATACATTTATGAAGAATGGTCAGAGCCGAGGCTTCTGTGGAGTTAACGCGAAAACAGCGTTGCACACAGACTCGTCACCAACTTTCAAGCCTACGTCGCTGCTCCTTCTGCCCTTTTATATATAGTACAAATTCTAGTAAGACATGCAGGCTGCTGGCGGTGACGCGTCGCTGTTGCTATACGCTGGCTTTGAGTGAGTTTTTGCAAGCAGTAGGTAAGCAAGTGCTGGTGAGCTGTGATTTCTACTGCCTCGAGGACATACATTTATGAAGAATGGTCAGAACCGAGGCTTCTGTGGAGTTAACGCGAAAACAGCGTTGCACACAGACTCGTCACCAACTTTCAAGCCTACGTCGCTGCTCCTTCTGCCCTTTTATATATAGTACAAATTCTAGTAAGACATGCAGGCTGCTGGCGGTGACGCGTCGCTGTTGCTATACGCTGGCGTTGTGTGAGTTTTTGCACGCAGTAGGATAGCAAGAGCTCGTGAGCTGTGATTTCTACTGCCTCGTGGACATACATTTACAAAGAATGGTCAGAACCGAGCCTTCTGTGCAGTTAACGCGAAAGCAAGGTTGCACACGGACTCGTCCCCAACTTTCAAGCCTAGGTCGCTGCTCCTTCTGCCCTTTTATATATTGTACAAATTGTAGTAAGACATGCAGGGGCTGCTGGCGGTGATGCGTCGCTGTTGCTATACGCTGGCTTTGTGTGAGTTTTTGCACGCAGTAGGTAAGCAAGTGCTCGTGAGCTGTGATCTCCACTGCCTCGTGGACATACATTTATAAAGAATGGTCAGAACCGAGGCTTCTGTGCAGTTAACGCGAAAACAAGGTTGCACACAGACTCGTCCCCAACTTTCAAGCCTACGTCGCTGCTCCTTCTGCCCTTTTATATATAGAACAAATTGTGGTAAGACATGCAGGCTGCTGGCGGTGACGCGTCGCTGTTGCTATACGCTGGCTTTGAGTGAGTTTTTGCACGCAGTAGGCTAGCAAGTGATCGTGAGCTGTGATTTCTACTGCCCCGAGGACATTCATTTATGAAGAATGGTCAGAACCGAGGCTTCTGTGCAGTTAACGCGAAAACAAGGTTGCACACAGACGCGTCCCCAACTTTCAAGCCTACGTCGTTGCTCCTTCTGCCCTTTTATATATAGTACAAATTGTAGTAAGACATGCAGGCTGCAGGCGGTGACGCGTCGCTGTTGCTATACGCTGGCTTTGAGTGAGGTTTTGCACGCAGTAGGATAGCAAGAGCTCGTGAGCTGTGATTTCTACTGCCTCGAGGACATACATTTATAAAGAACGGTCAGAACCGAGGCATCTGTGCAGCTAACGCGAAAACAAGGTTGCACACAGACTCGTCCCCAACATTCAAGCCTACGTCGCTGCTCCTTCTGCCCTTTTATATATTGTACAAATTGTAGTAAGACATGCAGGGGCTGCTGGCGGTGACGCGTCGCTGTTGCTATACGCTGGCTTTGTGTGAGTTTTTGCACGCAGTAGGTAAGCAAGTGCTCGTGAGCTGTGATCTCCACTGCCTCGTGGACATACATTTATAAAGAATGGTCAGAACCGAGGCTTCTGTGCAGTTAACGCGAAAACAAGGTTGCACACATACTCGTCCCCAACTTTCAAGCCTACGTCGCTGCTCTTTCTGCCGTTTTAGATATTGTACAAATTGTAGTTAGAGATGCAGGGGCTGCTGGAGGGGACGCGTCGCTGTTGCTATACGCTGGCTTTGTATGAGTTTTTGAACGCAGTAGGCTAGCAAGAACTCGTGAGCTGTGATTTCAACTGCCTCGAGGACATATATTTATGAAGAATGGTCAGAACCGAGGCATCTGTGCAGTTAACGCGAAAACAAGGTTGCACAAAGACTCGTCCCCAACTTTCAAGCCTACGTCGCTGCTCCTTCTGCCCTTTTATATATTGTACAAATTGTAGTAAGACATGCAGGGGCTGCTGGCGGTGACGCGTCGCTGTTGCTATACGCTGGCTTTGAGTGAGTTTTTGCAAGCAGTAGGTAAGCAAGTGCTGGTGAGCTGTGATTTCTACTGCCTCGAGGACATACATTTATGAAGAATGGTCAGAACCGAGGCTTCTGTGGAGTTAACGCGAAAACAGCGTTGCACACAGACTCGTCACCAACTTTCAAGCCTACGTCGCTGCTCCTTCTGCCCTTTTATATATAGTACAAATTCTAGTAAGACATGCAGGCTGCTGGCGGTGACGCGTCGCTGTTGCTATACGCTGGCGTTGTGTGAGTTTTTGCACGCAGTAGGTAAGCAAGTGCTCGTGAGCTGTGATCTCCACTTCCTCGTGGACATACATTTATAAAGAATGGTCAGAACCGAGGCTTCTGTGCAGTTAACGCGAAAACAAGGTTGCACACAGACTCGTCCCCAACTTTCAAGCCTACGTCGCTGCTCCTTCTGCCCTTTTATATATAGTACAAATTGTAGTAAGACATGCAGGCTGCTGGCGGTGACGCGTCGCTGTTGCTATACGCTGGCTTTGAGTGAGTTTTTGCACGCAGTAGGCTAGCAAGTGCTCGTGAGCTGTGATTTCTACTGCAGCGAGGACATGCATTTATGAAGAATGGTAAGAACCGAGGCTTCTGTACAGTTAACGCGAAAACAAGGTTGCACAGAGACTCGTCCCCAACTTTCAAGCCTACGTCGTTGCTCCTTCTGCCCTTTTATATATAGTACAAATTGTAGTAAGACATGCAGGCTGCAGGCGGTGACGCGTCGCTGTTGCTATACGCTGGCTTTGAGTGAGTTTTTGCACGCAGTAGGTAAGCAAGTGCTGGTGAGCTGTGATTTCTACTGCCTCGAGGACATACATTTATGAAGAATGGTCAGAACCGAGGCTTCTGTGGAGTTAACGCGAAAACAGCGTTGCACACAGACTCGTCACCAACTTTCAAGCCTACGTCGCTGCTCCTTCTGCCCTTTTATATATAGTACAAATTCTAGTAAGACATGCAGGCTGCTGGCGGTGACGCGTCGCTGTTGCTATACGCTGGCTTTGAGTGAGTTTTTGCAAGCAGTAGGTAAGCAAGTGCTGGTGAGCTGTGATTTCTACTGCCTCGAGGACATACATTTATGAAGAATGGTCAGAACCGAGGCTTCTGTGGAGTTAACGCGAAAACAGCGTTGCACACAGACTCGTCACCAACTTTCAAGCCTACGTCGCTGCTCCTTCTGCCCTTTTATATATAGTACAAATTCTAGTAAGACATGCAGGCTGCTGGCGGTGACGCGTCGCTGTTGCTATACGCTGGCGTTGTGTGAGTTTTTGCACGCAGTAGGATAGCAAGAGCTCGTGAGCTGTGATTTCTACTGCCTCGTGGACATACATTTACAAAGAATGGTCAGAACCGAGCCTTCTGTGCAGTTAACGCGAAAGCAAGGTTGCACACGGACTCGTCCCCAACTTTCAAGCCTAGGTCGCTGCTCCTTCTGCACTTTTACATATTGTAGAAATTGTAGTTAGAGATGCAGGGGCTGCTGGTGGGGACGCGTCGCTGTTGCTATACGCTGTCTTTGTGTGAGTGTTTGCACGCAGTAGGATAGCAAGAGCTCGTGAGCTGTGATTTCTACTGCCTCGAGGACATACATTTATAAAGAATGGTCAGAACCGAGGCATCTGTGCAGCTAACGCGAAAACAAGGTTGCACACAGACTCGTCCCCAACATTCAAGCCTACGTCGCTGCTCCTTCTGCCCTTTTATATATTGTACAAATTGTAGTAAGACATGCAGGGGCTGCTGGCGGTGACGCGTCGCTGTTGCTATACGCTGGCTTTGTGTGAGTTTTTGCATGCAGTAGGTAAGCAAGTGCTCGTGAGCTGTGATCTCCACTGCCTCGTGGACATACATTTATAAAGAATGGTCAGAACCGAGGCTTCTGTGCAGTTAACGCGAAAACAAGGTTGCACACAGACTCGTCCCCAACTTTCAAGCCTACGTCGCTGCTCCTTCTGCCCTTTTATATATAGAACAAATTGTGGTAAGACATGCAGGCTGCTGGCGGTGACGCGTCGCTGTTGCTATACGCTGGCTTTGAGTGAGTTTTTGCACGCAGTAGGCTAGCAAGTGCTCGTGAGCTGTGATTTCTACTGCCCCGAGGACATTCATTTATGAAGAATGGTCAGAACCGAGGCTTCTGTGCAGTTAACGCGAAAACAAGGTTGCACACAGACGCGTCCCCAACTTTCAAGCCTACGTCGTTGCTCCTTCTGCCCTTTTATATATAGTACAAATTGTAGTAAGACATGCAGGCTGCAGGCGGTGACGCGTCGCTGTTGCTATACGCTGGCTTTGAGTGAGGTTTTGCACGCAGTAGGATAGCAAGAGCTCGTGAGCTGTGATTTCTACTGCCTCGAGGACATACATTTATAAAGAATGGTCAGAACCGAGGCATCTGTGCAGCTAACGCGAAAACAAGGTTGCACACAGACTCGTCCTCAACATTCAAGCCTACGTCGCTGCTCCTTCTGCCCTTTTATATATTGTACAAATTGTAGTAAGACATGCAGGGGCTGCTGGCGGTGACGCGTCGCTGTTGCTATACGCTGGCTTTGTGTGAGTTTTTGCACGCAGTAGGTAAGCAAGTGCTCGTGAGCTGTGATCTCCACTGCCTCGTGGACATACATTTATAAAGAATGGTCAGAACCGAGGCTTCTGTGCAGTTAACGCGAAAACAAGGTTGCACACATACTCGTCCCCAACTTTCAAGCCTACGTCGCTGCTCTTTCTGCCCTTTTAGATATTGTACAAATTGTAGTTAGAGATGCAGGGGCTGCTGGAGGGGACGCGTCGCTGTTGCTATACGCTGGCTTTGTATGAGTTTTTGAACGCAGTAGGCTAGCAAGAACTCGTGAGCTGTGATTTCAACTGCCTCGAGGACATATATTTATGAAGAATGGTCAGAACCGAGGCATCTGTGCAGTTAACGCGAAAACAAGGTTGCACAAAGACTCGTCCCCAACTTTCAAGCCTACGTCGCTGCTCCTTCTGCCCTGTTATATATTGTACAAATTGTAGTAAGACATGCAGGGGCTGCTGGCGGTGACGCGTCGCTGTTGCTATACGCTGGCTTTGAGTGAGTTTTTGCAAGCAGTAGGTAAGCAAGTGCTCGTGTGCTGTGATTTCTACTGCCTCGAGGACATACATTTATGAAGAATGGTCAGAACCGAGGCTTCTGTGCAGTTAACGCGAAAACAAGGTTGCACACAGACTCGTCCCCAACTTTCAAGCCTACGTCGCTGCTCCTTCTGCCCTTTCATATATTGTACAAATTGTAGTAAGACATGCAGGGGCTGCTGGCGGTGACGCGTCGCTGTTGCTATCCGCTGGCTTTGTGTGAGTTTTTACACGCAGTAGGCTAGCAAGAGCTCGTGAGCTGTGATTTCTACTTCCTCGAGGACAAATATTTATGAAGAATGGTCAGAACCGAGGCTTCTGTGCAGTTAACGCGAAAGCAAGGTTGCACACAGACTCGTCCCCAACTTTCAAGCCTACGTCACTGCTCTTTCTGCCGTTTTAGATATTGTACAAATTGTAGTTAGAGACGCAGGGGCTGCTGGTGGTGACGCGTCGCTGTTGCTATACGCTGACTTTGTGTGAGTTTTTGCACGCAGTAGGCTAGCAAGAACTCGTGAGCTGTGATTTCAACTGCCTCGAGGACATATATTTATGAAGAATGGTCAGAACCGAGGCATCTGTGCAGTTAACGCGAAAACAAGGTTGCACAAAGACTCGTCCCCAACTTTCAAGCCTACGTCGCTGCTCCTTCTGCCCTTTTATATATTGTACAAATTGTAGTAAGACATGCAGGGGCTGCTGGCGGTGACGCGTCGCTGTTGCTATACGCTGGCGTTGTGTGAGTTTTTGCACGCAGTAGGATAGCAAGAGCTCGTGAGCTGTGATTTCTACTGCCTCGAGGACATACATTTATAAAGAATGGTCAGAACCGAGGCATCTGTGCAGTTAACGCGAAAACAAGGTTGCACACAGACTCGCCCTCAACATTCAATCCTACGTCGCTGCTCCTTCTGCCCTTTTATATATTGTACAAATTGTAGTAAGACATGCAGGGGCTGCTGGCGGTGACGCGTCGCTGTTGCTATACGCTGGCTTTGTGTGAGTTTTTGCACGCAGTAGGTAAGCAAGTGCTCGTGAGCTGTGATCTCCACTGCCTCGTGGACATACATTTATAAAGAATGGTCAGAACCGAGGCTTCTGTGAAGTTAACGCGAAAACAAGGTTGCACACAGACTCGTCCCCAACTTTCAAGCCTACGTCGCTGCTCCTTCTGCCCTTTTATATATAGTACAAATTGTAGTAAGACATGCAGGCTGCTGGCGGTGACGCGTCGCTGTTGCTATACGCTGGCTTTGAGTGAGTTTTTGCACGCAGTAGGCTAGCAAGTGCTCGTGAGCTGTGATTTCTACTGCAGCGAGGACATGCATTTATGAAGAATGGTAAGAACCGAGGCTTCTGTGCAGTTAACGCGAAAACAAGGTTGCACAGAGACTCGTCCCCAACTTTCAAGCCTACGTCGTTGCTAATTCTGCCCTTTTATATATAGTACAAATTGTAGTAAGACATGCAGGCTGCAGGCGGTGACGCGTCGCTGTTGCTATACGCTGGCTTTGAGTGAGTTTTTGCACGCAGTAGGTAAGCAAGTGCTGGTGAGCTGTGATTTCTACTGCCTCGAGGACATACATTTATGAAGAATGGTCAGAACCGAGGCTTCTGTGGAGTTAACGCGAAAACAGCGTTGCACACAGACTCGTCACCAACTTTCAAGCCTACGTCGCTGCTCCTTCTGCCCTTTTATATATAGTACAAATTCTAGTAAGACATGCAGGCTGCTGGCGGTGACGCGTCGCTGTTGCTATACGCTGGCTTTGAGTGAGTTTTTGCAAGCAGTAGGTAAGCAAGTGCTGGTGAGCTGTGATTTCTACTGCCTCGAGGACATACATTTATGAAGAATGGTCAGAACCGAGGCTTCTGTGGAGTTAACGCGAAAACAGCGTTGCACACAGACTCGTCACCAACTTTCAAGCCTACGTCGCTGCTCCTTCTGCCCTTTTATATATAGTACAAATTCTAGTAAGACATGCAGGCTGCTGGCGGTGACGCGTCGCTGTTGCTATACGCTGGCGTTGTGTGAGTTTTTGCACGCAGTAGGATAGCAAGAGCTCGTGAGCTGTGATTTCTACTGCCTCGAGGACATACATTTATAAAGAATGGTCAGAACCGAGGCATCTGTGCAGTTAACGCGAAAACAAGGTTGCACACAGACTCGCCCTCAACATTCAATCCTACGTCGCTGCTCCTTCTGCCCTTTTATATATTGTACAAATTGTAGTAAGACATGCAGGGGCTGCTGGCGGTGATGCGTCGCTGTTGCTATACGCTGGCTTTGTGTGAGTTTTTGCACGCAGTAGGTAAGCAAGTGCTCGTGAGCTGTGATCTCCACTGCCTCGTGGACATACATTTATAAAGAATGGTCAGAACCGAGGCTTCTGTGCAGTTAACGCGAAAACAAGGTTGCACACAGACTCGTCCCCAACATTCAAGCCTACGTCGCTGCTCCTTCTGCCCTTTTATATATAGAACAAATTGTGGTAAGACATGCAGGCTGCTGGCGGTGACGCGTCGCTGTTGCTATACGCTGGCGTTGTGTGAGTTTTTGCACGCAGTAGGATAGCAAGAGCTCGTGAGCTGTGATTTCTACTGCCTCGAGGACATACATTTATAAAGAATGGTCAGAACCGAGGCATCTGTGCAGTTAACGCGAAAACAAGGTTGCACACAGACTCGCCCTCAACATTCAATCCTACGTCGCTGCTCCTTCTGCCCTTTTATATATTGTACAAATTGTAGTAAGACATGCAGGGGCTGCTGGCGGTGACGCGTCGCTGTTGCTATACGCTGGCTTTGTGTGAGTTTTTGCACGCAGTAGGTAAGCAAGTGCTCGTGAGCTGTGATCTCCACTGCCTCGTGGACATACATTTATAAAGAATGGTCAGAACCGAGGCTTCTGTGAAGTTAACGCGAAAACAAGGTTGCACACAGACTCGTCCCCAACTTTCAAGCCTACGTCGCTGCTCCTTCTGCCCTTTTATATATAGAACAAATTGTAGTAAGACATGCAGGCTGCAGGCGGTGACGCGTCGCTGTTGCTATACGCTGGCTTTGAGTGAGGTTTTGCACGCAGTAGGATAGCAAGAGCTCGTGAGCTGTGATTTCTACTGCCTCGAGGACATACATTTATAAAGAATGGTCAGAACCGAGGCATCTGTGCAGCTAACGCGAAAACAAGGTTGCACACAGACTCGTCCTCAACATTCAAGCCTACGTCGCTGCTCCTTCTGCCCTTTTATATATTGTACAAATTGTAGTAAGACATGCAGGGGCTGCTGGCGGTGACGCGTCGCTGTTGCTATACGCTGGCTTTGTGTGAGTTTTTGCACGCAGTAGGTAAGCAAGTGCTCGTGAGCTGTGATCTCCACTGCCTCGTGGACATACATTTATAAAGAATGGTCAGAACCGAGGCTTCTGTGCAGTTAACGCGAAAACAAGGTTGCACACATACTCGTCCCCAACTTTCAAGCCTACGTCGCTGCTCTTTCTGCCCTTTTAGATATTGTACAAATTGTAGTTAGAGATGCAGGGGCTGCTGGAGGGGACGCGTCGCTGTTGCTATACGCTGGCTTTGTATGAGTTTTTGAACGCAGTAGGCTAGCAAGAACTCGTGAGCTGTGATTTCAACTGCCTCGAGGACATATATTTATGAAGAATGGTCAGAACCGAGGCATCTGTGCAGTTAACGCGAAAACAAGGTTGCACAAAGACTCGTCCCCAACTTTCAAGCCTACGTCGCTGCTCCTTCTGCCCTGTTATATATTGTACAAATTGTAGTAAGACATGCAGGGGCTGCTGGCGGTGACGCGTCGCTGTTGCTATACGCTGGCTTTGAGTGAGTTTTTGCAAGCAGTAGGTAAGCAAGTGCTCGTGTGCTGTGATTTCTACTGCCTCGAGGACATACATTTATGAAGAATGGTCAGAACCGAGGCTTCTGTGCAGTTAACGCGAAAACAAGGTTGCACACAGACTCGTCCCCAACTTTCAAGCCTACGTCGCTGCTCCTTCTGCCCTTTCATATATTGTACAAATTGTAGTAAGACATGCAGGGGCTGCTGGCGGTGACGCGTCGCTGTTGCTATCCGCTGGCTTTGTGTGAGTTTTTACACGCAGTAGGCTAGCAAGAGCTCGTGAGCTGTGATTTCTACTTCCTCGAGGACAAATATTTATGAAGAATGGTCAGAACCGAGGCTTCTGTGCAGTTAACGCGAAAGCAAGGTTGCACACAGACTCGTCCCCAACTTTCAAGCCTACGTCACTGCTCTTTCTGCCGTTTTAGATATTGTACAAATTGTAGTTAGAGACGCAGGGGCTGCTGGTGGTGACGCGTCGCTGTTGCTATACGCTGACTTTGTGTGAGTTTTTGCACGCAGTAGGCTAGCAAGAACTCGTGAGCTGTGATTTCAACTGCCTCGAGGACATATATTTATGAAGAATGGTCAGAACCGAGGCATCTGTGCAGTTAACGCGAAAACAAGGTTGCACAAAGACTCGTCCCCAACTTTCAAGCCTACGTCGCTGCTCCTTCTGCCCTTTTATATATTGTACAAATTGTAGTAAGACATGCAGGGGCTGCTGGCGGTGACGCGTCGCTGTTGCTATACGCTGGCGTTGTGTGAGTTTTTGCACGCAGTAGGATAGCAAGAGCTCGTGAGCTGTGATTTCTACTGCCTCGAGGACATACATTTATAAAGAATGGTCAGAACCGAGGCATCTGTGCAGTTAACGCGAAAACAAGGTTGCACACAGACTCGCCCTCAACATTCAATCCTACGTCGCTGCTCCTTCTGCCCTTTTATATATTGTACAAATTGTAGTAAGACATGCAGGGGCTGCTGGCGGTGACGCGTCGCTGTTGCTATACGCAGGCTTTGTGTGAGTTTTTGCACGCAGTAGGTAAGCAAGTGCTCGTGAGCTGTGATCTCCACTGCCTCGTGGACATACATTTATAAAGAATGGTCAGAACCGAGGCTTCTGTGAAGTTAACGCGAAAACAAGGTTGCACACAGACTCGTCCCCAACTTTCAAGCCTACGTCGCTGCTCCTTCTGCCCTTTTATATATAGTACAAATTGTAGTAAGACATGCAGGCTGCTGGCGGTGACGCGTCGCTGTTGCTATACGCTGGCTTTGAGTGAGTTTTTGCACGCAGTAGGCTAGCAAGTGCTCGTGAGCTGTGATTTCTACTGCAGCGAGGACATGCATTTATGAAGAATGGTAAGAACCGAGGCTTCTGTGCAGTTAACGCGAAAACAAGGTTGCACAGAGACTCGTCCCCAACTTTCAAGCCTACGTCGTTGCTAATTCTGCCCTTTTATATATAGTACAAATTGTAGTAAGACATGCAGGCTGCAGGCGGTGACGCGTCGCTGTTGCTATACGCTGGCTTTGAGTGAGTTTTTGCACGCAGTAGGTAAGCAAGTGCTGGTGAGCTGTGATTTCTACTGCCTCGAGGACATACATTTATGAAGAATGGTCAGAACCGAGGCTTCTGTGGAGTTAACGCGAAAACAGCGTTGCACACAGACTCGTCACCAACTTTCAAGCCTACGTCGCTGCTCCTTCTGCCCTTTTATATATAGTACAAATTCTAGTAAGACATGCAGGCTGCTGGCGGTGACGCGTCGCTGTTGCTATACGCTGGCTTTGAGTGAGTTTTTGCAAGCAGTAGGTAAGCAAGTGCTGGTGAGCTGTGATTTCTACTGCCTCGAGGACATACATTTATGAAGAATGGTCAGAACCGAGGCTTCTGTGGAGTTAACGCGAAAACAGCGTTGCACACAGACTCGTCACCAACTTTCAAGCCTACGTCGCTGCTCCTTCTGCCCTTTTATATATAGTACAAATTCTAGTAAGACATGCAGGCTGCTGGCGGTGACGCGTCGCTGTTGCTATACGCTGGCGTTGTGTGAGTTTTTGCACGCAGTAGGATAGCAAGAGCTCGTGAGCTGTGATTTCTACTGCCTCGAGGACATACATTTATAAAGAATGGTCAGAACCGAGGCATCTGTGCAGTTAACGCGAAAACAAGGTTGCACACAGACTCGCCCTCAACATTCAATCCTACGTCGCTGCTCCTTCTGCCCTTTTATATATTGTACAAATTGTAGTAAGACATGCAGGGGCTGCTGGCGGTGATGCGTCGCTGTTGCTATACGCTGGCTTTGTGTGAGTTTTTGCACGCAGTAGGTAAGCAAGTGCTCGTGAGCTGTGATCTCCACTGCCTCGTGGACATACATTTATAAAGAATGGTCAGAACCGAGGCTTCTGTGCAGTTAACGCGAAAACAAGGTTGCACACAGACTCGTCCCCAACATTCAAGCCTACGTCGCTGCTCCTTCTGCCCTTTTATATATAGAACAAATTGTGGTAAGACATGCAGGCTGCTGGCGGTGACGCGTCGCTGTTGCTATACGCTGGCGTTGTGTGAGTTTTTGCACGCAGTAGGATAGCAAGAGCTCGTGAGCTGTGATTTCTACTGCCTCGAGGACATACATTTATAAAGAATGGTCAGAACCGAGGCATCTGTGCAGTTAACGCGAAAACAAGGTTGCACACAGACTCGCCCTCAACATTCAATCCTACGTCGCTGCTCCTTCTGCCCTTTTATATATTGTACAAATTGTAGTAAGACATGCAGGGGCTGCTGGCGGTGACGCGTCGCTGTTGCTATACGCTGGCTTTGTGTGAGTTTTTGCACGCAGTAGGTAAGCAAGTGCTCGTGAGCTGTGATCTCCACTGCCTCGTGGACATACATTTATAAAGAATGGTCAGAACCGAGGCTTCTGTGAAGTTAACGCGAAAACAAGGTTGCACACAGACTCGTCCCCAACTTTCAAGCCTACGTCGCTGCTCCTTCTGCCCTTTTATATATAGTACAAATTGTAGTAAGACATGCAGGCTGCTGGCGGTGACGCGTCGCTGTTGCTATACGCTGGCTTTGAGTGAGTTTTTGCACGCAGTAGGCTAGCAAGTGCTCGTGAGCTGTGATTTCTACTGCAGCGAGGACATGCATTTATGAAGAATGGTAAGAACCGAGGCTTCTGTGCAGTTAACGCGAAAACAAGGTTGCACAGAGACTCGTCCCCAACTTTCAAGCCTACGTCGTTGCTAATTCTGCCCTTTTATATATAGTACAAATTGTAGTAAGACATGCAGGCTGCAGGCGGTGACGCGTCGCTGTTGCTATACGCTGGCTTTGAGTGAGTTTTTGCACGCAGTAGGTAAGCAAGTGCTGGTGAGCTGTGATTTCTACTGCCTCGAGGACATACATTTATGAAGAATGGTCAGAATCGAGGCTTCTGTGGAGTTAACGCGAAAACAGCGTTGCACACAGACTCGTCACCAACTTTCAAGCCTACGTCGCTGCTCCTTCTGCCCTTTTATATATTGTACAAATTGTAGTAAGACATGCAGGGGCTGCTGGCGGTGACGCGTCGCTGTTGCTATACGCTGGCGTTGTGTGAGTTTTTGCACGCAGTAGGATAGCAAGAGCTCGTGAGCTGTGATTTCTACTGCCTCGAGGACATACATTTATAAAGAATGGTCAGAACCGAGGCATCTGTGCAGTTAACGCGAAAACAAGGTTGCACACAGACTCGCCCTCAACATTCAATCCTACGTCGCTGCTCCTTCTGCCCTTTTATATATTGTACAAATTGTAGTAAGACATGCAGGGGCTGCTGGCGGTGACGCGTCGCTGTTGCTATACGCAGGCTTTGTGTGAGTTTTTGCACGCAGTAGGTAAGCAAGTGCTCGTGAGCTGTGATCTCCACTGCCTCGTGGACATACATTTATAAAGAATGGTCAGAACCGAGGCTTCTGTGAAGTTAACGCGAAAACAAGGTTGCACACAGACTCGTCCCCAACTTTCAAGCCTACGTCGCTGCTCCTTCTGCCCTTTTATATATAGTACAAATTGTAGTAAGACATGCAGGCTGCTGGCGGTGACGCGTCGCTGTTGCTATACGCTGGCTTTGAGTGAGTTTTTGCACGCAGTAGGCTAGCAAGTGCTCGTGAGCTGTGATTTCTACTGCAGCGAGGACATGCATTTATGAAGAATGGTAAGAACCGAGGCTTCTGTGCAGTTAACGCGAAAACAAGGTTGCACAGAGACTCGTCCCCAACTTTCAAGCCTACGTCGTTGCTAATTCTGCCCTTTTATATATAGTACAAATTGTAGTAAGACATGCAGGCTGCAGGCGGTGACGCGTCGCTGTTGCTATACGCTGGCTTTGAGTGAGTTTTTGCACGCAGTAGGTAAGCAAGTGCTGGTGAGCTGTGATTTCTACTGCCTCGAGGACATACATTTATGAAGAATGGTCAGAACCGAGGCTTCTGTGGAGTTAACGCGAAAACAGCGTTGCACACAGACTCGTCACCAACTTTCAAGCCTACGTCGCTGCTCCTTCTGCCCTTTTATATATAGTACAAATTCTAGTAAGACATGCAGGCTGCTGGCGGTGACGCGTCGCTGTTGCTATACGCTGGCTTTGAGTGAGTTTTTGCAAGCAGTAGGTAAGCAAGTGCTGGTGAGCTGTGATTTCTACTGCCTCGAGGACATACATTTATGAAGAATGGTCAGAACCGAGGCTTCTGTGGAGTTAACGCGAAAACAGCGTTGCACACAGACTCGTCACCAACTTTCAAGCCTACGTCGCTGCTCCTTCTGCCCTTTTATATATAGTACAAATTCTAGTAAGACATGCAGGCTGCTGGCGGTGACGCGTCGCTGTTGCTATACGCTGGCGTTGTGTGAGTTTTTGCACGCAGTAGGATAGCAAGAGCTCGTGAGCTGTGATTTCTACTGCCTCGAGGACATACATTTATAAAGAATGGTCAGAACCGAGGCATCTGTGCAGTTAACGCGAAAACAAGGTTGCACACAGACTCGCCCTCAACATTCAATCCTACGTCGCTGCTCCTTCTGCCCTTTTATATATTGTACAAATTGTAGTAAGACATGCAGGGGCTGCTGGCGGTGATGCGTCGCTGTTGCTATACGCTGGCTTTGTGTGAGTTTTTGCACGCAGTAGGTAAGCAAGTGCTCGTGAGCTGTGATCTCCACTGCCTCGTGGACATACATTTATAAAGAATGGTCAGAACCGAGGCTTCTGTGCAGTTAACGCGAAAACAAGGTTGCACACAGACTCGTCCCCAACATTCAAGCCTACGTCGCTGCTCCTTCTGCCCTTTTATATATAGAACAAATTGTGGTAAGACATGCAGGCTGCTGGCGGTGACGCGTCGCTGTTGCTATACGCTGGCGTTGTGTGAGTTTTTGCACGCAGTAGGATAGCAAGAGCTCGTGAGCTGTGATTTCTACTGCCTCGAGGACATACATTTATAAAGAATGGTCAGAACCGAGGCATCTGTGCAGTTAACGCGAAAACAAGGTTGCACACAGACTCGCCCTCAACATTCAATCCTACGTCGCTGCTCCTTCTGCCCTTTTATATATTGTACAAATTGTAGTAAGACATGCAGGGGCTGCTGGCGGTGACGCGTCGCTGTTGCTATACGCTGGCTTTGTGTGAGTTTTTGCACGCAGTAGGTAAGCAAGTGCTCGTGAGCTGTGATCTCCACTGCCTCGTGGACATACATTTATAAAGAATGGTCAGAACCGAGGCTTCTGTGAAGTTAACGCGAAAACAAGGTTGCACACAGACTCGTCCCCAACTTTCAAGCCTACGTCGCTGCTCCTTCTGCCCTTTTATATATAGTACAAATTGTAGTAAGACATGCAGGCTGCTGGCGGTGACGCGTCGCTGTTGCTATACGCTGGCTTTGAGTGAGTTTTTGCACGCAGTAGGCTAGCAAGTGCTCGTGAGCTGTGATTTCTACTGCAGCGAGGACATGCATTTATGAAGAATGGTAAGAACCGAGGCTTCTGTGCAGTTAACGCGAAAACAAGGTTGCACAGAGACTCGTCCCCAACTTTCAAGCCTACGTCGTTGCTAATTCTGCCCTTTTATATATAGTACAAATTGTAGTAAGACATGCAGGCTGCAGGCGGTGACGCGTCGCTGTTGCTATACGCTGGCTTTGAGTGAGTTTTTGCACGCAGTAGGTAAGCAAGTGCTGGTGAGCTGTGATTTCTACTGCCTCGAGGACATACATTTATGAAGAATGGTCAGAATCGAGGCTTCTGTGGAGTTAACGCGAAAACAGCGTTGCACACAGACTCGTCACCAACTTTCAAGCCTACGTCGCTGCTCCTTCTGCCCTTTTATATATAGTACAAATTCTAGTAAGACATGCAGGCTGCTGGCGGTGACGCGTCGCTGTTGCTATACGCTGGCTTTGAGTGAGTTTTTGCAAGCAGTAGGTAAGCAAGTGCTGGTGAGCTGTGATTTCTACTGCCTCGAGGACATACATTTATGAAGAATGGTCAGAACCGAGGCTTCTGTGGAGTTAACGCGAAAACAGCGTTGCACACAGACTCGTCACCAACTTTCAAGCCTACGTCGCTGCTCCTTCTGCCCTTTTATATATAGTACAAATTCTAGTAAGACATGCAGGCTGCTGGCGGTGACGCGTCGCTGTTGCTATACGCTGGCGTTGTGTGAGTTTTTGCACGCAGTAGGATAGCAAGAGCTCGTGAGCTGTGATTTCTACTGCCTCGTGGACATACATTTACAAAGAATGGTCAGAACCGAGCCTTCTGTGCAGTTAACGCGAAAGCAAGGTTGCACACGGACTCGTCCCCAACTTTCAAGCCTAGGTCGCTGCTCCTTCTGCCCTTTTATATATTGTACAAATTGTAGTAAGACATGCAGGGGCTGCTGGCGGTGATGCGTCGCTGTTGCTATACGCTGCCTTTGTGTGAGTTTTTGCACGCAGTAGGTAAGCAAGTGCTCGTGAGCTGTGATCTCCACTGCCTCGTGGACATACATTTATAAAGAATGGTCAGAACCGAGGCTTCTGTGCAGTTAACGCGAAAACAAGGTTGCACACAGACTCGTCCCCAACATTCAAGCCTACGTCGCTGCTCCTTCTGCCCTTTTATATATAGAACAAATTGTGGTAAGACATGCAGGCTGCAGGCGGTGACGCGTCGCTGTTGCTATACGCTGGCTTTGAGTGAGGTTTTGCACGCAGTAGGATAGCAAGAGCTCGTGAGCTGTGATTTCTACTGCCTCGAGGACATACATTTATAAAGAATGGTCAGAACCGAGGCATCTGTGCAGCTAACGCGAAAACAAGGTTGCACACAGACTCGTCCCCAACATTCAAGCCTACGTCGCTGCTCCTTCTGCCCTTTTATATATTGTACAAATTGTAGTAAGACATGCAGGGGCTGCTGGCGGTGACGCGTCGCTGTTGCTATACGCTGGCTTTGTGTGAGTTTTTGCACGCAGTAGGTAAGCAAGTGCTCGTGAGCTGTGATCTCCACTGCCTCGTGGACATACATTTATAAAGAATGGTCAGAACCGAGGCTTCTGTGCAGTTAACGCGAAAACAAGGTTGCACACATACTCGTCCCCAACTTTCAAGCCTACGTCGCTGCTCTTTCTGCCGTTTTAGATATTGTACAAATTGTAGTTAGAGATGCAGGGGCTGCTGGAGGGGACGCGTCGCTGTTGCTATATGCTGGCTTTGTATGAGTTTTTGAACGCAGTAGGCTAGCAAGAACTCGTGAGCTGTGATTTCAACTGCCTCGAGGACATATATTTATGAAGAATGGTCAGAACCGAGGCATCTGTGCAGTTAACACGAAAACAAGGTTGCACAAAGACTCGTCCCCAACTTTCAAGCCTACGTCGCTGCTCCTTCTGCCCTGTTATATATTGTACAAATTGTAGTAAGACATGCAGGGGCTGCTGGCGGTGACGCGTCGCTGTTGCTATACGCTGGCTTTGAGTGAGTTTTTGCAAGCAGTAGGTAAGCAAGTGCTCGTGTGCTGTGATTTCTACTGCCTCGAGGACATACATTTATGAAGAATGGTCAGAACCGAGGCTTCTGTGCAGTTAACGCGAAAACAAGGTTGCACACAGACTCGTCCCCAACTTTCAAGCCTACGTCGCTGCTCCTTCTGCCCTTTCATATATTGTACAAATTGTAGTAAGACATGCAGGGGCTGCTGGCGGTGACGCGTCGCTGTTGCTATCCGCTGGCTTTGTGTGAGTTTTTACACGCAGTAGGCTAGCAAGAGCTCGTGAGCTGTGATTTCTACTTCCTCGAGGACAAATATTTATGAAGAATGGTCAGAACCGAGGCTTCTGTGCAGTTAACGCGAAAGCAAGGTTGCACACAGACTCGTCCCCAACTTTCAAGCCTACGTCACTGCTCTTTCTGCCGTTTTAGATATTGTACAAATTGTAGTTAGAGACGCAGGGGCTGCTGGTGGTGACACGTCGCTGTTGCTATACGCTGGCTTTGAGTGAGTTTTTGCACGCAGTAGGTAAGCAAGTGCTGGTGAGCTGTGATTTCCACTGCCTCGAGGACATACATTTATGAAGAATGGTCAGAACCGAGGCTTCTGTGGAGTTAACGCGAAAACAGCGTTGCACACAGACTCGTCACCAACTTTCAAGCCTACGTCGCTGCTCCTTCTGCCCTTTTATATATAGTACAAATTCTAGTAAGACATGCAGGCTGCTGGCGGTGACGCGTCGCTGTTGCTATACGCTGGCTTTGAGTGAGTTTTTGCAAGCAGTAGGTAAGCAAGTGCTCGTGAGCTGTGATTTCTACTGCCTCGAGGACATACATTTATGAAGAATGGTCAGAACCGAGGCTTCTGTGCAGTTAACGCGAAAACAAGGTTGCACACAGACTCGTCCCCAACTTTCAAGCCTACGTCGCTGCTCCTTCTGCCCTTTTATATTTTGTACATATTGTAGTAAGACATGCAGGGGCTGCTGGCGGTGACGCGTCGCTGTTGCTATACGCTGGCGTTGTGTGAGTTTTTGCACGCAGTAGGATAGCAAGAGCTCGTGAGCTGTGATTTCTACTGCCTCGTGGACATACATTTACAAAGAATGGTCAGAACCGAGCCTTCTGTGCAGTTAACGCGAAAACAAGGTTGCACACGGACTCGTCCCCAACTTTCAAGCCTAGGTCGCTGCTCCTTCTGCACTTTTACATATTGTAGAAATTGTAGTTAGAGATGCAGGGGCTGCTGGTGGGGACGCGTCGCTTTTGCTATACGCTGTCTTTGTGTGAGTGTTTGCACGCAGTAGGATAGCAAGAGCTCGTGAGCTGTGATTTCTACTGCCTCGAGGACATACATTTATAAAGAATGGTCAGAACCGAGGCATCTGTGCAGCTAACGCGAAAACAAGGTTGCACACAGACTCGTCCCCAACATTCAAGCCTACGTCGCTGCTCCTTCTGCCCTTTTATATATTGTACAAATTGTAGTAAGACATGCAGGGGCTGCTGGCGGTGACGCGTCGCTGTTGCTATACGCTGGCTTTGTGTGAGTTTTTGCACGCAGTAGGTAAGCAAGTGCTCGTGAGCTGTGATCTCCACTGCCTCGTGGACATACATTTATAAAGAATGGTCAGAACCGAGGCTTCTGTGCAGTTAACGCGAAAACAAGGTTGCACACAGACTCGTCCCCAACTTTCAAGCCTACGTCGCTGCTCCTTCTGCCCTTTTATATATAGAACAAATTGTGGTAAGACATGCAGGCTGCTGGCGGTGACGCGTCGCTGTTGCTATACGCTGGCTTTGAGTGAGTTTTTGCACGCAGTAGGCTAGCAAGTGCTCGTGAGCTGTGATTTCTACTGCCCCGAGGACATTCATTTATGAAGAATGGTCAGAACCGAGGCTTCTGTGCAGTTAACGCGAAAACAAGGTTGCACACAGACGCGTCCCCAACTTTCAAGCCTACGTCGTTGCTCCTTCTGCCCTTTTATATATAGTACAAATTGTAGTAAGACATGCAGGCTGCAGGCGGTGACGCGTCGCTGTTGCTATACGCTGGCTTTGAGTGAGGTTTTGCACGCAGTAGGATAGCAAGAGCTCGTGAGCTGTGATTTCTACTGCCTCGAGGACATACATTTATAAAGAATGGTCAGAGCCGAGGCATCTGTGCAGCTAACGCGAAAACAAGGTTGCACACAGACTCGTCCCCAACATTCAAGCCTACGTCGCTGCTCCTTCTGCCCTTTTATATATTGTACAAATTGTAGTAAGACATGCAGGGGCTGCTGGCGGTGACGCGTCGCTGTTGCTATACGCTGGCTTTGTGTGAGTTTTTGCACGCAGTAGGTAAGCAAGTGCTCGTGAGCTGTGATCTCCACTGCCTCGTGGACATACATTTATGAAGAATGGTCAGAACCGAGGCTTCTGTGCAGTTAACGCGAAAACAAGGTTGCACACATACTCGTCCCCAACTTTCAAGCCTACGTCGCTGCTCTTTCTGCCCTTTTAGATATTGTACAAATTGTAGTTAGAGATGCAGGGGCTGCTGGAGGGGACGCGTCGCTGTTGCTATACGCTGGCTTTGTATGAGTTTTTGAACGCAGTAGGCTAGCAAGAACTCGTGAGCTGTGATTTCAACTGCCTCGAGGACATATATTTATGAAGAATGGTCAGAACCGAGGCATCTGTGCAGTTAACGCGAAAACAAGGTTGCACAAAGACTCGTCCCCAACTTTCAAGCCTACGTCGCTGCTCCTTCTGCCCTTTTATATATTGTACAAATTGTAGTAAGACATGCAGGGGCTGCTGGCGGTGACGCGTCGCTGTTGCTATACGCTGGCGTTGTGTGAGTTTTTGCACGCAGTAGGATAGCAAGAGCTCGTGAGCTGTGATTTCTACTGCCTCGAGGACATACATTTATAAAGAATGGTCAGAACCGAGGCATCTGTGCAGTTAACGCGAAAACAAGGTTGCACACAGACTCGCCCTCAACATTCAATCCTACGTCGCTGCTCCTTCTGCCCTTTTATATATTGTACAAATTGTAGTAAGACATGCAGGGGCTGCTGGCGGTGACGCGTCGCTGTTGCTATACGCTGGCTTTGTGTGAGTTTTTGCACGCAGTAGGTAAGCAAGTGCTCGTGAGCTGTGATCTCCACTGCCTCGTGGACATACATTTATAAAGAATGGTCAGAACCGAGCCTTCTGTGCAGTTAACGCGAAAACAAGGTTGCACACAGACTCGTCCCCAACTTTCAAGCCTACGTCGCTGCTCCTTCTGCCCTTTTATATATAGTACAAATTGTAGTAAGACATGCAGGCTGCTGGCGGTGACGCGTCGCTGTTGCTATACGCTGGCTTTGAGTGAGTTTTTGCACGCAGTAGGCTAGCAAGTGCTCGTGAGCTGTGATTTCTACTGCCCCGAGAACATGCATTTATGAAGAATGGTCAGAACCGAGGCTTCTGTGCAGTTAACGCGAAAACAAGGTTGCACAGAGACTCGTCCCCAACTTTCAAGCCTACGTCGTTGCTCCTTCTGCCCTTTTATATATAGTACAAATTGTAGTAAGACATGCAGGCTGCAGGCGGTGACGCGTCGCTGTTGCTATACGCTGGCTTTGAGTGAGTTTTTGCACGCAGTAGGTAAGCAAGTGCTCGTGAGCTGTGATCTCCACTGCCTCGTGGACATACATTTATAAAGAATGGTCAGAACCGAGGCTTCTGTGCAGTTAACGCGAAAACAAGGTTGCACACATACTCGTCCCCAACTTTCAAGCCTACGTCGCTGCTCTTTCTGCCCTTTTAGATATTGTACAAATTGTAGTTAGAGATGCAGGGGCTGCTGGAGGGTACGCGTCGCTGTTGCTATACGCTGGCTTTGTGTGAGTTTTTGCACGCAGTAGGTAAGCAAGTGCTCGTGAGCTGTGATCTCCACTGCCTCGTGGACATACATTTATAAAGAATGGTCAGAACCGAGGCTTCTGTGCAGTTAACGCGAAAACAAGGTTGCACACATACTCGTCCCCAACTTTCAAGCCTACGTCGCTGCTCTTTCTGCCCTTTTAGATATTGTACAAATTGTAGTTAGAGATGCAGGGGCTGCTGGAGGGGACGCGTCGCTGTTGCTATACGCTGGCTTTGTATGAGTTTTTGAACGCAGTAGGCTAGCAAGAACTCGTGAGCTGTGATTTCAACTGCCTCGAGGACATATATTTATGAAGAATGGTCAGAACCGAGGCATCTGTGCAGTTAACGCGAAAACAAGGTTGCACAAAGACTCGTCCCCAATTTTCAAGCCTACGTCGCTGCTCCTTCTGCCCTTTTATATATTGTACAAATTGTAGTAAGACATGCAGGGGCTGCTGGCGGTGACGCGTCGCTGTTGCTATACGCTGGCGTTGTGTGAGTTTTTGCACGCAGTAGGATAGCAAGAGCTCGTGAGCTGTGATTTCTACTGCCTCGAGGACATACATTTATAAAGAATGGTCAGAACCGAGGCATCTGTGCAGTTAACGCGAAAACAAGGTTGCACACAGACTCGCCCTCAACATTCAATCCTACGTCGCTGCTCCTTCTGCCCTTTTATATATTGTACAAATTGTAGTAAGACATGCAGGGGCTGCTGGCGGTGACGCGTCGCTGTTGCTATACGCTGGCTTTGTGTGAGTTTTTGCACGCAGTAGGTAAGCAAGTGCTCGTGAGCTGTGATCTCCACTGCCTCGTGGACATACATTTATAAAGAATGGTCAGAACCGAGGCTTCTGTGCAGTTAACGCGAAAACAAGGTTGCACACATACTCGTCCCCAACTTTCAAGCCTACGTCGCTGCTCTTTCTGCCCTTTTAGATATTGTACAAATTGTAGTTAGAGATGCAGGGGCTGCTGGAGGGGACGCGTCGCTGTTGCTATACGCTGGCTTTGTATGAGTTTTTGAACGCAGTAGGCTAGCAAGAACTCGTGAGCTGTGATTTCAACTGCCTCGAGGACATATATTTATGAAGAATGGTCAGAACCGAGGCATCTGTGCAGTTAACGCGAAAACAAGGTTGCACAAAGACTCGTCCCCAACTTTCAAGCCTACGTCGCTGCTCCTTCTGCCCTTTTATATATTGTACAAATTGTAGTAAGACATGCAGGGGCTGCTGGCGGTGACGCGTCGCTGTTGCTATACGCTGGCGTTGTGTGAGTTTTTGCACGCAGTAGGATAGCAAGAGCTCGTGAGCTGTGATTTCTACTGCCTCGAGGACATACATTTATAAAGTATGGTCAGAACCGAGGCATCTGTGCAGTTAACGCGAAAACAAGGTTGCACACAGACTCGCCCTCAACATTCAATCCTACGTCGCTGCTCCTTCTGCCCTTTTATATATTGTACAAATTGTAGTAAGACATGCAGGGGCTGCTGGCGGTGACGCGTCGCTGTTGCTATACGCTGGCTTTGTGTGAGTTTTTGCACGCAGTAGGTAAGCAAGTGCTCGTGAGCTGTGATCTCCACTGCCTCGGGGACATACATTTATAAAGAATGGTCAGAACCGAGCCTTCTGTGCAGTTAACGCGAAAACAAGGTTGCACACAGACTCGTCCCCAACTTTCAAGCCTACGTCGCTGCTCCTTCTGCCCTTTTATATATAGTACAAATTGTAGTAAGACATGCAGGCTGCTGGCGGTGACGCGTCGCTGTTGCTATACGCTGGCTTTGAGTGAGTTTTTGCACGCAGTAGGCTAGCAAGTGCTCGTGAGCTGTGATTTCTACTGCCCCGAGGACATGCATTTATGAAGAATGGTCAGAACCGAGGCTTCTGTGCAGTTAACGCGAAAACAAGGTTGCACAGAGACTCGTCCCCAACTTTCAAGCCTACGTCGTTGCTCCTTCTGCCCTTTTATATATAGTACAAATTGTAGTAAGACATGCAGGCTGCAGGCGGTGACGCGTCGCTGTTGCTATACGCTGGCTTTGAGTGAGTTTTTGCACGCAGTAGGTAAGCAAGTGCTCGTGAGCTGTGATCTCCACTGCCTCGTGGACATACATTTATAAAGAATGGTCAGAACCGAGGCTTCTGTGCAGTTAACGCGAAAACAAGGTTGCACACATACTCGTCCCCAACTTTCAAGCCTACGTCGCTGCTCTTTCTGCCCTTTTAGATATTGTACAAATTGTAGTTAGAGATGCAGGGGCTGCTGGAGGGGACGCGTCGCTGTTGCTATACGCTGGCTTTGTGTGAGTTTTTGCACGCAGTAGGTAAGCAAGTGCTCGTGAGCTGTGATCTCCACTGCCTCGTGGACATACATTTATAAAGAATGGTCAGAACCGAGGCTTCTGTGCAGTTAACGCGAAAACAAGGTTGCACACATACTCGTCCCCAACTTTCAAGCCTACGTCGCTGCTCTTTCTGCCCTTTTAGATATTGTACAAATTGTAGTTAGAGATGCAGGGGCTGCTGGAGGGGACGCGTCGCTGTTGCTATACGCTGGCTTTGTATGAGTTTTTGAACGCAGTAGGCTAGCAAGAACTCGTGAGCTGTGATTTCAACTGCCTCGAGGACATATATTTATGAAGAATGGTCAGAACCGAGGCATCTGTGCAGTTAACGCGAAAACAAGGTTGCACAAAGACTCGTCCCCAATTTTCAAGCCTACGTCGCTGCTCCTTCTGCCCTTTTATATATTGTACAAATTGTAGTAAGACATGCAGGGGCTGCTGGCGGTGACGCGTCGCTGTTGCTATACGCTGGCGTTGTGTGAGTTTTTGCACGCAGTAGGATAGCAAGAGCTCGTGAGCTGTGATTTCTACTGCCTCGAGGACATACATTTATAAAGAATGGTCAGAACCGAGGCATCTGTGCAGTTAACGCGAAAACAAGGTTGCACACAGACTCGCCCTCAACATTCAATCCTACGTCGCTGCTCCTTCTGCCCTTTTATATATTGTACAAATTGTAGTAAGACATGCAGGGGCTGCTGGCGGTGACGCGTCGCTGTTGCTATACGCTGGCTTTGTGTGAGTTTTTGCACGCAGTAGGTCAGCAAGTGCTCGTGAGCTGTGATCTCCACTGCCCCGTGGACATACATTTATAAAGAATGGTCAGAACCGAGCCTTCTGTGCAGTTAACGCGAAAACAAGGTTGCACACAGACTCGTCCCCAACTTTCAAGCCTACGTCGCTGCTCCTTCTGCATTTTTATATATAGTACAAATTGTAGTAAGACATGGAGGCTGCTGGCGGTGACGCGTCGCTGTTGCTATACGCTGGCTTTGAGTGAGTTTTTGCACGCAGTAGGCTAGCAAGTGCTCGTGAGCTGTGATTTCTACTGCCCCGAGGACATGCATTTATGAAGAACGGTCAGAACCGAGGCTTCTGTGCAGTTAACGCGAAAACAAGGTTGCACAGAGACTCGTCCCCAACTTTCAAGCCTACGTCGTTGCTCCTTCTGCCCTTTTATATATAGTACAAATTGTAGTAAGACATGCAGGCTGCAGGCGGTGACGCGTCGCTGTTGCTATACGCTGGCTTTGAGTGAGTTTTTGCATGCAGTAGGTAAGCAAGTGCTGGTGAGCTGTGATTTCTACTGCCTCGAGGACATACATTTATGAAGAATGGTCAGAACCGAGGCTTCTGTGGAGTTAACGCGAAAACAGCGTTGCACACAGACTCGTCACCAACTTTCAAGCCTACGTCGCTGCTCCTTCTGCCCTTTTATATATAGTACAAATTCTAGTAAGACATGCAGGCTGCTGGCGGTGACGCGTCGCTGTTGCTATACGCTGGCTTTGAGTGAGTTTTTGCAAGCAGTAGGTAAGCAAGTGCTCGTGAGCTGTGATTTCTACTGCCTCGAGGACATACATTTATGAAGAATGGTCAGAACCGAGGCTTCTGTGCAGTTAACGCGAAAACAAGGTTGCACACAGACTCGTCCCCAACTTTCAAGCCTACGTCGCTGCTCCTTCTGCCCTTTTATATATTGTACAAATTGTAGTAAGACATGCAGGGGCTGCTGGCGGTGACGCGTCGCTGTTGCTATACGCTGGCGTTGTGTGAGTTTTTGCACGCAGTAGGATAGCAAGAGCTCGTGAGCTGTGATTTCTACTGCCTCGTGGACATACATTTACAAAGAATGGTCAGAAGCGAGCCTTCTGTGCAGTTAACGCGAAAACAAGGTTGCACACGGACTCGTCCCCAACTTTCAAGCCTAGGTCGCTGCTCCTTCTGCACTTTTACATATTGTAGAAATTGTAGTTAGAGATGCAGGGGCTGCTGGTGGGGACGCGTCGCTGTTGCTATACGCTGTCTTTGTGTGAGTGTTTGCACGCAGTAGGATAGCAAGAACTCGTGAGCTGTGATTTCTACTGCCTCGAGGACATACATTTATAAAGAATGGTCAGAACCGAGGCATCTGTGCAGCTAACGCGAAAACAAGGTTGCACACAGACTCGTCCCCAACATTCAAGCCTACGTCGCTGCTCCTTCTGCCCTTTTATATATTGTACAAATTGTAGTAAGACATGCAGGGGCTGCTGGCGGTGACGCGTCGCTGTTGCTATACGCTGGCTTTGTGTGAGTTTTTGCACGCAGTAGGTAAGCAAGTGCTCGTGAGCTGTGATCTCCACTGCCTCGTGGACATACATTTATAAAGAATGGTCAGAACCGAGGCTTCATTGCAGTTAACGCGAAAACAAGGTTGCACACAGACTCGTCCCCAACTTTCAAGCCTACGTCGCTGCTCCTTCTGCCCTTTTATATATAGAACAAAATGTGGTAAGACATGCAGGCTGCTGGCGGTGACGCGTCGCTGTTGCTATACGCTGGCTTTGAGTGAGTTTTTGCGCGCAGTAGGCTAGCAAGTGCTCGTGAGCTGTGATTTCTACTGCCCCGAGGACATTCATTTATGAAGAATGGTCAGAACCGAGGCTTCTGTGCAGTTAACGCGAAAACAAGGTTGCACACAGACTCGTCCCCAACATTCAAGCCTACGTCGCTGCTCCTTCTGCCCTTTTATATATTGTACAAATTGTAGTAAGACATGCAGGGGCTGCTGGCGGTGACGCGTCGCTGTTGCTATACGCTGGCTTTGTGTGAGTTTTTGCACGCAGTAGGTAAGCAAGTGCTCGTGAGCTGTGATCTCCACTGCCTCGTGGACATACATTTATAAAGAATGGTCAGAACCGAGGCTTCTGTGCAGTTAACGCGAAAACAAGGTTGCACACAGACGCGTCCCCAACTTTCAAGCCTACGTCGTTGCTCCTTCTGCCCTTTTATATATAGTACATATTGTAGTAAGACATGCAGGCTGCAGGCGGTGACGCGTCGCTGTTGCTATACGCTGGCTTTGAGTGAGGTTTTGCACGCAGTAGGTAAGCAAGTGCTCGTGAGCTGTGATTTCTACTGCCTCGAGGACATACATTTATGAAGAATGGTCAGAACCGAGGCTTCTGTGCAGTTAACGCGAAAAACAAAGTTGCACACAGACTCGTCCCCAACTTTCAAGCCTACGTCGCTGCTCCTTCTGCCCTTTTATATATAGTACAAATTGTAGTAAGACATGCAGGCTGCAGGCAGTGACGCGTCGCTGTTGCTATACGCTGGCTTTGAGTAAGTTTTTGCAAGCAGTAGGTAAGCAAGTGCTCGTGAGCTGTGATTTCTACTGCCTCATGGACATACATTTATAAAGAATGGTCAGAACCGAGGCTTCTGTGCAGTTAACGCGAAAACAAGGTTGCACACAGACTCGTCCCCAACTTTCAAGCCTACGTCGCTGCTCCTTCTGCCCTTTTATATATTGTACAAATTGTAGTAAGACATGCAGGGGCTGCTGGCGGTGACGCGTCGCTGTTGCTATGCGCTGGCTTTGTGTGAGTTTTTGCACGCAGTAGGTAAGCAAGTGCTCGTGAGCTGTGATCTCCACTGCCTCCTGGACATACATTTATAAAGAATGGTCAGAACCGAGGCTTCTGTGCAGTTAACGCGAAAACAAGGTTGCACACAGACTCGTCCCCAACTTTCAAGCCTACGTCGCTGCTCCTTCTGCCCTTTTATATATAGTACAAATTGTGGTAAGACATGCAGGCTGCTGGCGGTGACGCGTCGCTGTTGCTATACGCTGGCTTTGAGTGAGTTTTTGCACGCAGTAGGCTAGCAAGTGCTCCTGAGCTGTGATTTCTACTGCCCCGAAGACATTCATTTATGAAGAATGGTCAGAACCGAGGCTTCTGTGCAGTTAACGCGAAAACAAGGTTGCACACAGACTCGTCCCCAACTTTCAAGCCTACGTCGTTGCTCCTTCTGCCCTTTTATATATAGTACAAATTGTAGTAAGACATGCAGTCTGCAGGCGGTGACGCGTCGCTGTTGCTATACGCTGGCTTTGAGTGAGTTTTTGCAAGCAGTAGGTAAGCAAGAGCTCGTCAGCTGTGATTTCTACTGCCTCGTGGACATACATTTATAAAGAATGGTCAGAACCGAGCCTTCTGTGCAGTTAACGCGAAAACAAGGTTGCACACAGACTCGTCCCCAACTTTCAAGCCTAGGTCGCTGCTCCTTCTGCCCTTTTATATATTGTAGAAATTGTAGTTAGAGATGCAGGGGCTGCTGGTGGGGACGCGTCGCTGTTGCTATACGCTGGCTTTGTGTGAGTTTTTGAACGCAGTAGGCTAGCAAGAGCTCGTGAGCTGTGATTTCAACTGCCTCGAGGACATATATTTATGAAGAATGGTCAGAACCGAGGCATCTGTGCAGTTAACGCGAAAACAAGGTTGCACAAAGACTCGTCCCCAACTTTCAAGCCTACGTCGCTGCTCCTTCTGCCCTTTTATATATTGTACAAATTGTAGTAGGACATGCAGGGGCTGCTGGCGGTGACGCGTCGCTGTTGCTATCCGCTGGCTTTGTGTGAGTTTTTACACGCAGTAGGCTAGCAAGAGCACGTGAGCTGTGCTTTCTACTGCCTCGAGGACATATATTTATGAAGAATGGTCATAACTGAGGCTTCTGTGCAGTTAACGCGAAAACAAGGTTGCACACAGACTCGTCCGCAACTTTCAAGCCTACGTCGCTGCTCCTTCAGCCCTTTTATATATTGTACGAATTGTAGTAAGACATGAAGGGGCTGCTGGCGGTGACGCGTCGCTGTTGCTATACGCTGGCTTTGTGTTAGTTTTGTCACGCACTAGGCTAGCAAGAGCTCGTGAGCTGTGATTTCTACTGCCTCGAGGACAAATATTTATGAAGAATGGTCAGAACAGAGGCTTCTGTGCAGTTAACGCGAAAGCAAGGTTGCACACAGACTCGTCTCCAACTTTCAAGCCTACGTCACTGCTCTTTCTGCCGTTTTAGATATTGTACAAATTGTAGTTAGAGATGCAGGGGCTGCTGGTGGTGACGCGTCGCTGTTGCTATACGCTGACTTTGTGTGAGTTTTTGCACGCAGTAGGCTAGCAAGAGCTCGTGAGCTGTGATTTCAACTGCTTCGAGGACAAATATTTACGAAGAATGGTCAGAATCGTGGCTTCTATGCCGTTAACGCGAAAACAAGGTTGCACACAGACTCGTCCTTAACTTTCAAGCGTACGTCGCTGCTCCTTCTGTCCTTTTAGATAATGTACAAATTGTAGTTAGAGATGCAGGGTCTGCTGGCGGTGACGCGTCGCTGTTGCTATACGCTGGCTTTGTTTAAGTTTTTGCACGCAGTAGGATAGCAAGAGCTCGTGAGCTGTGATTTCAACTGCCTTGAGGACAAATATTTATGAAGAATGGTCAGAACCGAGGCTTTCTGTGCAGTTAACGCGAAAGCAAGGTTGCACACAGACTCATCCCCAACTTTCAAGCCTACGTCGCTGCTCTTTCTGCCCTTTTAGATATTGTACAAATTGTAGTTAGAGATGCAGGGGCTGCTGGTGGGGACGCGTCGCTGTTGCTATACGCTGGCTTTGTGTGAGTTTTTGAACGCAGTAGGCTAGCAAGACCTCGTCAGCTGTGATTTCAACTGCCTCGAGGACATATATTTATGAAGAATGGTCACAACCGAGGCATCTGTACAGTTAACGCGAAAACAAGGTTGCACAAAGACTCGTCCCCAACTTTCAAGCCTACGTCGCTGCTCCTTCTGCCCTTTTATATATTGTACAAATTGTAGTAAGACATGCAGGGGCTGCTGGCGGTGACGCGTCGCTGTTGCTATACGCTGGCATTGTGTGAGTTTTTGCACGCAGTAGGATAGCAAGAGCTCGTGAGCTGTGATTTCTACTGCCTCGAGGACATACATTTATAAAGAATGGTCAGAACCGAGGCATCTGTGCAGTTAACGCGAAAACAAGGTTGCACACAGGCTCGTCCCCAACATTCAAGCCTACGTCGCTGCTCCTTCTGCCCTTTTATATATTGTACAAATTGTAGTAAGACATGCAGGGGCTGCAGGCGGTGACGCGTCGCTGTTGCTATACGCTGGCTTTGTGTGAGTTTTTGCACGCAGTAGGTAAGCAAGTGCTCGTGAGCTGTGATCTCCACTGCCTCGTGGACATACATTTATAAAGAATTGTCAGAACCGAGGCTTCTGTGCAGTTAACGCGAAAACAAGCTTGCACACAGACTCGTCCCCAACTTTCAAGCCTACGTCGTTGCTCCTTCTGCCCTTTTATATATAGTACAAATTGTAGTAAGACATGCAGGCTGCAGGCGGTGACGCGTCGCTGTTGCTATACGCTGGCTTTGAGTGAGTTTTTGCACGCAGTAGGTAAGCAAGTGCTCGTGAGCTGTGATTTCTACTGCCTCGAGGACATACATTTATGAAGAATGGTCAGAACCGAGGCTTCTGTGCAGTTAACGCGAAAACAACGTTGCACACAGACTCGTCCCCAACTTTCAAGCCTACGTCACTGCTCCTTCTGCCCTTTTATATATAGTACAAATTGTAGTAAGACATGCAGGCTGCAGGCGGTGACGCGTCGCTGTTGCTATACGCTGGCTTTGAGTGAGTTTTTGCAAGCAGTAGGTAAGCAAGTGCTCGTGAGCTGTGATTTCTACTGCCTCGAGGACATACATTTATGAAGAATGGTCAGAACCGAGGCTTCTGTGCAGTTAACGCGAAAACAAGGTTGCACACAGACTCGTCCCCAACTTTCAAGCCTACGTCGCTGCTCCTTCTGCCCTTTCATATATTGTACAAATTGTAGTAAGACATGCAGGGGCTGCTGGCGGTGACGCGTCGCTGTTGCTATCCGCTGGCTTTGTGTGAGTTTTTACACGCAGTAGGCTAGCAAGAGCTCGTGAGCCGTGATTTCTACTTCCTCGAGGACAAATATTTATGAAGAATGGTCAGAACCGAGGCTTCTGTGCAGTTAACGCGAAAGCAAGGTTGCACACAGACTCGTCCCCAACTTTCAAGCCTACGTCACTGCTCTTTCTGCCGTTTTAGATATTGTACAAATTGTAGTTAGAGACGCAGGGGCTGCTGGTGGTGACGCGTCGCTGTTGCTATACGCTGACTTTGTGTGAGTTTTTGCACGCAGTAGGCTAGCAAGAGCTCGTGAGCTGTGATTTCAACTGCCTCGAGGACAAATATTTATGAAGAATGGTCAGAACCGAGGCTTTCTGTGCAGTTAACGCGAAAGCAAGGTTGCACACAGACTCGTCCCCAACATTCAATCCTACGTCGCTGCTCCTTCTGCCCTTTTATATATTGTACAAATTGTAGTAAGACATGCAGGGGCTGCTGGCGGTGACGCGTCGCTGTTGCTATACGCTGGCTTTGTGTGAGTTTTTGCACGCAGTAGGTAAGCAAGTGCTCGTGAGCTGTGATCTCCACTGCCTCGTGGACATACATTTATAAAGAATGGTCAGAACCGAGGCTTCTGTGCAGTTAACGCGAAAACAAGGTTGCACACAGACTCGTCCCCAACTTTCAAGCCTACGTCGCTGCTCCTTCTGCCCTTTTATATATAGTACAAATTGTAGTAAGACATGCAGGCTGCAGGCGGTGACGCGTCGCTGTTGCTATACGCTGGCTTTGAGTGAGTTTTTGCACGCAGTAGGTAAGCAAGTGCTGGTGAGCTGTGATTTCTACTGCCTCGAGGACATACATTTATGAAGAATGGTCAGAACCGAGGCTTCTGTGCAGTTAACGCGAAAACTGCGTTGCACACAGACTCGTCACCAACTTTCAAGCCTACGTCGCTGCTCCTTCTGCCCTTTTATATATAGTAAAAATTCTAGTAAGACATGCAGGCTGCTGGCGGTGACGCGTCGCTGTTGCTATACGCTGGCTTTGAGTGAGTTTTTGCAAGCAGTAGGTAAGCAAGTGCTCGTGAGCTGTGATTTCTACTGCCTCGAGGACATACATTTATGAAGAATGGTCAGAACCGAGGCTTCTGTGCAGTTAACGCGAAAACAAGGTTGCACACAGACTCGTCCCCAACTTTCAAGCCTACGTCGCTGCTCCTTCTGCCCTTTTATATATTGTACAAATTGTAGTAAGACATGCAGGGGCTGCTGGCGGTGACGCGTCGCTGTTGCTATACGCTGGCGTTGTGTGAGTTTTTGCACGCAGTAGGATAGCAAGAGCTCGTGAGCTGTGATTTCTACTGCCTCGTGGACATACATTTACATAGAATGGTCAGAACCGAGCCTTCTGTGCAGTTAACGCGAAAACAAGGTTGCACACGGACTCGACCCCAACTTTCAAGCCTAGGTCGCTGCTCCTTCTACACTTTTACATATTGTAGAAATTGTAGTTAGAGATGCAGGGGCTGCTGGTGGGGACGCGTCGCTGTTGCTATACGCTGTCTTTGTGTGAGTTTTTGAACGCAGTAGGATAGCAAGATCTCGTGAGCTGTGATTTCAACTGCCTCAGAGACAAATATTTATGAAGAATGGTCAGAACCGAGGCTTTCTGTGCAGTTAACGCGAAAGCAAGGTTGCACACAGACTCGTCCCCAACTTTCAAGCCTACGTCGCTGCTCTTTCTGCCCTTTTAGATATTGTACAAATTGTAGTTAGAGATGCGGGGGCTGCTGGTGGGGACGCGTCGCTGTTGCTATACGCTGGCTTTGTGTGAGTTTTTGAACGCAGTAGGCTAGCAAGAGCTCGTGAGCTGTGATTTCAACTGCCTCGAGGACATATACTTATGAAGAATGGTCAGAACCGAGGCATCTGTGCAGTTAACGCGAAAACAAGGTTGCACAAAGACTCGTCCCCAACTTTCAAGCCTACGTCGCTGCTCCTTCTGCCCTTTTATATATTGTACAAATTGTAGTAAGACATGCAGGGGCTGCTGGCGGTGACGCGTCGCTGTTGCTATACGCTGGCGTTGTGTGAGTTTTTGCACGCAGTAGGATAGCAAGAGCTCGTGAGCTGTGATTTCTACTGCCTCGTGGACATACATTTACAAAGAATGGTCAGAACCGAGCCTTCTGTGCAGTTAACGCGAAAACAAGGTTGCACACGGACTCGTCCCCAACTTTCAAGCCTAGGTCGCTGCTCCTTCTACACTTTTACATATTGTAGAAATTGTAGTTAGAGATGCAGGGGCTGCTGGTGGGGACGCGTCGCTGTTGCTATACGCTGTCTTTGTGTGAGTTTTTGAACGCAGTAGGATAGCAAGATCTCGTGAGCAGTGATTTCAACTGCCTCAGAGACAAATATTTATGAAGAATGGTCAGAACCGAGGCTTTCTGTGCAGTTAACGCGAAAGCAAGGTTGCACACAGACTCGTCCCCAACTTTCAAGCCTACGTCGCTGCTCTTTCTGCCCTTTTAGATATTGTACAAATTGTAGTTAGAGATGCAGGTGCTGCTGGTGGGGACGCGTCGCTGTTGCTATACGCTGGCTTTGTGTGAGTTTTTGAACGCAGTAGGCTAGCAAGAGCTCGTGAGCTGTGATTTCAACTGCCTCGAGGACATATACTTATGAAGAATGGTCAGAACCGAGGCATCTGTGCAGTTAACGCGAAAACAAGGTTGCACAAAGACTCGTCCCCAACTTTCAAGCCTACGTCGCTGCTCCTTCTGCCCTTTTATATATTGTACAAATTGTAGTAAGACATGCAGGGGCTGCTGGCGGTGACGCGTCGCTGTTGCTATACGCTGGCGTTGTGTGAGTGTTTGCACGCAGTAGGATAGCAAGTGCTCGTGAGCTGTGATTTCTACTGCCTCGAGGACATACATTTATAAAGAATGGTCAGAACCGAGGCATCTGTGCAGCTTACGCGAAAACAAGGTTGCACACAGACTCGTCCCCAACATTGAAGCCTACGTCGCTGCTCCTTCTGCCCTTTTATATATTGTACAAATTGTAGTAAGACATGCAGGGGCTGCTGGCGGTGACGCGTCGCTGTTGCTATACGCTGGCTTTGTGTGAGTTTTTGCACGCAGTAGGTAAGCAAGTGCTCGTGAGCTGTGATCTCCACTGCCTCGTGGACATACATTTATAAAGAATGGTCAGAACCGAGGCTTCTGTGCAGTTAACGCGAAAACAAGGTTGCACACAGACTCGTCCCCAACTTTCAAGCCTACGTCGCTGCTCCTTCTGCCCTTTTATATATAGTACAAATTGTAGTAAGACATGCAGGCTGCAGGCGGTGACGCGTCGCTGTTGCTATACGCTGGCTTTGAGTGAGTTTTTGCACGCAGTAGGTAAGCAAGTGCTGGTGAGCTGTGATTTCTACTGCCTCGAGGACATACATTTATGAAGAATGGTCAGAACCGAGGCTTCTGTGCAGTTAACGCGAAAACTGCGTTGCACACAGACTCGTCACCAACTTTCAAGCCTACGTCGCTGCTCCTTCTGCCCTTTTATATATAGTAAAAATTCTAGTAAGACATGCAGGCTGCTGGCGGTGACGCGTCGCTGTTGCTAAACGCTGGCTTTGAGTGAGTTTTTGCAAGCAGTAGGTAAGCAAGTGCTCGTGAGCTGTGATTTCTACTGCCTCGAGGACATACATTTATGAAGAATGGTCAGAACCGAGGCTTCTGTGCAGTTAACGCGAAAACAAGGTTGCACACAGACTCGTCCCCAACTTTCAAGCCTACGTCGCTGCTCCTTCTGCCCTTTTATATATTGTACAAATTGTAGTAAGACATGCAGGGGCTGCTGGCGGTGACGCGTCGCTGTTGCTATACGCTGGCATTGTGTGAGTTTTTGCACGCAGTAGGATAGCAAGAGCTCGTGAGCTGTGATTTCTACTGCCTCGTGGACATACATTTACATAGAATGGTCAGAACCGAGCCTTCTGTGCAGTTAACGCGAAAACAAGGTTGCACACAGACTCGTCCCCAACTTTCAAGCCTACGTCGCTGCTCCTTCTGCCCTTTTATATATTGTACAAATTGTAGTAAGACATGCAGGGGCTGCTGGCGGTGACGCGTCGCTGTTGCTATACGCTGGCGTTGTGTGAGTTTTTGCACGCAGTAGGATAGCAAGAGCTCGTGAGCTGTGATTTCTACTGCCTCGTGGACATACATTTACATAGAATGGTCAGAACCGAGCCTTCTGTGCAGTTAACGCGAAAACTGTGTTGCACACAGACTCGTCCCCAACTTTCAAGCCTACGTCGCTGCTCTTTCTGCCCTTTTAGATATTGTACAAATTGTAGTTAGAGATGCGGGGGCTGCTGGTGGGGACGCGTCGCTGTTGCTATACGCTGGCTTTGTGTGAGTTTTTGAACGCAGTAGGCTAGCAAGAGCTCGTGAGCTGTGATTTCAACTGCCTCGAGGACATATACTTATGAAGAATGGTCAGAACCGAGGCATCTGTGCAGTTAACGCGAAAACAAGGTTGCACAAAGACTCGTCCCCAACTTTCAAGCCTACGTCGCTGCTCCTTCTGCCCTTTTATATATTGTACAAATTGTAGTAAGACATGCAGGGGCTGCTGGCGGTGACGCGTCGCTGTTGCTATACGCTGGCGTTGTGTGAGTTTTTGCACGCAGTAGGATAGCAAGAGCTCGTGAGCTGTGATTTCTACTGCCTCGTGGACATACATTTACAAAGAATGGTCAGAACCGAGCCTTCTGTGCAGTTAACGCGAAAACAAGGTTGCACACGGACTCGTCCCCAACTTTCAAGCCTAGGTCGCTGCTCCTTCTACACTTTTACATATTGTAGAAATTGTAGTTAGAGATGCAGGGGCTGCTGGTGGGGACGCGTCGCTGTTGCTATACGCTGTCTTTGTGTGAGTTTTTGAACGCAGTAGGATAGCAAGATCTCGTGAGCAGTGATTTCAACTGCCTCAGAGACAAATATTTATGAAGAATGGTCAGAACCGAGGCTTTCTGTGCAGTTAACGCGAAAGCAAGGTTGCACACAGACTCGTCCCCAACTTTCAAGCCTACGTCGCTGCTCTTTCTGCCCTTTTAGATATTGTACAAATTGTAGTTAGAGATGCAGGTGCTGCTGGTGGGGACGCGTCGCTGTTGCTATACGCTGGCTTTGTGTGAGTTTTTGAACGCAGTAGGCTAGCAAGAGCTCGTGAGCTGTGATTTCAACTGCCTCGAGGACATATACTTATGAAGAATGGTCAGAACCGAGGCATCTGTGCAGTTAACGCGAAAACAAGGTTGCACAAAGACTCGTCCCCAACTTTCAAGCCTACGTCGCTGCTCCTTCTGCCCTTTTATATATTGTACAAATTGTAGTAAGACATGCAGGGGCTGCTGGCGGTGACGCGTCGCTGTTGCTATACGCTGGCGTTGTGTGAGTGTTTGCACGCAGTAGGTAAGCAAGTGCTCGTGAGCTGTGATTTCTACTGCCTCGAGGACATACATTTATAAAGAATGGTCAGAACCGAGGCATCTGTGCAGTTAACGCGAAAACTGCGTTGCACACAGACTCGTCACCAACTTTCAAGCCTACGTCGCTGCTCCTTCTGCCCTTTTATATATAGTAAAAATTCTAGTAAGACATGCAGGCTGCTGGCGGTGACGCGTCGCTGTTGCTATACGCTGGCTTTGAGTGAGTTTTTGCAAGCAGTAGGTAAGCAAGTGCTCGTGAGCTGTGATTTCTACTGCCTCGAGGACATACATTTATGAAGAATGGTCAGAACCGAGGCTTCTGTGCAGTTAACGCGAAAACAAGGTTGCACACAGACTCGTCCCCAACTTTCAAGCCTACGTCGCTGCTCCTTCTGCCCTTTTATATATTGTACAAATTGTAGTAAGACATGCAGGGGCTGCTGGCGGTGACGCGTCGCTGTTGCTATACGCTGGCGTTGTGTGAGTTTTTGCACCCAGTAGGATAGCAAGAGCTCGTGAGCTGTGATTTCTACTGCCTCGTGGACATACATTTACATAGAATGGTCAGAACCGAGCCTTCTGTGCAGTTAACGCGAAAACAAGGTTGCACACGGACTCGACCCCAACTTTCAAGCCTAGGTCGCTGCTCCTTCTACACTTTTACATATTGTAGAAATTGTAGTTAGAGATGCAGGGGCTGCTGGTGGGGACGCGTCGCTGTTGCTATACGCTGTCTTTGTGTGAGTTTTTGAACGCAGTAGGATAGCAAGATCTCGTGAGCTGTGATTTCAACTGCCTCAGAGACAAATATTTATGAAGAATGGTCAGAACCGAGGCTTTCTGTGCAGTTAACGCGAAAGCAAGGTTGCACACAGACTCGTCCCCAACTTTCAAGCCTACGTCGCTGCTCTTTCTGCCCTTTTAGATATTGTACAAATTGTAGTTAGAGATGCAGGGGCTGCTGGTGGGGACGCGTCGCTGTTGCTATACGCTGGCTTTGTGTGAGTTTTTGAACGCAGTAGGCTAGCAAGAGCTCGTGAGCTGTGATTTCAACTGCCTCGAGGACATATACTTATGAAGAATGGTCAGAACCGAGGCATCTGTGCAGTTAACGCGAAAACAAGGTTGCACAAAGACTCGTCCCCAACTTTCAAGCCTACGTCGCTGCTCCTTCTGCCCTTTTATATATTGTACAAATTGTAGTAAGACATGCAGGGGCTGCTGGCGGTGACGCGTCGCTGTTGCTATACGCTGGCGTTGTGTGAGTTTTTGCACGCAGTAGGATAGCAAGAGCTCGTGAGCTGTGATTTCTACTGCCTCGTGGACATACATTTACAAAGAATGGTCAGAACCGAGCCTTCTGTGCAGTTAACGCGAAAACAAGGTTGCACACGGACTCGTCCCCAACTTTCAAGCCTAGGTCGCTGCTCCTTCTACACTTTTACATATTGTAGAAATTGTAGTTAGAGATGCAGGGGCTGCTGGTGGGGACGCGTCGCTGTTGCTATACGCTGTCTTTGTGTGAGTTTTTGAACGCAGTAGGATAGCAAGATCTCGTGAGCAGTGATTTCAACTGCCTCAGAGACAAATATTTATGAAGAATGGTCAGAACCGAGGCTTTCTGTGCAGTTAACGCGAAAGCAAGGTTGCACACAGACTCGTCCCCAACTTTCAAGCCTACGTCGCTGCTCTTTCTGCCCTTTTAGATATTGTACAAATTGTAGTTAGAGATGCAGGGGCTGCTGGTGGGGACGCGTCGCTGTTGCTATACGCTGGCTTTGTGTGAGTTTTTGAACGCAGTAGGCTAGCAAGAGCTCGTGAGCTGTGATTTCAACTGCCTCGAGGACATATACTTATGAAGAATGGTCAGAACCGAGGCATCTGTGCAGTTAACGCGAAAACAAGGTTGCACAAAGACTCGTCCCCAACTTTCAAGCCTACGTCGCTGCTCCTTCTGCCCTTTTATATATTGTACAAATTGTAGTAAGACATGCAGGGGCTGCTGGCGGTGACGCGTCGCTGTTGCTATACGCTGGCGTTGTGTGAGTGTTTGCACGCAGTAGGATAGCAAGTGCTCGTGAGCTGTGATTTCTACTGCCTCGAGGACATACATTTATAAAGAATGGTCAGAACCGAGGCATCTGTGCAGCTTACGCGAAAACAAGGTTGCACACAGACTCGTCCCCAACATTGAAGCCTACGTCGCTGCTCCTTCTGCCCTTTTATATATTGTACAAATTGTAGTAAGACATGCAGGGGCTGCTGGCGGTGACGCGTCGCTGTTGCTATACGCTGGCTTTGTGTGAGTTTTTGCACGCAGTAGGTAAGCAAGTGCTCGTGAGCTGTGATCTCCACTGCCTCGTGGACATACATTTATAAAGAATGGTCAGAACCGAGGCTTCTGTGCAGTTAACGCGAAAACAAGGTTGCACACAGACTCGTCCCCAACTTTCAAGCCTACGTCGCTGCTCCTTCTGCCCTTTTATATATAGAACAAATTGTGGTAAGACATGCAGGCTGCTGGCGGTGACGCGTCGCTGTTGCTATACGCTGGCTTTGAGTGAGTTTTTGCACGCAGTAGGTAAGCAAGTGCTGGTGAGCTGTGATTTCTACTGCCTCGAGGACATACATTTATGAAGAATGGTCAGAACCGAGGCTTCTGTGCAGTTAACGCGAAAACTGTGTTGCACACAGACTCGTCACCAACTTTCAAGCCTACGTCGCTGCTCCTTCTGCCCTTTTATATATAGTAAAAATTCTAGTAAGACATGCAGGCTGCTGGCGGTGACGCGTCGCTGTTGCTATACGCTGGCTTTGAGTGAGTTTTTGCAAGCAGTAGGTAAGCAAGTGCTCGTGAGCTGTGATTTCTACTGCCTCGAGGACATACATTTATGAAGAATGGTCAGAACCGAGGCTTCTGTGCAGTTAACGCGAAAACAAGGTTGCACACAGACTCGTCCCCAACTTTCAAGCCTACGTCGCTGCTCCTTCTGCCCTTTTATATATTGTACAAATTGTAGTAAGACATGCAGGGGCTGCTGGCGGTGACGCTTCGCTGTTGCTATACGCTGGCGTTGTGTGAGTTTTTGCACGCAGTAGGATAGCAAGAGCTCGTGAGCTGTGATTTCTACTGCCTCGTGGACATACATTTACATAGAATGGTCAGAACCGAGCCTTCTGTGCAGTTAACGCGAAAACTGTGTTGCACACAGACTCGTCCCCAACTTTCAAGCCTACGTCGCTGCTCTTTCTGCCCTTTTAGATATTGTACAAATTGTAGTTAGAGATGCGGGGGCTGCTGGTGGGGACGCGTCGCTGTTGCTATACGCTGGCTTTGTGTGAGTTTTTGAACGCAGTAGGATAGCAAGATCTCGTGAGCTGTGATTTCAACTGCCTCAGAGACAAATATTTATGAAGAATGGTCAGAACCGAGGCTTTCTGTGCAGTTAACGCGAAAGCAAGGTTGCACACAGACTCGTCCCCAACTTTCAAGCCTACGTCGCTGCTCTTTCTGCCCTTTTAGATATTGTACAAATTGTAGTTAGAGATGCAGGGGCTGCTGGTGGGGACGCGTCGCTGTTGCTATACGCTGGCTTTGTGTGAGTTTTTGAACGCAGTAGGCTAGCAAGAGCTCGTGAGCTGTGATTTCAACTGCCTCGGGGACATATACTTATGAAGAATGGTCAGAACCGAGGCATCTGTGCAGTTAACGCGAAAACAAGGTTGCACAAAGACTCGTCCCCAACTTTCAAGCCTACGTCGCTGCTCCTTCTGCCCTTTTATATATTGTACAAATTGTAGTAAGACATGCAGGGGCTGCTGGCGGTGACGCGTCGCTGTTGCTATACGCTGGCGTTGTGTGAGTTTTTGCACGCAGTAGGATAACAAGAGCTCGTGAGCTGTGATTTCTACTGCCTCGTGGACATACATTTACAAAGAATGGTCAGAACCGAGCCTTCTGTGCAGTTAACGCGAAAACAAGGTTGCACACGGACTCGTCCCCAACTTTCAAGCCTAGGTCGCTGCTCCTTCTACACTTTTACATATTGTAGAAATTGTAGTTAGAGATGCAGGGGCTGCTGGTGGGGACGCGTCGCTGTTGCTATACGCTGTCTTTGTGTGAGTTTTTGAACGCAGTAGGATAGCAAGATCTCGTGAGCAGTGATTTCAACTGCCTCAGAGACAAATATTTATGAAGAATGGTCAGAACCGAGGCTTTCTGTGCAGTTAACGCGAAAGCAAGGTTGCACACAGACTCGTCCCCAACTTTCAAGCCTACGTCGCTGCTCTTTCTGCCCTTTTAGATATTGTACAAATTGTAGTTAGAGATGCAGGGGCTGCTGGTGGGGACGCGTCGCTGTTGCTATACGCTGGCTTTGTGTGAGTTTTTGAACGCAGTAGGCTAGCAAGAGCTCGTGAGCTGTGATTTCAACTGCCTCGAGGACATATACTTATGAAGAATGGTCAGAACCGAGGCATCTGTGCAGTTAACGCGAAAACAAGGTTGCACAAAGACTCGTCCCCAACTTTCAAGCCTACGTCGCTGCTCCTTCTGCCCTTTTATATATTGTGCAAATTGTAGTAAGACATGCAGGGGCTGCTGGCGGTGACGCGTCGCTGTTGCTATACGCTGGCGTTGTGTGAGTGTTTGCACGCAGTAGGATAGCAAGTGCTCGTGAGCTGTGATTTCTACTGCCTCGAGGACATACATTTATAAAGAATGGTCAGAACCGAGGCATCTGTGCAGCTTACGCGAAAACAAGGTTGCACACAGACTCGTCCCCAACATTGAAGCCTACGTCGCTGCTCCTTCTGCCCTTTTATATATTGTACAAATTGTAGTAAGACATGCAGGGGCTGCTGGCGGTGACGCGTCGCTGTTGCTATACGCTGGCTTTGTGTGAGTTTTTGCACGCAGTAGGTAAGCAAGTGCTCGTGAGCTGTGATCTCCACTGCCTCGTGGACATACATTTATAAAGAATGGTCAGAACCGAGGCTTCTGTGCAGTTAACGCGAAAACAAGGTTGCACACAGACTCGTCCCCAACTTTCAAGCCTACGTCGCTGCTCCTTCTGCCCTTTTATATATAGAACAAATTGTGGTAAGACATGCAGGCTGCTGGCGGTGACGCGTCGCTGTTGCTATACGCTGGCTTTGAGTGAGTTTTTGCACGCAGTAGGCTAGCAAGTGCTCGTGAGCTGTGATTTCTACTGCCCCGAGGACATTCATTTATGAAGAATGGTCAGAACCGAGGCTTCTGTGCAGTTAACGCGAAAACAAGGTTGCACACAGACGCGTCCCCAACTTTCAAGCCTACGTCGTTACTCCTTCTGCCCTTTTATATATAGTACAAATTGTAGTAAGACATGCAGGCTGCAGGCGGTGACGCGTCGCTGTTGCTATACGCTGGCTTTGAGTGAGGTTTTGCACGCAGTAGGATAGCAAGAGCTCGTGAGCTGTGATTTCTACTGCCTCGAGGACATACACTTATAAAGAATGGTCAGAACCGAGGCATCTGTGCAGCTAACGCGAAAACAAGGTTGCACACAGACTCGTCCCCAACATTCAAGCCTACGTCGCTGCTCCTTCTGCCCTTTTATATATTGTACAAATTGTAGTAAGACATGCAGGGGCTGCTGGCGGTGACGCGTCGCTGTTGCTATACGCTGGCTTTGTGTGAGTTTTTGCACGCAGTAGGTAAGCAAGTGCTCGTGAGCTGTGATCTCCACTGCCTCGTGGACATACATTTATAAAGAATGGTCAGAACCGAGGCTTCTGTGCAGTTAACGCGAAAACAAGGTTGCACACAGACTCGTCCCCAACTTTCAAGCCTACGTCGCTGCTCCATCTGCCCTTTTATATATAGAACAAATTGTGGTAAGACATGCAGGCTGCTGGCGGTGACGCGTCGCTGTTGCTATACGCTGGCTTTGAGTGAGTTTTTGCACGCAGTAGGCTAGCAAGTGCTCGTGAGCTGTGATTTCTACTGCCCCGAGGACATTCATTTATGAAGAATGGTCAGAACCGAGGCTTCTGTGCAGTTAACGCGAAAACAAGGTTGCACACCGACGCGTCCCCAACTTTCAAGCCTAAGTCGTTGCTCCTTCTGCCCTTTTATATATAGTACAAATTGTAGTAAGACATGCAGGCTGCAGGCGGTGACGCGTCGCTGTTGCTATACGCTGGCTTTGAGTGAGGTTTTGCACGCAGTAGGTAAGCAAGTGCTCGTGAGCTGTGATTTCTACTGCCTCGAGGACATACATTTATGAAGAATGGTCAGAACCGAGGCTTCTGTGCAGTTAACGCGAAAACAACGTTGCACACAGACTCGTCCCCAACTTTCAAGCCTACGTCGCTGCTCCTTCTGCCCTTTTATATATTGTACAAATTGTAGTAAGACATGCAGGGGCTGCTGGCGGTGACGCGTCGCTGTTGCTATACGCTGGCTTTGTGTGAGTTTTTGCACGCAGTAGGATAGCAAGAGCTCGTGAGCTGTGATTTCTACTGCCTCGTGGACATACATTTACAAAGAATGGTCAGAACCGAGCCTTCTGTGCAGTTAACGCGAAAACAAGGTTGCACACGGACTCGTCCCCAACTTTCAAGCCTAGGTCGCTGCTCCTTCTGCACTTTTACATATTGTAGAAATTGTAGTTAGAGATGCAGGGGCTGCTGGTGGGGACGCGTCGCTTTTGCTATACGCTGTCTTTGTGTGAGTGTTTGCACGCAGTAGGATAGCAAGAGCTCGTGAGCTGTGATTTCTACTGCCTCGAGGACATACATTTATAAAGAATGGTCAGAACCGAGGCATCTGTGCAGCTAACGCGAAAACAAGGTTGCACACAGACTCGTCCCCAACATTCAAGCCTACGTCGCTGCTCCTTCTGCCCTTTTATATATTGTACAAATTGTAGTAAGACATGCAGGGGCTGCTGGCGGTGACGCGTCGCTGTTGCTATACGCTGGCTTTGTGTGAGTTTTTGCACGCAGTAGGTAAGCAAGTGCTCGTGAGCTGTGATCTCCACTGCCTCGTGGACATACATTTATAAAGAATGGTCAGAACCGAGGCTTCTGTGCAGTTAACGCGAAAACAAGGTTGCACACAGACGCGTCCCCAACTTTCAAGCCTACGTCGTTGCTCCTTCTGCCCTTTTATATATAGTACAAATTGTAGTAAGACATGCAGGCTGCAGGCGGTGACGCGTCGCTGTTGCTATACGCTGGCTTTGAGTGAGGTTTTGCACGCAGTAGGATAGCAAGAGCTCGTGAGCTGTGATTTCTACTGCCTCGAGGACATACATTTATAAAGAATGGTCAGAGCCGAGGCATCTGTGCAGCTAACGCGAAAACAAGGTTGCACACAGACTCGTCCCCAACATTCAAGCCTACGTCGCTGCTCCTTCTGCCCTTTTATATATTGTACAAATTGTAGTAAGACATGCAGGGGCTGCTGGCGGTGACGCGTCGCTGTTGCTATACGCTGGCTTTGTGTGAGTTTTTGCACGCAGTAGGTAAGCAAGTGCTCGTGAGCTGTGATCTCCACTGCCTCGTGGACATACATTTATAAAGAACGGTCAGAACCGAGGCTTCTGTGCAGTTAACGCGAAAACAAGGTTGCACACATACTCGTCCCCAACTTTCAAGCCTACGTCGCTGCTCTTTCTGCCCTTTTAGATATTGTACAAATTGTAGTTAGAGATGCAGGGGCTGCTGGAGGGGACGCGTCGCTGTTGCTATACGCTGGCTTTGTATGAGTTTTTGAACGCAGTAGGCTAGCAAGAACTCGTGAGCTGTGATTTCAACTGCCTCGAGGACATATATTTATGAAGAATGGTCAGAACCGAGGCATCTGTGCAGTTAACGCGAAAACAAGGTTGCACAAAGACTCGTCCCCAACTTTCAAGCCTACGTCGCTGCTCCTTCTGCCCTTTTATATATTGTACAAATTGTAGTAAGACATGCAGGGGCTGCTGGCGGTGACGCGTCGCTGTTGCTATACGCTGGCGTTGTGTGAGTTTTTGCACGCAGTAGGATAGCAAGAGCTCGTGAGCTGTGATTTCTACTGCCTCGAGGACATACATTTATAAAGAATGGTCAGAACCGAGGCATCTGTGCAGTTAACGCGAAAACAAGGTTGCACACAGACTCGCCCTCAACATTCAATCCTACGTCGCTGCTCCTTCTGCCCTTTTATATATTGTACAAATTGTAGTAAGACATGCAGGGGCTGCTGGCGGTGACGCGTTGCTGTTGCTATACCCTGGCTTTGTGTGAGTTTTTGCACGCAGTAGGTAAGCAAGTGCTCGTGAGCTGTGATCTCCACTGCCTCGTGGACATACATTTATAAAGAATGGTCAGAACCGAGCCTTCTGTGCAGTTAACGCGAAAACAAGGTTGCACACAGACTCGTCCCCAACTTTCAAGCCTACGTCGCTGCTCCTTCTGCCCTTTTATATATAGTACAAATTGTAGTAAGACATGCAGGCTGCTGGCGGTGACGCGTCGCTGTTGCTATACGCTGGCTTTGAGTGAGTTTTTGCACGCAGTAGGCTAGCAAGTGCTCGTGAGCTGTGATTTCTACTGCCCCGAGGACATGCATTTATGAAGAATGGTCAGAACCGAGGCTTCTGTGCAGTTAACGCGAAAACAAGGTTGCACAGAGACTCGTCCCCAACTTTCAAGCCTACGTCGTTGCTCCTTCTGCCCTTTTATATATAGTACAAATTGTAGTAAGACATGCAGGCTGCAGGCGGTGACGCGTCGCTGTTGCTATACGCTGGCTTTGAGTGAGTTTTTGCACGCAGTAGGTAAGCAAGTGCTCGTGAGCTGTGATCTCCACTGCCTCGTGGACATACATTTATAAAGAATGGTCAGAACCGAGGCTTCTGTGCAGTTAACGCGAAAACAAGGTTGCACACATACTCGTCCCCAACTTTCAAGCCTACGTCGCTGCTCTTTCTGCCCTTTTAGATATTGTACAAATTGTAGTTAGAGATGCAGGGGCTGCTGGAGGGGACGCGTCGCTGTTGCTATACGCTGGCTTTGTGTGAGTTTTTGCACGCAGTAGGTAAGCAAGTGCTCGTGAGCTGTGATCTCCACTGCCTCGTGGACATACATTTATAAAGAATGGTCAGAACCGAGGCTTCTGTGCAGTTAACGCGAAAACAAGGTTGCACACATACTCGTCCCCAACTTTCAAGCCTACGTCGCTGCTCTTTCTGCCCTTTTAGATATTGTACAAATTGTAGTAAGACATGCAGGGGCTGCTGGCGGTGACGCGTCGCTGTTGCTATACGCTGGCTTTGTGTGAGTTTTTGCACGCAGTAGGTAAGCAAGTGCTCGTGAGCTGTGATCTCCACTGCCTCGTGGACATACATTTATAAAGAATGGTCAGAACCGAGGCTTCTGTGCAGTTAACGCGAAAACAAGGTTGCACACATACTCGTCCCCAACTTTCAAGCCTACGTCGCTGCTCCTTCTGCCCTTTTATATATTGTACAAATTGTAGTAAGACATGCAGGGGCTGCTGGCGGTGACGCGTCGCTGTTGCTATACGCTGGCTTTGTGTGAGTTTTTGCACGCAGTAGGTAAGCAAGTGCTCGTGAGCTGTGATCTCCACTGCCTCGTGGACATACATTTATAAAGAATGGTCAGAACCGAGGCTTCTGTGCAGTTAACGCGAAAACAAGGTTGCACACAGACGCGTCCCCAACTTTCAAGCCTACGTCGTTGCTCCTTCTGCCCTTTTATATATAGTACAAATTGTAGTAAGACATGCAGGCTGCAGGCGGTGACGCGTCGCTGTTGCTATACGCTGGCTTTGAGTGAGGTTTTGCACGCAGTAGGATAGCAAGAGCTCGTGAGCTGTGATTTCTACTGCCTCGAGGACATACATTTATAAAGAATGGTCAGAGCCGAGGCATCTGTGCAGCTAACGCGAAAACAAGGTTGCACACAGACTCGTCCCCAACATTCAAGCCTACGTCGCTGCTCCTTCTGCCCTTTTATATATTGTACAAATTGTAGTAAGACATGCAGGGGCTGCTGGCGGTGACGCGTCGCTGTTGCTATACGCTGGCTTTGTGTGAGTTTTTGCACGCAGTAGGTAAGCAAGTGCTCGTGAGCTGTGATCTCCACTGCCTCGTGGACATACATTTATAAAGAATGGTCAGAACCGAGGCTTCTGTGCAGTTAACGCGAAAACAAGGTTGCACACATACTCGTCCCCAACTTTCAAGCCTACGTCGCTGCTCTTTCTGCCCTTTTAGATATTGTACAAATTGTAGTTAGAGATGCAGGGGCTGCTGGAGGGGACGCGTCGCTGTTGCTATACGCTGGCTTTGTATGAGTTTTTGAACGCAGTAGGCTAGCAAGAACTCGTGAGCTGTGATTTCAACTGCCTCGAGGACATATATTTATGAAGAATGGTCAGAACCGAGGCATCTGTGCAGTTAACGCGAAAACAAGGTTGCACAAAGACTCGTCCCCAACTTTCAAGCCTACGTCGCTGCTCCTTCTGCCCTTTTATATATTGTACAAATTGTAGTAAGACATGCAGGGGCTGCTGGCGGTGACGCGTCGCTGTTGCTATACGCTGGCGTTGTGTGAGTTTTTGCACGCAGTAGGATAGCAAGAGCTCGTGAGCTGTGATTTCTACTGCCTCGAGGACATACATTTATAAAGAATGGTCAGAACCGAGGCATCTGTGCAGTTAACGCGAAAACAAGGTTGCACACAGACTCGCCCTCAACATTCAATCCTACGTCGCTGCTCCTTCTGCCCTTTTATATATTGTACAAATTGTAGTAAGACATGCAGGGGCTGCTGGCGGTGACGCGTCGCTGTTGCTATACCCTGGCTTTGTGTGAGTTTTTGCACGCAGTAGGTAAGCAAGTGCTCGTGAGCTGTGATCTCCACTGCCTCGTGGACGTACATTTATAAAGAATGGTCAGAACCGAGCCTTCTGTGCAGTTAACGCGAAAACAAGGTTGCACACAGACTCGTCCCCAACTTTCAAGCCTACGTCGCTGCTCCTTCTGCCCTTTTATATATAGTACAAATTGTAGTAAGACATGCAGGCTGCTGGCGGTGACGCGTCGCTGTTGCTATACGCTGGCTTTGAGTGAGTTTTTGCACGCAGTAGGCTAGCAAGTGCTCGTGAGCTGTGATTTCTACTGCCCCGAGGACATGCATTTATGAAGAATGGTCAGAACCGAGGCTTCTGTGCAGTTAACGCGAAAACAAGGTTGCACAGAGACTCGTCCCCAACTTTCAAGCCTACGTCGTTGCTCCTTCTGCCCTTTTATATATAGTACAAATTGTAGTAAGACATGCAGGCTGCAGGCGGTGACGCGTCGCTGTTGCTATACGCTGGCTTTGAGTGAGTTTTTGCACGCAGTAGGTAAGCAAGTGCTCGTGAGCTGTGATCTCCACTGCCTCGTGGACATACATTTATAAAGAATGGTCAGAACCGAGGCTTCTGTGCAGTTAACGCGAAAACAAGGTTGCACACATACTCGTCCCCAACTTTCAAGCCTACGTCGCTGCTCTTTCTGCCCTTTTAGATATTGTACAAATTGTAGTTAGAGATGCAGGGGCTGCTGGAGGGGACGCGTCGCTGTTGCTATACGCTGGCTTTGTGTGAGTTTTTGCACGCAGTAGGTAAGCAAGTGCTCGTGAGCTGTGATCTCCACTGCCTCGTGGACATACATTTATAAAGAATGGTCAGAACCGAGGCTTCTGTGCAGTTAACGCGAAAACAAGGTTGCACACATACTCGTCCCCAACTTTCAAGCCTACGTCGCTGCTCTTTCTGCCCTTTTAGATATTGTACAAATTGTAGTTAGAGATGCAGGGGCTGCTGGAGGGGACGCGTCGCTGTTGCTATACGCTGGCGTTGTATGAGTTTTTGAACGCAGTAGGCTAGCAAGAACTCGTGAGCTGTGATTTCAACTGCCTCGAGGACATATATTTATGAAGAATGGTCAGAACCGAGGCATCTGTGCAGTTAACGCGAAAACAAGGTTGCACAAAGACTCGTCCCCAATTTTCAAGCCTACGTCGCTGCTCCTTCTGCCCTTTTATATATTGTACAAATTGTAGTAAGACATGCAGGGGCTGCTGGCGGTGACGCGTCGCTGTTGCTATACGCTGGCGTTGTGTGAGTTTTTGCACGCAGTAGGATAGCAAGAGCTCGTGAGCTGTGATTTCTACTGCCTCGAGGACATACATTTATAAAGAATGGTCAGAACCGAGGCATCTGTGCAGTTAACGCGAAAACAAGGTTGCACACAGACTCGCCCTCAACATTCAATCCTACGTCGCTGCTCCTTCTGCCCTTTTATATATTGTACAAATTGTAGTAAGACATGCAGGGGCTGCTGGCGGTGACGCGTCGCTGTTGCTATACGCTGGCTTTGTGTGAGTTTTTGCACGCAGTAGGTAAGCAAGTGCTCGTGAGCTGTGATCTCCACTGCCTCGTGGACATACATTTATAAAGAATGGTCAGAACCGAGGCTTCTGTGCAGTTAACGCGAAAACAAGGTTGCACACATACTCGTCCCCAACTTTCAAGCCTACGTCGCTGCTCTTTCTGCCCTTTTAGATATTGTACAAATTGTAGTTAGAGATGCAGGGGCTGCTGGAGGGGACGCGTCGCTGTTGCTATACGCTGGCTTTGTATGAGTTTTTGAACGCAGTAGGCTAGCAAGAACTCGTGAGCTGTGATTTCAACTGCCTCGAGGACATATATTTATGAAGAATGGTCAGAACCGAGGCATCTGTGCAGTTAACGCGAAAACAAGGTTGCACAAAGACTCGTCCCCAATTTTCAAGCCTACGTCGCTGCTCCTTCTGCCCTTTTATATATTGTACAAATTGTAGTAAGACATGCAGGGGCTGCTGGCGGTGACGCGTCGCTGTTGCTATACGCTGGCGTTGTGTGAGTTTTTGCACGCAGTAGGATAGCAAGAGCTCGTGAGCTGTGATTTCTACTGCCTCGAGGACATACATTTATAAAGAATGGTCAGAACCGAGGCATCTGTGCAGTTAACGCGAAAACAAGGTTGCACACAGACTCGCCCTCAACATTCAATCCTATGTCGCTGCTCCTTCTGCCCTTTTATATATTGTACAAATTGTAGTAAGACATGCAGGGGCTGCTGGCGGTGACGCGTCGCTGTTGCTATACGCTGGCTTTGTGTGAGTTTTTGCACGCAGTAGGTAAGCAAGTGCTCGTGAGCTGTGATCTCCACTGCCTCGTGGACATACATTTATAAAGAATGGTCAGCACCGAGCCTTCTGTGCAGTTAACGCGAAAACAAGGTTGCACACAGACTCGTCCCCAACTTTCAAGCCTACGTCGCTGCTCCTTCTGCCCTTTTATATATAGTACAAATTGTAGTAAGACATGCAGGCTGCTGGCGGTGACGCGTCGCTGTTGCTATACGCTGGCTTTGAGTGAGTTTTTGCACGCAGTAGGCTAGCAAGTGCTCGTGAGCTGTGATTTCTACTGCCCCGAGGACATGCATTTATGAAGAACGGTCAGAACCGAGGCTTCTGTGCAGTTAACGCGAAAACAAGGTTGCACAGAGACTCGTCCCCAACTTTCAAGCCTACGTCGTTGCTCCTTCTGCCCTTTTATATATAGTACAAATTGTAGTAAGACATGCAGGCTGCAGGCGGTGACGCGTCGCTGTTGCTATACGCTGGCTTTGAGTGAGTTTTTGCACGCAGTAGGTAAGCAAGTGCTGGTGAGCTGTGATTTCTACTGCCTCGAGGACATACATTTATGAAGAATGGTCAGAACCGAGGCTTCTGTGGAGTTAACGCGAAAACAGCGTTGCACACAGACTCGTCACCAACTTTCAAGCCTACGTCGCTGCTCCTTCTGCCCTTTTATATATAGTACAAATTCTAGTAAGACATGCAGGCTGCTGGCGGTGACGCGTCGCTGTTGCTATACGCTGGCTTTGAGTGAGTTTTTGCAAGCAGTAGGTAAGCAAGTGCTCGTGAGCTGTGATTTCTACTGCCTCGAGGACATACATTTATGAAGAATGGTCAGAACCGGGGCTTCTGTGCAGTTAATGCGAAAACAAGGTTGCACACAGACTCGTCCCCAACTTTCAAGCCTACGTCGCTGCTCCTTCTGCCCTTTTATATATTGTACAAATTGTAGTAAGACATGCAGGGGCTGCTGGCGGTGACGCGTCGCTGTTGCTATACGCTGGCGTTGTGTGAGTTTTTGCACGCAGTAGGATAGCAAGAGCTCGTGAGCTGTGATTTCTACTGCCTCGTGGACATACATTTACAAAGAATGGTCAGAAGCGAGCCTTCTGTGCAGTTAACGCGAAAACAAGGTTGCACACGGACTCGTCCCCAACTTTCAAGCCTAGGTCGCTGCTCCTTCTGCACTTTTACATATTGTAGAAATTGTAGTTAGAGATGCAGGGGCTGCCGGTGGGGACGCGTCGCTGTTGCTATACGCTGTCTTTGTGTGAGTGTTTGCACGCAGTAGGATAGCAAGAACTCGTGAGCTGTGATTTCTACTGCCTCGAGGACATACATTTATAAAGAATGGTCAGAACCGAGGCATCTGTGCAGCTAACGCGAAAACAAGGTTGCACACAGACTCGTCCCCAACATTCAAGCCTACGTCGCTGCTCCTTCTGCCCTTTTATATATTGTACAAATTGTAGTAAGACATGCAGGGGCTGCTGGCGGTGACGCGTCGCTGTTGCTATACGCTGGCTTTGTGTGAGTTTTTGCACGCAGTAGGTAAGCAAGTGCTCGTGAGCTGTGATCTCCACTGCCTCGTGGACATACATTTATAAAGAATGGTCCGAACCGAGGCTTCTGTGCAGTTAACGCGAAAACAAGGTTGCACACAGACTCGTCCCCAACTTTCAAGCCTACGTCGCTGCTCCTTCTGCCCTTTTATATATAGAACAAAATGTGGTAAGACATGCAGGCTGCTGGCGGTGACGCGTCGCTGTTGCTATACGCTGGCTTTGAGTGAGTTTTTGCGCGCAGTAGGCTAGCAAGTGCTCGTGAGCTGTGATTTCTACTGCCCCGAGGACATTCATTTATGAAGAATGGTCAGAACCGAGGCTTCTGTGCAGTTAACGCGAAAACAAGGTTGCATACAGACGCGTCCCCAACTTTCAAGCCTACGTCGTTGCTCCTTCTGCCCTTTTATATATAGTACAAATTGTAGTAAGACATGCAGGCTGCAGGCGGTGACGCGTCGCTGTTGCTATACGCTAGCTTTGAGTGAGGTTTTGCACGCAGTAGGATAGCAAGAGCTCGTGAGCTGTGATTTCTACTGCCTCGAGGATATACATTTATAAAGAATGGTCAGAACCGAGGCATCTGTGCAGCTAACGCGAAAACAAGGTTGCACACAGACTCGTCCCCAACATTCAAGCCTACGTCGCTGCTCCTTCTGCCCTTTTATATATTGTACAAATTGTAGTAAGACATGCAGGGGCTGCTGGCGGTGACGCGTCGCTGTTGCTATACGCTGGCTTTGTGTGAGTTTTTGCACGCAGTAGGTAAGCAAGTGCTCGTGAGCTGTGATCTCCACTGCCTCGTGGACATACATTTATAAAGAATGGTCAGAACCGAGGCTTCTGTGCAGTTAACGCGAAAACAAGGTTGCACACAGACTCGTCCCCAACTTTCAAGCCTACGTCGCTGCTCCTTCTGCCCTTTTATATATAGAACAAATTGTGGTAAGACATGCAGGCTGCTGGCGGTGACGCGTCGCTGTTGCTATACGCTGGCTTTGAGTGAGTTTTTGTACGCAGTAGGCTAGCAAGTGCTCGTGAGCTGTGATTTCTACTGCCCCGAGGACATTCATTTATGAAGAATGGTCAGAACCGAGGCTTCTGTGCAGTTAACGCGAAAACAAGGTTGCACACAGACGCGTCCCCAACTTTCAAGCCTACGTCGTTGCTCCTTCTGCCCTTTTATATATAGTACATATTGTAGTAAGACATGCAGGCTGCAGGCGGTGACGCGTCGCTGTTGCTATACGCTGGCTTTGAGTGAGGTTTTGCACGCAGTAGGTAAGCAAGTGCTCGTGAGCTGTGATTTCTACTGCCTCGAGGACATACATTTATGAAGAATGGTCAGAACCGAGGCTTCTGTGCAGTTAACGCGAAAAACAAAGTTGCACACAGACTCGTCCCCAACTTTCAAGCCTACGTCGCTGCTCCTTCTGCCCTTTTATATATAGTACAAATTGTAGTAAGACATGCAGGCTGCAGGCGGTGACGCGTCGCTGTTGCTATACGCTGGCTTTGAGTAAGTTTTTGCAAGCAGTAGGTAAGCAAGTGCTCGTGAGCTGTGATTTCTACTGCCTCGTGGACATACATTTATAAAGAATGGTCAGAACCGAGGCTTCTGTGCAGTTAACGCGAAAACAAGGTTGCACACAGACTCGTCCCCAACTTTCAAGCCTACGTCGCTGCTCCTTCTGCCCTTTTATATATTGTACAAATTGTAGTAAGACATGCAGGGGCTGCTGGCGGTGACGCGTCGCTGTTGCTATACGCTGGCTTTGTGTGAGTTTTTGCACGCAGTAGGTAAGCAAGTGCTCGTGAGCTGTGATCTCCACTGCCTCGTGGACATACATTTATAAAGAATGGTCAGAACCGAGCCTTCTGTGCAGTTAACGCGAAAACAAGGTTGCACACAGACTCGTCCCCAACTTTCAAGCCTACGTCGCTGCTCCTTCTGCCCTTTTATATATAGTACAAATTGTAGTAAGACATGCAGGCTGCTGGCGGTGACGCGTCGCTGTTGCTATACACTGGCTTTGAGTGAGTTTTTGCACGCACTAGGCTAGCAAGTGCTCGTGAGCTGTGATTTCTACTGCCCCGAGGACATGCATTTATGAAGAACGGTCAGAACCGAGGCTTCTGTGCAGTTAACGCGAAAACAAGGTTGCACAGAGACTCGTCCCCAACTTTCAAGCCTACGTCGTTGCTCCTTCTGCCCTTTTATATATAGTACAAATTGTAGTAAGACATGCAGGCTGCAGGCGGTGACGCGTCGCTGTTGCTATACGCTGGCTTTGAGTGAGTTTTTGCACGCAGTAGGTAAGCAAGTGCTGGTGAGCTGTGATTTCTACTGCCTCGAGGACATACATTTATGAAGAATGGTCAGAACCGAGGCTTCTGTGGAGTTAACGCGAAAACAGCGTTGCACACAGACTCGTCACCAACTTTCAAGCCTACGTCGCTGCTCCTTCTGCCCTTTTATATATAGTACAAATTCTAGTAAGACATGCAGGCTGCTGGCGGTGACGCGTCGCTGTTGCTATACGCTGGCTTTGAGTGAGTTTTTGCAAGCAGTAGGTAAGCAAGTGCTCGTGAGCTGTGATTTCTACTGCCTCGAGGACATACATTTATGAAGAATGGTCAGAACCGAGGCTTCTGTGCAGTTAACGCGAAAACAAGGTTGCACACAGACTCGTCCCCAACTTTCAAGCCTACGTCGCTGCTCCTTCTGCCCTTTTATATATTGTACAAATTGTAGTAAGACATGCAGGGGCTGCTGGCGGTGACGCGTCGCTGTTGCTATACGCTGGCGTTGTGTGAGTTTTTGCACGCAGTAGGATAGCAAGAGCTCGTGAGCTGTTATTTCTACTGCCTCGTGGACATACATTTACAAAGAATGGTCAGAAGCGAGCCTTCTGTGCAGTTAACGCGAAAACAAGGTTGCACACGGACTCGTCCCCAACTTTCAAGCCTAGGTCGCTGCTCCTTCTGCACTTTTACATATTGTAGAAATTGTAGTTAGAGATGCAGGGGCTGCTGGTGGGGACGCGTCGCTGTTGCTGTACGCTGTCTTTGTGTGAGTGTTTGCACGCAGTAGGATAGCAAGAACTCGTGAGCTGTGATTTCTACTGCCTCGAGGACATACATTTATAAAGAATGGTCAGAACCGAGGCATCTGTGCAGCTAACGCGAAAACAAGGTTGCACACAGACTCGTCCCCAACATTCAAGCCTACGTCGCTGCTCCTTCTGCCCTTTTATATATTGTACAAATTGTAGTAAGACATGCAGGGGCTGCTGGCGGTGACGCGTCGCTGTTGCTATACGCTGGCTTTGTGTGAGTTTTTGCACGCAGTAGGTAAGCAAGTGCTCGTGAGCTGTGATCTCCACTGCCTCGTGGACATACATTTATAAAGAATGGTCAGAACCGAGGCTTCTGTGCAGTTAACGCGAAAACAAGGTTGCACACAGACTCGTCCCCAACTTTCAAGCCTACGTCGCTGCTCCTTCTGCCCTTTTATATATAGAACAAATTGTGGTAAGACATGCAGGCTGCTGGCGGTGACGCGTCGCTGTTGCTATACGCTGGCTTTGAGTGAGTTTTTGTACGCAGTAGGCTAGCAAGTGCTCGTGAGCTGTGATTTCTACTGCCCCGAGGACATTCATTTATGAAGAATGGTCAGAACCGAGGCTTCTGTGCAGTTAACGCGAAAACAAGGTTGCACACAGACGCGTCCCCAACTTTCAAGCCTACGTCGTTGCTCCTTCTGCCCTTTTATATATAGTACATATTGTAGTAAGACATGCAGGCTGCAGGCGGTGACGCGTCGCTGTTGCTATACGCTGGCTTTGAGTGAGGTTTTGCACGCAGTAGGTAAGCAAGTGCTCGTGAGCTGTGATTTCTACTGCCTCGAGGACATACATTTATGAAGAATGGTCAGAACCGAGGCTTCTGTGCAGTTAACGCGAAAAACAAAGTTGCACACAGACTCGTCCCCAACTTTCAAGCCTACGTCGCTGCTCCTTCTGCCCTTTTATATATAGTACAAATTGTAGTAAGACATGCAGGCTGCAGGCAGTGACGCGTCGCTGTTGCTATACGCTGGCTTTGAGTAAGTTTTTGCAAGCAGTAGGTAAGCAAGTGCTCGTGAGCTGTGATTTCTACTGCCTCGTGGACATACATTTATAAAGAATGGTCAGAACCGAGGCTTCTGTGCAGTTAACGCGAAAACAAGGTTGCACACAGACTCGTCCCCAACTTTCAAGCCTACGTCGCTGCTCCTTCTGCCCTTTTATATATTGTACAAATTGTAGTAAGACATGCAGGGGCTGCTGGCGGTGACGCGTCGCTGTTGCTATGCGCTGGCTTTGTGTGAGTTTTTGCACGCAGTAGGTAAGCAAGTGCTCGTGAGCTGTGATCTCCACTGCCTCCTGGACATACATTTATAAAGAATGGTCAGAACCGAGGCTTCTGTGCAGTTAACGCGAAAACAAGGTTGCACACAGACTCGTCCCCAACTTTCAAGCCTACGTCGCTGCTCCTTCTGCCCTTTTATATATAGTACAAATTGTGGTAAGACATGCAGGCTGCTGGCGGTGACGCGTCGCTGTTGCTATACGCTGGCTTTGAGTGAGTTTTTGCACGCAGTAGGCTAGCAAGTGCTCCTGAGCTGTGATTTCTACTGCCCCGAAGACATTCATTTATGAAGAATGGTCAGAACCGAGGCTTCTGTGCAGTTAACGCGAAAACAAGGTTGCACACAGACTCGTCCCCAACTTTCAAGCCTACGTCGTTGCTCCTTCTGCCCTTTTATATATAGTACAAATTGTAGTAAGACATGCAGTCTGCAGGCGGTGACGCGTCGCTGTTGCTATACGCTGGCTTTGAGTGAGTTTTTGCAAGCAGTAGGTAAGCAAGAGCTCGTCAGCTGTGATTTCTACTGCCTCGTGGACATACATTTATAAAGAATGGTCAGAACCGAGCCTTCTGTGCAGTTAACGCGAAAACAAGGTTGCACACAGACTCGTCCCCAACTTTCAAGCCTAGGTCGCTGCTCCTTCTGCCCTTTTATATATTGTAGAAATTGTAGTTAGAGATGCAGGGGCTGCTGGTGGGGACGCGTCGCTGTTGCTATACGCTGGCTTTGTGTGAGTTTTTGAACGCAGTAGGCTAGCAAGAGCTCGTGAGCTGTGATTTCAACTGCCTCGAGGACATATATTTATGAAGAATGGTCAGAACCGAGGCATCTGTGCAGTTAACGCGAAAACAAGGTTGCACAAAGACTCGTCCCCAACTTTCAAGCCTACGTCGCTGCTCCTTCTGCCCTTTTATATATTGTACAAATTGTAGTAGGACATGCAGGGGCTGCTGGCGGTGACGCGTCGCTGTTGCTATCCGCTGGCTTTGTGTGAGTTTTTACACGCAGTAGGCTAGCAAGAGCACGTGAGCTGTGCTTTCTACTGCCCCGAGGACATATATTTATGAAGAATGGTCATAACTGAGGCTTCTGTGCAGTTAACGCGAAAACAAGGTTGCACACAGACTCGTCCGCAACTTTCAAGCCTACGTCGCTGCTCCTTCTGCCCTTTTATATATTGTACGAATTGTAGTAAGACATGAAGGGGCTGCTGGCGGTGACGCGTCGCTGTTGCTATACGCTGGCTTTGTGTTAGTTTTGTCACGCACTAGGCTAGCAAGAGCTCGTGAGCTGTGATTTCTACTGCCTCGAGGACAAATATTTATGAAGAATGGTCAGAACAGAGGCTTCTGTGCAGTTAACGCGAAAGCAAGGTTGCACACAGACTCGTCTCCAACTTTCAAGCCTACGTCACTGCTCTTTCTGCCGTTTTAGATATTGTACAAATTGTAGTTAGAGATGCAGGGGCTGCTGGTGGTGACGCGTCGCTGTTGCTATACGCTGACTTTGTGTGAGTTTTTGCACGCAGTAGGCTAGCAAGAGCTCGTGAGCTGTGATTTCAACTGCTTCGAGGACAAATATTTACGAAGAATGGTCAGAATCGTGGCTTCTATGCCGTTAACGCGAAAACAAGGTTGCACACAGACTCGTCCTTAACTTTCAAGCGTACGTCGCTGCTCCTTCTGTCCTTTTAGATAATGTACAAATTGTAGTTAGAGATGCAGGGTCTGCTGGCGGTGACGCGTCGCTGTTGCTATACGCTGGCTTTGTTTGAGTTTTTGCACGCAGTAGGATAGCAAGAGCTCGTGAGCTGTGATTTCAACTGCCTTGAGGACAAATATTTATGAAGAATGGTCAGAACCGAGGCTTTCTGTGCAGTTAACGCGAAAGCAAGGTTGCACACAGACTCATCCCCAACTTTCAAGCCTACGTCGCTGCTCTTTCTGCCCTTTTAGATATTGTACAAATTGTAGTTAGAGATGCAGGGGCTGCTGGTGGGGACGCGTCGCTGTTGCTATACGCTGGCTTTGTGTGAGTTTTGGACGCAGTAGGCTAGCAAGACCTCGTCAGCTGTGATTTCAACTGCCTCGAGGACATATATTTATGAAGAATGGTCACAACCGAGGCATCTGTGCAGTTAACGCGAAAACAAGGTTGCACAAAGACTCGTCCCCAACTTTCAAGCCTACGTCGCTGCTCCTTCTGCCCTTTTATATATTGTACAAATTGTAGTAAGACATGCAGGGGCTGCTGGCGGTGACGCGTCGCTGTTGCTATACGCTGGCATTGTGTGAGTTTTTGCACGCAGTAGGATAGCAAGAGCTCGTGAGCTGTGATTTCTACTGCCTCGAGGACATACATTTATAAAGAATGGTCAGAACCGAGGCATCTGTGCAGTTAACGCGAAAACAAGGTTGCACACAGGCTCGTCCCCAACATTCAAGCCTACGTCGCTGCTCCTTCTGCCCTTTTATATATTGTACAAATTGTAGTAAGACATGCAGGGGCTGCAGGCGGTGACGCGTCGCTGTTGCTATACGCTGGCTTTGTGTGAGTTTTTGCACGCAGTAGGTAAGCAAGTGCTCGTGAGCTGTGATCTCCACTGCCTCGTGGACATACATTTATAAAGAATTGTCAGAACCGAGGCTTCTGTGCAGTTAACGCGAAAACAAGCTTGCACACAGACTCGTCCCCAACTTTCAAGCCTACGTCGTTGCTCCTTCTGCCCTTTTATATATAGTACAAATTGTAGTAAGACATGCAGGCTGCAGGCGGTGACGCGTCGCTGTTGCTATACGCTGGCTTTGAGTGAGTTTTTGCACGCAGTAGGTAAGCAAGTGCTCGTGAGCTGTGATTTCTACTGCCTCGAGGACATACATTTATGAAGAATGGTCAGAACCGAGGCTTCTGTGCAGTTAACGCGAAAACAACGTTGCACACAGACTCGTCCCCAACTTTCAAGCCTACGTCACTGCTCCTTCTGCCCTTTTATATATAGTACAAATTGTAGTAAGACATGCAGGCTGCAGGCGGTGACGCGTCGCTGTTGCTATACGCTGGCTTTGAGTGAGTTTTTGCAAGCAGTAGGTAAGCAAGTGCTCGTGAGCTGTGATTTCTACTGCCTCGAGGACATACATTTATGAAGAATGGTCAGAACCGAGGCTTCTGTGCAGTTAACGCGAAAACAAGGTTGCACACAGACTCGTCCCCAACTTTCAAGCCTACGTCGCTGCTCTTTCTGCCGTTTTAGATATTGTACAAATTGTAGTTAGAGACGCAGGGGCTGCTGGTGGTGACGCGTCGCTGTTGCTATACGCTGACTTTGTGTGAGTTTTTGCACGCAGTAGGCTAGCAAGAGCTCGTGAGCTGTGATTTCAACTGCCTCGAGGACAAATATTTATGAAGAATGGTCAGAACCGAGGCTTCTGTGCAGTTAACGCGAAAACAAGGTTGCACACAGACTCGTCCCCTACTTTCAAACCTACGTCGCTGCTCTTTCTGCCCTTTAAGATATTGTACAAATTGTAGTTAGAGATGCAGGGGCTGCGGGCGGTGACGCGTCGCTGTTGCTATACGCTGGCTTTGTGTGAGTTTTTGCACGCAGTAGGATAGCAAGAGCTCGTGAGCTGTGATTTCAACTGCCTCGAGGACAAATATTTATGAAGAATGGTCAGAACCGAGGCTTTCTGTGCAGTTAACGCGAAAGCAAGGTTGCACACAGACTCGTCCCCAACATTCAATCCTACGTCGCTGCTCCTTCTGCCCTTTTATATATTGTACAAATTGTAGTAAGACATGCAGGGGCTTCTGGCGGTGACGCGTCGCTGTTGCTATACGCTGGCTTTGTGTGAGTTTTTGCACGCAGTAGGTAAGCAAGTGCTCGTGAGCTGTGATCTCCACTGCCTCGTGGACATACATTTATAAAGAATGGTCAGAACCGAGGCTTCTGTGCAGTTAACGCGAAAACAAGGTTGCACACAGACTCGTCCCCAACTTTCAAGCCTACGTCGCTGCTCCTTCTGCCCTTTTATATATAGTACAAATTGTAGTAAGACATGCAGGCTGCAGGCGGTGACGCGTCGCTGTTGCTATACGCTGGCTTTGAGTGAGTTTTTGCACGCAGTAGGTAAGCAAGTGCTGGTGAGCTGTGATTTCTACTGCCTCGAGGACATACATTTATGAAGAATGGTCAGAACCGAGGCTTCTGTGCAGTTAACGCGAAAACTGCGTTGCACACAGACTCGTCACCAACTTTCAAGCCTACGTCGCTGCTCCTTCTGCCCTTTTATATATAGTAAAAATTCTAGTAAGACATGCAGGCTGCTGGCGGTGACGCGTCGCTCTTGCTATACGCTGGCTTTGAGTGAGTTTTTGCAAGCAGTAGGTAAGCAAGTGCTCGTGAGCTGTGATTTCTACTGCCTCGAGGACATACATTTATGAAGAATGGTCAGAACCGAGGCTTCTGTGCAGTTAACGCGAAAACAAGGTTGCACACAGACTCGTCCCCAACTTTCAAGCCTACGTCGCTGCTCCTTCTGCCCTTTTATATATTGTACAAATTGTAGTAAGACATGCAGGGGCTGCTGGCGGTGACGCGTCGCTGTTGCTATACGCTGGCGTTGTGTGAGTTTTTGCACGCAGTAGGATAGCAAGAGCTCGTGAGCTGTGATTTCTACTGCCTCGTGGACATACATTTACATAGAATGGTCAGAACCGAGCCTTCTGTGCAGTTAACGCGAAAACAAGGTTGCACACGGACTCGACCCCAACTTTCAAGCCTAGGTCGCTGCTCCTTCTACACTTTTACATATTGTAGAAATTGTAGTTAGAGATGCAGGGGCTGCTGGTGGGGACGCGTCGCTGTTGCTATACGCTGTCTTTGTGTGAGTTTTTGAACGCAGTAGGATAGCAAGATCTCGTGAGCTGTGATTTCAACTGCCTCAGAGACAAATATTTATGAAGAATGGTCCGAACCGAGGCTTTCTGTGCAGTTAACGCGAAAGCAAGGTTGCACACAGACTCGTCCCGAACTTTCAAGCCTACGTCGCTGCTCTTTCTGCCCTTTTAGATATTGTACAAATTGTAGTTAGAGATGCAGGGGCTGCTGGTGGGGACGCGTCGCTGTTGCTATACGCTGGCTTTGTGTGAGTTTTTGAACGCAGTAGGCTAGCAAGAGCTCGTGAGCTGTGATTTCAACTGCCTCGAGGACATATACTTATGAAGAATGGTCAGAACCGAGGCATCTGTGCAGTTAACGCGAAAACAAGGTTGCACAAAGACTCGTCCCCAACTTTCAAGCCTACGTCGCTGCTCCTTCTGCCCTTTTATATATTGTACAAATTCTAGTAAGACATGCAGGGGCTGCTGGCGGTGACGCGTCGCTGTTGCTATACGCTGGCGTTGTGTGAGTTTTTGCACGCAGTAGGATAGCAAGAGCTCGTGAGCTGTGATTTCTACTGCCTCGTGGAAATACATTTACAAAGAATGGTCAGAACCGAGCCTTCTGTGCAGTTAACGCGAAAACAAGGTTGCACACGGACTCGTCCCCAACTTTCAAGCCTAGGTCGCTGCTCCTTCTACACTTTTACATATTGTACAAATTGTAGTTAGAGATGCAGGGGCTGCTGGTGGGGACGCGTCGCTGTTGCTATATGCTGTCTTTGTGTGAGTTTTTGAACGCAGTAGGATAGCAAGACCTCGTGAGCAGTGATTTCAACTGCCTCAGAGACAAATATTTATGAAGAATGGTCAGAACCGAGGCTTTCTGTGCAGTTAACGCGAAAGCAAGGTTGCACACAGACTCGTCCCCAACTTTCAAGCCTACGTCGCTGCTCTTTCTGCCCTTTTAGATATTGTACAAATTGTAGTTAGAGATGCAGGGGCTGCTGGTGGGGACGCGTCGCTGTTGCTATACGCTGGCTTTGTGTGAGTTTTTGAACGCAGTAGGCTAGCAAGAGCTCGTGAGCTGTGATTTCAACTGCCTCGAGGACATATACTTATGAAGAATGGTCAGAACCGAGGCATCTGTGCAGTTAACGCGAAAACAAGGTTGCACAAAGACTCGTCCCCAACTTTCAAGCCTACGTCGCTGCTCCTTCTGCCCTTTTATATATTGTACAAATTGTAGTAAGACATGCAGGGGCTGCTGGCGGTGACGCGTCGCTGTTGCTATACGCTGGCGTTGTGTGAGTGTTTGCACGCAGTAGGATAGCAAGTGCTCGTGAGCTGTGATTTCTACTGCCTCGAGGACATACATTTATAAAGAATGGTCAGAACCGAGGCATCTGTGCAGCTAACGCGAAAACAAGGTTGCACACAGACTCGTCCCCAACTTTCAAGCCTACGTCGCTGCTCCTTCTGCCCTTTTATATATTGTACAAATTGTAGTAAGACATGCAGGGGCTGCTGGCGGTGACGCGTCGCTGTTGCTATACGCTGGCTTTGTGTGAGTTTTTGCACGCAGTAGGTAAGCAAGTGCTCGTGAGCTGTGATTTCTACTGCCTCGTGGACATACATTTATAAAGAATGGTCAGAACCGAGGCTTCTGTGCAGTTAACGCGAAAACAAGGTTGCACACAGACTCGTCCCCAACTTTCAAGCCTACGTCGCTGCTCCTTCTGCCCTTTTATATATAGTACAAATTGTGGTAAGACATGCAGGCTGCTGGCGGTGACGCGTCGCTGTTGCTATACGCTGGCTTTGAGTGAGTTTTTGCACGCAGTATGCTAGCAAGTGCTCCTGAGCTGTGATTTCTACTGCCCCGAAGACATTCATTTATGAAGAATGGTCAGAACCGAGGCTTCTGTGCAGTTAACGCGAAAACAAGGTTGCACACAGACTCGTCCCCAACTTTCAAGCCTACGTCGTTGCTCCTTCTGCCCTTTTATATATAGTACAAATTGTAGTAAGACATGCAGTCTGCAGGCGGTGACGCGTCGCTGTTGCTATACGCTGGCTTTGAGTGAGTTTTTGCAAGCAGTAGGTAAGCAAGAGCTCGTGAGCTGTGATTTCTACTGCCTCGTGGACATACATTTATAAAGAATGGTCAGAACCGAGCCTTCTGTGCAGTTAACGCGAAAACAAGGTTGCACACAGACTCGTCCCCAACTTTCAAGCCTAGGTCGCTGCTCCTTCTGCCCTTTTATATATTGTACAAATTGTAGTAAGACATGCAGGGGCTGCTGGCGGTGACGCGTCGCTGTTGCTATCCGCTGGCTTTGTGTGAGTTTTTGCACGCAGTAGGCTAGCAAGTGCTCGTGAGCTGTGATTTCTACTGCCCCGAGGACATTCATTTATGAAGAATGGTCAGAACCGAGGCTTCTGTGCAGTTAACGCGAAAACAAGGTTGCACACAGACGCGTCCCCAACTTTCAAGCCTAAGTCGTTGCTCCTTCTGCCCTTTTATATATAGTACAAATTGTAGTAAGACATGCAGGCTGCAGGCGGTGACGCGTCGCTGTTGCTATACGCTGGCTTTGAGTGAGGTTTTGCACGCAGTAGGTAAGCAAGTGCTCGTGAGCTGTGATTTCTACTGCCTCGAGGACATACATTTATGAAGAATGGTCAGAACCGAGGCTTCTGTGCAGTTAACGCGAAAACAACGTTGCACACAGACTCGTCCCCAACTTTCAAGCCTACGTCGCTGCTCCTTCTGCCCTTTTATATATTGTACAAATTGTAGTAAGACATGCAGGGGCTGCTGGCGGTGACGCGTCGCTGTTGCTATACGCTGGCTTTGTGTGAGTTTTTGCACGCAGTAGGTAAGCAAGTGCTCGTGAGCTGTGATTTCTACTGCCTCGTGGACATACATTTATAAAGAATGGTCAGAACCGAGGCTTCTGTGCAGTTAACGCGAAAACAAGGTTGCACACAGACTCGTCCCCAACTTTCAAGCCTACGTCGCTGCTCCTTCTGCCCTTTTATATATAGTACAAATTGTGGTAAGACATGCAGGCTGCTGGCGGTGACGCGTCGCTGTTGCTATACGCTGGCTTTGAGTGAGTTTTTGCACGCAGTAGGCTAGCAAGTGCTCCTGAGCTGTGATTTCTACTGCCCCGAAGACATTCATTTATGAAGAATGGTCAGAACCGAGGCTTCTGTGCAGTTAACGCGAAAACAAGGTTGCACACAGACTCGTCCCCAACTTTCAAGCCTACGTCGTTGCTCCTTCTGCCCTTTTATATATAGTACAAATTGTAGTAAGACATGCAGTCTGCAGGCGGTGACGCGTCGCTGTTGCTATACGCTGGCTTTGAGTGAGTTTTTGCAAGCAGTAGGTAAGCAAGAGCTCGTGAGCTGTGATTTCTACTGCCTCGTGGAAATACATTTACAAAGAATGGTCAGAACCGAGCCTTCTGTGCAGTTAACGCGAAAACAAGGTTGCACACGGACTCGTCCCCAACTTTCAAGCCTAGGTCGCTGCTCCTTCTACACTTTTACATATTGTACAAATTGTAGTTAGAGATGCAGGGGCTGCTGGTGGGGACGCGTCGCTGTTGCTATATGCTGTCTTTGTGTGAGTTTTTGAACGCAGTAGGATAGCAAGACCTCGTGAGCAGTGATTTCAACTGCCTCAGAGACAAATATTTATGAAGAATGGTCAGAACCGAGGCTTTCTGTGCAGTTAACGCGAAAGCAAGGTTGCACACAGACTCGTCCCCAACTTTCAAGCCTACGTCGCTGCTCTTTCTGCCCTTTTAGATATTGTACAAATTGTAGTTAGAGATGCAGGGGCTGCTGGTGGGGACGCGTCGCTGTTGCTATACGCTGGCTTTGTGTGAGTTTTTGAACGCAGTAGGCTAGCAAGAGCTCGTGAGCTGTGATTTCAACTGCCTCGAGGACATATACTTATGAAGAATGGTCAGAACCGAGGCATCTGTGCAGTTAACGCGAAAACAAGGTTGCACAAAGACTCGTCCCCAACTTTCAAGCCTACGTCGCTGCTCCTTCTGCCCTTTTATATATTGTACAAATTGTAGTAAGACATGCAGGGGCTGCTGGCGGTGACGCGTCGCTGTTGCTATACGCTGGCGTTGTGTGAGTGTTTGCACGCAGTAGGATAGCAAGTGCTCGTGAGCTGTGATTTCTACTGCCTCGAGGACATACATTTATAAAGAATGGTCAGAACCGAGGCATCTGTGCAGCTAACGCGAAAACAAGGTTGCACACAGACTCGTCCCCAACTTTCAAGCCTACGTCGCTGCTCCTTCTGCCCTTTTATATATTGTACAAATTGTAGTAAGACATGCAGGGGCTGCTGGCGGTGACGCGTCGCTGTTGCTATACGCTGGCTTTGTGTGAGTTTTTGCACGCAGTAGGTAAGCAAGTGCTCGTGAGCTGTGATTTCTACTGCCTCGTGGACATACATTTATAAAGAATGGTCAGAACCGAGGCTTCTGTGCAGTTAACGCGAAAACAAGGTTGCACACAGACTCGTCCCCAACTTTCAAGCCTACGTCGCTGCTCCTTCTGCCCTTTTATATATAGTACAAATTGTGGTAAGACATGCAGGCTGCTGGCGGTGACGCGTCGCTGTTGCTATACGCTGGCTTTGAGTGAGTTTTTGCACGCAGTAGGCTAGCAAGTGCTCCTGAGCTGTGATTTCTACTGCCCCGAAGACATTCATTTATGAAGAATGGTCAGAACCGAGGCTTCTGTGCAGTTAACGCGAAAACAAGGTTGCACACAGACTCGTCCCCAACTTTCAAGCCTACGTCGTTGCTCCTTCTGCCCTTTTATATATAGTACAAATTGTAGTAAGACATGCAGTCTGCAGGCGGTGACGCGTCGCTGTTGCTATACGCTGGCTTTGAGTGAGTTTTTGCAAGCAGTAGGTAAGCAAGAGCTCGTGAGCTGTGATTTCTACTGCCTCGTGGACATACATTTATAAAGAATGGTCAGAACCGAGCCTTCTGTGCAGTTAACGCGAAAACAAGGTTGCACACAGACTCGTCCCCAACTTTCAAGCCTAGGTCGCTGCTCCTTCTGCCCTTTTATATATTGTACAAATTGTAGTAAGACATGCAGGGGCTGCTGGCGGTGACGCGTCGCTGTTGCTATCCGCTGGCTTTGTGTGAGTTTTTGCACGCAGTAGGCTAGCAAGTGCTCGTGAGCTGTGATTTCTACTGCCCCGAGGACATTCATTTATGAAGAATGGTCAGAACCGAGGCTTCTGTGCAGTTAACGCGAAAACAAGGTTGCACACAGACGCGTCCCCAACTTTCAAGCCTAAGTCGTTGCTCCTTCTGCCCTTTTATATATAGTACAAATTGTAGTAAGACATGCAGGCTGCAGGCGGTGACGCGTCGCTGTTGCTATACGCTGGCTTTGAGTGAGGTTTTGCACGCAGTAGGTAAGCAAGTGCTCGTGAGCTGTGATTTCTACTGCCTCGAGGACATACATTTATGAAGAATGGTCAGAACCGAGGCTTCTGTGCAGTTAACGCGAAAACAACGTTGCACACAGACTCGTCCCCAACTTTCAAGCCTACGTCGCTGCTCCTTCTGCCCTTTTATATATTGTACAAATTGTAGTAAGACATGCAGGGGCTGCTGGCGGTGACGCGTCGCTGTTGCTATACGCTGGCTTTGTGTGAGTTTTTGCACGCAGTAGGTAAGCAAGTGCTCGTGAGCTGTGATTTCTACTGCCTCGTGGACATACATTTATAAAGAATGGTCAGAACCGAGGCTTCTGTGCAGTTAACGCGAAAACAAGGTTGCACACAGACTCGTCCCCAACTTTCAAGCCTACGTCGCTGCTCCTTCTGCCCTTTTATATATAGTACAAATTGTGGTAAGACATGCAGGCTGCTGGCGGTGACGCGTCGCTGTTGCTATACGCTGGCTTTGAGTGAGTTTTTGCACGCAGTAGGCTAGCAAGTGCTCCTGAGCTGTGATTTCTACTGCCCCGAAGACATTCATTTATGAAGAATGGTCAGAACCGAGGCTTCTGTGCAGTTAACGCGAAAACAAGGTTGCACACAGACTCGTCCCCAACTTTCAAGCCTACGTCGTTGCTCCTTCTGCCCTTTTATATATAGTACAAATTGTAGTAAGACATGCAGTCTGCAGGCGGTGACGCGTCGCTGTTGCTATACGCTGGCTTTGAGTGAGTTTTTGCAAGCAGTAGGTAAGCAAGAGCTCGTGAGCTGTGATTTCTACTGCCTCGTGGACATACATTTATAAAGAATGGTCAGAACCGAGCCTTCTGTGCAGTTAACGCGAAAACAAGGTTGCACACAGACTCGTCCCCAACTTTCAAGCCTAGGTCGCTGCTCCTTCTGCCCTTTTATATATTGTAGAAATTGTAGTTAGAGATGCAGGGGCTGCTGATGGGGACGCGTCGCTGTTGCTATACGCTGGCTTTGTGTGAGTTTTTGAACGCAGTAGGCTAGCAAGAGCTCGTGAGCTGTGATTTCAACTGCCTCGAGGACATATATTTATGAAGAATGGTCAGAACCGAGGCATCTGTGCAGTTAACGCGAAAACAAGGTTGCACACAGACTCGTCCCCAACTTTCAAGTCTACGTCGTTGCTCCTTCTGCCCTTTTATATATAGTACAAATTGTAGTAAGACATGCAGTCTGCAGGCGGTGACGCGTCGCTGTTGCTATACGCTGGCTTTGAGTGAGTTTTTGCAAGCAGTAGGTAAGCAAGAGCTCGTGAGCTGTGATTTCTACTGCCTCGTGGACATACATTTATAAAGAATGGTCAGAACCGAGCCTTCTGTGCAGTTAACGCGAAAACAAGGTTGCACACAGACTCGTCCCCAACTTTCAAGCCTAGGTCGCTGCTCCTTCTGCCCTTTTATATATTGTAGAAATTGTAGTTAGAGATGCAGGGGCTGCTGATGGGGACGCGTCGCTGTTGCTATACGCTGGCTTTGTGTGAGTTTTTGAACGCAGTAGGCTAGCAAGAGCTCGTGAGCTGTGATTTCAACTGCCTCGAGGACATATATTTATGAAGAATGGTCAGAACCGAGGCATCTGTGCAGTTAACGCGAAAACAAGGTTGCACAAAGACTCGTCCCCAACTTTCAAGCCTACGTCGCTGCTCCTTCTGCCCTTTTATATATTGTACAAATTGTAGTAAGACATGCAGGGGCTGCTGGCGGTGACGCGTCGCTGTTGCTATCCGCTGGCTTTGTGTGAGTTTTTACACGCAGTAGGCTAGCAAGAGCACGTGAGCTGTGCTTTCTACTGCCTCGAGGACATATATTTATGAAGAATGGTCATAACTGAGGCTTCTGTGCAGTTAACGCGAAAACAAGGTTGCACACAGACTCGTCCGCAACTTTCAAGCCTACGTCGCTGCTCCTTCTGCCCTTTTATATATTGTACGAATTGTAGTAAGACATGAAGGGTCTGCTGGCGGTGACGCGTCGCTGTTGCTATACGCTGGCTTTGTTTGAGTTTTTGCACGCAGTAGGATAGCAAGTGCTCGTGAGCTGTGATTTCTACTGCCTCGAGGACATACATTTATAAAGAATGGTCAGAACCGAGGCATCTGTGCAGCTTACGCGAAAACAAGGTTGCACACAGACTCGTCCCCAACATTCAAGCCTACGTCGCTGCTCCTTCTGCCCTTTTATATATTGTACAAATTGTAGTAAGACATGCAGGGGCTGCTGGCGGTGACGCGTCGCTGTTGCTATACGCTGGCTTTGTGTGAGTTTTTGCACGCAGTAGGTAAGCAAGTGCTCGTGAGCTGTGATCTCCACTGCCTCGTGGACATACATTTATAAAGAATGGTCAGAACCGAGGCTTCTGTGCAGTTAACGCGAAAACAAGGTTGCACACAGACTCGTCCCCAACTTTCAAGCCTACGTCGCTGCTCCTTCTGCCCTTTTATATATAGAACAAATTGTGGTAAGACATGCAGGCTGCTGGCGGTGACGCGTCGCTGTTGCTATACGCTGGCTTTGAGTGAGTTTTTGCACGCAGTAGGCTAGCAAGTGCTCGTGAGCTGTGATTTCTACTGCCCCGAGGACATTCATTTATGAAGAATGGTCAGAACCGAGGCTTCTGTGCAGTTAACGCGAAAACAAGGTTGCACACAGACGCGTCCCCAACTTTCAAGCCTACGTCGTTGCTCCTTCTGCCCTTTTATATATAGTACAAATTGTAGTAAGACATGCAGGCTGCAGGCGGTGACGCGTCGCTGTTGCTATACGCTGGCTTTGAGTGAGGTTTTGCACGCAGTAGGATAGCAAGAGCTCGTGAGCTGTGATTTCTACTGCCTCGAGGACATACACTTATAAAGAATGGTCAGAACCGAGGCATCTGTGCAGCTAACGCGAAAACAAGGTTGCACACAGACTCGTCCCCAACTTTCAAGCCTACGTCGCTGCTCCTTCTGCCCTTTTATATATTGTACAAATTGTAGTAAGACATGCAGGGGCTGCTGGCGGTGACGCGTCGCTGTTGCTATCCGCTGGCTTTGTGTGAGTTTTTGCACGCAGTAGGCTAGCAAGTGCTCGTGAGCTGTGATTTCTACTGCCCCGAGGACATTCATTTATGAAGAATGGTCAGAACCGAGGCTTCTGTGCAGTTAACGCGAAAACAAGGTTGCACACAGACGCGTCCCCAACTTTCAAGTCTAAGTCGTTGCTCCTTCTGCCCTTTTATATATAGTACAAATTGTAGTAAGACATGCAGGCTGCAGGCGGTGACGCGTCGCTGTTGCTATACGCTGGCTTTGAGTGAGGTTTTGCACGCAGTAGGTAAGCAAGTGCTCGTGAGCTGTGATTTCTACTGCCTCGAGGACATACATTTATGAAGAATGGTCAGAACCGAGGCTTCTGTGCAGTTAACGCGAAAACAACGTTGCACACAGACTCGTCCCCAACTTTCAAGCCTACGTCGCTGCTCCTTCTGCCCTTTTATATATTGTACAAATTGTAGTAAGACATGCAGGGGCTGCTGGCGGTGACGCGTCGCTGTTGCTATACGCTGGCTTTGTGTGAGTTTTTGCACGCAGTAGGTAAGCAAGTGCTCGTGAGCTGTGATTTCTACTGCCTCGTGGACATACATTTATAAAGAATGGTCAGAACCGAGGCTTCTGTGCAGTTAACGCGAAAACAAGGTTGCACACAGACTCGTCCCCAACTTTCAAGCCTACGTCGCTGCTCCTTCTGCCGTTTTATATATAGTACAAATTGTGGTAAGACATGCAGGCTGCTGGCGGTGACGCGTCGCTGTTGCTATACGCTGGCTTTGAGTGAGTTTTTGCACGCAGTAGGCTAGCAAGTGCTCCTGAGCTGTGATTTCTACTGCCCCGAAGACATTCATTTATGAAGAATGGTCAGAACCGAGGCTTCTGTGCAGTTAACGCGAAAACAAGGTTGCACACAGACTCGTCCCCAACTTTCAAGCCTACGTCGTTGCTCCTTCTGCCCTTTTATATATAGTACAAATTGTAGTAAGACATGCAGTCTGCAGGCGGTGACGCGTCGCTGTTGCTATACGCTGGCTTTGAGTGAGTTTTTGCAAGCAGTAGGTAAGCAAGAGCTCGTGAGCTGTGATTTCTACTGCCTCGTGGACATACATTTATAAAGAATGGTCAGAACCGAGCCTTCTGTGCAGTTAACGCGAAAACAAGGTTGCACACAGACTCGTCCCCAACTTTCAAGCCTAGGTCGCTGCTCCTTCTGCCCTTTTATATATTGTAGAAATTGTAGTTAGAGATGCAGGGGCTGCTGATGGGGACGCGTCGCTGTTGCTATACGCTGGCTTTGTGTGAGTTTTTGAACGCAGTAGGCTAGCAAGAGCTCGTGAGCTGTGATTTCAACTGCCTCGAGGACATATATTTATGAAGAATGGTCAGAACCGAGGCATCTGTGCAGTTAACGCGAAAACAAGGTTGCACACAGACTCGTCCCCAACTTTCAAGCCTACGTCGTTGCTCCTTCTGCCCTTTTATATATAGTACAAATTGTAGTAAGACATGCAGTCTGCAGGCGGTGACGCGTCGCTGTTGCTATACGCTGGCTTTGAGTGAGTTTTTGCAAGCAGTAGGTAAGCAAGAGCTCGTGAGCTGTGATTTCTACTGCCTCGTGGACATACATTTATAAAGAATGGTCAGAACCGAGCCTTCTGTGCAGTTAACACGAAAACAAGGTTGCACACAGACTCGTCCCCAACTTTCAAGCCTAGGTCGCTGCTCCTTCTGCCCTTTTATATATTGTAGAAATTGTAGTTAGAGATGCAGGGGCTGCTGATGGGGACGCGTCGCTGTTGCTATACGCTGGCTTTGTGTGAGTTTTTGAACGCAGTAGGCTAGCAAGAGCTCGTGAGCTGTGATTTCAACTGCCTCGAGGACATATATTTATGAAGAATGGTCAGAACCGAGGCATCTGTGCAGTTAACGCGAAAACAAGGTTGCACAAAGACTCGTCCCCAACTTTCAAGCCTACGTCGCTGCTCCTTCTGCCCTTTTATATATTGTACAAATTGTAGTAAGACATGCAGGGGCTGCTGGCGGTGACGCGTCGCTCTTGCTATCCGCTGGCTTTGTGTGAGTTTTTACACGCAGTAGGCTAGCAAGAGCACGTGAGCTGTGCTTTCTACTGCCTCGAGGACATATATTTATGAAGAATGGTCATAACTGAGGCTTCTGTGCAGTTAACGCGAAAACAAGGTTGCACACAGACTCGTCCGCAACTTTCAAGCCTACGTCGCTGCTCCTTCTGCCCTTTTATATATTGTACGAATTGTAGTAAGACATGAAGGGTCTGCTGGCGGTGACGCGTCGCTGTTGCTATACGCTGGCTTTGTTTGAGTTTTTGCACGCAGTAGGATAGCAAGTGCTCGTGAGCTGTGATTTCTACTGCCTCGAGGACATACATTTATAAAGAATGGTCAGAACCGAGGCATCTGTGCAGCTTACGCGAACACAAGGTTGCACACAGACTCGTCCCCAACATTCAAGCCTACGTCGCTGCTCCTTCTGCCCTTTTATATATTGTACAAATTGTAGTAAGACATGCAGGGGCCGCTGGCGGTGACGCGTCGCTGTTGCTATACGCTGGCTTTGTGTGAGTTTTTGCACGCAGTAGGTAAGCAAGTGCTCGTGAGCTGTGATCTCCACTGCCTCGTGGACATACATTTATAAAGAATGGTCAGAACCGAGGCTTCTGTGCAGTTAACGCGAAAACAAGGTTGCACACAGACTCGTCCCCAACTTTCAAGCCTACGTCGCTGCTCCTTCTGCCCTTTTATATATAGAACAAATTGTGGTAAGACATGCAGGCTGCTGGCGGTGACGCGTTGCTGTTGCTATACGCTGGCTTTGAGTGAGTTTTTGCACGCAGTAGGCTAGCAAGTGCTCGTGAGCTGTGATTTCTACTGCCCCGAGGACATTCATTTATGAAGAATGGTCAGAACCGAGGCTTCTGTGCAGTTAACGCGAAAACAAGGTTGCACACAGACGCGTCCCCAACTTTCAAGCCTACGTCGTTGCTCCTTCTGCCCTTTTATATATAGTACAAATTGTAGTAAGACATGCAGGCTGCAGGCGGTGACGCGTCGCTGTTGCTATACGCTGGCTTTGAGTGAGGTTTTGCACGCAGTAGGATAGCAAGAGCTCGTGAGCTGTGATTTCTACTGCCTCGAGGACATACACTTATAAAGAATGGTCAGAACCGAGGCATCTGTGCAGCTAACGCGAAAACAAGGTTGCACACAGACTCGTCCCCAACATTCAAGCCTACGTCGCTGCTCCTTCTGCCCTTTTATATATTGTACAAATTGTAGTAAGACATGCAGGGGCTGCTGGCGGTGACGCGTCGCTGTTGCTATACGCTGGCTTTGTGTGAGTTTTTGCACGCAGTAGGTAAGCAAGTGCTCGTGAGCTGTGATCTCCACTGCCTCGTGGACATACATTTATAAAGAATGGTCAGAACCGAGGCTTCTGTGCAGTTAACGCGAAAACAAGGTTGCACACAGACTCGTCCCCAACTTTCAAGCCTACGTCGCTGCTCCATCTGCCCTTTTATATATAGAACAAATTGTGGTAAGACATGCAGGCTGCTGGCGGTGACGCGTCGCTGTTGCTATACGCTGGCTTTGAGTGAGTTTTTGCACGCAGTAGGCTAGCAAGTGCTCGTGAGCTGTGATTTCTACTGCCCCAAGGGCATTCATTTATGAAGAATGGTCAGAACCGAGGCTTCTGTGCAGTTAACGCGAAAACAAGGTTGCACACAGACGCGTCCCCAACTTTCAAGCCTAAGTCGTTGCTCCTTCTGCCCTTTTATATATAGTACAAATTGTAGTAAGACATGCAGGCTGCAGGCGGTGACGCGTCGCTGTTGCTATACGCTGGCTTTGAGTGAGGTTTTGCACGCAGTAGGTAAGCAAGTGCTCGTGAGCTGTGATTTCTACTGCCTCGAGGACATACATTTATGAAGAATGGTCAGAACCGAGGCTTCTGTGCAGTTAACGCGAAAACAACGTTGCACACAGACTCGTCCCCAACTTTCAAGCCTACGTCGCTGCTCCTTCTGCCCTTTTATATATTGTACAAATTGTAGTAAGACATGCAGGGGCTGCTGGCGGTGACGCGTCGCTGTTGCTATACGCTGGCTTTGTGTGAGTTTTTGCACGCAGTAGGTAAGCAAGTGCTCGTGAGCTGTGATTTCTACTGCCTCGTGGACATACATTTATAAAGAATGGTCAGAACCGAGGCATCTGTGCAGTTAACGCGAAAACAAGGTCGCACAAAGACTCGTCCCCAACTTTCAAGCCTACGTCGCTGCTCCTTCTGCCCTTTAATATATTGTACAAATTGTAGTAAGACATGCAGGGGCTGCTGGCGGTGACGCGTCGCTGTTGCTATCCGCTGGCTTTGTGTGAGTTTTTACACGCAGTAGGCTAGCAAGAGCACGTGAGCTGTGCTTTCTACTGCCTCGAGGACATATATTTATGAAGAATGGTCATAACTGAGGCTTCTGTGCAGTTAACGCGAAAACAAGGTTGCACACAGACTCGTCCGCAACTTTCAAGCCTACGTCGCTGCTCCTTCTGCCCTTTTATATATTGTACGAATTGTAGTAAGACATGAAGGGGCTGCTGGCGGTGACGCGTCGCTGCTGCTATACGCTGGCTTTGTGTTAGTTTTGTCACGCACTAGGCTAGCAAGAGCTCGTGAGCTGTGATTTCTACTGCCTCGAGGACAAATATTTATGAAGAATGGTCAGAACAGAGGCTTCTGTGCAGTTAACGCGAAAGCAAGGTTGCACACAGACTCGTCTCCAACTTTCAAGCCTACGTCACTGCTTTTTCTGCCGTTTTAGATATTGTACAAATTGTAGTTAGAGATGCAGGGGCTGCTGGTGGTGACGCGTCGCTGTTGCTATACGCTGACTTTGTGTGAGTTTTTGCACGCAGTGGGCTAGCAAGACCTCGTCAGCTGTGATTTCAACTGCCTCGAGGACATATATTTATGAAGAATGGTCACAAACGAGGCATCTGTGCAGTTAACGCGAAAACAAGGTTGCACAAAGACCCGTCCCCAACTTTCAAGCCTACGTCGCTGCTCCTTCTGCCCTTTTATATATTGTACAAATTGTAGTAAGACATGCAGGGGCTGCTGGCGGTGACGCGTCGCTGTTGCTATACGCTGGCATTGTGTGAGTTTTTGCACGCAGTAGGATAGCAAGAGCTCGTGAGCTGTGATTTCTACTGCCTCGAGGACATACATATATAAAGAATGGTCAGAAGCGAGGCATCTGTGCAGTTTACGCGAAAACAAGGTTGCACACAGGCTCGTCCCCAACATTCAAGCCTACGTCGCTGCTCCTTCTGCCCTTTTATATATTGTACAAATTGTAGTAAGACATGCAGGGGCTGCTGGCGGTGACGCGTCGCTGTTGCTATACGCTGGCTTTGTGTGAGTTTTTGCACGCAGTAGGTAAGCAAGTGCTCGCGAGCTGTGATCTCCACTGCCTCGTGGACATACATTTATAAAGAATTGTCAGAACCGAGGCTTCTGTTCAGTTAACGCGAAAACAAGCTTGCACACAGACTCGTCCCCAACTTTCAAGCCTACGTCGTTGCTCCTTCTGCCCTTTTATATATAGTACAAATTGTAGTAAGACATGCAGGCTGCAGGCGGTGACGCGTCGCTGTTGCTATACGCTGGCTTTGAGTGAGTTTTTGCACGCAGTAGGTAAGCAAGTGCTCGTGAGCTGTGATTTCTACTGCCTCGAGGACATACATTTATGAAGAATGGTCAGAACCGAGGCTTCTGTGCAGTTAACGCGAAAACAACGTTGCACACAGACTCGTCCCCAACTTTCAAGCCTACGTCACTGCTCCTTCTGCCCTTTTATATATAGTACAAATTGTAGTAAGACATGCAGGCTGCAGGCGGTGACGCGTCGCTGTTGCTATACGCTGGCTTTGAGTGAGTTTTTGCAAGCAGTAGGTAAGCAAGTGCTCGTGAGCTGTGATTTCTACTGCCTCGAGGACATACATTTATGAAGAACGGTCAGAACCGAGGCTTCTGTGCAGTTAACGCGAAAACAAGGTTGCACACAGACTCGTCCCCAACTTTCAAGCCTACGTCGCTGCTCCTTCTGCCCTTTCATATATTGTACAAATTGTAGTAAGACATGCAGGGGCTGCTGGCGGTTACGCGTCGCTGTTGCTATCCGCTGGCTTTGTGTGAGTTTTTACACGCAGTAGGCTAGCAAGAGCTCGTGAGCTGTGATTTCTACTGCCTCGAGGACAAATATTTATGAAGAATGGTCAGAACCGAGGCTTCAGTTCAGTTAACGCGAAAGCAAGGTTGCACACAGACTCGTCCCCAACTTTCAAGCCTACGTCACTGCTCTTTCTGCCGTTTTAGATATTGTACAAATTGTAGTTAGAGATGCAGGGGCTGCTGGTGGTGACGCGTCGCTGTTGCTATACGCTCACTTTGTGTGAGTTTTTGCACGCAGTAGGCTAGCAAGAGCTCGTGAGCTGTGATTTCTACTGCCTCGAGGACAAATATTTATGAAGAATGGTCAGAACCGAGGCTTCTGTGCAGTTAACGCGAAAACAAGGTTGCACACAGACTCGTCCCCTACTTTCAAACCTACGTCGCCGCTCTTTCTGCCCTTTAAGATATTGTACAAATTGTAGTTAGAGATGCAGGGGCTGCTGGCGGTGACGCGTCGCTGTTGCTATACGCTGGCTTTGTGTGAGTTTTTGCACGCAGTAGGATAGCAAGAGCTCGTGAGCTGTGATCTCCACTGCCTCGTGGACATACATTTATAAAGAATGGTCAGAACCGAGGCTTCTGTGCAGTTAACGCGAAAACAAGGTTGCACGCAGACTCGTCCCCAACTTTCAAGCCTACGTCGCTGCTCCTTCTGCCCTTTTATATATTGTACAAATTGTAGTAAGACATGCAGGCTGCTGGCGGTGACGCGTCGCTGTTGCTATACGCTGGCTTTGAGTGAGTTTTTGCACGCAGTAGGCTAGCAAGTGCTCGTGAGCTGTGATTTCTACTCCCCGAGGACATACATTAATGAAGAATGGTCAGAACCGAGGCTTCTGTGCAGTTAACGCGAAAACAAGGTTGCACACAGACTCGTCCCCAACTTTCAAGCCTACGTCGTTGCTCCTTCTGCCCTTTTACATATAGTACAAATTGTAGTAAGACATGCAGGCTGCAGGCGGTGACGCGTCGCTGTTGCTATACGCTGGCTTTGAGTGAGTTTTTGCACGCAGTAGGTAAGCAAGTGCTCGTGAGCTGTGATTTCTACTGCCTCGAGGACATACATTTATGAAGAATGGTCAGAACCGAGGCTTCTGTGCAGTTAACGCGAAAACAGCGTTGCACACAGACTCGTCACCAACTTTCAAGCCTACGTCGCTGCTCCTTCTGCCCTTTTATATATAGTACAAATTGTAGTAAGACATGCAGGCTGCAGGCGGTGACGCGTCGCTGTTGCTATACGCTGGCTTTGAGTGAGTTTTTGCAAGCAGTAGGTAAGCAAGTGCTCGTGAGCTGTGATTTCTACTGCCTCGAGGACATACATTTATGAAGAATGGTCAGAACCGAGGCTTCTGTGCAGTTAACGGGAAAACAAGGTTGCACACAGACTCGTCCCCAACTTTCAAGCCTACGTCGCTGCTCCTTCTGCCCTTTTATATATTGTACAAATTGTAGTAAGACATGCAGGGGCTGCTGGCGGTGACGCGTCGCTGTTGCTATACGCTGGCGTTGTGTGAGTTTTTGCACGCAGTAGGATAGCAAGAGCTCGTGAGCTGTGATTTCTACTGCCTCGTGGACATACATTAACAAAGAATGGTCAGAACCGAGCCTTCTGTGCAGTTAACGCGAAAACAAGGTTGCACACAGACTCGTCCCCAACTTTCAAGCCTAGGTCGCTGCTCCTTCTGCACTTTTACATATTGTAGAAATTGTAGTTAGAGATGCAGGGGCTGCTGGTGGGGACGCGTCGCTGTTGCTATACGCTGGCTTTGTGTGAGTTTTTGAACGCAGTAGGCTAGCAAGAGCTCGTGAGCTGTGATTTCAACTGCCTCGAGGACATATATTTATGAAGAATGGTCAGAACCGAGGCATCTGTGCAGTTAACGCGAAAACAAGGTTGCACAAAGACTCGTCCCCAACTTTCAAGCCTACGTCGCTGCTTCTTCTGCCCTTTTATATATTGTACAAATTGTAGTAAGACATGCAGGGGCTGCTGGCGCTGACGCGTCGCTGTTGCTATACGCTGGCGTTGTGTGAGTTTTTGCACGCAGTAGCATAGCAAGAGCTCGTGAGCTGTGATTTCTACTGCCTCGAGGACATACATTTATAAAGAATGGTCAGAACCGAGGCATCTGTGCAGCTAACGCGAAAACAAGGTTGCACACAGACTCGTCCCCAACATTCAAGCCTACGTCGCTGCTCCTTCTGCCCTTTTATATATAGTACAAATTGTAGTAAGACATGCAGGCTGCAGGCGGTGACGCGTCGCTGTTGCTATACGCTGGCTTTGAGTGAGTTTTTGCAAGCAGTAGGTAAGCAAGTGCTCGTGAGCTGTGATTTCTACTGCCTCGAGGACATACATTTATGAAGAATGGTCAGAACCGAGGCTTCTGTGCAGTTAACGCGAAAACAAGGTTGCACACAGACTCGTCCCCAACTTTCAAGCCTACGTCGCTCCTCCTTCTGCCCTTTTATATATTGTACAAATTGTAGTAAGACATGCAGGGGCTGCTGGCGGTGACGCGTCGCTGTTGCTATACGCTGGCGTTGTGTGAGTTTTTGCACGCAGTAGGATAGCAAGAGCTCGTGAGCTGTGATTTCTACTGCCTCGTGGACATACATTTACAAAGAATGGTCAGAACCGAGCCTTCTGTGCAGTTAACGCGAAAACAAGGTTGCACACAGACTCGTCCCCAACTTTCAAGCCTAGGTCGCTGCTCCTTCTGCACTTTTACATATTGTAGAAATTGTAGTTAGAGATGCAGGGGCTGCTGGTGGGGACGCGTCGCTGTTGCTATACGCTGGCTTTGTGTGAGTTTTTGAACGCAGTAGGCTAGCAAGAGCTCGTGAGCTGTGATTTCAACTGCCTCGAGGACATATATTTATGAAGAATGGTCAGAACCGAGGCATCTGTGCAGTTAACGCGAAAACAAGGTTGCACAAAGACTCGTCCCCAACTTTCAAGCCTACGTCGCTGCTTCTTCTGCCCTTTTATATATTGTACAAATTGTAGTAAGACATGCAGGGGCTGCTGGCGCTGACGCGTCGCTGTTGCTATACGCTGGCGTTGTGTGAGTTTTTGCACGCAGTAGCATAGCAAGAGCTCGTGAGCTGTGATTTCTACTGCCTCGAGGACATACATTTATAAAGAATGGTCAGAGCCGAGGCATCTGTGCAGCTAACGCGAAAACAAGGTTGCACACAGACTCGTCCCCAACATTCAAGCCTACGTCGCTGCTCCTTCTGCCCTTTTATATATTGTACAAATTGTAGTAAGACATGCAGGGGCTGCTGGCGGTGACGCGTCGCTGTTGCTATACGCTGGCTTTGTGTGAGTTTTTGCACGCAGTAGGTAAGCAAGTGCTCGTGAGCTGTGATCTCCACTGCCTCGTGGACATACATTTATAAAGAATGGTCAGAACCGAGGCTTCTGTGCAGTTAACGCGAAAACAAGGTTGCACACAGACTCGTCCCCAACTTTCAAACCTACGTCGCTGCTCCTTCTGCCCTTTTATATATAGAACAAATTGTGGTAAGACATGCAGGCTGCTGGCGGTGACGCGTCGCTGTTGCTATACGCTGCCTTTGAGTGAGTTTTTGCACGCAGTATGCTAGCAAGTGCTCGTGAGCTGTGATTTCTACTGCCCCGAGGACATTCATTTATGAAGACTGGTCAGAACCGAGGCTTCTGTGCAGTTAACGCGAAAACAAGGTTGCACACAGACTCGTCCCCAACTTTCAAGCCTACGTCGTTGCTCCTTCTGCCCTTTTATATATAGTACAAATTGTAGTAAGACATGCAGGCTGCAGGCGGTGACGCGTCGCTGTTGCTATACGCTGGCTTTGAGTGAGGTTTTGCACGCAGTAGGTTAGCAAGTGCTCGTGAGCTGTGATTTCTACTGCCTCGAGGACATACATTTATGAAGAATGGTCAGAACCGAGGCTTCTGTGCAGTTAACGCGAAAAACAACGTTGCACACAGACTCGTCCCCAACTTTCAAGCCTACGTCGCTGCTCCTTCTGATCATTTATATATAGTACAAATTGTAGTAAGATATGCAGGCTGCTGGCGGTGACGCGTCGCTGTTGCTATACGCTGGCTTTGAGTAAGTTTTTGCAAGCAGTAGGTAAGCAAGTGCTCGTGAGCTGTGATTTCTACTGCCTCGAGGACATACATTCATGAAGAATGGTCAGAACCGAGGCTTCTGTGCAGTTAACGCGAAAACAAGGTTGCACACAGACTCGTCCCCAACTTTCAAGCCTACGTCGCTGCTCCTTCTGCCCTTTTATATATAGTACAAATTGTAGTAAGACATGCAGGCTGCAGGCGGTGACGCGTCGCTGTTGCTATACGCTGGCTTTGAGTAAGTTTTTGCACGCAGTAGGTAAGCAAGTGCTCGTGAGCTGTGATTTCTACTGCCTCGAGGACATACATTTATGAAGAATGGTCAGAACCGAGGCTTCTGTGCAGTTAACGCGAAAACAACGTTGCACACAGACTCGTCCCCAACTTTCAAGCCTACGTCGCTGCTCCTTCTGCCCTTTTATATATTGTACAAATTGTAGTAAGACATGCAGGGGCTGCTGGCGGTGACGCGTCGCTGTTGCTATACGTTGGCTTTGTGTGAGTTTTTGCACGCAGTAGGTAAGCAAGTGCTCGTGAGCTGTGATCTCCACTGCCTCGTGGACATACATTTATAAAGAATGGTCACAACCGAGGCTTCTGTGCAGTTAACGCGAAAACAAGGTTGCACACAGACTCGTCCCCAACTTTCAAGCCTACGTCGCTGCTCCTTCTGCCCTTTTATATATAGTACAAATTGTGGTAAGACATGCAGGCTGCTGGCGGTGACGCGTCGCTGTTGCTATACGCTGGCTTTGAGTGAGTTTTTGCACGCAGTAGGCTAGCAAGTGCTCCTGAGCTGTGATTTCTACTGCCCCGAGGACATTAATTTATGAAGAATGGTCAGAACCGAGGCTTCTGTGCAGTTAACGCGAAAACAAGGTTGCACGCAGACTCGTCCCCAACTTTCAAGCCTACGTCGTTGCTCCTTCTGCCCTTTTATATATAGTACAGATTGTAGTAAGACATGCAGTCTGCAGGCGGTGACGCGTCGCTGTTGCTATACGCTGGCTTTGAGTGAGTTTTTGCAAGCAGTAGGTAAGCAAGAGCTCGTGAGCTGTGATTTCTACTGCCTCGTGGACATACATTTATAAAGAATGGTCAGAACCGAGCCTTCTGTGCAGTTAACGCGAAAACAAGGTTGCACACAGACTCGTCCCCAACTTTCAAGCCTAGGTCGCTGCTCCTTCTGCCCTTTTATATATTGTAGAAATTGTAGTTAGAGATGCAGGGGCTGCTGGTGGGGACGCGTCGCTGTTGCTATACGCTGGCTTTGTGTGAGTTTTTGAACGCAGTAGGCTAGCCAGAGCTCGTGAGCTGTGATTTCAACTGCCTCGAGGACATATATTTAAGAAGAATGGTCAGAACCGAGGCATCTGTGCAGTTAACGCGAAAACAAGGTTGCACAAAGACTCGTCCCCAACTTTCAAGCCTACGTCGCTGCTCCTTCTGCCCTTTTATATATTGTACAAATTGTAGTAAGACATGCAGGGGCTGCTGGCGGTGACGCGTCGCTGTTGCTGTCCGCTGGCTTTGTGTGAGTTTTTACACGCAGTAGGCTAGCAAGAGCACGTGAGCTGTGATTTCTACTGCCTCGAGGACATATATTTATGAAGAATGGTCATAACCGAGGCTTCTGTGCAGTTAACGCGAAAACAAGGTTGCACACAGACTCGTCCGCAACTTTCAAGCCTACGTCGCTGCTCCTTCTGCCCTTTTATATATTGTACGAATTGTAGTAAGACATGAAGGGGCTGCTGGCGGTGACGCGTCGCTGTTGCTATACGCTGGCTTTGTGTTAGTTTTGTCACGCACTAGGCTAGCAAGAGCTCGTGAGCTGTGATTTCTACTGCCTCGAGGACAAATATTTATGAAGAATGGTCAGAACAGAGGCTTCTGTGCAGTTAACGCGAAAGCAAGGTTGCACACAGACTCGTCTCCAACTTTCAAGCCTACGTCACTGCTCTTTCTGCCGTTTTAGATATTGTACAAATTGTAGTTAGAGATGCAGGGGCTGCTGGTGCTGACGCGTCGCTGTTGCTATACGCTGACTTTGTGGGAGTTTTTGCACGCAGTAGGCTAGCAAGAGCTCGTGAGCTGTGATTTCAACTGCTTCGAGGACAAATATTTACGAAGAATGGTCCGAATCGTGGCTTCTAAGCCGTTAACGCGAAAACAAGGTTGCACACAGACTCGTCCTTAACTTTCAAGCCTACGTCGCTGCTCCTTCTGTCCTTTTAGATAATGTACAAATTGTAGTTAGAGATGCAGGGTCTGCTGGCGGTGACGCGTCGCTGTTGCTATACGCTGGCTTTGTTTGAGTTTTTGCACGCAGTTGGATAGCAAGAGCTCGTGAGCTGTGATTTCAACTGCCTCGAGGACAAATATTTATGAAGAATGGTCAGAACCGAGGCTTTCTGTGCAGTTAACGCGAAAGCAAGGTTGCACACAGACTCGTCCCCAACTTTCAAGCCTACGTCGCTGCTCTTTCTGCCCTTTTAGATATTGTACAAATTGTAGTTAGAGATGCAGGGGCTGCTGGTGGGGATGCGTCGCTGTTGCTATACGCTGGCTTTGTGTGAGTTTTTGAACGCAGTAGGCTAGCAATAGCTCGTGAGCTGTGATTTCAACTGCCTCGAGGACATATATTTATGAAGAATGGTCACAACCGAGGCATCTGTGCAGTTAACGCGAAAACAAGGTTGCACAAAGACTCGTCCCCAACTTTCAAGCCTACGTCGCTGCTCCTTCTGCCCTTTTATATATTGTACAAATTGTAGTAAGACATGCAGGGGCTGCTGGCGGTGACGCGTCGCTGTTGCTATACGCTGGCATTGTGTGAGTTTTTGCACGCAGTAGGATGGCAAGAGCTCGTGAGCTGTGATTTCTACTGCCTCGAGGACATACATTTATAAAGAATGGTCAGAACCGAGGCATCTGTGCAGTTAACGCGAAAACAAGGTTGCACAAAGGCTCGTCCCCAACATTCAAGCCTACGTCGCTGCTCCTTCTGCCCTTTTATATATTGTACAAATTGTAGTAAGACATGCAGGCTGCAGGCGGTGACGCGTCGCTGTTGCTATACGCTGGCTTTGAGTGAGTTTTTGCACGCAGTAGGTAAGCAAGTGCTCGTGAGCTGTGATTTCTACTGCCTCGAGGAAATACATGTATCAAGAATGGTCAGAACCGAGGCTTCTGTGCAGTTAACTCGAAAACAAGGTTGCACACAGACTCGTCCCCAACTTTCAAGCCTACGTCGCTGGTCCTTGTGCCCTTTTATATATTGTACAAATTGTAGTAAGACATGCAGGGGCTGCTGGCGGTGACGCGTCGCTGTTGCTATACGCTGGCTTTGTGTGAGTTTTTGCACGCAGTAGGTAAGCAAATGCTCGTGAGCTGTGATCTCCCCTGCCACGTGGACATAAATTTATAAAGAATGGTCAGAACCGTGGCTTCTGTGCAGTTAACGCGAAAACAAGGTTGCACACAGACTCGTCCCCAACTTGCAAGCCTACGTCGCTGCTCCTTCTGCCCTTTTATATATAGTACAAATTGTAGTGAGACATGCAGGCTGCTGGCGGTGACGCGTCGCTGTTGCTATACGCTGGCTTTGTGTGAGTTTTTGCACGCAGTAGGATAGCAAGAGCTCGTGAGCTGTGATTTCAACTGCCTCGAGGACAAATATTTCTGAAGAATGGTCAGAACCGAGGCTTTCTGTGCAGTTAACGCGAAAGCAAGGTTGCACACAGACTCGTCCCCAACTTTCAAGCCTACGTCGCTGCTCTTTCTGCCCTTTTAGATATTGTACAAATTGTAGTTAGAGATGCAGGGGCTGCTGGTGGGGACGCGTCGCTGTTGCTATACGCTGGCTTTGTGTGAGTTTTTGAACGCAGTAGGCTAGCAAGAGCTCTTGAGCTGTGATTTCAACTGCCTCGAGGACATATATTTATGAAGAATGGTCAGAACCGAGGCATCTGCGCAGTTAACGCGAAAACAAGGTTGCACAAAGACTCGTCCCCAACTTTCAAGCCTACGTCGCTGCTCCTTCTGCCCTTTTATATATTGTACAAATTGTAGTAAGACATGCAGGGGCTGCTGGCGGTGACGCGTGGCTGTTGCTATACGCTGGCGTTGTGTGAGTTTTTGCACGCAGTAGGTAAGCAAGTGCTCATGAGCTGTGATCTCCACTGCCTCGTGGACATACATTTATAAAGAATGGTCAGAACCGAGGCTTCTGTGCAGTTAACGCGAAAACAAGGTTGCACACAGACTCGTCCCCAACTTTCAAGCCTACGTCGCTGCTCCTTCTGCCCTTTTATATATAGTACAAATTGTAGTAAGACATGCAGGCTGCAGGCGGTGACGCGTCGCTGTTGCTATACGCTGGCATTGAGTGAGTTTTTGCACGCAGTAGGTAAGCAAGTGCTCGTGAGCTGTGATTTCTACTGCCTCGAGGACATACATTTATGAAGAATGGTCAGAACCGAGGCTTCTGTGCAGTTAACGCGAAAACAAGGTTGCACACAGACTCGTCCCCAACTTTCAAGCCTACGTCGCTGCTCCTTCTGCCCTTTTATATATTGTACAAATTGTAGTAAGACATGCAGGGGCTGCTGGCAGTGACGCGTCGCTGTTGCTATACGCTGGCGTTGTGTGAGTTTTTGCACGCAGTAGGATAGCAAGAGCTCGTGAGCTGTGATTTCTGCTGCCTCGTGGACATACATTTACAAAGAATGGTCAGAACCGAGCCTTCTGTGCAGTTAACGCGAAAACAAGGTTGCACACAGACTCGTCCCCAACTTTCAAGCCTAGGTCGCTGCTCCTTCTGCACTTTTACATATTGTAGAAATTGTAGTTAGAGATGCAGGGGCTGCTGGTGGGGACGCGTCTCTGTTGCTATACGCTGGCTTTGTGTGAGTTTTTGAACGCAGTAGGATAGCAAGATCTCGTGAGCTGTGATTTCAACTGCCTCGAAGACAAATATTTATGAAGAATGGTCAGAACCGAGGCTTTCTGTGCATTTAACGCGAAAGCAAGGTTGCACACAGACTCGTCCCCAACTTTCAAGCCTACGTCGCTGCTCTTTCTGCCCTTTTAGATATTGTACAAATTGTAGTTAGAGATGCAGGGGCTCCTGGTGGGGACGCGTCGCTGTTGCTATACGCTGGCTTTGTGTGAGTTTTTGAACGCAGTAGGCTAGCAAGAGCTCGTGAGCTGTGATCTCCACTGCCTCGTGGACATACATTTATAAAGAATGGTCAGAACCGAGGCTTCTGTGCAGTTAACGCGAAAACAAGGTTGCACACAGACTCGTCCCCAACTTTCAAGCCTACGTCGCTGCTCCTTCTGCCCTTTTATATATACAACAAATTGTGGTAAGACATGCAGGCTGCTGGCGGTGACGCGTCGCTGTTGCTATACGCTGGCTTTGAGTGAGTTTTTGCACGCAGTAGGCTAGCAAGTGCTCGTGAGCTGTGATTTCTACTGCCCCGAGGACATTCATTTATGAAGAATGGTCAGAACCGAGGCTTCTGTGCAGTTAACGCGAAAACAAGGTTGCACACAGACTCGTCCCCAACTTTCAAGCCTACGTCGTTGCTCCTTCTGCCCTTTTATATATAGTACAAATTGTAGTAAGACATGCAGGCTGCAGGCGGTGACGCGTCGCTGTTGCTATACGCTGGCTTTGAGTGAGGTTTTGCACGCAGTAGGTAAGCAAGTGCTCGTGAGCTGTGATTTCTACTGCCTCGAGGACATACATTTATGAAGAATGGTCAGAACCGAGGCTTCTGTGCAGTTAACGCGAAAAACAACGTTGCACACAGACTCGTCCCCAACTTTCAAGCCTACGTCGCTGCTCCTTCTGCCCTTTTATATATAGTACAAATTGTAGTAAGACATGCAGGGGCTGCTGGCGGTGACGCGTCGCTGTTGCTATACGCTGGCTTTGTGTGAGTTTTTGCACGCAGTAGGTAAGCAAGTGCTCGTGAGCTGTGATCTCCACTGCCTCGTGGACATACATTTATAAAGAATAGTCAGAACCGAGGCTTCTGTGCAGTTAACGCGAAAACAAGGTTGCACACAGACTCGTCCCCAACTTTCAAGCCTACGTCGCTGCTCCTTCTGCCCTTTTATATATAGTACAAATTGTGGTAAGACATGCAGGCTGCTGGCGGTGACGCGTCGCTGTTGCTATACGCTGGCTTTGAGTGAGTTTTTGCACGCAGTAGGCTAGCAAGTGCTCCTGAGCTGTGATTTATACTGCCCCGAGGACATTCATTTATGAAGAATGGTCAGAACCGAGGCTTCTGTGCAGTTAACGCGAAAACAAGGTTGCACACAGACTCGTCCCCAACTTTCAAGCCTACGTCGTTGCTCCTTCTGCCCTTTTATATATAGTACAAATTGTAGTAAGACATGCAGTCTGCAGGCGGTGACGCGTCGCTGTTGCTATACGCTGGCTTTGAGTGAGTTTTTGCAAGCAGTAGGTAAGCAAGAGCTCGTGAGCTGTGATTTCAACTGCCTCGAGGACATATATTTATGAAGAATGGTCAGAACCGAGGCATCTGTACAGTTAACGCGAAAACAAGGTTGCACAAAGACTCGTCCCCAACTTTCAAGCCTACGTCGCTGCTCCTTCTGCCCTTTTATATATTGTACAAATTGTAGTAAGACATGCAGGGGCTGCTGGCGGTGACGCGTCGCTGTTGCTATACGCTGGCGTTGTGTGAGTTTTTGCACGCAGTAGGATAGCAAGAGCTCGTGAGCTGTGATTTCTACTGCCTCGAGGACATACATTTATAAAGAATGGTCAGAACCGAGGCATCTGTGCAGCTAACGCGAAAACAAGGTTGCACACAGACTCGTCCCCAACATTCAAGCCTACGTCGCTGCTCCTTCTGCCCTTTTATATATTGTACAAATTGTAGTAAGACATGCAGGGGCTGCTGGCGGTGACGCGTCGCTGTTGCTATACGCTGGCTTTGTGTGAGTTTTTGCACGCAGTAGGTAAGCAAGTGCTCGTGAGCTGTGATCTCCACTGCCTCGTGGACATACATTTATAAAGAATGGTCAGAACCGAGGCTTCTGTGCAGTTAACGCGAAAACAAGGTTGCACACAGACTCGTCCCCAACTTTCAAGCCTACGTCGCTGCTCCTTCTGCCCTTTTATATATACAACAAATTGTGGTAAGACATGCAGGCTGCTGGCGGTGACGCGTCGCTGTTGCTATACGCTGGCTTTGAGTGAGTTTTTGCACGCAGTAGGCTAGCAAGTGCTCGTGAGCTGTGATTTCTACTGCCCCGAGGACATTCATTTATGAAGAATGGTCAGAACCGAGGCTTCTGTGCAGTTAACGCGAAAACAAGGTTGCACACAGACTCGTCCCCAACTTTCAAGCCTACGTCGTTGCTCCTTCTGCCCTTTTATATATAGTACAAATTGTAGTAAGACATGCAGGCTGCAGGCGGTGACGCGTCGCTGTTGCTATACGCTGGCTTTGAGTGAGGTTTTGCACGCAGTAGGTAAGCAAGTGCTCGTGAGCTGTGATTTCTACTGCCTCGAGGACATACATTTATGAAGAATGGTCAGAACCGAGGCTTCTGTGCAGTTAACGCGAAAAACAACGTTGCACACAGACTCGTCCCCAACTTTCAAGCCTACGTCGCTGCTCCTTCTGCCCTTTTATATATAGTACAAATTGTAGTAAGACATGCAGGCTGCGGGCGGTGACGCGTCGCTGTTGCTATACGCTGGCTTTGAGTAAGTTTTTGCAAGCAGTAGGTAAGCAAGTGCTCGTGAGCTGTGATTTCTACTGCCTCGAGGACATACATTTATGAAGAATGGTCAGAACCGAGGCTTCTGTGCAGTTAACGCAAAAACAAGGTTGCACACAGACTCGTCCCCAACTTTCAAGCCTACGTCGCTGCTCCTTCTGCCCTTTTATATATAGTACAAATTGTAGTAAGACATGCAGGCTGCAGGCGGTGACGCGTCGCTGTTGCTATACGCTGGCTTTGAGTAAGTTTTTGCACGCAGTAGGTAAGCAAGTGCTCGTGAGCTGTGATTTCTACTGCCTCGAGGACATACATTTATGAAGAATGGTCAGAACCGAGGCTTCTGTGCAGTTAACGCGAAAACAACGTTGCACACAGACTCGTCCCCAACTTTCAAGCCTACGTCGCTGCTCCTTCTGCCCTTTTATATATTGTACAAATTGTAGTAAGACATGCAGAAGCTGCTGGCGGTGACGCGTCGCTGTTGCTATACGCTGGCTTTGTGTGAGTTTTTGCACGCAGTAGGTAAGCAAGAGCTCGTGAGCTGTGATTTCTACTGCCTCGTGGACATACATTTATAAAGAATGGTCAGAACCGAGGCTTCTGTGCAGTTAACGCGAAAACAAGGTTGCACACAGACTCGTCCGCAACTTTCAAGCCTACGTCGCTGCTCCTTCTGCCCTTTTATATATTGTACGAATTGTAGTAAGACATGAAGGGGCTGCTGGCGGTGACGCGTCGCTGTTGCTATACGCTGGCTTTGTGTTAGTTTTGTCACGCACTAGGGTAGCAAGAGCTCGTGAGCTGTGATTTCTACTGCCTCGAGGACAAATATTTATGAAGAATGGTCAGAACAGAGGCTTCTGTGCAGTTAACGCGAAAGCAAGGTTGCACACAGACTCGTCTCCAACTTTCAAGCCTACGTCACTGCTCTTTCTGCCGTTTTAGATATTGTACAAATTGTAGTTAGAGATGCAGGGGCTGCTGGTGGTGACGCGTCGCTGTTGCTATACGCTGACTTTGTGTGAGTTTTTGCACGCAGTAGGCTAGCAAGAGCTCGTGAGCTGTGATTTCAACTGCGTCGAGGACAAATATTTACGAAGAATGGTCAGAATCGTGGCTTCTATGCCGTTAACGCGAAAACAAGGTTGCACACAGACTCGTCCTTAACTTTCAAGCCTACGTCGCTGCTCCTTCTGTCCTTTTAGATATAGTACAAATTGTGGTAAGACATGCAGGCTGCTGGCGGTGACGCGTCGCTGTTGCTATACGCTGGCTTTGAGTGAGTTTTTGCACGCAGTAGGCTAGCAAGTGCTCCTGAGCTGTGATTTATACTGCCCCGAGGACATTCATTTATGAAGAATGGTCAGAACCGAGGCTTCTGTGCAGTTAACGCGAAAACAAGGTTGCACACAGACTCGTCCCCAACTTTCAAGCCTACGTCGTTGCTCCTTCTGCCCTTTTATATACAGTACAAATTGTAGTAAGACATGCAGTCTGCAGGCGGTGACGCGTCGCTGTTGCTATACGCTGGCTTTGAGTGAGTTTTTGCAAGCAGTAGGTAAGCAAGAGCTCGTGAGCTGTGATTTCAACTGCCTCGAGGACATATATTTATGAAGAATGGTCAGAACCGAGGCATCTGTACAGTTAACGCGAAAACAAGGTTGCACAAAGACTCGTCCCCAACTTTCAAGCCTACGTCGCTGCTCCTTCTGCCCTTTTATATATTGTACAAATTGTAGTAAGACATGCAGGGGCTGCTGGCGGTGACGCGTCGCTGTTGCTATACGCTGGCGTTGTGTGAGTTTTTGCACGCAGTAGGATAGCAAGAGCTCGTGAGCTGTGATTTCTACTGCCTCGAGGACATACATTTATAAAGAATGGTCAGAACCGAGGCATCTGTGCAGCTAACGCGAAAACAAGGTTGCACACAGACTCGTCCCCAACATTCAAGCCTACGTCGCTGCTCCTTCTGCCCTTTTATATATTGTACAAATTGTAGTAAGACATGCAGGGGCTGCTGGCGGTGACGCGTCGCTGTTGCTATACGCTGGCTTTGTGTGAGTTTTTGCACGCAGTAGGTAAGCAAGTGCTCGTGAGCTGTGATCTCCACTGCCTCGTGGACATACATTTATAAAGAATGGTCAGAACCGAGGCTTCTGTGCAGTTAACGCGAAAACAAGGTTGCACACAGACTCGTCCCCAACTTTCAAGCCTACGTCGCTGCTCCTTCTGCCCTTTTATATATACAACAAATTGTGGTAAGACATGCAGGCTGCTGGCGGTGACGCGTCGCTGTTGCTATACGCTGGCTTTGAGTGAGTTTTTGCACGCAGTAGGCTAGCAAGTGCTCGTGAGCTGTGATTTCTACTGCCCCGAGGACATTCATTTATGAAGAATGGTCAGAACCGAGGCTTCTGTGCAGTTAACGCGAAAACAAGGTTGCACACAGACTCGTCCCCAACTTTCAAGCCTACGTCGTTGCTCCTTCTGCCCTTTTATATATAGTACAAATTGTAGTAAGACATGCAGGCTGCAGGCGGTGACGCGTCGCTGTTGCTATACGCTGGCTTTGAGTGAGGTTTTGCACGCAGTAGGTAAGCAAGTGCTCGTGAGCTGTGATTTCTACTGCCTCGAGGACATACATTTATGAAGAATGGTCAGAACCGAGGCTTCTGTGCAGTTAACGCGAAAAACAACGTTGCACACAGACTCGTCCCCAACTTTCAAGCCTACGTCGCTGCTCCTTCTGCCCTTTTATATATAGTACAAATTGTAGTAAGACATGCAGGCTGCAGGCGGTGACGCGTCGCTGTTGCTATACGCTGGCTTTGAGTAAGTTTTTGCAAGCAGTAGGTAAGCAAGTGCTCGTGAGCTGTGATTTCTACTGCCTCGAGGACATACATTTATGAAGAATGGTCAGAACCGAGGCTTCTGTGCAGTTAACGCGAAAACAAGGTTGCACACAGACTCGTCCCCAACTTTCAAGCCTACGTCGCTGCTCCTTCTGCCCTTTTATATATAGTACAAATTGTAGTAAGACATGCAGGCTGCAGGCGGTGACGCGTCGCTGTTGCTATACGCTGGCTTTGAGTAAGTTTTTGCACGCAGTAGGTAAGCAAGTGCTCGTGAGCTGTGATTTCTACTGCCTCGAGGACATACATTTATGAAGAATGGTCAGAACCGAGGCTTCTGTGCAGTTAACGCGAAAACAACGTTGCACACAGACTCGTCCCCAACTTTCAAGCCTACGTCGCTGCTCCTTCTGCCCTTTTATATATTGTACAAATTGTAGTAAGACATGCAGAAGCTGCTGGCGGTGACGCGTCGCTGTTGCTATACGCTGGCTTTGTGTGAGTTTTTGCACGCAGTAGGTAAGCAAGAGCTCGTGAGCTGTGATTTCTACTGCCTCGTGGACATACATTTATAAAGAATGGTCAGAACCGAGGCTTCTGTGCAGTTAACGCGAAAACAAGGTTGCACACAGACTCGTCCCCAACTTTCAAGCCTACGTCGTTGCTCCTTCTGCCCTTTTATATACAGTACAAATTGTAGTAAGACATGCAGTCTGCAGGCGGTGACGCGTCGCTGTTGCTATACGCTGGCTTTGAGTGAGTTTTTGCAAGCAGTAGGTAAGCAAGAGCTCGTGAGCTGTGATTTCAACTGCCTCGAGGACATATATTTATGAAGAATGGTCAGAACCGAGGCATCTGTACAGTTAACGCGAAAACAAGGTTGCACAAAGACTCGTCCCCAACTTTCAAGCCTACGTCGCTGCTCCTTCTGCCCTTTTATATATTGTACAAATTGTAGTAAGACATGCAGGGGCTGCTGGCGGTGACGCGTCGCTGTTGCTATACGCTGGCGTTGTGTGAGTTTTTGCACGCAGTAGGATAGCAAGAGCTCGTGAGCTGTGATTTCTACTGCCTCGAGGACATACATTTATAAAGAATGGTCAGAACCGAGGCATCTGTGCAGCTAACGCGAAAACAAGGTTGCACACAGACTCGTCCCCAACATTCAAGCCTACGTCGCTGCTCCTTCTGCCCTTTTATATATTGTACAAATTGTAGTAAGACATGCAGGGGCTGCTGGCGGTGACGCGTCGCTGTTGCTATACGCTGGCTTTGTGTGAGTTTTTGCACGCAGTAGGTAAGCAAGTGCTCGTGAGCTGTGATCTCCACTGCCTCGTGGACATACATTTATAAAGAATGGTCAGAACCGAGGCTTCTGTGCAGTTAACGCGAAAACAAGGTTGCACACAGACTCGTCCCCAACTTTCAAGCCTACGTCGCTGCTCCTTCTGCCCTTTTATATATACAACAAATTGTAGTAAGACATGCAGGCTGCAGGCGGTGACGCGTCGCTGTTGCTATACGCTGGCTTTGAGTGAGGTTTTGCACGCAGTAGGTAAGCAAGTGCTCGTGAGCTGTGATTTCTACTGCCTCGAGGACATACATTTATGAAGAATGGTCAGAACCGAGGCTTCTGTGCAGTTAACGCGAAAAACAACGTTGCACACAGACTCGTCCCCAACTTTCAAGCCTACGTCGCTGCTCCTTCTGCCCTTTTATATATAGTACAAATTGTAGTAAGACATGCAGGCTGCAGGCGGTGACGCGTCGCTGTTGCTATACGCTGGCTTTGAGTAAGTTTTTGCAAGCAGTAGGTAAGCAAGTGCTCGTGAGCTGTGATTTCTACTGCCTCGAGGACATACATTTATGAAGAATGGTCAGAACCGAGGCTTCTGTGCAGTTAACGCGAAAACAAGGTTGCACACAGACTCGTCCCCAACTTTCAAGCCTACGTCGCTGCTCCTTCTGCCCTTTTATATATAGTACAAATTGTAGTAAGACATGCAGGCTGCAGGCGGTGACGCGTCGCTGTTGCTATACGCTGGCTTTGAGTAAGTTTTTGCACGCAGTAGGTAAGCAAGTGCTCGTGAGCTGTGATTTCTACTGCCTCGAGGACATACATTTATGAAGAATGGTCAGAACCGAGGCTTCTGTGCAGTTAACGCGAAAACAACGTTGCACACAGACTCGTCCCCAACTTTCAAGCCTACGTCGCTGCTCCTTCTGCCCTTTTATATATTGTACAAATTGTAGTAAGACATGCAGAAGCTGCTGGCGGTGACGCGTCGCTGTTGCTATACGCTGGCTTTGTGTGAGTTTTTGCACGCAGTAGGTAAGCAAGAGCTCGTGAGCTGTGATTTCTACTGCCTCGTGGACATACATTTATAAAGAATGGTCAGAACCGAGGCTTCTGTGCAGTTAACGCGAAAACAAGGTTGCACACAGACTCGTCCCCAACTTTCAAGCCTACGTCGTTGCTCCTTCTGCCCTTTTATATACAGTACAAATTGTAGTAAGACATGCAGTCTGCAGGCGGTGACGCGTCGCTGTTGCTATACGCTGGCTTTGAGTGAGTTTTTGCAAGCAGTAGGTAAGCAAGAGCTCGTGAGCTGTGATTTCAACTGCCTCGAGGACATATATTTATGAAGAATGGTCAGAACCGAGGCATCTGTACAGTTAACGCGAAAACAAGGTTGCACAAAGACTCGTCCCCAACTTTCAAGCCTACGTCGCTGCTCCTTCTGCCCTTTTATATATTGTACAAATTGTAGTAAGACATGCAGGGGCTGCTGGCGGTGACGCGTCGCTGTTGCTATACGCTGGCGTTGTGTGAGTTTTTGCACGCAGTAGGATAGCAAGAGCTCGTGAGCTGTGATTTCTACTGCCTCGAGGACATACATTTATAAAGAATGGTCAGAACCGAGGCATCTGTGCAGCTAACGCGAAAACAAGGTTGCACACAGACTCGTCCCCAACATTCAAGCCTACGTCGCTGCTCCTTCTGCCCTTTTATATATTGTACAAATTGTAGTAAGACATGCAGGGGCTGCTGGCGGTGACGCGTCGCTGTTGCTATACGCTGGCTTTGTGTGAGTTTTTGCACGCAGTAGGTAAGCAAGTGCTCGTGAGCTGTGATCTCCACTGCCTCGTGGACATACATTTATAAAGAATGGTCAGAACCGAGGCTTCTGTGCAGTTAACGCGAAAACAAGGTTGCACACAGACTCGTCCCCAACTTTCAAGCCTACGTCGCTGCTCCTTCTGCCCTTTTATATATACAACAAATTGTGGTAAGACATGCAGGCTGCTGGCGGTGACGCGTCGCTGTTGCTATACGCTGGCTTTGAGTGAGTTTTTGCACGCAGTAGGCTAGCAAGTGCTCGTGAGCTGTGATTTCTACTGCCCCGAGGACATTCATTTATGAAGAATGGTCAGAACCGAGGCTTCTGTGCAGTTAACGCGAAAACAAGGTTGCACACAGACTCGTCCCCAACTTTCAAGCCTACGTCGTTGCTCCTTCTGCCCTTTTATATATAGTACAAATTGTAGTAAGACATGCAGGCTGCAGGCGGTGACGCGTCGCTGTTGCTATACGCTGGCTTTGAGTGAGGTTTTGCACGCAGTAGGTAAGCAAGTGCTCGTGAGCTGTGATTTCTACTGCCTCGAGGACATACATTTATGAAGAATGGTCAGAACCGAGGCTTCTGTGCAGTTAACGCGAAAAACAACGTTGCACACAGACTCGTCCCCAACTTTCAAGCCTACGTCGCTGCTCCTTCTGCCCTTTTATATATAGTACAAATTGTAGTAAGACATGCAGGCTGCAGGCGGTGACGCGTCGCTGTTGCTATACGCTGGCTTTGAGTAAGTTTTTGCAAGCAGTAGGTAAGCAAGTGCTCGTGAGCTGTGATTTCTACTGCCTCGAGGACATACATTTATGAAGAATGGTCAGAACCGAGGCTTCTGTGCAGTTAACGCGAAAACAAGGTTGCACACAGACTCGTCCCCAACTTTCAAGCCTACGTCGCTGCTCCTTCTGCCCTTTTATATATAGTACAAATTGTAGTAAGACATGCAGGCTGCAGGCGGTGACGCGTCGCTGTTGCTATACGCTGGCTTTGAGTAAGTTTTTGCACGCAGTAGGTAAGCAAGTGCTCGTGAGCTGTGATTTCTACTGCCTCGAGGACATACATTTATGAAGAATGGTCAGAACCGAGGCTTCTGTGCAGTTAACGCGAAAACAACGTTGCACACAGACTCGTCCCCAACTTTCAAGCCTACGTCGCTGCTCCTTCTGCCCTTTTATATATTGTACAAATTGTAGTAAGACATGCAGAAGCTGCTGGCGGTGACGCGTCGCTGTTGCTATACGCTGGCTTTGTGTGAGTTTTTGCACGCAGTAGGTAAGCAAGAGCTCGTGAGCTGTGATTTCTACTGCCTCGTGGACATACATTTATAAAGAATGGTCAGAACCGAGGCTTCTGTGCAGTTAACGCGAAAACAAGGTTGCACACAGACTCGTCCGCAACTTTCAAGCCTACGTCGCTGCTCTTTCTGCCGTTTTAGATATTGTACAAATTGTAGTTAGAGATGCAGGGGCTGCTGGTGGTGACGCGTCGCTGTTGCTATACGCTGACTTTGTGTGAGTTTTTGCACGCAGTAGGCTAGCAAGAGCTCGTGAGCTGTGATTTCAACTGCGTCGAGGACAAATATTTACGAAGAATGGTCAGAATCGTGGCTTCTATGCCGTTAACGCGAAAACAAGGTTGCACACAGACTCGTCCTTAACTTTCAAGCCTACGTCGCTGCTCCTTCTGTCCTTTTAGATAATGTACAAATTGTATTTAGAGATGCAGGGTCTGCTGGCGGTGACGCGTCGCTGTTGCTATACGCTGGCTTTGTGTGAGTTTTTGAACGCAGTAGGATAGCAAGATCTCGTGAGCTGTGATTTCAACTGCCTCGAAGACAAATATTTATGAAGAATGGTCAGAATCGAGGCTTTCTGTGCATTTAACGCGAAAGCAAGGTTGCACACAGACTCGTCCCCAACTTTCAAGCCTACGTCGCTGCTCTTTCTGCCCTTTTAGATATTGTACAAATTGTAGTTAGAGATGCAGGGGCTCCTGGTGGGGACGCGTCGCTGTTGCTATACGCTGGCTTTGTGTGAGTTTTTGAACGCAGTAGGCTAGCAAGAGCTCGTGAGCTGTGATTTCAACTGCCTCGAGGACATATATTTATGAAGAATGGTCAGAACCGAGGCATATGTGCAGTTAACGCGAAAACAAGGTTGCACAAAGACTCGTCCCCAACTTTCAAGCCTACGTCGCTGCTCCTTCTGCCCTTTTATATATTGTACAAATTGTAGTAAGACATGCAGGGGCTGGTGGCGGTGACGCGTCGCTGTTGCTATACGCTGGCGTTGTGTGAGTTTTTGCACGCAGTAGGATAGCAAGAGCTCGTGAGCTGTGATTTCTACTGCCTCGAGGACATACATTTATAAAGAATTGTCAGAACCGAGGCATCTGTGCAGCTAACGCGAAAACAAGGTTGCACACAGACTCGTCCCCAACATTCAAGCCTACGTCGCTGCTCCTTCTGCCCTTTTATATATTGTACAAATTGTAGTAAGACATGCAGGGGCTGCTGGCGGTGACGCGTCGCTGTTGCTATACGCTGGCTTTGTGTGAGTTTTTGCACGCAGTAGGTAAGCAAGTGCTCGTCAGCTGTGATCTCCACTGCCTCGTGGACATACATTTATAAAGAATGGTCAGAACCGAGGCTTCTGTGCAGTTAACGCGAAAACAAGGTTGCACACGGACTCGTCCCCAACTTTCAAGCCTACGTCGCTGCTCCTTCTGCCCTTTTATATATACAACAAATTGTGGTAAGACATGCAGGCTGCTGGCGGTGACGCGTCGCTGTTGCTATACGCTGGCTTTGAGTGAGTTTTTGCACGCAGTAGGCTAGCAAGTGCTCGTGAGCTGTGATTTCTACTGCCCCGAGGACATTCATTCATGAAGAATGGTCAGAACCGAGGCTTCTGTGCAGTTAACGCGAAAACAAGGTTGCACACAGACTCGTCCCCAACTTTCAAGCCTACGTCGTTGCTCCTTCTGCCCTTTTATACATAGTACAAATTGTAGTAAGACATGCAGGCTGCAGGCGGTGACGCGTCGCTGTTGCTATACGCTGGCTTTGAGTGAGGTTTTGCACGCAGTAGGTAAGCAAGTGCTCGTGAGCTGTGATTTCTACTGCCTCGAGGACATACATTTATGAAGAATGGTCAGAACCGAGGCTTCTGTGCAGTTAACGCGAAAAACAACGTTGCACACAGACTCGTCCCCAACTTTCAAGCCTACGTCGCTGCTCCTTCTGCCCTTTTATATATAGTACAAATTGTAGTAAGACATGCAGGCTGCAGGCGGTGACGCGTCGCTGTTGCTATACGCTGGCTTTGAGTAAGTTTTTGCAAGCAGTAGGTAAGCAAGTGCTCGTGAGCTGTGATTTCTACTGCCTCGAGGACATACATTTATGAAGAATGGTCAGAACCGAGGCTTCTGTGCAGCTAACGCGAAAACAAGGTTGCACACAGACTCGTCCCCAACTTTCAAGCCTACGTCGCTGCTCCTTCTGCCCTTTTATATATAGTACAAATTGTAGTAAGACATGCAGGCTGCAGGCGGTGACGCGTCGCTGTTGCTATACGCTGGCTTTGAGTAAGTTTTTGCACGCAGTAGGTAAGCAAGTGCTCGTGAGCTGTGATTTCTACTGCCTCGAGGACATACATTTATGAAGAATGGTCAGAACCGAGGCTTCTGTGCAATTAACGCGAAAACAACGTTGCACACAGACTCGTCCCCAACTTTCAAGCCTACGTCGCTGCTCCTTCTGCCCTTTTATATATTGTACAAATTGTAGTAAGACATGCAGGGGCTGCTGGCGGTGACGCGTCGCTGTTGCTATACGCTGGCTTTGTGTGAGTTTTTGCACGCAGTAGGTAAGCAAGTGCTCGTGAGCTGTGATCTCCACTGCCTCGTGGACATACATTTATAAAGAATGGTCAGAACCGAGGCTTCTGTGCAGTTAACGCGAAAACAAGGTTGCACACAGACTCGTCCCCAACTTTCAAGCCTACGTCGCTGCTCCTTCTGCCCTTTTATATATAGTACAAATTGTGGTAAGACATGCAGGCTGCTGGCGGTGACGCGTCGCTGTTGCTATACGCTGGCTTTGAGTGAGTTTTTGCACACAGTAGGCTAGCAAGTGCTCGTGAGCTGTGATTTATACTGCCCCGAGGACATTCATTTATGAAGAATGGTCAGAACCGAGGCTTCTGTGCAGTTAACGCGAAAACAAGGTTGCACACAGACTCGTCCCCAACTTTCAAGCCTACGTCGTTGCTCCTTCTGCCCTTTTATATATAGTACAAATTGTAGTAAGACATGCAGTCTGCAGGCGGTGACGCGTCGCTGTTGCTATACGCTGACTTTGAGTGAGTTTTTGCAAGCAGTAGGTAAGCAAGAGCTCGTGAGCTGTGATTTCTACTGCCTCGAGGACATACATTTATGAAGAATGGTCAGAACCGAGGCTTCTGTGCAGTTAGCGCGAAAAACAACGTTGCACACAGACTCGTCCCCAACTTTCAAGCCTACGTCGCTGCTCCTTCTGCCCTTTTATATATAGTACAAATTGTAGTAAGACATGCAGGCTGCATGCGGTGACGCGTCGCTGTTGCTATACGCTGGCTTTGAGTAAGTTTTTGCAAGCAGTAGGTAAGCAAGTGCTCGTGAGCTGTGATTTCTACTGCCTCGAGGACATACATTTATGAAGAATGGTCAGAACCGAGGCTTCTGTGCAGTTAACGCGAAAACAAGGTTGCACACAGACTCGTCCCCAACTTTCAAGCCTACGTCGCTGCTCCTTCTGCCCTTTTATATATTGTACGAATTGTAGTAAGACATGAAGGGGCTGCTGGCGGTGACGCGTCGCTGTTGCTATACGCTGGCTTTGTGTTAGTTTTGTCACGCACTAGGGTAGCAAGAGCTCGTGAGCTGTGATTTCTACTGCCTCGAGGACAAATATTTATGAAGAATGGTCAGAACAGAGGCTTCTGTGCAGTTAACGCGAAAGCAAGGTTGCACACAGACTCGTCTCCAACTTTCAAGCCTACGTCGTTGCTCCTTCTGCCCTTTTATACATAGTACAAATTGTAGTAAGACATGCAGGCTGCAGGCGGTGACGCGTCGCTGTTGCTATACGCTGACTTTGAGTGAGTTTTTGCAAGCAGTAGGTAAGCAAGAGCTCGTGAGCTGTGATTTCTACTGCCTCGTGGACATACATTTATAAAGAATGGTCAGAACCGAGCCTTCTGTGCAGTTAACGCGAAAACAAGGTTGCACACAGACTCGTCCCCAACTTTCAAGCCTAGGTCGGTGCTCCTTCTGCCCTTTTATATATTGTAGAAATTGTAGTTAGAGATGCAGGGGCTGCTGGTGGGGACGCGTCGCTGTTGCTATACGCTGGCTTTGTGTGAGTTTTTGAACGCAGTAGGCTAGCAAGGGCTCGTGAGCTGTGATTTCAACTGCCTCGAGGACATATATTTATGAAGAATGGTCAGAACCGAGGCATCTGTGCAGTTAACGCGAAAACAAGGTTGCACAAAGACTCGTCCCCAACTTTCAAGCCTACGTCGCTGCTCCTTCCGCCCTTTTATATATTGTACAAATTGTAGTAAGACATGCAGGGGCTGCTGGCGGTGACGCGTCGCTGTTGCTATCCGCTGGCTTTGTGTGAGTTTTTACACGCAGTAGGCTAGCAAGAGCACGTGAGCTGTGATTTCTACTGCCTCGAGGACATATATTTATGAAGAATGGTCATAACCGAGGCTTCTGTGCAGTTAACGCGAAAACAAGGTTGCACACAGACTCGTCCGCAACTTTCAAGCCTACGTCGCTGCTCCTTCTGCCCTTTTATATATTGTACGAATTGTAGTAAGACATGAAGGGGCTGCTGGCGGTGACGCGTCGCTGTTGCTATACGCTGGCTTTGTGTTAGTTTTGTCACGCACTAGGGTAGCAAGAGCTCGTGAGCTGTGATTTCTACTGCCTCGAGGACAAATATTTATGAAGAATGGTCAGAACAGAGGCTTCTGTGCAGTTAACGCGAAAGCAAGGTTGCACACAGACTCGTCTCCAACTTTCAAGCCTACGTCACTGCTCTTTCTGCCGTTTTAGATATTGTACAAATTGTAGTTAGAGATGCAGGGGCTGCTGGTGGTGACGCGTCGCTGTTGCTATACGCTGACTTTGTGTGAGTTTTTGCACGCAGTAGGCTAGCAAGAGCTCGTGAGCTGTGATTTCAACTGCTTCGAGGACAAATATTTAAGAAGAATGGTCAGAATCGTGGCTTCTATGCCGTTAACGCGAAAACAAGGTTGCACACAGACTCGTCCCCAACTTTCAAGCCTACGTCGTTGCTCCTTCTGCCCTTTTATACATAGTACAAATTGTAGTAAGACATGCAGGCTGCAGGCGGTGACGCGTCGCTGTTGCTATACGCTCGCTTTGTGTGAGTTTTTGAACGCAGTAGGATAGCAAGATCTCGTGAGCTGTGATTTCAACTGCCTCGAAGACAAATATTTATGAAGAATGGTCAGAACCGAGGCTTTCTGTGCATTTAACGCGAAAGCAAGGTTGCACACAGACTCGTCCCCAACTTTCAAGCCTACGTCGCTGCTCTTTCTGCCCTTTTAGATATTGTACAAATTGTAGTTAGAGATGCAGGGGCTCCTGGTGGGGACGCGTCGCTGTTGCTATACGCTGGCTTTGTGTGAGTTTTTGAACGCAGTAGGCTAGCAAGAGCTCGTGAGCTGTGATTTCTACTGCCTCGAGGACATACATTTATAAAGAATGGTCAGAACCGAGGCATCTGTGCAACTAACGTGAAAACAAGGTTGCACACAGACTCGTCCCCAACATTCAAGCCTACGTCGCTGCTCCTTCTGCCCTTTTATATATTGTACAAATTGTAGTAAGACATGCAGGGGCTGCTGGCGGTGACGCGTCGCTGTTGCTATACGCTGGCTTTGTGTGAGTTTTTGCACGCAGTAGGTAAGCAAGTGCTCGTCAGCTGTGATCTCCACTGCCTCGTGGACATACATTTATAAAGAATGGTCAGAACCGAGGCTTCTGTGCAGTTAACGCGAAAACAAGGTTGCACACAGACTCGTCCCCAACTTTCAAGAGTACGTCGCTGCTCCTTCTGCCCTTTTATATATACAACAAATTGTGGTAAGACATGCAGGCTGCTGGCGGTGACGCGTCGCTGTTGCTATACGCTGGCTTTGAGTGAGTTTTTGCACGCAGTAGGCTAGCAAGTGCTCGTGAGCTGTGATTTCTACTGCCCCGAGGACATTCATTTATGAAGAATGGTCAGAACCGAGGCTTCTGTGCAGTTAACGCGAAAACAAGGTTGCACACAGACTCGTCCCCAACTTTCAAGCCTACGTCGTTGCTCCTTCTGCCCTTTTATACATAGTACAAATTGTAGTAAGACATGCAGGCTGCAGGCGGTGACGCGTCGCTGTTGCTATACGCTGGCTTTGAGTGAGGTTTTGCACGCAGTAGGTAAGCAAGTGCTCGTGAGCTGTGATTTCTACTGCCTCGAGGACATACATTTATGAAGAATGGTCAGAACCGAGGCTTCTGTGCAGTTAGCGCGAAAAACAACGTTGCACACAGACTCGTCCCCAACTTTCAAGCCTACGTCGCTGCTCCTTCTGCCCTTTTATATATAGTACAAATTGTAGTAAGACATGCAGGCTGCATGCGGTGACGCGTCGCTGTTGCTATACGCTGGCTTTGAGTAAGTTTTTGCAAGCAGTAGGTAAGCAAGTGCTCGTGAGCTGTGATTTCTACTGCCTCGAGGACATACATTTATGAAGAATGGTCAGAACCGAGGCTTCTGTGCAGTTAACGCGAAAACAAGGTTGCACACAGACTCGTCCCCAACTTTCAAGCCTACGTCGCTGCTCCTTCTGCCCTTTTATATATAGTTCAAATTGTAGTAAGACATGCAGGCTGCAGGCGGTGACGCGTCGCTGTTGCTATACGCTGGCTTTGAGTAAGTTTTTGCACGCAGTAGGTAAGCAAGTGCTCGTGAGCTGTGATTTCTACTGCCTCGAGGACATACATTTATGAAGAATGGTCAGAACCGAGGCTTCTGTGCAGTTAACGCGAAAACAAGGTTGCACACAGACTCGTCCCCAACTTTCAAGAATACGTCGCTGCTCCTTCTGCCCTTTTATATATAGTACAAATTGTGGTAAGACATGCAGGCTGCTGGCGGTGACGCGTCGCTGTTGCTATACGCTGGCTTTGAGTGAGTTTTTGCACACAGTAGGCTAGCAAGTGCTCCTGAGCTGTGATTTATACTGCCCCGAGGACATTCATTTATGGAGAATGGTCAGAACCGAGGCTTCTGTGCAGTTAACGCGAAAACAAGGTTGCACACAGACTCGTCCCCAACTTTCAAGCCTACGTCGTTGCTCCTTCTGCCCTTTTATATATAGTACAAATTGTAGTAAGACATGCAGTCTGCAGGCGGTGACGCGTCGCTGTTGCTATACGCTGACTTTGATTGAGTTTTTGCAAGCAGTAGGTAAGCAAGAGCTCGTGAGCTGTGATTTCTACTGCCTCGTGGACATACATTTATAAAGAATGGTCAGAACCGAGCCTTCTGTGCAGTTAACGCGAAAACAAGGTTGCACACAGACTCGTCCCCAACTTTCAAGCCTAGGTCGGTGCTCCTTCTGCCCTTTTATATATTGTAGAAATTGTAGTTAGAGATGCAGGGGCTGCTGGTGGGGACGCGTCGCTGTTGCTATACGCTGGCTTTGTGTGAGTTTTTGAACGCAGTAGGCTAGCAAGGGCTCGTGAGCTGTGATTTCAACTGCCTCGAGGACATATATTTATGAAGAATGGTCAGAACCGAGGCATCTGTGCAGTTAACGCGAAAACAAGGTTGCACAAAGACTCGTCCCCAACTTTCAAGCCTACGTCGCTGCTCCTTCCGCCCTTTTATATATTGTACAAATTGTAGTAAGACATGCAGGGGCTGCTGGCGGTGACGCGTCGCTGTTGCTATCCGCTGGCTTTGTGTGAGTTTTTACACGCAGTAGGCTAGCAAGAGCACGTGAGCTGTGATTTCTACTGCCTCGAGGACATATATTTATGAAGAATGGTCATAACCGAGGCTTCTGTGCAGTTAACGCGAAAACAAGGTTGCACACAGACTCGTCCGCAACTTTCAAGCCTACGTCGCTGCTCCTTCTGCCCTTTTATATATTGTATGAATTGTAGTAAGACATGAAGGGGCTGCTGGCGGTGACGCGTCGCTGTTGCTATACGCTGGCTTTGTGTTAGTTTTGTCACGCACTAGGGTAGCAAGAGCTCGTGAGCTGTGATTTCTACTGCCTCGAGGACAAATATTTATGAAGAATGGTCAGAACAGAGGCTTCTGTGCAGTTAATGCGAAAGCAAGGTTGCACACAGACTCGTCTCCAACTTTCAAGCCTACGTCGTTGCTCCTTCTGCCCTTTTATACATAGTACAAATTGTAGTAAGACATGCAGGCTGCAGGCGGTGACGCGTCGCTGTTGCTATACGCTGGCTTTGAGTGAGGTTTTGCACGCAGTAGGTAAGCAAGTGCTCGTGAGCTGTGATTTCTACTGCCTCGAGGACATACATTTATGAAGAATGGTCAGAACCGAGGCTTCTGTGCAGTTAACGCGAAAAACAACGTTGCACACAGACTCGTCCCCAACTTTCAAGCCTACGTCGCTGCTCCTTCTGCCCTTTTATATATAGTACAAATTGTAGTAAGACATGCAGGCTGCAGGCGGTGACGCGTCGCTGTTGCTATACGCTGGCTTTGAGTAAGTTTTTGCAAGCAGTAGGTAAGCAAGTGCTCGTGAGCTGTGATTTCTACTGCCTCGAGGACATACATTTATGAAGAATGGTCAGAACCGAGGCTTCTGTGCAGTTAACGCGAAAACAAGGTTGCACACAGACTCGTCCCCAACTTTCAAGCCTACGTCGCTGCTCCTTCTGCCCTTTTATATATAGTACAAATTGTAGTAAGACATGCAGGCTGCAGGCGGTGACGCGTCGCTGTAGCTATACGCTGGCTTTGAGTAAGTTTTTGCACGCAGTAGGTAAGCAAGTGCTCGTGAGCTGTGATTTCTACTGCCTCGAGGACATACATTTATGAAGAATGGTCAGAACCGAGGCTTCTGTGCAGTTAACGCGAAAACAACGTTGCACACAGACTCGTCCCCAACTTTCAAGCCTACGTCGCTGCTCCTTCTGCCCTTTTATATATTGTACAAATTGTAGTAAGACATGCAGGGGCTGCTGGCGGTGACGCGTCGCTGTTGCTATACGCTGGCTTTGTGTGAGTTTTTGCACGCAGTAGGTAAGCAAGTGCTCGTGAGCTGTGATCTCCACTGCCTCGTGGACATACATTTATAAAGAATGGTCAGAACCGAGGCTTCTGTGCAGTTAACGCGAAAACAAGGTTGCACACAGACTCGTCCCCAACTTTCAAGCCTACGTCGCTGCTCCTTCTGCCCTTTTATATATAGTATAAATTGTGGTAAGACATGCAGGCTGCTGGCGGTGACGCGTCGCTGTTGCTATACGCTGGCTTTGAGTGAGTTTTTGCACGCAGTAGGCTAGCAAGTGCTCCTGAGCTGTGATTTATACTGCCCCGAGGACATTCATTTATGAAGAATGGTCAGAACCGAGGCTTCTGTGCAGTTAACGCGAAAACAAGGTTGCACACAGACTCGTCCCCAACTTTCAAGCCTACGTCGTTGCTCCTTCTGCCCTTTTATATATAGTACAAATTGTAGTAAGACATGCAGTCTGCAGGCGGTGACGCGTCGCTGTTGCTATACGCTGACTTTGAGTGAGTTTTTGCAAGCAGTAGGTAAGCAAGAGCTCGTGAGCTGTGATTTCTACTGCCTCGTGGACATACATTTATAAAGAATGGTCAGAACCGAGCCTTCTGTGCAGTTAACGCGAAAACAAGGTTGCACACAGACTCGTCCCCAACTTTCAAGCCTAGGTCGGTGCTCCTTCTGCGCTTTTATATATTGTAGAAATTGTAGTTAGAGATGCAGGGGCTGCTGGTGGGGTCGCGTCGCTGTTGCTATACGCTGGCTTTGTGTGAGTTTTTGAACGCAGTAGGCTAGCAAGGGCTCGTGAGCTGTGATTTCAACTGCCTCGAGGACATATATTTATGAAGAATGGTCAGAACCGAGGCATCTGTGCAGTTAACGCGAAAACAAGGTTGCACAAAGACTCGTCCCCAACTTTCAAGCCTACGTCGCTGCTCCTTCCGCCCTTTTATATATTGTACAAATTGTAGTAAGACATGCAGGGGCTGCTGGCGGTGACGCGTCGCTGTTGCTATCCGCTGTCTTTGTGTGAGTTTTTACACGCAGTAGGCTAGCAAGAGCACGTGAGCTGTGATTTCTACTGCCTCGAGGACATATATTTATGAAGAATGGTCATAACCGAGGCTTCTGTGCAGTTAACGCGAAAACAAGGTTGCACACAGACTCGTCCGCAACTTTCAAGCCTACGTCGCTGCTCCTTCTGCCCTTTTATATATTGTACGAATTGTAGTAAGACATGAAGGGGCTGCTGGCGGTGACGCGTCGCTGTTGCTATACGCTGGCTTTGTGTTAGTTTTGTCACGCACTAGGGTAGCAAGAGCTCGTGAGCTGTGATTTCTACTGCCTCGAGGACAAATATTTATGAAGAATGGTCAGAACAGAGGCTTCTGTGCAGTTAACGCGAAAGCAAGGTTGCACACAGACTCGTCTCCAACTTTCAAGCCTACGTCACTGCTCTTTCTGCCGTTTTAGATATTGTACAAATTGTAGTTAGAGATGCAGGGGCTGCTGGTGGTGACGCGTCGCTGTTGCTATACGCTGACTTTGTGTGAGTTTTTGCACGCAGTAGGCTAGCAAGAGCTCGTGAGCTGTGATTTCAACTGCTTCGAGGACAAATATTTACGAAGAATGGTCAGAATCGTGGCTTCTATGCCGTTAACGCGAAAACAAGGTTGCACACAGACTCGTCCTTAACTTTCAAGCCTACGTCGCTGCTCCTTCTGTCCTTTTAGATAATGTACAAATTGTAGTTAGAGATGCAGGGTCTGCTGGCGGTGACGCGTCGCTGTTGCTATACGCTGGCTTTGTGTGAGTTTTTGAACGCAGTAGGATAGCAAGATCTCGTGAGCTGTGATTTCAACTGCCTCGAAGACAAATATTTATGAAGAATGGTCAGAACCGAGGCTTTCTGTGCATTTAACGCGAAAGCAAGGTTGCACACAGACTCGTCCCCAACTTTCAAGCCTACGTCGCTGCTCTTTCTGCCCTTTTAGATATTGTACAAATTGTAGTTAGAGATGCAGGGGCTCCTGGTGGGGACGCGTCGCTGTTGCTATACGCTGGCTTTGTGTGAGTTTTTGAACGCAGTAGGCTAGCAAGAGCTCGTGAGCTGTGATTTCAACTGCCTCGAGGACATATATTTATGAAGAATGGTCAGAACGGAGGCATCTGTGCAGTTAACGCGAAAACAAGGTTGCACAAAGACTCGTCCCCAACTTTCAAGCCTACGTCGCTGCTCCTTCTGCCCTTTTATATATTGTACAAATTGTAGTAAGACATGCAGGGGCTGCTGGCGGTGACGCGTCGCTGTTGCTATACGCTGGCGTTGTGTGAGTTTTTGCACGCACTAGGATAGCAAGAGCTCGTGAGCTGTGATTTCTACTGCCTCGAGGACATACATTTATAAAGAATGGTCAGAACCGAGGCATCTGTGCAGCTAACGCGAAAACAAGGTTGCACACAGACTCGTCCCCAACATTCAAGCCTACGTCGCTGCTCCTTCTGCCCTTTTATATATTGTACAAATTGTAGTAAGACATGCAGGGGCTGCTGGCGGTGACGCGTCGCTGTTGCTATACGCTGGCTTTGTGTGAGTTTTTGCACGCAGTAGGTAAGCAAGTGCTCGTCAGCTGTGATCTCCACTGCCTCGTGGACATACATTAATAAAGAATGGTCAGAACCGAGGCTTCTGTGCAGTTAACGCGAAAACAAGGTTGCACACAGACTCGTCCCCAACATTCAAGCCTACGTCGCTGCTCCTTCTGCCCTTTTATATATACAACAAATTGTGGTAAGACATGCAGGCTGCTGGCGGTGACGCGTCGCTGTTGCTATACGCTGGCTTTGAGTGAGTTTTTGCACGCAGTAGGCTAGCAAGTGCTCGTGAGCTGTGATTTCTACTGCCCCGAGGACATTCATTTATGAAGAATGGTCAGAACCGAGGCTTCTGTGCAGTTAACGCGAAAACAAGGTTGCACACAGACTCGTCCCCAACTTTCAAGCCTACGTCGTTGCTCCTTCTGCCCTTTTATATATAGTACAAATTGTAGTAAGACATGCAGGCTGCAGGCGGTGACGCGTCGCTGTTGCTATACGCTGGCTTTGAGTGAGGTTTTGCACGCAGTAGTTAAGCAAGTGCTCGTGAGCTGTGATTTCTACTGCCTCGAGGACATACATTTATGAAGAATGGTCAGAACCGAGGCTTCTGTGCAGTTAACGCGAAAAACAACGTTGCACACAGACTCGTCCCCAACTTTCAAGCCTACGTCGCTGCTCCTTCTGCCCTTTTATATATAGTACAAATTGTAGTAAGACATGCAGGCTGCAGGCGGTGACGCGTCGCTGTTGCTATACGCTGGCTTTGAGTAAGTTTTTGCAAGCAGTAGGTAAGCAAGTGCTCGTGAGCTGTGATTTCTACTGCCTCGAGGACATACATTTATGAAGAATGGTCAGAACCGAGGCTTCTGTGCAGTTAACGCGAAAACAAGGTTGCACACAGACTCGTCCCCAACTTTCAAGCCTACGTCGCTGCTCCTTCTGCCCTTTTATATATAGTACAAATTGTAGTAAGACATGCAGTCTGCAGGCGGTGACGCGTCGCTGTTGCTATACGCTGACTTTGAGTGAGTTTTTGCAAGCAGTAGGTAAGCAAGAGCTCGTGAGCTGTGATTTCTACTGCCTCGTGGACATACATTTATAAAGAATGGTCAGAACCGAGCCTTCTGTGCAGTTAACGCGAAAACAAGGTTGCACACAGACTAGTCCCCAACTTTCAAGCCTAGGTCGGTGCTCCTTCTGCCCTTTTATATATTGTAGAAATTGTAGTTAGAGATGCAGGGGCTGCTGGTGGGGACGCGTCGCTGTTGCTATACGCTGGCTTTGTGTGAGTTTTTGAACGCAGTAGGCTAGCAAGGGCTCGTGAGCTGTGATTTCAACTGCCACGAGGACATATATTTATGAAGAATGGTCAGAACCGAGGCATCTGTGCAGTTAACGCGAAAACAAGGTTGCACAAAGACTCGTCCCCAACTTTCAAGCCTACGTCGCTGCTCCTTCTGCCCTTTTATATATTGTACAAATTGTAGTAAGACATGCAGGGGCTGCTGGCGGTGACGCGTCGCTGTTGCTATCCGCTGGCTTTGTGTGAGTTTTTACACGCAGTAGGCTAGCAAGAGCACGTGAGCTGTGATTTCTACTGCCTCGAGGACATATATTTATGAAGAATGGTCATAACCGAGGCTTCTGTGCAGTTAACGCGAAAACAAGGTTGCACACAGACTCGTCCGCAACTTTCAAGCCTACGTCGCTGCTCCTTCTGCCCTTTTATATATTGTACGAATTGTAGTAAGACATGAAGGGGCTGCTGGCGGTGACGCGTCGCTGTTGCTATACGCTGGCTTTGTGTTAGTTTTGTCACGCACTAGGGTAGCAAGAGCTCGTGAGCTGTGATTTCTACTGCCTCGAGGACAAATATTTATGAAGAATGGTCAGAACAGAGGCTTCTGTGCAGTTAACGCGAAAGCAAGGTTGCACACAGACTCGTCTCCAACTTTCAAGCCTACGTCGTTGCTCCTTCTGCCCTTTTATACATAGTACAAATTGTAGTAAGACATGGAGGCTGCAGGCGGTGACGCGTCGCTGTTGCTATACGCTGGCTTTGAGTGAGTTTTTGCACACAGTAGGCTAGCAAGTGCTCCTGAGCTGTGATTTATACTGCCCCGAGGACATTCATTTATGAAGAATGGTCAGAACCGAGGCTTCTGTGCAGTTAACGCGAAAACAAGGTTGCACACAGACTCGTCCCCAACTTTCAAGCCTACGTCGTTGCTCCTTCTGCCCTTTTATATATAGTACAAATTGTAGTAAGACATGCAGTCTGCAGGCGGTGACGCGTCGCTGTTGCTATACGCTGACTTTGAGTGAGTTTTTGCAAGCAGTAGGTAAGCAAGAGCTCGTGAGCTGTGATTTCTACTGCCTCGTGGACATACATTTATAAAGAATGGTCAGAACCGAGCCTTCTGTGCAGTTAACGCGAAAACAAGGTTGCACACAGACTCGTCCCCAACTTTCAAGCCTAGGTCGGTGCTCCTTCTGCCCTTTTATATATTGTAGAAATTGTAGTTAGAGATGCAGGGGCTGCTGGTGGGGACGCGTCGCTGTTGCTATACGCTGGCTTTGTGTGAGTTTTTGAACGCAGTAGGCTAGCAAGGGCTCGTGAGCTGTGATTTCAACTGCCACGAGGACATATATTTATGAAGAATGGTCAGAACCGAGGCATCTGTGCAGTTAACGCGAAAACAAGGTTGCACAAAGACTCGTCCCCAACTTTCAAGCCTACGTCGCTGCTCCTTCCGCCCTTTTATATATTGTACAAATTGTAGTAAGACATGCAGGGGCTGCTGGCGGTGACGCGTCGCTGTTGCTATCCGCTAGCTTTGTGTGAGTTTTTACACGCAGTAGGCTAGCAAGAGCACGTGAGCTGTGATTTCTACTGCCTCGAGGACATATATTTATGAAGAATGGTCATAACCGAGGCTTCTGTGCAGTTAACGCGAAAACAAGGTTGCACACAGACTCGTCCGCAACTTTCAAGCCTACGTCGCTGCTCCTTCTGCCCTTTTATATATTGTACGAATTGTAGTAAGACATGAAGGGGCTGCTGGCGGTGACGCGTCGCTGTTGCTATACGCTGGCTTTGTGTTAGTTTTGTCACGCACTAGGGTAGCAAGAGCTCGTGAGCTGTGATTTCTACTGCCTCGAGGACAAATATTTATGAAGAATGGTCAGAACAGAGGCTTCTGTGCAGTTAACGCGAAAGCAAGGTTGCACACAGACTCGTCTCCAACTTTCAAGCCTACGTCGTTGCTCCTTCTGCCCTTTTATACATAGTACAAATTGTAGTAAGACATGCAGGCTGCAGGCGGTGACGCGTCGCTGTTGCTATACGCTGGCTTTGACTGAGGTTTTGCACGCAGTAGGTAAGCAAGTGCTCGTGAGCTGTGATTTCTACTGCCTCGAGGACATACATTTATGAAGAATGGTCAGAACCGAGGCTTCTGTGCAGTTAACGCGAAAAACAACGTTGCACACAGACTCGTCCCCAACTTTCAAGCCTACGTCGCTGCTCCTTCTGCCCTTTTATATATAGTACAAATTGTAGTAAGACATGCAGGCTGCAGGCGGTGACGCGTCGCTGTTGCTATACGCTGGCTTTGAGTAAGTTTTTGCAAGCAGTAGGTAAGCAAGTGCTCGTGAGCTGTGATTTCTACTGCCTCGAGGACATACATTTATGAAGAATGGTCAGAACCGAGGCATCTGTGCAGTTAACGCGAAAACAAGGTTGCACAAAGACTCGTCCCCAACTTTCAAGCCTACGTCGCTGCTCCTTCCGCCCTTTTATATATTGTACAAATTGTAGTAAGACATGCAGGGGCTGCTGGCGGTGACGCGTCGCTGTTGCTATCCGCTAGCTTTGTGTGAGTTTTTACACGCAGTAGGCTAGCAAGAGCACGTGAGCTGTGATTTCTACTGCCTCGAGGACATATATTTATGAAGAATGGTCATAACCGAGGCTTCTGTGCAGTTAACGCGAAAACAAGGTTGCACACAGACTCGTCCGCAACTTTCAAGCCTACGTCGCTGCTCCTTCTGCCCTTTTATATATTGTACGAATTGTAGTAAGACATGAAGGGGCTGCTGGCGGTGACGCGTCGCTGTTGCTATACGCTGGCTTTGTGTTAGTTTTGTCACGCACTAGGGTAGCAAGAGCTCGTGAGCTGTGATTTCTACTGCCTCGAGGACAAATATTTATGAAGAATGGTCAGAACAGAGGCTTCTGTGCAGTTAACGCGAAAGCAAGGTTGCACACAGACTCGTCTCCAACTTTCAAGCCTACGTCACTGCTCTTTCTGCCGTTTTAGATATTGTACAAATTGTAGTTAGAGATGCAGGGGCTGCTGGTGGTGACGCGTCGCTGTTGCTATACGCTGACTTTGTGTGAGTTTTTGCACGCAGTAGGCTAGCAAGAGCTCGTGAGCTGTGATTTCAACTGCTTCGAGGACAAATATTTACGAAGAATGGTCAGAATCGTGGCTTCTATACCGTTAACGCGGAAAAAAGGTTGCACACAGACTCGTCCTTAACTTTCAAGCCTACGTCGCTGCTCCTTCTGTCCTTTTAGATAATGTACAAATTGTAGTTAGAGATGCAGGGTCTGCTGGCGGTGACGCGTCGCTGTTGCTATACGCTGGCTTTGAGTAAGTTTTTGCAAGCAGTAGGTAAGCAAGTGCTCGTGAGCTGTGATTTCTACTGCCTCGAGGACATACATTTATGAAGAATGGTCAGAACCGAGGCTTCTGTGCAGTTAACGCGAAAACAAGGTTGCACACAGACTCGTCCCCAACTTTCAAGCCTACGTCGCTGCTCCTTCTGCCCTTTTATATATAGTACAAATTGTAGTAAGACATGCAGGCTGCAGGCGGTGACGCGTCGCTGTTGCTATACGCTGGCTTTGAGTAAGTTTTTGCACGCAGTAGGTAAGCAAGTGCTCGTGAGCTGTGATTTCTACTGCCTCGAGGACATACATTTATGAAGAATGGTCAGAACCGAGGCTTCTGTGCAGTTAACGCGAAAACAACGTTGCACACAGACTCGTCCCCAACTTTCAAGCCTACGTCGCTGCTCCTTCTGCCCTTTAATATATTGTACAAATTGTAGTAAGACATGCAGGGGCTGCTGGCGGTGACGCGTCGCTGTTGCTATACGCTGGCTTTGTGTGAGTTTTTGCACGCAGTAGGTAAGCAAGTGCTCGTGAGCTGTGATCTCCACTGCCTCGTGGACATACATTTATAAAGAATGGTCAGAACCGAGGCTTCTGTGCAGTTAACGCGAAAACAAGGTTGCACACAGACTCGTCCCCAACTTTCAAGCCTACGTCGCTGCTCCTTCTGCCCTTTTATATATAGTACAAATTGTGGTAAGACATGCAGGCTGCTGGCGGTGACGCGTCGCTGTTGCTATACGCTGGCTTTGAGTGAGTTTTTGCACGCAGTAGGCTAGCAAGTGCTCCTGAGCTGTGATTTATACTGCCCCGAGGACATTCATTTATGAAGAATGGTCAGAACCGAGGCTTCTGTGCAGTTAACGCGAAAACAAGGTTGCACACAGACTCGTCCCCAACTTTCAAGCCTACGTCGTTGCTCCTTCTGCCCTTTTATATATAGTACAAATTGTAGTAAGACATGCAGTCTGCAGGCGGTGACGCGTCGCTGTTGCTATACGCTGACTTTGAGTGAGTTTTTGCAAGCAGTAGGTAAGCAAGAGCTCGTGAGCTGTGATTTCTACTGCCTCGTGGACATACATTTATAAAGAATGGTCAGAACCGAGCCTTCTGTGCAGTTAACGCGAAAACAAGGTTGCACACAGACTCGTCCCCAACTTTCAAGCCTAGGTCGGTGCTCCTTCTGCCCTTTTATATAGTGTAGAAATTGTAGTTAGAGATGCAGGGGCTGCTGGTGGGGACGCGTCGCTGTTGCTATACGCTGGCTTTGTGTGAGTTTTTGAACGCAGTAGGCTAGCAAGGGCTCGTGAGCTGTGATTTCAACTGCCTCGAGGACATATATTTATGAAGAATGGTCAGAACCGAGGCATCTGTGCAGTTAACGCGAAAACAAGGTTGCACAAAGACTCGTCCCCAACTTTCAAGCCTACGTCGCTGCTCCTTCCGCCCTTTTATATATTGTACAAATTGTAGTAAGACATGCAGGGGCTGCTGGCGGTGACGCGTCGCTGTTGCTATCCGCTGGCTTTGTGTGAGTTTTTACACGCAGTAGGCTAGCAAGAGCACGTGAGCTGTGATTTCTACTGCCTCGAGGACATATATTTATGAAGAATGGTCATAACCGAGGCTTCTGTGCAGTTAACGCGAAAACAAGGTTGCACACAGACTCGTCCGCAACTTTCAAGCCTACGTCGCTGCTCCTTCTGCCCTTTTATATATTGTACGAATTGTAGTAAGACATGAAGGGGCTGCTGGCGGTGACGCGTCGCTGTTGCTATACGCTGGCTTTGTGTTAGTTTTGTCACGCACTAGGGTAGCAAGAGCTCGTGAGCTGTGATTTCTACTGCCTCGAGGACAAATATTTATGAAGAATGGTCAGAACAGAGGCTTCTGTGCAGTTAACGCGAAAGCAAGGTTGCACACAGACTCGTCTCCAACTTTCAAGCCTACGTCACTGCTCTTTCTGCCGTTTTAGATATTGTACAAATTGTAGTTAGAGATGCAGGGGCTGCTGGTGGTGACGCGTCGCTGTTGCTATACGCTGACTTTGTGTGAGTTTTTGCACGCAGTAGGCTAGCAAGAGCTCGTGAGCTGTGATTTCAACTGCTTCGAGGACAAATATTTACGAAGAATGGTCAGAATCGTGGCTTCTATGCCGTTAACGCGGAAAAAAGGTTGCACACAGACTCGTCCTTAACTTTCAAGCCTACGTCGCTGCTCCTTCTGTCCTTTTAGATAATGTACAAATTGTAGTTAGAGATGCAGGGTCTGCTGGCGGTGACGCGTCGCTGTTGCTATACGCTGGCTTTGAGTAAGTTTTTGCAAGCAGTAGGTAAGCAAGTGCTCGTGAGCTGTGATTTCTACTGCCTCGAGGACATACATTTATGAAGAATGGTCAGAACCGAGGCTTCTGTGCAGTTAACGCGAAAACAAGGTTGCACACAGACTCGTCCCCAACTTTCAAGCCTACGTCGCTGCTCCTTCTGCCCTTTTATATATAGTACAAATTGTAGTAAGACATGCAGGCTGCAGGCGGTGACGCGTCGCTGTTGCTATACGCTGGCTTTGAGTAAGTTTTTGCACGCAGTAGGTAAGCAAGTGCTCGTGAGCTGTGATTTCTACTGCCTCGAGGACATACATTTATGAAGAATGGTCAGAACCGAGGCTTCTGTGCAGTTAACGCGAAAACAACGTTGCACACAGACTCGTCCCCAACTTTCAAGCCTACGTCGCTGCTCCTTCTGCCCTTTAATATATTGTACAAATTGTAGTAAGACATGCAGGGGCTGCTGGCGGTGACGCGTCGCTGTTGCTATACGCTGGCTTTGTGTGAGTTTTTGCACGCAGTAGGTAAGCAAGTGCTCGTGAGCTGTGATCTCCACTGCCTCGTGGACATACATTTATAAAGAATGGTCAGAACCGAGGCTTCTGTGCAGTTAACGCGAAAACAAGGTTGCACACAGACTCGTCCCCAACTTTCAAGCCTACGTCGCTGCTCCTTCTGCCCTTTTATATATAGTACAAATTGTGGTAAGACATGCAGGCTGCTGGCGGTGACGCGTCGCTGTTGCTATACGCTGGCTTTGAGTGAGTTTTTGCACGCAGTAGGCTAGCAAGTGCTCCTGAGCTGTGATTTATACTGCCCCGAGGACATTCATTTATGAAGAATGGTCAGAACCGAGGCTTCTGTGCAGTTAACGCGAAAACAAGGTTGCACACAGACTCGTCCCCAACTTTCAAGCCTACGTCGTTGCTCCTTCTGCCCTTTTATATATAGTACAAATTGTAGTAAGACATGCAGTCTGCAGGCGGTGACGCGTCGCTGTTGCTATACGCTGACTTTGAGTGAGTTTTTGCAAGCAGTAGGTAAGCAAGAGCTCGTGAGCTGTGATTTCTACTGCCTCGTGGACATACATTTATAAAGAATGGTCAGAACCGAGCCTTCTGTGCAGTTAACGCGAAAACAAGGTTGCACACAGACTCGTCCCCAACTTTCAAGCCTAGGTCGGTGCTCCTTCTGCCCTTTTATATATTGTAGAAATTGTAGTTAGAGATGCAGGGGCTGCTGGTGGGGACGCGTCGCTGTTGCTATACGCTGGCTTTGTGTGAGTTTTTGAACGCAGTAGGCTAGCAAGGGCTCGTGAGCTGTGATTTCAACTGCCTCGAGGACATATATTTATGAAGAATGGTCAGAACCGAGGCATCTGTGCAGTTAACGCGAAAACAAGGTTGCACAAAGACTCGTCCCCAACTTTCAAGCCTACGTCGCTGCTCCTTCCGCCCTTTTATATATTGTACAAATTGTAGTAAGACATGCAGGGGCTGCTGGCGGTGACGCGTCGCTGTTGCTATCCGCTGGCTTTGTGTGAGTTTTTACACGCAGTAGGCTAGCAAGAGCACGTGAGCTGTGATTTCTACTGCCTCGAGGACATATATTTATGAAGAATGGTCATAACCGAGGCTTCTGTGCAGTTAACGCGAAAACAAGGTTGCACACAGACTCGTCCGCAACTTTCAAGCCTACGTCGCTGCTCCTTCTGCCCTTTTATATATTGTACGAATTGTAGTAAGACATGAAGGGGCTGCTGGCGGTGACGCGTCGCTGTTGCTATACGCTGGCTTTGTGTTAGTTTTGTCACGCACTAGGGTAGCAAGAGCTCGTGAGCTGTGATTTCTACTGCCTCGAGGACAAATATTTATGAAGAATGGTCAGAACAGAGGCTTCTGTGCAGTTAACGCGAAAGCAAGGTTGCACACAGACTCGTCTCCAACTTTCAAGCCTACGTCACTGCTCTTTCTGCCGTTTTAGATATTGTACAAATTGTAGTTAGAGATGCAGGGGCTGCTGGTGGTGACGCGTCGCTGTTGCTATACGCTGACTTTGTGTGAGTTTTTGCACGCAGTAGGCTAGCAAGAGCTCGTGAGCTGTGATTTCAACTGCTTCGAGGACAAATATTTACGAAGAATGGTCAGAATCGTGGCTTCTATGCCGTTAACGCGGAAAAAAGGTTGCACACAGACTCGTCCTTAACTTTCAAGCCTACGTCGCTGCTCCTTCTGTCCTTTTAGATAATGTACAAATTGTAGTTAGAGATGCAGGGTCTGCTGGCGGTGACGCGTCGCTGTTGCTATACGCTGGCTTTGTGTGAGTTTTTGAACGCAGTAGGATAGCAAGATCTCGTGAGCTGTGATTTCAACTGCCTCGAAGACAAATATTTATGAAGAATGGTCAGAACCGAGGCTTTCTGTGCATTTAACGCGAAAGCAAGGTTGCACACAGACTCGTCCCCAACTTTCAAGCCTACGTCGCTGCTCTTTCTGCCCTTTTATATATTGTACAAATTGTAGTTAGAGATGCAGGGGCTCCTGGTGGGGACGCGTCGCTGTTGCTATACGCTGGCTTTGTGTGAGTTTTTGAACGCAGTAGGCTAGCAAGAGCTCGTGAGCTGTGATTTCAACTGCCTCGAGGACATATATTTATGAAGAATGGTCAGAACGGAGGCATCTGTGCAGTTAACGCGAAAACAAGGTTGCACAAAGACTCGTCCCCAACTTTCAAGCCTACGTCGCTGCTCCTTCTGCCCTTTTATATATTGTACAAATTGTAGTAAGACATGCAGGGGCTGCTGGCGGTGACGCGTCGCTGTTGCTATACGCTGGCGTTGTGTGAGTTTTTGCACGCAGTAGGATAGCAAGAGCTCGTGAGCTGTGATTTCTACTGCCTCGAGGACATACATTTATAAAGAATGGTCAGAACCGAGGCATCTGTGCAGCTAACGCGAAAACAAGGTTGCACACAGACTCGTCCCCAACATTCAAGCCTACGTCGCTGCTCCTTCTGCACTTTTATATATTGTACAAATTGTAGTAAGACATGCAGGGGCTGCTGGCGGTGACGCGTCGCTGTTGCTATACGCTGGCTTTGTGTGAGTTTTTGCACGCAGTAGGTAAGCAAGTGCTCGTCAGCTGTGATCTCCACTGCCTCGTGGACATACATTAATAAAGAATGGTCAGAACCGAGGCTTCTGTGCAGTTAACGCGAAAACAAGGTTGCACACAGACTCGTCCCCAACTTTCAAGCCTACGTCGCTGCTCCTTCTGCCCTTTTATATATACAACAAATTGTGGTAAGACATGCAGGCTGCTGGCGGTGACGCGTCGCTGTTGCTATACGCTGGCTTTGAGTGAGTTTTTGCACGCAGTAGGCTAGCAAGTGCTCGTGAGCTGTGATTTCTACTGCCCCGAGGACATTCATTTATGAAGAATGGTCAGAACCGAGGCTTCTGTGCAGTTAACGCGAAAACAAGGTTGCACACAGACTCGTCCCCAACTTTCAAGCCTACGTCGTTGCTCCTTCTGCCCTTTTATATATAGTACAAATTGTAGTAAGACATGCAGGCTGCAGGCGGTGACGCGTCGCTGTTGCTATACGCTGGCTTTGAGTGAGGTTTTGCACGCAGTAGGTAAGCAAGTGCTCGTGAGCTGTGATTTCTACTGCCTCGAGGACATACATTTATGAAGAATGGTCAGAACCGAGGCTTCTGTGCAGTTAACGCGAAAAACAACGTTGCACACAGACTCGTCCCCAACTTTCAAGCCTACGTCGCTGCTCCTTCTGCCCTTTTATATATAGTACAAATTGTAGTAAGACATGCAGGCTGCAGGCGGTGACGCGTCGCTGTTGCTATACGCTGGCTTTGAGTAAGTTTTTGCAAGCAGTAGGTAAGCAAGTGCTCGTGAGCTGTGATTTCTACTGCCTCGAGGACATACATTTATGAAGAATGGTCAGAACCGAGGCTTCTGTGCAGTTAACGCGAAAACAAGGTTGCACACAGACTCGTCCCCAACTTTCAAGCCTACGTCGCTGCTCCTTCTGCCCTTTTATATATAGTACAAATTGTAGTAAGACATGCAGGCTGCAGGCGGTGACGCGTCGCTGTTGCTATACGCTGGCTTTGAGTAAGTTTTTGCACGCAGTAGGTAAGCAAGTGCTCGTGAGCTGTGATTTCTACTGCCTCGAGGACATACATTTATGAAGAATGGTCAGAACCGAGGCTTCTGTGCAGTTAACGCGAAAACAAGGTTGCACACAGACTCGTCCCCAACTTTCAAGCCTACGTCGCTGCTCCTTCTGCCCTTTTATATATTGTACAAATTGTAGTAAGACATGCAGGGGCTGCTGGCGGTGACGCGTCGCTGTTGCTATACGCTGGCGTTGTGTGAGTTTTTGCACGCAGTAGGATAGCAAGAGCTCGTGAGCTGTGATTTCTACTGCCTCGTGGACATACATTTACAAAGAATCGTCAGAACCGAGCCTTCTGTGCAGTTAACGCGAAAACAAGGTTGCACACAGACTCGTCCCCAACTTTCAAGCCTAGGTCGCTGCTCCTTCTGCACTTTTAGATATTGTAGAAATTGTAGTTAGAGATGCAGGGCCTGCTGGTGGGGACGCGTCTCTGTTGCTATACGCTGGCTTTGTGTGAGTTTTTGAACGCAGTAGGATAGCAAGATCTCGTGAGCTGTGATTTCTACTGCCTCGAGGACATACATTTATGAAGAATGGTCAGATCCGAGGCTTCTGTGCAGTTAACGCGAAAACAACGTTGCACACAGACTCGTCCCCAACTTTCAAGCCTACGTCGCTGCTCCTTCTGCCCTTTTATATATTGTACAAATTGTAGTAAGACATGCAGGGGCTGCTGGCGGTGACGCGTCGCTATTGCTATACGCTGGCTTTGTGTGAGTTTTTGCACGCAGAAGGTAAGCAAGTGCTCGTGAGCTGTGATCTCCACTGCCTCGTGGACATACATTTATAAAGAATGGTCAGAACCGAGGCTTCTGTGCAGTTAACGCGAAAACAAGGTTGCACACAGACTCGTCCCCAACTTTCAAGCCTACGTCGTTGCTCCTTCTGCCCTTTTATATATAGTACAAATTGTAGTAAGACATGCAGTCTGCAGGCGGTGACGCGTCGCTGTTGCTATACGCTGGCTTTGAGTGAGTTTTTGCAAGCAGTAGGTAAGCAAGAGCTCGTGAGCTGTGATTTCTACTGCCTCGTGGACATACATTTAAAAAGAATGGTCAGAACCGAGCCTTCTGTGCAGTTAACGCGAAAACAAGGTTGCACACAGACTCGTCCCCAACTTTCAAACCTAGGTCGCTGCTCCTTCTGCCCTTTTATATATTGTAGAAATTGTAGTTAGAGATGCAGGGGCTGCTGGCGGTGACGCGTCGCTGTTGCTATCCGCTGGCTTTGTGTGAGTTTTTACACGCAGTAGGCTAGCAAGAGCACGTGAGCTGTGATTTCTACTGCCTCGAGGACATATATTTATGAAGAATGGTCATAACCGAGGCTTCTGTGCAGTTAACGCGAAAACAAGGTTGCACACAGACTCGTCCGCAACTTTCAAGCCTACGTCGCTGCTCCTTCTGCCCTTTTATATATTGTACGAATTGTAGTAAGACATGAAGGGGCTGCTGGCGGTGACGCGTCGCTGTTGCTATACGCTGGCTTTGTGTTAGTTTTGTCACGCACTAGGGTAGCAAGAGCTCGTGAGCTGTGATTTCTACTGCCTCGAGGACAAATATTTATGAAGAATGGTCAGAACAGAGGCTTCTGTGCAGTTAACGCGAAAGCAAGGTTGCACACAGACTCGTCTCCAACTTTCAAGCCTACGTCACTGCTCTTTCTGCCGTTTTAGATATTGTACAAATTGTAGTTAGAGATGCAGGGGCTGCTGGTGGTGACGCGTCGCTGTTGCTATACGCTGACTTTGTGTGAGTTTTTGGACGCAGTAGGCTAGCAAGAGCTCGTGAGCTGTGATTTCAACTGCTTCGAGGACAAATATTTACGAAGAATGGTCAGAATCGTGGCTTCTATGCCGTTAACGCGAAAACAAGGTTGCACACAGACTCGTCCTTAACTTTCAAGCCTACGTCGCTGCTCCTTCTGTCCTTTTAGATAATGTACAAATTGTAGTTAGAGATGCAGGGTCTGCTGGCGGTGACGCGTCGCTGTTGCTATACGCTGGCTTTGTGCGAGTTTTTGAACGCAGTAGGATAGCAAGAGCTCGTGAGCTGTGATTTCAACTGCCTCGAGGACATATATTTATGAAGAATGGTCAGAACCGAGGCATCTGTGCAGTTAACGCGAAAACAAGGTTGCACAAAGACTCGTCTCCAACTTTCAAGCCTACGTCGCTGCTCCTTCTGCCCTTTTATATATTGTACAAAGTGTAGTAAGACATGCAGGGGCTGCTGGCGGTGACGCGTCGCTGTTGCTATACGCTGGCGTTGTGTGAGTTTTTGCACGCAGTAGGATAGCAAGAGCTCGTGAGCTGTGATTTCTACTGCCTCGAGGACATACATTTATAAAGAATGGTCAGAACCGAGGCATCTGTGCAGCTAACGCGAAAATAAGGTTGCACACAGACTCGTCCCCAACATTCAAGCCTACGTCGCTGCTCCTTCTGCCCTTTTATATATTGTACAAATTGTAGTAAGACATGCAGGGGCTGCTGGCGGTGACGCGTCGCTGTTGCTATACGCTGGCTTTGTGTGAGTTTTTGCGCGCAGTAGGTAAGCAAGTGCTCGTCAGCTGTGATCTCCACTGCCTCGTGGACATACATTTATAAAGAATGGTCAGAACCGAGGCTTCTGTGCAGTTAACGCGAAAACAAGGTTGCACACAGACTCGTCCCCAACTTTCAAGCCTACGTCGCTGCTCCTTCTGCCCTTTTATATATACAACAAATTGTGGTAAGACATGCAGGCTGCTGGCGGTGACGCGTCGCTGTTGCTATACGCTGGGTTTGAGTGAGTTTTTGCACGCAGTAGGCTAGCAAGTGCTCGTGAGCTGTGATTTCAACTGCCTCGAGGACATATATTTATGAAGAATGGTCAGAACCGAGGCATCTGTGCAGTTAACGCGAAAACAAGGTTGCACAAAGACTCGTCCCCAACTTTCAAGCCTACGTCGCTGCTCCTTCCGCCCTTATATATATTGTACAAATTGTAGTAAGACATGCAGGGGCTGCTGTCGGTGACGCGTCGCTGTTGCTATCCGCTGGCTTTGTGTGAGTTTTACACGCAGTAGGCTAGCAAGAGCACGTGAGCTGTGATTTCTACTGCCTCGAGGACATATATTTATGAAGAATGGTCATAACCGAGGCTTCTGTGCAGTTAACGCGAAAACAAGGTTGCACACAGACTCGTCCGCAACTTTCAAGCCTACGTCGCTGCTCCTTCTGCCCTTTTATATATTGTACGAATTGTAGTAAGACATGAAGGGGCTGCTGGCGGTGACGCGTCGCTGTTGCTATACGCTGGCTTTGTGTTAGTTTTGTCACGCACTAGGCTAGCAAGAGCTCGTGAGCTGTGATTTCTACTGCCTCGAGAACAAATATTTATGAAGAATGGTCAGAACAGAGGCTTCTGTGCAGTTAACGCGAAAGCAAGGTTGCACACAGACTCGTCTCCAACTTTCAAGCCTACGTCACTGCTCTTTCTGCCGTTTTAGATATTGTACAAATTGTAGTTAGAGATGCAGGGGCTGCTGGTGGTGACGCGTCGCTGTTGCTATACGCTGACTTTGTGTGAGTTTTTGCACGCAGTAGGCTAGCAAGAGCTCGTGAGCTGTGATTTCAACTGCTTCGAGGACAAATATTTACGAAGAATGGTCAGAATCGTGGCTTCTATGCCGTTAACGCGAAAACAAGGTTGCACACAGACTCGTCCTTAACTTTCAAGCCTACGTCGCTGCTCCTTCTGTCCTTTTAGATAATGTACAAATTGTAGTTAGAGATGCAGGGTCTGCTGGCGGTGACGCGTCGCTGTTGCTATACGCTGGCTTTGTTTGAGTTTTTGCACGCAGTAGGATAGCAAGAGCTCGTGAGCTGTGATTTCAACTGCCTCGAGGACAAATATTTATGAAGAATGGTCAGAACCGAGGCTTTCTGTGCAGTTAACGCGAAAGCAAGGTTGCACACAGACTCGTCAACAACTTTGAAGCCTACGTCGCTGCTCTTTCTGCCCTTTTAGATATTGTACAAATTGTAGTTAGAGATGCAGGGGCTGCTGGTGGGGACGCGTCGCTGTTGCTATACGCCTGCTTTGTGTGAGTTTTTGAACGCAGTAGGCTAGCAAGAGCTCGTGAGCTGTGATTTCAACTGCCTCGAGGACATATATTTATGAAGAATGGTCACAACCGAGGCATCTGTGCAGTTAACGCGAAAACAAGGTTGCACAAAGACTCGTCCCCAACTTTCAAGCCTACGTCGCTGCTCCTTCTGCCCTTTTATATATTGTACAAATTGTAGTAAGACATGCAGGGGCTGCTGGCGGTGACGCGTCGCTGTTGCTATACGCTGGCTTTGTGTGAGTTTTTACACGCAGTAGGCTAGCAAGAGCACGTGAGCTGTGATTTCTACTGCCTCGAGGACATATATTTATGAAGAATGGTCATAACCGAGGCTTCTGTGCAGTTAACGCGAAAACAAGGTTGCACACAGACTCGTCCGCAACTTTCAAGCCTACGTCGCTGCTCCTTCTGCCCTTTTATATATTGTACGAATTGTAGTAAGACATGAAGGGGCTGCTGGCGGTGACGCGTCGCTGTTGCTATACGCTGGCTTTGTGTTAGTTTTGTCACGCACTAGGCTAGCAAGAGCTCGTGAGCTGTGATTTCTACTGCCTCGAGAACAAATATTTATGAAGAATGGTCAGAACAGAGGCTTCTGTGCAGTTAACGCGAAAGCAAGGTTGCACACAGACTCGTCTCCAACTTTCAAGCCTACGTCACTGCTCTTTCTGCCGTTTTAGATATTGTACAAATTGTAGTTAGAGATGCAGGGGCTGCTGGTGGTGACGCGTCGCTGTTGCTATACGCTGACTTTGTGTGAGTTTTTGCACGCAGTAGGCTAGCAAGAGCTCGTGAGCTGTGATTTCAACTGCTTCGAGGACAAATATTTACGAAGAATGGTCAGAATCGTGGCTTCTATGCCGTTAACGCGAAAACAAGGTTGCACACAGACTCGTCCTTAACTTTCAAGCCTACGTCGCTGCTCCTTCTGTCCTTTTAGATAATGTACAAATTGTAGTTAGAGATGCAGGGTCTGCTGGCGGTGACGCGTCGCTGTTGCTATACGCTGGCTTTGTTTGAGTTTTTGCACGCAGTAGGATAGCAAGAGCTCGTGAGCTGTGATTTCAACTGCCTCGAGGACAAATATTTATGAAGAATGGTCAGAACCGAGGCTTTCTGTGCAGTTAACGCGAAAGCAAGGTTGCACACAGACTCGTCCCCAACTTTGAAGCCTACGTCGCTGCTCTTTCTGCCCTTTTAGATATTGTACAAATTGTAGTTAGAGATGCAGGGGCTGCTGGTGGGGACGCGTCGCTGTTGCTATACGCCTGCTTTGTGTGAGTTTTTGAACGCAGTAGGCTAGCAAGAGCTCGTGAGCTGTGATTTCAACTGCCTCGAGGACATATATTTATGAAGAATGGTCACAACCGAGGCATCTGTGCAGTTAACGCGAAAACAAGGTTGCACAAAGACTCGTCCCCAACTTTCAAGCCTACGTCGCTGCTCCTTCTGCCCTTTTATATATTGTACAAATTGTAGTAAGACATGCAGGGGCTGCTGGCGGTGACGCGTCGCTGTTGCTATACGCTGGCATTGTGTGAGTTTTTGCACGCAGTAGGATAGCAAGAGCTCGTGAGCTGTGATTTCTACTGCCTCGAGGACATACATTTATAAAGAATGGTCAGAACCGAGGCATCTGTGCAGTTAACGCGAAAACAAGGTTGCACACAGGCTCGTCCCCAACATTCAAGCCTACGTCGCTGCTCCTTCTGCCCTTTTATATATTGTACAAATTGTAGTAAGACATGCAGGGGCTGCTGGCGGTGACGCGTCGCTGTTGCTATACGCTGGCTTTGTGTGAGTTTTTGCACGCAGTAGGTAAGCAAGTGCTCGTGAGCTGTGATCTCCACTGCCTCGTGGACATACATTTATAAAAAATTGTCAGAACCGAGGCTTCTGTGCAGTTAACGCGAAAACAAGCTTGCACACAGACTTGTCCCCAACTTTCAAGCCTACGTCGCTGCTCCTTCTGCCCTTTTATATATAGTACAAATTGTAGTAAGACATGCAGGCTGCTGGCGGTGACGCGTCGCTGTTGCTATACGCTGGCTTTGAGTGAGTTTTTGCACGCAGTAGGCTAGCTAGTGCTCGTGAGCTGTGATTTCTACTGCCCCGAGGACATACATTTATGAAGAATGGTCAGAACCGAGGCTTCTGTGCAGTTAACGTGAAAACAAGGTCGCACACAGACTCGTCCCCAACTTTCAAGCCTACGTCGTAGCTCCTTCTGCCCTTTTATATATAGTACAAATTGTAGTAAGACATGCAGGCTGCAGGCGGTGACGCGTCGCTGTTGCTATACGCTGGCTTTGAGTGAGGTTTTGCACGCAGTAGGTAAGCAAGTGCTCGTGAGCTGTGATTTCTACTGCCTCGAGGACATACATTTATGAAGAATGGTCAGAACCGAGGCTTCTGTGCAGTTAACGCGAAAAACAACGTTGCACACAGACTCGTCCCCAACTTTCAAGCCTACGTCGCTGCTCCTTCTGCCCTTTTATATATAGTACAAATTGTAGTAAGACATGGAGGCTGCAGGCGGTGACGCGTCGCTGTTGCTATACGCTGGCTTTGAGTAAGTTTTTGCAAGCAGTAGGTAAGCAAGTGCTCGTGAGCTGTGATTTCTACTGCCTCGAGGACATACATCTATGAAGAATGGTCAGAACCGAGGCTTCTGTGCAGTTAACGCGAAAACAAGGTTGCACACAGACTCGTCCCCAACTTTCAAGCCTACGTCGCTGCTCCTTCTGCCCTTTTATATATTGTACAAATTGTAGTAAGACATGCAGGGGCTGCTGGCGGTGACGCGTCGCTGTTGCTATACGCTGGCTTTGTGTGAGTTTTAGCACGCAGTAGGTAAGCAAGTGCTCGTGAGCTGTAATCTCCACTGCCTCGTGGACATACATTTATAAAGAATGGTCAGAACCGAGGCTTCTGTGCAGTTAACGCGAAAACAAGGTTGCACACAGACTCGTCCCCAACTTTCAAGCCTACGTCGCTGCTCCTTCTGCCCTCTTATATATAGTACAAATTGTGGTAAGACATGCAGGCTGCTGGCGGTGACGCGTCGCTGTTGCTATACGCTGGCTTTGAGTGAGTTTTTGCACGCAGTAGGCTAGCAAGTGCTCCTGAGCTGTGATTTATACTGCCCCGAGGACATTCATTTATGAAGAAGGGTCAGAACCGAGGCTTCTGTGCAGTTAACGCGAAAACAAGGTTGCACACAGACTCGTCCCCAACTTTCAAGCCTACGTCGTTGCTCCTTCTGCCCTTTTATATATAGTACAAATTGTAGTAAGACATGCAGTCTGCAGGCGGTGACGCGTCGCTGTTGCTATACGCTGGCTTTGAGTGAGTTTTTGCAAGCAGTAGGTAAGCAAGAGCTCGTGAGCTGTGATTTCTACTGCCTCGTGGACATACATTTATAAAGAATGGTCAGAACCGAGCCTTCTGTGCAGTTAACGCGAAAACAAGGTTGCACACAGACTCGTCCCCAACTTTCAAGCCTAGGTCGCTGCTCCTTCTGCCCTTTTATATATTGTAGAAATTGGAGTTAGAGATGCAGGGGCTGCTGGTGGGGACGCGTCGCTGTTGCTATACGCTGGCTTTGTGTGAGTTTTTGAACGCAGTAGGCTAGCAAGGGCTCGTGAGCTGTGATTTCAACTGCCTCGAGGACATATATTTATGAAGAATGGTCAGAACCGAGGCATCTGTGCAGTTAACGCGAAAACAAGGTTGCACAAAGACTCGTCCCCAACTTTCAAGCCTACGTCGCTGCTCCTTCCGCCCTTTTATATATTGTACAAATTGTAGTAAGACATGCAGGGGCTGCTGGCGGTGACGCGTCGCTGTTGCTATCCGCTGGCTTTGTGTGAGTTTTTACACGCAGTAGGCTAGCAAGAGCACGTGAGCTGTGATTTCTACTGCCTCGAGGACATATATTTATGAAGAATGGTCATAACCGAGGCTTCTGTGCAGTTAACGCGAAAACAAGGTTGCACACAGACTCGTCCGCAACTTTCAAGCCTACGTCGCTGCTCCTTCTGCCCTTTTATATATTGTACGAATTGTAGTAAGACATGAAGGGGCTGCTGGCGGTGACGCGTCGCTGTTGCTATACGCTGGCTTTGTGTTAGTTTTGTCACGCACTAGGCTAGCAAGAGCTCGTGAGCTGTGATTTCTACTGCCTCGAGGACATACATTTATAAAGAATGGTCAGAACCGAGGCATCTGTGCAGTTAACGCGAAAACAAGCTTGCACACAGACTTGTCCCCAACTTTCAAGCCTACGTCGCTGCTCCTTCTGCCCTTTTATATATAGTACAAATTGTAGTAAGACATGCAGGCTGCTGGCGGTGACGCGTCGCTGTTGCTATACGCTCGCTTTGAGTGAGTTTTTGCACGCAGTAGGCTAGCTAGTGCTCGTGAGCTGTGATTTCTACTGCCCCGAGGACATACATTTATGAAGAATGTTCAGAACCGAGGCTTCTGTGCAGTTAACGCGAAAACAAGGTCGCACACAGACTCGTCCCCAACTTTCAAGCCTACGTCGTAGCTCCTTCTGCCCTTTTATATATATTACAAATTGTAGTAAGACATGCAGGCTGCAGGCGGTGACGCGTCGCTGTTGCTATACGCTGGCTTTGAGTGAGTTTTTGCATGCAGTAGGTAAGCAAGTGCTCGTGAGCTGTGATTTCTACTGCCTCGAGGACATACATGTATCAAGAATGGTCAGAACCGAGGCTTTTGTGCAGTTAACTCGAAAACAAGGTTGCACACAGACTCGTCCCCAACTTTCAAGCCTACGTCGCTGCTCCTTCTGCCCTTTTATATATAGTACAAATTGTAGTGAGACATGCAGGCTGCTGGCGGTGACGCGTCGCTGTTGCTATACGCTGGCTTTGAGTGAGTTTTTGCACGCAGTAGGTAAGCAAATGCTCGTGAGCTGTGATCTCCCCTGCCACGTGGACATACATTTATAAAGAATGTCAGAACCGTGGCTTCTGTGCAGTTAACGCGAAAACAAGGTTGCACACAGACTCGTCCCCAACTTGCAAGCCTACGTCGCTGCTCCTTCTGCCCTTTTATATATAGTACAAATTGTAGTGAGACATGCAGGCTGCTGGCGGTGACGCGTCGCTGTTGCTATACGCTGGCTTTGAGTGAGTTTTTGCACGCAGTAGGCTAGCAAGTGCTCGTGAGCTGTGATTTCTACTGCCTCGAGGACATACATTTATAAAGAATGGTCAGAACGGAGGCATTCTGTGCAGTTAGCGCGAAAGCAAGGTTCCACACAGACTCGTCCCCAACTTTCAAGCCTACGTCGCTGCTCTTTCTGCCCTTTTAGATAATGTACAAATTGTAGTAAGACATGCAGGCTGCAGGCGGTGACGCGTCGCTGTTGCTATACGCTGGCTTTGAGTGAGTTTTTGCAAGCAGTAGGTAAGGAAGTGCTCGTGAGCTGTGATTTCTACTGCCTCGAGGACATACATTTATAAAGAATGGTCAGAACCGAGGCTTCTGTGCAGTTAACGCGAAAACAAGGTTGCACACAGACTCGTCCCCAACTTTCAAGCCTACGTCGCTGCTCCTTCTGCCCTTTTATATATACAACAAATTGTGGTAAGACATGCAGGCTGCTGGCGGTGACGCGTCGCTGTTGCTATACGCTGGCTTTGAGTGAGTTTTTGCACGCAGTAGGCTAGCAAGTGCTCGTGAGCTGTGATTTCTACTGCCCCGAGGACATTCATTTATGAAGAATGGTCAGAACCGAGGCTTCTGTGCAGTTAACGCGAAAACAAGGTTGCACACAGACTCGTCCCCAACTTTCAAGCCTACGTCGTTGCTCCTTCTGCCCTTTTATATATAGTACAAATTGTAGTAAGACATGCAGGCTGCAGGCGGTGACGCGTCGCTGTTGCTATACGCTGGCTTTGAGTGAGGTTTTGCACGCAGTAGGTAAGAAAGTGCTCGTGAGCTGTGATTTGTACTGCCTCGAGGACATACATTTATGAAGAATGGTCAGAACCGAGGCTTCTGTGCAGTTAACGCGAAAAACAACGTTGCACACAGACTCGTCCCCAACTTTCAAGCCTACGTCGCTGCTCCTTCTGCCCTTTTATATATAGTACAAATTGTAGTAAGACATGCAGGCTGCAGGCGGTGACGCGTCGCTGTTGCTATACGCTGGCTTTGAGTAAGTTTTTGCACGCAGTAGGTAAGCAAGTGCTCGTGAGCTGTGATTTCTACTGCCTCGAGGACATACATTTATGAAGAATGGTCAGAACCGAGGCTTCTGTGCAGTTAACGCGAAAACAACGTTGCACACAGACTCGTCCCCAACTTTCAAGCCTACGTCGCTGCTCCTTCTGCCCTTTTATATATTGTACAAATTGTAGTAAGACATGCAGGGGCTGCTGGCGGTGACGCGTCGCTGTTGCTATACGCTGGCTTTGTGTGAGTTTTTGCACGCAGTAGGTAAGCAAGTGCTCGTGAGCTGTGATCTCCACTGCCTCGTGGACATACATTTATAAAGAACGGTCAGAACCGAGGCTTCTGTGCAGTTAACGCGAAAACAAGGTTGCACACAGACTCGTCCCCAACTTTCAAGCCTACGTCGCTGCTCCTTCTGCCCTTTTATATATAGTACAAATTGTGGTAAGACATGCAGGCTGCTGGCGGTGACGCGTCGCTGTTGCTATACGCTGGCTTTGAGTGAGTTTTTGCACGCAGTAGGCTAGCAAGTGCTCCTGAGCTGTGATTTATACTGCCCCGAGGACATTCATTTATGAAGAATGGTCAGAACCGAGGCTTCTGTGCAGTTAACGCGAAAACAAGGTTGCACACAGACTCGTCCCCAACTTTCAAGCCTACGTCGTTGCTCCTTCTGCCCTTTTATATATAGTACAAATTGTAGTAAGACATGCAGTCTGCAGGCGGTGACGCGTCGCTGTTGCTATACGCTGGCTTTGAGTGAGTTTTTGCAAGCAGTAGGTCAGCAAGAGCTCGTGAGCTGTGATTTCTACTGCCTCGTGGAGATACATTTATAAAGAATGGTCAGAACCGAGCCTTCTGTGCAGTTAACGCGAAAACAAGGTTGCACACAGACTCTTCCCCAACTTTCAAGCCTAGGTCGCTGCTCCTTCTGGCCTTTTATATATTGTACAAATTGTAGTAAGACATGCAGGGGCTGCTGGCGGTGACGCGTCGCTGTTGCTATACGCTGGCTTTGTGTGAATTTTTGCACGCAGTAGGTAAGCAAGTGCAAGTGAGCTGTGATCTCCACTGCCTCGTGGACATACATTTATAAAGAATTGTCAGAACCGAGGCATCTGTGCAGTTAACGCGAAAACAAGGTTGCACAAAGACTCGTCCCCAACTTTCAAGCCTACGTCGCTGCTCCTTCCGCCCTTTTATATATTGTACAAATTGTAGTAAGACATGCAGGGGCTCCTGGCGGTGACGCGTCGCTGTTGCTATCCGCCGGCTTTGTGTGAGTTTTTACACGCAGTAGGCTAGCAAGAGCACGTGAGCTGTGATTTCTACTGCCTCGAGGACATATATTTATGAAGAATGGTCATAACCGAGGCTTCTGTGCAGTTAACGCGAAAACAAGGTTGCACACAGACTCGTCCGCAACTTTAAAGCCTACGTCGCTGCTCCTTCTGCCCTTTTATATATTGTACGAATTGTATTAAGACATGAAGGGGCTGCTGGCGGTGACGCGTCGCTGTTGCTATACGCTGGCTTTGTGTTAGTTTTGTCACGCACTAGGCTAGCAAGAGGTAGTGAGCTGTGATTTCTACTGCCTCGAGGACAAATATTTATGAAGAATGGTCAGAACAGAGGCTTCTGTGCAGTTAACGCGAAAGCAAGGTTGCACACAGACTCGTCTCCAACTTTCAAGCCTACGTCACTGCTTTTTCTGCCGTTTTAGATATTGTACAAATTGTAGTTAGAGATGCAGGGGCTGCTGGTGGTGACGCGTCGCTGTTGCTATACGCTGACTTTGTGTGAGTTTTTGCACGCAGTAGGCTAGCAAGAGCTCGTGAGCTGTGATTTCAACTGCTTCGAGGACAAATATTTACGAAGAATGGTCAGAATCGTGGCTTCTATGCCGTTAACGCGAAAACAAGGTTGCACACAGACTCGTCCTTAACTTTCAAGCCTACGTCGCTGCTCCTTCTGTCCTTTTAGATAATGTACAAATTGTAGTTAGAGATGCAGGGTCTGCTGGCGGTGACGCGTCGCTGTTGCTATACGCTGGCTTTGTTTGAGTTTTTGCACGCAGTAGGATAGCAAGAGCTCGTGAGCTGTGATTTCAACTGCCTCGAGGACAAATATTTATGAAGAATGGTCAGAACCGAGGCTTTCTCTGCAGTTAACGCGAAAGCAAGGTTGCACACAGACTCGTCCCCAACTTTCAAGCCTACGTCGCTGCTCTTTCTGCCCTTTTAGATATTGTACAAATTGTAGTTAGAGATGCAGGGGCTGCTGGTGGGGACGCGTCGCTGTTGCTATACGCTGGCTTTGTGTGAGTTTTTGAACGCAGTAGGCTAGCAAGAGCTCGTGAGCTGTGATTTCAACTGCCTCGAGGACATATATTTATGAAGAATGGTCACAACCGAGGCATCTGTGCAGTTAACGCGAAAACGAGGTTGCACAAAGACTCGTCCCCAACTTTCAAGCCTACGTCGCTGCTCCTTCTGCCCTTTTATATATTGTACAAATTGTAGTAAGACATGCAGGGGCTGCTGGCGGTGACGCGTCGCTGTTGCTATACGCTGGCATTGTGTGAGTTTTTGCACGCAGTAGGATAGCAAGAGCTCGTGAGCTGTGATTTCTACTGCCTCGAGGACATACATTTATAAAGAATGGTCAGAACCGAGGCATCTGTGCAGTTAACGCGAAAACAAGGTTGCACACAGGCTCGTCCCCAACATTCAAGCCTACGTCGCTGCTCCTTCTGCCCTTTTATATATTGTACAAATTGTAGTAAGACATGCAGGGGCTGCTGGCGGTGACGCGTCGCTGTTGCTATACGCTGGCTTTGTGTGAGTTTTTGCACGCAGTAGGTAAGCAAGTGCTCGTGAGCTGTGATCTCCACTGCCTCGTGGACATACATTTATAAAGAATTGTCAGAACCGAGGCTTCTGTGCAGTTAACGCGAAAACAAGCTTGCACACAGACTTGTCCCCAACTTTCAAGCCTACGTCGCTGCTCCTTCTGGCCTTTTATATATAGTACAAATTGTAGTAAGACATGCAGGCTGCTGGCGGTGACGCGTCGCTGTTGCTATACGCTGGCTTTGAGTGAGTTTTTGCACGCAGTAGGCTAGCTAGTGCTCGTGAGCTGTGATTTCTACTGCCCCGAGGACATACATTTATGAAGAATGGTCAGAACCGAGGCTTCTGTGCAGTTAACGCGAAAACAAGGTCGCACACAGACTCGTCCCCAACTTTCAAGCCTACGTCGTAGCTCCTTCTGCCCTTTTATATATATTACAAATTGTAGTAAGACATGCAGGCTGCAGGCGGTGACGCGTCGCTGTTGCTATACGCTGGCTTTGAGTGAGTTTTTGCATACAGTAGGTAAGCAAGTGCTCGTGAGCTGTGATTTCTACTGCCTCGAGGAAATACATGTATCAAGAATGGTCAGAACCGAGGCTTTTGTGCAGTTAACTCGAAAACAAGGTTGCACACAGACTCGTCCCCAACTTTCAAGCCTACTTCGCTGCTCCTTCTGCCCTTTTATATATAGTACAAATTGTAGTGAGACATGCAGGCTGCTGGCGGTGACGCGTCGCTGTTGCTATACGCTGGCTTTGAGTGAGTTTTTGCACGCAGTAGGTAAGCAAATGCTCGTGAGCTGTGATCTCCCCTGCCACGTGGACATACATTTATAAAGAATGGTCAGAACCGTGGCTTCTGTGCAGTTAACGCGAAAACAAGGTTGCACACAGACTCGTCCCCAACTTGCAAGCCTACGTCGCTGCTCCTTCTGCCCTTTTATATATAGTACAAATTGTAGTGAGACATGCAGGCTGCTGGCGGTGACGCGTCGCTGTTGCTATACGCTGACTTTGTGTGAGTTTTTGGACGCAGTAGGCTAGCAAGAGCTCGTGAGCTGTGATTTCAACTGCTTCGAGGACAAATATTTACGAAGAATGGTCAGAATCGTGGCTTCTATGCCGTTAACGCGAAAACAAGGTTGCACACAGACTCGTCCTTAACTTTCAAGCCTACGTCGCTGCTCCTTCTGTCCTTTTAGATAATGTACAAATTGTAGTTAGAGATGCAGGGTCTGCTGGCGGTGACGCGTCGCTGTTGCTATACGCTGGCTTTGTGCGAGTTTTTGAACGCAGTAGGATAGCAAGAGCTCGTGAGCTGTGATTTCAACTGCCTCGAGGACATATATTTATGAAGAATGGTCAGAACCGAGGCATCTGTGCAGTTAACGCGAAAACAAGGTTGCACAAAGACTCGTCTCCAACTTTCAAGCCTACGTCGCTGCTCCTTCTGCCCTTTTATATATTGTACAAAGTGTAGTAAGACATGCAGGGGCTGCTGGCGGTGACGCGTCGCTGTTGCTATACGCTGGCGTTGTGTGAGTTTTTGCACGCAGTAGGATAGCAAGAGCTCGTGAGCTGTGATTTCTACTGCCTCGAGGACATACATTTATAAAGAATGGTCAGAACCGAGGCATCTGTGCAGCTAACGCGAAAATAAGGTTGCACACAGACTCGTCCCCAACATTCAAGCCTACGTCGCTGCTCCTTCTGCCCTTTTATATATTGTACAAATTGTAGTAAGACATGCAGGGGCTGCTGGCGGTGACGCGTCGCTGTTGCTATACGCTGGCTTTGTGTGAGTTTTTGCGCGCAGTAGGTAAGCAAGTGCTCGTCAGCTGTGATCTCCACTGCCTCGTGGACATACATTTATAAAGAATGGTCAGAACCGAGGCTTCTGTGCAGTTAACGCGAAAACAAGGTTGCACACAGACTCGTCCCCAACTTTCAAGCCTACGTCGCTGCTCCTTCTGCCCTTTTATATATACAACAAATTGTGGTAAGACATGCAGGCTGCTGGCGGTGACGCGTCGCTGTTGCTATACGCTGGGTTTGAGTGAGTTTTTGCACGCAGTAGGCTAGCAAGTGCTCGTGAGCTGTGATTTCAACTGCCTCGAGGACATATATTTATGAAGAATGGTCAGAACCGAGGCATCTGTGCAGTTAACGCGAAAACAAGGTTGCACAAAGACTCGTCCCCAACTTTCAAGCCTACGTCGCTGCTCCTTCCGCCCTTATATATATTGTACAAATTGTAGTAAGACATGCAGGGGCTGCTGTCGGTGACGCGTCGCTGTTGCTATCCGCTGGCTTTGTGTGAGTTTTTACACGCAGTAGGCTAGCAAGAGCACGTGAGCTGTGATTTCTACTGCCTCGAGGACATATATTTATGAAGAATGGTCATAACCGAGGCTTCTGTGCAGTTAACGCGAAAACAAGGTTGCACACAGACTCGTCCGCAACTTTCAAGCCTACGTCGCTGCTCCTTCTGCCCTTTTATATATTGTACGAATTGTAGTAAGACATGAAGGGGCTGCTGGCGGTGACGCGTCGCTGTTGCTATACGCTGGCTTTGTGTTAGTTTTGTCACGCACTAGGCTAGCAAGAGCTCGTGAGCTGTGATTTCTACTGCCTCGAGAACAAATATTTATGAAGAATGGTCAGAACAGAGGCTTCTGTGCAGTTAACGCGAAAGCAAGGTTGCACACAGACTCGTCTCCAACTTTCAAGCCTACGTCACTGCTCTTTCTGCCGTTTTAGATATTGTACAAATTGTAGTTAGAGATGCAGGGGCTGCTGGTGGTGACGCGTCGCTGTTGCTATACGCTGACTTTGTGTGAGTTTTTGCACGCAGTAGGCTAGCAAGAGCTCGTGAGCTGTGATTTCAACTGCTTCGAGGACAAATATTTACGAAGAATGGTCAGAATCGTGGCTTCTATGCCGTTAACGCGAAAACAAGGTTGCACACAGACTCGTCCTTAACTTTCAAGCCTACGTCGCTGCTCCTTCTGTCCTTTTAGATAATGTACAAATTGTAGTTAGAGATGCAGGGTCTGCTGGCGGTGACGCGTCGCTGTTGCTATACGCTGGCTTTGTTTGAGTTTTTGCACGCAGTAGGATAGCAAGAGCTCGTGAGCTGTGATTTCAACTGCCTCGAGGACAAATATTTATGAAGAATGGTCAGAACCGAGGCTTTCTGTGCAGTTAACGCGAAAGCAAGGTTGCACACAGACTCGTCCCCAACTTTGAAGCCTACGTCGCTGCTCTTTCTGCCCTTTTAGATATTGTACAAATTGTAGTTAGAGATGCAGGGGCTGCTGGTGGGGACGCGTCGCTGTTGCTATACGCCTGCTTTGTGTGAGTTTTTGAACGCAGTAGGCTAGCAAGAGCTCGTGAGCTGTGATTTCAACTGCCTCGAGGACATATATTTATGAAGAATGGTCACAACCGAGGCATCTGTGCAGTTAACGCGAAAACAAGGTTGCACAAAGACTCGTCCCCAACTTTCAAGCCTACGTCGCTGCTCCTTCTGCCCTTTTATATATTGTACAAATTGTAGTAAGACATGCAGGGGCTGCTGGCGGTGACGCGTCGCTGTTGCTATACGCTGGCTTTGTGTGAGTTTTTACACGCAGTAGGCTAGCAAGAGCACGTGAGCTGTGATTTCTACTGCCTCGAGGACATATATTTATGAAGAATGGTCATAACCGAGGCTTCTGTGCAGTTAACGCGAAAACAAGGTTGCACACAGACTCGTCCGCAACTTTCAAGCCTACGTCGCTGCTCCTTCTGCCCTTTTATATATTGTACGAATTGTAGTAAGACATGAAGGGGCTGCTGGCGGTGACGCGTCGCTGTTGCTATACGCTGGCTTTGTGTTAGTTTTGTCACGCACTAGGCTAGCAAGAGCTCGTGAGCTGTGATTTCTACTGCCTCGAGAACAAATATTTATGAAGAATGGTCAGAACAGAGGCTTCTGTGCAGTTAACGCGAAAGCAAGGTTGCACACAGACTCGTCTCCAACTTTCAAGCCTACGTCACTGCTCTTTCTGCCGTTTTAGATATTGTACAAATTGTAGTTAGAGATGCAGGGGCTGCTGGTGGTGACGCGTCGCTGTTGCTATACGCTGACTTTGTGTGAGTTTTTGCACGCAGTAGGCTAGCAAGAGCTCGTGAGCTGTGATTTCAACTGCTTCGAGGACAAATATTTACGAAGAATGGTCAGAATCGTGGCTTCTATGCCGTTAACGCGAAAACAAGGTTGCACACAGACTCGTCCTTAACTTTCAAGCCTACGTCGCTGCTCCTTCTGTCCTTTTAGATAATGTACAAATTGTAGTTAGAGATGCAGGGTCTGCTGGCGGTGACGCGTCGCTGTTGCTATACGCTGGCTTTGTTTGAGTTTTTGCACGCAGTAGGATAGCAAGAGCTCGTGAGCTGTGATTTCAACTGCCTCGAGGACAAATATTTATGAAGAATGGTCAGAACCGAGGCTTTCTGTGCAGTTAACGCGAAAGCAAGGTTGCACACAGACTCGTCCCCAACTTTGAAGCCTACGTCGCTGCTCTTTCTGCCCTTTTAGATATTGTACAAATTGTAGTTAGAGATGCAGGGGCTGCTGGTGGGGACGCGTCGCTGTTGCTATACGCCTGCTTTGTGTGAGTTTTTGAACGCAGTAGGCTAGCAAGAGCTCGTGAGCTGTGATTTCAACTGCCTCGAGGACATATATTTATGAAGAATGGTCACAACCGAGGCATCTGTGCAGTTAACGCGAAAACAAGGTTGCACAAAGACTCGTCCCCAACTTTCAAGCCTACGTCGCTGCTCCTTCTGCCCTTTTATATATTGTACAAATTGTAGTAAGACATGCAGGGGCTGCTGGCGGTGACGCGTCGCTGTTGCTATACGCTGGCATTGTGTGAGTTTTTGCACGCAGTAGGATAGCAAGAGCTCGTGAGCTGTGATTTCTACTGCCTCGAGGACATACATTTATAAAGAATGGTCAGAACCGAGGCATCTGTGCAGTTAACGCGAAAACAAGGTTGCACACAGGCTCGTCCCCAACATTCAAGCCTACGTCGCTGCTCCTTCTGCCCTTTTATATATTGTACAAATTGTAGTAAGACATGCAGGGGCTGCTGGCGGTGACGCGTCGCTGTTGCTATACGCTGGCTTTGTGTGAGTTTTTGCACGCAGTAGGTAAGCAAGTGCTCGTGAGCTGTGATCTCCACTGCCTCGTGGACATACATTTATAAAAAATTGTCAGAACCGAGGCTTCTGTGCAGTTAACGCGAAAACAAGCTTGCACACAGACTTGTCCCCAACTTTCAAGCCTACGTCGCTGCTCCTTCTGCCCTTTTATATATAGTACAAATTGTAGTAAGACATGCAGGCTGCTGGCGGTGACGCGTCGCTGTTGCTATACGCTGGCTTTGAGTGAGTTTTTGCACGCAGTAGGCTAGCTAGTGCTCGTGAGCTGTGATTTCTACTGCCCCGAGGACATACATTTATGAAGAATGGTCAGAACCGAGGCTTCTGTGCAGTTAACGTGAAAACAAGGTCGCACACAGACTCGTCCCCAACTTTCAAGCCTACGTCGTAGCTCCTTCTGCCCTTTTATATATAGTACAAATTGTAGTAAGACATGCAGGCTGCAGGCGGTGACGCGTCGCTGTTGCTATACGCTGGCTTTGAGTGAGGTTTTGCACGCAGTAGGTAAGCAAGTGCTCGTGAGCTGTGATTTCTACTGCCTCGAGGACATACATTTATGAAGAATGGTCAGAACCGAGGCTTCTGTGCAGTTAACGCGAAAAACAACGTTGCACACAGACTCGTCCCCAACTTTCAAGCCTACGTCGCTGCTCCTTCTGCCCTTTTATATATAGTACAAATTGTAGTAAGACATGCAGGCTGCAGGCGGTGACGCGTCGCTGTTGCTATACGCTGGCTTTGAGTAAGTTTTTGCAAGCAGTAGGTAAGCAAGTGCTCGTGAGCTGTGATTTCTACTGCCTCGAGGACATACATCTATGAAGAATGGTCAGAACCGAGGCTTCTGTGCAGTTAACGCGAAAACAAGGTTGCACACAGACTCGTCCCCAACTTTCAAGCCTACGTCGCTGCTCCTTCTGCCCTTTTATATATTGTACAAATTGTAGTAAGACATGCAGGGGCTGCTGGCGGTGACGCGTCGCTGTTGCTATACGCTGGCTTTGTGTGAGTTTTAGCACGCAGTAGGTAAGCAAGTGCTCGTGAGCTGTAATCTCCACTGCCTCGTGGACATACATTTATAAAGAATGGTCAGAACCGAGGCTTCTGTGCAGTTAACGCGAAAACAAGGTTGCACACAGACTCGTCCCCAACTTTCAAGCCTACGTCGCTGCTCCTTCTGCCCTCTTATATATAGTACAAATTGTGGTAAGACATGCAGGCTGCTGGCGGTGACGCGTCGCTGTTGCTATACGCTGGCTTTGAGTGAGTTTTTGCACGCAGTAGGCTAGCAAGTGCTCCTGAGCTGTGATTTATACTGCCCCGAGGACATTCATTTATGAAGAAGGGTCAGAACCGAGGCTTCTGTGCAGTTAACGCGAAAACAAGGTTGCACACAGACTCGTCCCCAACTTTCAAGCCTACGTCGTTGCTCCTTCTGCCCTTTTATATATAGTACAAATTGTAGTAAGACATGCAGTCTGCAGGCGGTGACGCGTCGCTGTTGCTATACGCTGGCTTTGAGTGAGTTTTTGCAAGCAGTAGGTAAGCAAGAGCTCGTGAGCTGTGATTTCTACTGCCTCGTGGACATACATTTATAAAGAATGGTCAGAACCGAGCCTTCTGTGCAGTTAACGCGAAAACAAGGTTGCACACAGACTCGTCCCCAACTTTCAAGCCTAGGTCGCTGCTCCTTCTGCCCTCTTATATATTGTAGAAATTGGAGTTAGAGATGCAGGGGCTGCTGGTGGGGACGCGTCGCTGTTGCTATACGCTGGCTTTGTGTGAGTTTTTGAACGCAGTAGGCTAGCAAGGGCTCGTGAGCTGTGATTTCAACTGCCTCGAGGACATATATTTATGAAGAATGGTCAGAACCGAGGCATCTGTGCAGTTAACGCGAAAACAAGGTTGCACAAAGACTCGTCCCCAACTTTCAAGCCTACGTCGCTGCTCCTTCCGCCCTTTTATATATTGTACAAATTGTAGTAAGACATGCAGGGGCTGCTGGCGGTGACGCGTCGCTGTTGCTATCCGCTGGCTTTGTGTGAGTTTTTACACGCAGTAGGCTAGCAAGAGCACGTGAGCTGTGATTTCTACTGCCTCGAGGACATATATTTATGAAGAATGGTCATAACCGAGGCTTCTGTGCAGTTAACGCGAAAACAAGGTTGCACACAGACTCGTCCGCAACTTTCAAGCCTACGTCGCTGCTCCTTCTGCCCTTTTATATATTGTACGAATTGTAGTAAGACATGAAGGGGCTGCTGGCGGTGACGCGTCGCTGTTGCTATACGCTGGCTTTGTGTTAGTTTTGTCACGCACTAGGCTAGCAAGAGCTCGTGAGCTGTGATTTCTACTGCCTCGAGGACATACATTTATAAAGAATGGTCAGAACCGAGGCATCTGTGCAGTTAACGCGAAAACAAGCTTGCACACAGACTTGTCCCCAACTTTCAAGCCTACGTCGCTGCTCCTTCTGCCCTTTTATATATAGTACAAATTGTAGTAAGACATGCAGGCTGCTGGCGGTGACGCGTCGCTGTTGCTATACGCTCGCTTTGAGTGAGTTTTTGCACGCAGTAGGCTAGCTAGTGCTCGTGAGCTGTGATTTCTACTGCCCCGAGGACATACATTTATGAAGAATGTTCAGAACCGAGGCTTCTGTGCAGTTAACGCGAAAACAAGGTCGCACACAGACTCGTCCCCAACTTTCAAGCCTACGTCGTAGCTCCTTCTGCCCTTTTATATATATTACAAATTGTAGTAAGACATGCAGGCTGCAGGCGGTGACGCGTCGCTGTTGCTATACGCTGGCTTTGAGTGAGTTTTTGCATGCAGTAGGTAAGCAAGTGCTCGTGAGCTGTGATTTCTACTGCCTCGAGGACATACATGTATCAAGAATGGTCAGAACCGAGGCTTTTGTGCAGTTAACTCGAAAACAAGGTTGCACACAGACTCGTCCCCAACTTTCAAGCCTACGTCGCTGCTCCTTCTGCCCTTTTATATATAGTACAAATTGTAGTGAGACATGCAGGCTGCTGGCGGTGACGCGTCGCTGTTGCTATACGCTGGCTTTGAGTGAGTTTTTGCACGCAGTAGGTAAGCAAATGCTCGTGAGCTGTGATCTCCCCTGCCACGTGGACATACATTTATAAAGAATGTCAGAACCGTGGCTTCTGTGCAGTTAACGCGAAAACAAGGTTGCACACAGACTCGTCCCCAACTTGCAAGCCTACGTCGCTGCTCCTTCTGCCCTTTTATATATAGTACAAATTGTAGTGAGACATGCAGGCTGCTGGCGGTGACGCGTCGCTGTTGCTATACGCTGGCTTTGAGTGAGTTTTTGCACGCAGTAGGCTAGCAAGTGCTCGTGAGCTGTGATTTCTACTGCCTCGAGGACATACATTTATAAAGAATGGTCAGAACGGAGGCATTCTGTGCAGTTAGCGCGAAAGCAAGGTTCCACACAGACTCGTCCCCAACTTTCAAGCCTACGTCGCTGCTCTTTCTGCCCTTTTAGATAATGTACAAATTGTAGTAAGACATGCAGGCTGCAGGCGGTGACGCGTCGCTGTTGCTATACGCTGGCTTTGAGTGAGTTTTTGCAAGCAGTAGGTAAGCAAGTGCTCGTGAGCTGTGATTTCTACTGCCTCGAGGACATACATTTATAAAGAATGGTCAGAACCGAGGCTTCTGTGCAGTTAACGCGAAAACAAGGTTGCACACAGACTCGTCCCCAACTTTCAAGCCTACGTCGCTGCTCCTTCTGCCCTTTTATATATACAACAAATTGTGGTAAGACATGCAGGCTGCTGGCGGTGACGCGTCGCTGTTGCTATACGCTGGCTTTGAGTGAGTTTTTGCACGCAGTAGGCTAGCAAGTGCTCGTGAGCTGTGATTTCTACTGCCCCGAGGACATTCATTTATGAAGAATGGTCAGAACCGAGGCTTCTGTGCAGTTAACGCGAAAACAAGGTTGCACACAGACTCGTCCCCAACTTTCAAGCCTACGTCGTTGCTCCTTCTGCCCTTTTATATATAGTACAAATTGTAGTAAGACATGCAGGCTGCAGGCGGTGACGCGTCGCTGTTGCTATACGCTGGCTTTGAGTGAGGTTTTGCACGCAGTAGGTAAGAAAGTGCTCGTGAGCTGTGATTTGTACTGCCTCGAGGACATACATTTATGAAGAATGGTCAGAACCGAGGCTTCTGTGCAGTTAACGCGAAAAACAACGTTGCACACAGACTCGTCCCCAACTTTCAAGCCTACGTCGCTGCTCCTTCTGCCCTTTTATATATAGTACAAATTGTAGTAAGACATGCAGGCTGCAGGCGGTGACGCGTCGCTGTTGCTATACGCTGGCTTTGAGTAAGTTTTTGCACGCAGTAGGTAAGCAAGTGCTCGTGAGCTGTGATTTCTACTGCCTCGAGGACATACATTTATGAAGAATGGTCAGAACCGAGGCTTCTGTGCAGTTAACGCGAAAACAACGTTGCACACAGACTCGTCCCCAACTTTCAAGCCTACGTCGCTGCTCCTTCTGCCCTTTTATATATTGTACAAATTGTAGTAAGACATGCAGGGGCTGCTGGCGGTGACGCGTCGCTGTTGCTATACGCTGGCTTTGTGTGAGTTTTTGCACGCAGTAGGTAAGCAAGTGCTCGTGAGCTGTGATCTCCACTGCCTCGTGGACATACATTTATAAAGAACGGTCAGAACCGAGGCTTCTGTGCAGTTAACGCGAAAACAAGGTTGCACACAGACTCGTCCCCAACTTTCAAGCCTACGTCGCTGCTCCTTCTGCCCTTTTATATATAGTACAAATTGTGGTAAGACATGCAGGCTGCTGGCGGTGACGCGTCGCTGTTGCTATACGCTGGCTTTGAGTGAGTTTTTGCACGCAGTACGCTAGCAAGTGCTCCTGAGCTGTGATTTATACTGCCCCGAGGACATTCATTTATGAAGAATGGTCAGAACCGAGGCTTCTGTGCAGTTAACGCGAAAACAAGGTTGCACACAGACTCGTCCCCAACTTTCAAGCCTACGTCGTTGCTCCTTCTGCCCTTTTATATATAGTACAAATTGTAGTAAGACATGCAGTCTGCAGGCGGTGACGCGTCGCTGTTGCTATACGCTGGATTTGAGTGAGTTTTTGCAAGCAGTAGGTAAGCAAGAGCTCGTGAGCTGTGATTTCTACTGCCTCGTGGAGATACATTTATAAAGAATGGTCAGAACCGAGCCTTCTGTGCAGTTAACGCGAAAACAAGGTTGCACACAGACTCTTCCCCAACTTTCAAGCCTAGGTCGCTGCTCCTTCTGGCCTTTTATATATTGTACAAATTGTAGTAAGACATGCAGGGGCTGCTGGCGGTGACGCGTCGCTGTTGCTATACGCTGGCTTTGTGTGAATTTTTGCACGCAGTAGGTAAGCAAGTGCAAGTGAGCTGTGATCTCCACTGCCTCGTGGACATACATTTATAAAGAATTGTCAGAACCGAGGCATCTGTGCAGTTAACGCGAAAACAAGGTTGCACAAAGACTCGTCCCCAACTTTCAAGCCTACGTCGCTGCTCCTTCCGCCCTTTTATATATTGTACAAATTGTAGTAAGACATGCAGGGGCTGCTGGCGGTGACGCGTCGCTGTTGCTATCCGCTGGCTTTGTGTGAGTTTTTACACGCAGTAGGCTAGCAAGAGCACGTGAGCTGTGATTTCTACTGCCTCGAGGACATATATTTATGAAGAATGGTCATAACCGAGGCTTCTGTGCAGTTAACGCGAAAACAAGGTTGCACACAGACTCGTCCGCAACTTTAAAGCCTACGTCGCTGCTCCTTCTGCGCTTTTATATATTGTACGAATTGTATTAAGACATGAAGGGGCTGCTGGCGGTGACGCGTCGCTGTTGCTATACGCTGGCTTTGTGTTAGTTTTGTCACGCACTAGGCTAGCAAGAGGTAGTGAGCTGTGATTTCTACTGCCTCGAGGACAAATATTTATGAAGAATGGTCAGAACAGAGGCTTCTGTGCAGTTAACGCGAAAGCAAGGTTGCACACAGACTCGTCTCCAACTTTCAAGCCTACGTCACTGCTTTTTCTGCCGTTTTAGATATTGTACAAATTGTAGTTAGAGATGCAGGGGCTGCTGGTGGTGACGCGTCGCTGTTGCTATACGCTGACTTTGTGTGAGTTTTTGCACGCAGTAGGCTAGCAAGAGCTCGTGAGCTGTGATTTCAACTGCTTCGAGGACAAATATTTACGAAGAATGGTCAGAATCGTGGCTTCTATGCCGTTAACGCGAAAACAAGGTTGCACACAGACTCGTCCTTAACTTTCAAGCCTACGTCGCTGCTCCTTCTGTCCTTTTAGATAATGTACAAATTGTAGTTAGAGATGCAGGGTCTGCTGGCGGTGACGCGTCGCTGTTGCTATACGCTGGCTTTGTTTGAGTTTTTGCACGCAGTAGGATAGCAAGAGCTCGTGAGCTGTGATTTCAACTGCCTCGAGGACAAATATTTATGAAGAATGGTCAGAACCGAGGCTTTCTCTGCAGTTAACGCGAAAGCAAGGTTGCACACAGACTCGTCCCCAACTTTCAAGCCTACGTCGCTGCTCTTTCTGCCCTTTTAGATATTGTACAAATTGTAGTTAGAGATGCAGGGGCTGCTGGTTGGGACGCGTCGCTGTTGCTATACGCTGGCTTTGTGTGAGTTTTTGAACGCAGTAGGCTAGCAAGAGCTCGTGAGCTGTGATTTCAACTGCCTCGAGGACATATATTTATGAAGAATGGTCACAACCGAGGCATCTGTGCAGTTAACGCGAAAACGAGGTTGCACAAAGACTCGTCCCCAACTTTCAAGCCTACGTCGCTGCTCCTTCTGCCCTTTTATATATTGTACAAATTGTAGTAAGACATGCAGGGGCTGCTGGCGGTGACGCGTCGCTGTTGCTATACGCTGGCATTGTGTGAGTTTTTGCACGCAGTAGGATAGCAAGAGCTCGTGAGCTGTGATTTCTACTGCCTCGAGGACATACATTTATAAAGAATGGTCAGAACCGAGGCATCTGTGCAGTTAACGCGAAAACAAGGTTGCACACAGGCTCGTCCCCAACATTCAAGCCTACGTCGCTGCTCCTTCTGCCCTTTTATATATTGTACAAATTGTAGTAAGACATGCAGGGGCTGCTGGCGGTGACGCGTCGCTGTTGCTATACGCTGGCTTTGTGTGAGTTTTTGCACGCAGTAGGTAAGCAAGTGCTCGTGAGCTGTGATCTCCACTGCCTCGTGGACATACATTTATAAAGAATTGTCAGAACCGAGGCTTCTGTGCAGTTAACGCGAAAACAAGCTTGCACACAGACTTGTCCCCAACTTTCAAGCCTACGTCGCTGCTCCTTCTGGCCTTTTATATATAGTACAAATTGTAGTAAGACATGCAGGCTGCTGGCGGTGACGCGTCGCTGTTGCTATACGCTGGCTTTGAGTGAGTTTTTGCACGCAGTAGGCTAGCTAGTGCTCGTGAGCTGTGATTTCTACTGCCCCGAGGACATACATTTATGAAGAATGGTCAGAACCGAGGCTTCTGTGCAGTTAACGCGAAAACAAGGTCGCACACAGACTCGTCCCCAACTTTCAAGCCTACGTCGTAGCTCCTTCTGCCCTTTTATATATATTACAAATTGTAGTAAGACATGTAGGCTGCAGGCGGTGACGCGTCGCTGTTGCTATACGCTGGCTTTGAGTGAGTTTTTGCATACAGTAGGTAAGCAAGTGCTCGTGAGCTGTGATTTCTACTGCCTCGAGGAAATACATGTATCAAGAATGGTCAGAACCGAGGCTTTTGTGCAGTTAACTCGAAAACAAGGTTGCACACAGACTCGTCCCCAACTTTCAAGCCTACGTCGCTGCTCCTTCTGCCCTTTTATATATAGTACAAATTGTAGTGAGACATGCAGGCTGCTGGCGGTGACGCGTCGCTGTTGCTATACGCTGGCTTTGAGTGAGTTTTTGCACGCAGTAGGTAAGCAAATGCTCGTGAGCTGTGATCTCCCCTGCCACGTGGACATACATTTATAAAGAATGGTCAGAACCGTGGCTTCTGTGCAGTTAACGCGAAAACAAGGTTGCACACAGACTCGTCCCCAACTTGCAAGCCTACGTCGCTGCTCCTTCTGCCCTTTTATATATAGTACAAATTGTAGTGAGACATGCAGGCTGCTGGCGGTGACGCGTCGCTGTTGCTATACGCTGGCTTTGAGTGAGTTTTTGCACGCAGTAGGCTAGCAAGTGCTCGTGAGCTGTGATTTCTACTGCCTCGAGGACATACATTTATAAAGAATGGTCAGAACGGAGGCATTCTGTGCAGTTAACGCGAAAGCAAGGTTCCACACAGACTCGTCCCCAACTTTCAAGCCTACGTCGCTGCTCTTTCTGCCCTTTTAGATATTGTACAAATTGTAGTAAGACATGCAGGCTGCAGGCGGTGACGCGTCGCTGTTGCTATACGCTGGCTTTGAGTGAGTTTTTGCAAGCAGTAGGTAAGCAAGTGCTCGTGAGCTGTGATTTCTACTGCCTCGAGGACATACATTTATGAAGAATGGTCAGAACCGAGGCTTTTGTGCAGTTAACGCGAAAACAAGGTTGCACACAGACTCGTCCCCAACTTTCAAGCCTACGTTGTTGCTCCTTCTGCCCTTTTATATATAGTACAAATTGTAGTAAGACATGCAGGCTGCAGGCGGTGACGCGTCGCTGTTGCTATACGCTGGCTTTGAGTGAGGTTTTGCACGCAGTAGGTAAGCAAGTGCTCGTGAGCTGTGATTTCTACTGCCTCTAGGACATACATTTATGAAGAATGGTCAGAACCGAGGCTTCTGTGCAGTTAACGCGAAAAACAACGTTGCACACAGACTCGTCCCCAACTTTCAAGCCTACGTCGCTGCTCCTTCTGCCCTTTTATATATAGTACAAATTGTAGTAAGACATGCAGGCTGCAGGCGGTGACGCGTCGCTGGTGCTATACGCTGGCTTTGAGTAAGTTTTTGCAAGCAGTAGGTAAGCAAGTGCTCGTGAGCTGTGATTTCTACTGCCTCGAGGACATACATTTATGAAGAATGGTCAGAACCGAGGCTTCTGTGCAGTTAACGCGAAAACAAGGTTGCACACAGACTCGTCCCCAACTTTCAAGCCTACGTCGCTGCTCCTTCTGCCCTTTTATATATAGTACAAATTGTAGTAAGACATGCAGGCTGCAGGCGGTGACGCGTCGCTGTTGCTATACGCTGGCTTTGAGTAAGTTTTTGCACGCAGTAGGTAAGCAAGTGCTCGTGAGCTGTGATTTCTACTACCTCGAGGACATACATTTATGAAGAATGGTCAGAACCGAGGCTTCTGTGCAGTTAACGCGAAAACAACGTTGCACACAGACTCGTCCCCAACTTTCAAGCCTACGTCGCTGCTCCTTCTGCCCTTTTATATATTGTACAAATTGTAGTAAGACATGCAGGGGCTGCTGGAGGTGACGCGTCGCTGTTGCTATACGCTGGCTTTGTGTGAGTTTTTGCACGCAGTAGGTAAGCAAGTGCTCGTGAGCTGTGATCTCCACTGCCTCGTGGACATACATTTATAAAGAATGGTCAGAACCGAGGCTTCTGTGCAGTTAACACGAAAACAAGGCTGCACACAGACTCGTCCCCAACTTTCAAGCCTACGTCGCTGCTCCTTCTGCCCTTTTATATATAGTACAAATTGTGGTAAGACATGCAGGCTGCTGGCGGTGACGCGTCGCTGTTGCTATACGCTGGCTTTGAGTGAGTTTTTGCACGCAGTAGGCTAGCAAGTGCTCCTGAGCTGTGATTTCTACTGGCCCGAGGACATTCATTTATGAAGAATGGTCAGAACCGAGGCTTCTGTGCAGTTAACGCGAAAACAAGGTTGCACACAGACTCGTCCCCAACTTTCAAGCCTACGTCGTTGCTCCTTCTGCCCTTTTATATATAGTACAAATTGGAGTAAGACATGCAGTCTGCAGGCGGTGACGCGTCGCTGTTGCTATACGCTGGCTTTGAGTGAGTTTTTGCAAGCAGTAGGTAAGCAAGAGCTCCTGAGCTGTGATTTCTACTGCCTCGTGGACATACATTTATAAAGAATGGTCAGAACCGAGCCTTCTGTGCAGTTAACGCGAAAACAAGGTTGCTCACAGACTCGTCCCCAACTTTCAAGCCTAGGTCGCTGCTCCTTCTGCCCTTTTATATATTGTAGAAATTGTAGTTAGAGATGCAGGGGCTGCTGGTGGGGACGCGTCGCTGTTGCTATACGCTGGCTTTGTGTGAGTTTTTGAACGCAGTAGGCTAGCAAGAGCTCGTGAGCTGTGATTTCAACTGCCTCGAGGACATATATTTATGAAGAATGGTCAGAACCGAGGCATCTGTGCAGTTAACGCGAAAACAAGGTTGCACAAAGACTCGTCCCCAACTTTCAAGCCTACGTTGCTGCTCCTTCTGCCCTTTCATATATTGTACAAATTGTAGTAAGACATGCAGGGGCTGCTGGCGGTGACGCGTCGCTGTTGCTATCCGCTGGCTTTGTGTGAGTTTTTACACGCAGTAGGCTAGCAAGAGCACGTGAGCTGTGATTTCTACTGCCTCGAGGACATATATTTATGAAGAATGGTCATAACCGAGGCTTCTGTGCAGTTAACGCGAAAACAAGGTTGCACACAGACTCGTCCGCAACTTTCAAGCCTACGTCGCTGCTCCTTCTGCCCTTTTATATATTGTACGAATTGTAGTAAGACATGAAGGGGCTGCTGGCGGTGACAAGTCGCTGTTGCTATACGCTGGCTTTGTGTTAGTTTTGTCACGCACTAGGCTAGCAAGAGCTCGTGAGCTGTGATTTCTACTGCCTCGAGGACAAATATTTATGAAGAATGGTCAGAACAGAGGCTTCTGTGCAGTTAACGCGAAAGCAAGGTTGCACACAGACTCGTCTCCAGCTTTCAAGCCTACGTCACTGCTCTTTCTGCCCTTTTAGATATTGTACAAATTGTAGTTAGAGATGCAGGGGCTGCTGGTGGGGTCGCGTCGCTGTTGCTATACGCTAGCTTTGTGTGAGTTGTTGAACGCAGTAGGCTAGCAAGAGCTCGTGAGCTGTGATTTCAACTTCCTCGAGGACATATATTTATGAAGAATGGTCAGAACCGAGGCATCTGTGCAGTTAACGCGAAAACAAGGTTGCGCAAAGACTCGTCCCCAACTTTCAAGCCTACGTCGCTGCTCCTTCTGCCCTTTTATATATTGTACAAATTGTAGTAAGACATGCAGGGGATGCTGGCGGTGACGCGTCGCTGTTGCTATACGCTGGCGTTGTGTGAGTTTTTGCACGCAGTAGGATAGCAAGTGCTCGTGAGCTGTGATTTCTACTGCCTCGAGGACAAATATTTATGAAGAATGGTCAGAACAGAGGCTTCTGTGCAGTTAACGCGAAAGCAAGGTTGCACACAGACTCGTCTCCAGCTTTCAAGCCTACGTCACTGCTCTTTCTGCCGTTTTAGATATTGTACAAATTGTAGTAAGACATGCAGGGGCTGCTGGCGGTGACGCGTCGCTGTTGCTATACGCTGGCTTTGTTTGAGTTTTTGCACGCAGTAGGATAGCAAGAGCTCGTGAGCTGTGATTTCAACTGCCTCGAGGACAAATATTTATGAAGAATGGTCATAACCGAGGCTTCTGTGCAGTTAACGCGAAAACAAGGTTGCACACAGACTCGTCCGCAACTTTCAAGCCTACGTCGCTGCTCCTTCTGCCCTTTTATATATTGTACGAATTGTAGTAAGACATGAAGGGGCTGCTGGTGTTGACGCGTCGCTGTTGCTATACGCTGACTTTGTGTGAGTTTTTGCACGCAGTAGGCTAGCAAGAGCTCGTGAGCTGTGATTTCAACTGCTTCGAGGAGAAATATTTACGAAGAATGGTCAGAATCGTGGCTTCTATGCCGTTAACGCGAAAACAAGGTTGCACACAGACTCGTCCTTAACTTTCAAGCCTACGTCGCTGCTCCTTCTGCCCTTCTTTATATATAGTACAAATTGTAGTAATACATGCAGGCTGCAGGCGGTGACGCGTCGCTGTTGCTATACGCTGGCTTTGAGTGAGTTTTTGCACGCAGTAGGTAAGCAAGTGCTCGTGAGCTGTGATTTCTACTGCCTCGAGGACATACATTTATGAAGAATGGTCAGAACCGAGGCTTCTGTGCAGTTAACGCGAAAACAACGTTGCACACAGACTCGTCCCCAACTTTCATGCCTACGTCGCTGCTCCTTCTGCCCTTTTATATATAGTACAAATTGTAGTAAGACATGCAGGCTGCAGGCGGTGACGCGTCGCTGTTGCTATACGCTGGCTTTGAGTGAGTTTTTGCAAGCAGTAGGTAAGCAAGTGCTCGTGAGCTGTGATTTCTACTGCCTCGAGGACATACATTTATGAAGAATGGTCAGAACCGAGGCTTCTGTGCAGTTAACGCGAAAACAAGGTTGCACACCGACTCGTCCCCAACTTTCAAGCCTACGTCGCTGCTCCTTCTGCCCTTTCATATATTGTACAAATTGTAGTAAGACATGCAGGGGCTGCTGGCGGTGACGCATCGCTGTTGCTATCCGCTGGCTTTGTGTGAGTTTTTACACGCAGTAGGCTAGCAAGAGCTCGTGAGCTGTGATTTCTACTGCCTCGAGGACAAATATTTATGAAGAATGGCCAGAACCGTGGCTTCTGTGCAGTTAACGCGAAAGCAAGGTTGCACACAGACTCGTCCCCAACTTTCAAGCCTACGTCACTGCTCGTTCTGCCGTTTTAGATATTGTACAAATTGTAGTTAGAGATGCAGGGGCTGCTGGTAGTGACGCGTCGCTGTTGCTATACGCTGACTTTGTGTGAGTTTTTGCACGCAGTAGGCAAGCAAGAGCTCGTGAGCTGTGATTTCAACTGCCTCGAGGAGAAATATTTATGAAGAATGGTCAGAACCGAGGCTTCTGTGCAGTTAACGCGAAAACAAGGTTGCACACAGACTCGTCCCCTACTTTCAAACCTACGTCGCTGCTCTTTCTGCCCTTTAAGATATTGTACAAATTGTAGTTAGAGATGCAGGGGCTGCTGGCGGTGACGCGTCGCTGTTGCTATATGCTGGCTTTGTGTGAGTTTTTGCACGCAGTAGGATAGCAAGAGCTCGTGAGCTGTGATTTCAACTGCCTCGAGGACAAATATTTATGAAGAATGGTCAGAACCGAGGCTTTCTGTGCAGTTAACGCGAAAACAAGGCTGCACACAGACTCGTCCCCAACTTTCAAGCCTACGTCGCTGCTCCTTCTGCCCTTTTATATATAGTACAAATTGTGGTAAGACATGCAGGCTGCTGGCGGTGACGCGTCGCTGTTGCTATACGCTGGCTTTGAGTGAGTTTTTGCACGCAGTAGGCTAGCAAGTGCTCCTGAGCTGTGATTTCTACTGGCCCGAGGACATTCATTTATGAAGAATGGTCAGAACCGAGGCTTCTGTGCAGTTAACGCGAAAACAAGGTTGCACACAGACTCGTCCCCAACTTTCAAGCCTACGTCGTTGCTCCTTCTGCCCTTTTATATATAGTACAAATTGGAGTAAGACATGCAGTCTGCAGGCGGTGACGCGTCGCTGTTGCTATACGCTGGCTTTGAGTGAGTTTTTGCAAGCAGTAGGTAAGCAAGAGCTCCTGAGCTGTGATTTCTACTGCCTCGTGGACATACATTTATAAAGAATGGTCAGAACCGAGCCTTCTGTGCAGTTAACGCGAAAACAAGGTTGCTCACAGACTCGTCCCCAACTTTCAAGCCTAGGTCGCTGCTCCTTCTGCCCTTTTATATATTGTAGAAATTGTAGTTAGAGATGCAGGGGCTGCTGGTGGGGACGCGTCGCTGTTGCTATACGCTGGCTTTGTGTGAGTTTTTGAACGCAGTAGGCTAGCAAGAGCTCGTGAGCTGTGATTTCAACTGCCTCGAGGACATATATTTATGAAGAATGGTCAGAACCGAGGCATCTGTGCAGTTAACGCGAAAACAAGGTTGCACAAAGACTCGTCCCCAACTTTCAAGCCTACGTCGCTGCTCCTTCTGCCCTTTCATATATTGTACAAATTGTAGTAAGACATGCAGGGGCTGCTGGCGGTGACGCGTCGCTGTTGCTATCCGCTGGCTTTGTGTGAGTTTTTACACGCAGTAGGCTAGCAAGAGCACGTGAGCTGTGATTTCTACTGCCTCGAGGACATATATTTATGAAGAATGGTCATAACCGAGGCTTCTGTGCAGTTAACGCGAAAACAAGGTTGCACACAGACTCGTCCGCAACTTTCAAGCCTACGTCGCTGCTCCTTCTGCCCTTTTATATATTGTACGAATTGTAGTAAGACATGAAGGGGCTGCTGGCGGTGACAAGTCGCTGTTGCTATACGCTGGCTTTGTGTTAGTTTTGTCACGCACTAGGCTAGCAAGAGCTCGTGAGCTGTGATTTCTACTGCCTCGAGGACAAATATTTATGAAGAATGGTCAGAACAGAGGCTTCTGTGCAGTTAACGCGAAAGCAAGGTTGCACACAGACTCGTCTCCAGCTTTCAAGCCTACGTCACTGCTCTTTCTGCCCTTTTAGATATTGTACAAATTGTAGTTAGAGATGCAGGGGCTGCTGGTGGGGTCGCGTCGCTGTTGCTATACGCTAGCTTTGTGTGAGTTGTTGAACGCAGTAGGCTAGCAAGAGCTCGTGAGCTGTGATTTCAACTTCCTCGAGGACATATATTTATGAAGAATGGTCAGAACCGAGGCATCTGTGCAGTTAACGCGAAAACAAGGTTGCGCAAAGACTCGTCCCCAACTTTCAAGCCTACGTCGCTGCTCCTTCTGCCCTTTTATATATTGTACAAATTGTAGTAAGACATGCAGGGGATGCTGGCGGTGACGCGTCGCTGTTGCTATACGCTGGCGTTGTGTGAGTTTTTGCACGCAGTAGGATAGCAAGTGCTCGTGAGCTGTGATTTCCACTGCCTCGAGGACAAATATTTATGAAGAATGGTCAGAACAGAGGCTTCTGTGCAGTTAACGCGAAAGCAAGGTTGCACACAGACTCGTCTCCAGCTTTCAAGCCTACGTCACTGCTCTTTCTGCCGTTTTAGATATTGTACAAATTGTAGTAAGACATGCAGGGGCTGCTGGCGGTGACGCGTCGCTGTTGCTATACGCTGGCTTTGTTTGAGTTTTTGCACGCAGTAGGATAGCAAGAGCTCGTGAGCTGTGATTTCAACTGCCTCGAGGACAAATATTTATGAAGAATGGTCATAACCGAGGCTTCTGTGCAGTTAACGCGAAAACAAGGTTGCACACAGACTCGTCCGCAACTTTCAAGCCTACGTCGCTGCTCCTTCTGCCCTTTTATATATTGTACGAATTGTAGTAAGACATGAAGGGGCTGCTGGTGTTGACGCGTCGCTGTTGCTATACGCTGACTTTGTGTGAGTTTTTGCACGCAGTAGGCTAGCAAGAGCTCGTGAGCTGTGATTTCAACTGCTTCGAGGAGAAATATTTACGAAGAATGGTCAGAATCGTGGCTTCTATGCCGTTAACGCGAAAACAAGGTTGCACACAGACTCGTCCTTAACTTTCAAGCCTACGTCGCTGCTCCTTCTGCCCTTTTATATATAGTACAAATTGTAGTAATACATGCAGGCTGCAGGCGGTGACGCGTCGCTGTTGCTATACGCTGGCTTTGAGTGAGTTTTTGCACGCAGTAGGTAAGCAAGTGCTCGTGAGCTGTGATTTCTACTGCCTCGAGGACATACATTTATGAAGAATGGTCAGAACCGAGGCTTCTGTGCAGTTAACGCGAAAACAACGTTGCACACAGACTCGTCCCCAACTTTCATGCCTACGTCGCTGCTCCTTCTGCCCTTTTATATATAGTACAAATTGTAGTAAGACATGCAGGCTGCAGGCGGTGACGCGTCGCTGTTGCTATACGCTGGCTTTGAGTGAGTTTTTGCAAGCAGTAGGTAAGCAAGTGCTCGTGAGCTGTGATTTCTACTGCCTCGAGGACATACATTTATGAAGAATGGTCAGAACCGAGGCTTCTGTGCAGTTAACGCGAAAACAAGGTTGCACACCGACTCGTCCCCAACTTTCAAGCCTACGTCGCTGCTCCTTCTGCCCTTTCATATATTGTACAAATTGTAGTAAGACATGCAGGGGCTGCTGGCGGTGACGCATCGCTGTTGCTATCCGCTGGCTTTGTGTGAGTTTTTACACGCAGTAGGCTAGCAAGAGCTCGTGAGCTGTGATTTCTACTGCCTCGAGGACAAATATTTATGAAGAATGGCCAGAACCGTGGCTTCTGTGCAGTTAACGCGAAAGCAAGGTTGCACACAGACTCGTCCCCAACTTTCAAGCCTACGTCACTGCTCGTTCTGCCGTTTTAGATATTGTACAAATTGTAGTTAGAGATGCAGGGGCTGCTGGTAGTGACGCGTCGCTGTTGCTATACGCTGACTTTGTGTGAGTTTTTGCACGCAGTAGGCAAGCAAGAGCTCGTGAGCTGTGATTTCAACTGCCTCGAGGAGAAATATTTATGAAGAATGGTCAGAACCGAGGCTTCTGTGCAGTTAACGCGAAAACAAGGTTGCACACAGACTCGTCCCCTACTTTCAAACCTACGTCGCTGCTCTTTCTGCCCTTTAAGATATTGTACAAATTGTAGTTAGAGATGCAGGGGCTGCTGGCGGTGACGCGTCGCTGTTGCTATATGCTGGCTTTGTGTGAGTTTTTGCACGCAGTAGGATAGCAAGAGCTCGTGAGCTGTGATTTCAACTGCCTCGAGGACAAATATTTATGAAGAATGGTCAGAACCGAGGCTTTCTGTGCAGTTAACGCGAAAGCAAGGTTGCACACAGACTCGTCCCCAACTTTCAAGCCTACGTCGCTGCTCTTTCTGCCCTTTTAGATATTGTACAAATTGTAGTTAGAGATGCAGGGGCTGCTGGTGGGGTCGCGTCGCTGTTGCTATACGCTAGCTTTGTGTGAGTTGTTGAACGCAGTAGGCTAGCAAGAGCTCGTGAGCTGTGATTTCAACTTCCTCGAGGACATATATTTATGAAGAATGGTCAGAACCGAGGCATCTGTGCAGTTAACGCGAAAACAAGGTTGCGCAAAGACTCGTCCCCAACTTTCAAGCCTACGTCGCTGCTCCTTCTGCCCTTTTATATATTGTACAAATTGTAGTAGGACATGCAGGGGATGCTGGCGGTGACGCGTCGCTGTTGCTATACGCTGGCGTTGTGTGAGTTTTTGCACGCAGTAGGATAGCAAGTGCTCGTGAGCTGTGATTTCTACTGCCTCGAGGACATACATATATAAAGAATGGTCAGAACAGAGGCATCTGTGCAGTTAACGCGAAAACAAGGTTGCACACAGACTCGTCCTCAACATTCAAGCCTAAGTCGCTGCTCCTTCTGCCCTTTTATATATTGTACAAATTGTAGTAAGACATGCAGGCTGCTGGCGGTGACGCGTGGCTGTTGCTATACGCTGGCTTTGAGTGAGTTTTTGCACGCAGTAGGCTAGCAAGTGCTCGTGAGCTGTGATTTCTACTGCCCCGAGGACATACATTTATGAAGAATGGTCAGAACCGAGGCTTCTGTGCAGTTAACGCGAAAACAAAGTTGCACACAGACTCGTCCCCAACTTTCAAGCCTACGTCGTTGCTCCTTCTGCCCTTTTATATATTGCCGCCAGGTGTCACGAGCCAGCGCTGAAAAAAAGAAGTTGGGACTGGAACACGCGCTCAGCAAGAGACGGGCGCTGAAGTAGAAGAGGTAGAAGCTGAGGACGCCGGCTTAAATTATTGCACGCCATCTTGTACAACCGCCTCCCTCGCCGACTCCGGGTACATCGTCTAGTGTCTTTTCGTGACAAAACTGGTAGAGGTGCGGGGTACGGTTTATCCGATGCCACAAACCCCTCCTGGTAGCAGGAGTACCAGCCCTATCCTAGTGGACACCCCTGTTCACCCGGCAAGCTGGAGAATCCGAGGATTGCCTCCGGAGCTTGATCATCTCTCCGCAACAACATCCACGCCCCCACACACCGGTATGGAAGGAACGTCGACGTCCCTACCGACCATTAGGCAAGGTACGGCCACAACGGCAACGCAGTATCTGCTGCAGAATCTCCGAGTGCCGAATGTGTTCCACGGAGATATCTTCGAGGATGTAGAAGACTGGTTGGTCCAGTTTGAGCGCGTTGCCGAGCTAAATGAATGGAGCGACGTGGCGAAGTTAAGGAACGTCTACTTCAGCTTGGAGGACGGTGCCCGCACTTGGTACGAGAACCGAGAAGGGCTCTTCAAATCGTGGCTCGATTTCCGTCGTGCCTTGCTGGATACCTACACCAATGCTGATCGCCGCGAACGAGCCGAACGGGCGCTCCAATCCCGCATTCATCTGCCGAACGAGAGCGTGACGTCGTACGTCGAGGATATGACGCGCCTCTTCCGTCGGGTGGACCCAACCATGTCCGAGGAAAAGAAGCTGCGCCATCTAATGCGGGGAGTTAAGGAACAGCTATTTGCTGGCCTTGTTCGATGCCCGCCGAAGACCGTGACTGAATTCTTAAGTGAAGCCACCACGATGGAAAAGATGTTACACCAGCGCTCAACTTTCTATGACAGGCAATTGAACCCAACTTCACCTTCGGACCAGCGCTCAGCTCCGTATGACAGGCACGCGAACGCTGCTTCACTGACGGACGCGATTGCCTTTGGAAACGTGGACGTTCTCCGAGATCTTATCCGCTCTGTGGTGCGTGATGAGCTTCAACGGCTCACCTGCCCGCCTCAGCCCACGCTAGGTTCCATTTCTGCCCTTGTGAGGAACGAAGTGCAGGCAGCGATCCAGTGTCCCGTTCCTAACAACAATGCGCCGCCTGTGACAGCACAGTTGCAGCGGCCGTCGTATGCGGAAGTTTTGAGGCGAGTCCCTGTCCAAGCTCCGACCCATTTCGACCCCGCCACGTCTTACGCCGCGTCATACGTCCCGCCGCTCCCGTCTGTGCAACCAATCCAACGTATGGAGGATCGTCGCCCACCCGAAAGGAAATCTGACGTCTGGCGTACCCCGGACAGAAGGCCTCTGTGCTATCATTGTGGAGAAGCCGGTCACATATACCGCGAGTGCCCATACCGCCGTCTCGGACTGCAAGGTTTTGCCGCGGATTCACCAAGGCCCAGATATGGTGAAAGGCCTAGGGCGATTGAAGAATACTTGACCCAGCAGAGTATGCCACTGTTCCCGCGGCGGCAGTCGCGCTCGCCGTCCCCCAGGCGTTCTTCCCCGGCTCCTAGAAGCCCTCCAATGGCAGCGCAGGGACGATCGCCAAGCCCTCGCCGGGGAAACTAAGAACAGCGACCTTCGGGGGCGAGGCCGCTGATAATCGCCCTTCCGAAGACCTCCCGTCGACGCCAGCACGGTCTATTCACCACGATTCAACGACGACAGCAGCCGAACTCAGCGACAGACTCTCGCTCGACATACCTGTTGTGCTCGACGGCCGCCACGTTAGTGCTTTATTGGACACGGGGGCTGACTACTCAATATTGTGCGGAAAACTAGCGACGGAACTTAGAAAAGTTATCACGCCTTGGTCAGGAGCGCAAATTCGTACTGCTGGCGGGCATGTCGTAACACCGTTGGGCATGTGCACAGTCAGAGTACAAATTCGTGGGTCCACGTTTCCAGCCAGCTGCCTTATACTCCGCGATTGTTCTCGGGACCTTATCTTGGGCGTCGACTTTCTGCGAGAGTATGGTGCCATTATAGACCTCCGGGAGCGCACAGTGACTTTTTCGACAGAAAGAGCAGCGAACAACCGCGACAATTGCCGACGTAACGCGCTTCGAGTTTACGCCGACAGTGTAACTGTACCACCACGCGCAAGTGTCATGGTAATGGTCGTATGCGACGATCTGCGTGACGGCGAAGCTGTTGCAGAGGGCAATTCCTCCCTTATGCTGACACACGGTGTATGTGCAGCCCGCAGTCTCATTATGCTTCGAGGTGGACTTTCGGCGCTCCTCGTGACGAATTTCAGCCAGGAACATCGGCACCTATTTCGTCGTACTACTATCGCTTTCGCTGAGCCCATAGCAGACGTTGCTGAATGCTGTGCGTCTGTGACGAAGGAGAACCCAGCTCAGACACTCAGCAATATCGACATCAATTCAGACCTTTCGGAGGAAAAGCAGAAAGCGCTGCGTGAGTTGCTCCTTCGGTTCAAGGAGTGCTTCGCATCTTCTTCTAAGGTACGCCAGACGTCCATCACGAGACACCGAATAATCACGTATGACGATGCTCGTCCCATACGACAACTACCTTATCGCGTATCGGCGAAAGAGCGCAACGTGATTAATGGACAAGTGAAAGAAATGCTTGACGATGACGTCATACAACCATCCCAAAGCCCTTGGTCATCGCCGGTGGTCCTCGTCAAAAAGAAAGACGGAACGCTTAGGTTCTGCGTTGACTATAGAAAGTTGAACAACGTCACAAAAAAAGACGTTTATCCGCTTCCGCGGATCGATGATTCGTTAGATCGACTCCGGCGAACCAGGTATTTTTCATCCATAGATCTGAAGAGCGGATATTGGCAAATCGAAGTTGACGAACGAGATCGCGAAAAAACTGCCTTTGTTACCCCGGATGGACTGTACGAATTTAAAGTACTTCCATTTGGCCTGTGTTCTGCACCGGCCACATTCCAGCGAATGATGGACACTGTTCTGACGGGTCTGAAGTGGCACTGCTGTTTAGTATACTTAGATGACGTCGTCGTGTTTGCGGCGACCTTCGAAGAACATCTGAAGCGTTTAGAGGCGGTACTTGAGGCGCTCCGCTCCGCTAATCTCACACTAAAGCCAGAAAAGTGTCACTTCGGTTACGAAGAGCTGAAGTTCCTCGGGCATGTCGTGAACGCCGACGGCGTCCAGCCTGACCCAGACAAAACATCTGCTGTTGCTGCTTTTCCGACTCCTCGTGACAAGAAAGCAGTACGCCGCTTTCTCGGTCTGTGTGCGTACTATCGTCGCTTCATCGCCAATTTCTCGCGCATCGCTGAACCACTCATACGCCTCACGCGAGAAGACACACCCTTTGTTTGGGCGGATGAGCAGGACGCAGCTTTCACCGAGTTACGGCAACGCCTGCAGGAATCACCTGTCCTCGCTCACTTTGACGAGGACGCTGACACCGAGGTGCATACCGATGCAAGCAACATCGGTCTTGGCGCTGTACTCGTTCAACACCAGGAAGGCGTCGAGCGAGTCATCGCTTACGCCAGTCGCACCCTTTCACGCGCCGAGAACAACTACTCCACCTCCGAGAAAGAGTGTCTAGCGGTTGTGTGGGCCATCATGAAATTTCGGCCTTATCTCTACGGTCGCCCTTTCAAGGTGGTGACAGACCACCATTCCCTGTGTTGGTTAGCCAACTTACGAGACCCGTGCGGGCGACTTGCTCGATGGAGTCTCCGTCTGCAGGAGTTCGATGTTACCATCGTATACAAATCGGGCCGAAAACACGAAGATGCCGACACGTTGTCGCGCGCTCCCGTCAAAACTTGCGCTAAGGACATGGACGAAGACGGCGCATTCCTTGGGGCCCTCACCGCATCAGATTTGATCATACGCCAGCGCGAGGACGCTGAAATACGCCCTCTCATCGATCACCTAGAAGGCAAGAATGCTACAATGCCACGACATATTTCTCGCAGTCTCTCGACCTTCTGCCTGCGAAAGGGTGTCCTCTACAAGAAAAACTCGAGTGCCAGCGACAAAGAGTATCTATTGGTAATACCTGCCGCCCTTCGTGATGACATTCTCCTAGCCTGCCATGATGAGCCCACGTCTGGACACTTGGGATTTTCACGCACTCTTCCACGAGTACGCCAGACGTACTACTGGCCCAGACTTTCTACCACGGTGAAGCGTTACGTGCAAAGCTGCCGGGAGTGTCAACGCAGGAAGTCGCCGTCTTTGAAGCCCGGGGGGTTACTCCAACCCATCGCACCACCTAGCGCGCCGTTTGATCAAATCGGCATGGATCTTCTGGGACCCTTTCCCTTGTCAGCCAGCGGAAACAAGTGGATTATAGTCGCCACGGACTATCTAACACGCTACGCCGAGACGAAAGCTGTACAACGTGCCACGGCCTACGAAGTTGCCCAGTTCTTTATCGAGCACATAGTCCTCAGACATGGTGCCCCCTCACATGTCATCACCGACAGAGGCACTGCCTTTACAGCCCAACTTATAGAGGACATATTCGAGCTGAGCTGCACGCAGCATCGCAAGGCGACTGCCTATCATCCGCAGACCAACGGACTGACGGAACGGCTAAACAAAACCATTGCTGACATGCTGTCTATGTATGTGGACGTCCAGCATAAAACATGGGATCAAGTCCTGCCGTACGTTACATTCGCGTACAACACCGCCATTCAGGAAACCACACGCTTCACACCGTTCCGTCTTGTCTACGGGCGCGAGGTCCAGACCACGCTAGACGCTATGCTCCCGCACGACACCGACGCATCACTTACTGCCGACGCCGAGCAACTTACTCAACACGCAGAGGAAGCTCGCCAACTCGCGCGCATACACATCGCGAAGCAGCAGAGTACAGACGCACGACGCTACAACCTTCGACATCGGCACGTCGAGTACCAGCCAGGTGACCAAGTCGGGGTGTGGACTCCAGTCCGTCGCCAGGGGTTGTCTGTGAAGCTCCTTAGTAGATACTTTGGACCCTACAAAGTGATACGTTGCGTTAGTGAAGTGAACTATGAAGTCATTCCCGACGGTGCCGCGTCGCCTCGGCGTCGACAGCACCGCTCAGAGATAGTGCATGTTATTCGCCTCAAGCCGTATTTCGCGCGTTAAGGCGACGCCAATCCGATATCATACGAATTCCACACTTCCTCCTTCTAGTTTAGTAAGCATCGGGTCGATGCCTTTCTTTTGGCGGGGGAGTAATGCCGCCAGGTGTCACGAGCCAGCGCTGAAAAAAAGAAGTTGGGACTGGAACACGCGCTCAGCAAGAGACGGGCGCTGAAGTACAAGAGGTAGAAGCTGAGGACGCCGGCTTAAATTATTGCACGCCATCTTGTACAAACGCCTCCCTCGCCGACTCCGGGTACATCGTCTAGTGTCTTTTCGTGACAATATAGTACAAATTGTAGTAAGACATGCAGGCTGCAGGCGGTGACGCGTCGCTGTTGCTATACGCTGGCTTTGAGTGAGTTTTTGCAAGCAGTAGGTAAGCAAGAACTCGTGAGCTGTGATTTCAACTGCCTCGAGGACAAATATTTATGAAGAATGGTCAGAACCGAGGCTTTCTGTGCAGTTAACGCGAAAGCAAGGTTGCACACAGACTCGTCCCCAACTTTCAAGCCTACGTCGCTGCTCTTTCTGCCCTTTTAGATATTGTACAAATTGTAGTTAGAGATGCAGGGGCTGCTGGTGGGGACGCGTCGCTGTTGCTATACGCTGGCTTTGTGTGAGTTTTTGAACGCAGTAGGCTAGCAAGAGCTCGTGAGCTGTGATTTCAACTGCCTCGAGGACATATATTTATGAAGAATGGTCAGAACCGAGGCTTCTGTCCAGTTAACACGAAAACGAGCTTGCACACAGACTCGTCCACAGCTTTGAAGCCTACGTCGCTGCTCCATCTGCCCTTTTATATATTGTACAGATTGTAGTAAGACATGCAGGGGCTGCTGGCGGTGACGCGTCGCTGTTGCTATACGCTGGCTTTGAGTGAGTTTTTGCAGGCGGTAGGCTAGCAAGTGCTCGTGAGCTGTGATTTCTACTGCGTCGAGGGCATACATTTATAAAGAATGGTCAGAACCGAGGCTTCTGTGCAGTTAACGCGAAAACAAGGTTGCACACAGACTCGTCCCCAACTTTCAAGCCTACGTCGCTGCTCCTTCTGCCCTTTTATATATTGTACAAATTGTAGCAAGACACTCAGGGGCTGCTGGCGGTGAGGCGTCGCTGTTGCTATACGCTGGCTTTGAGTGAGTTTTTGCACGCAGTAGGCTAGCAAGAGCTCGCGAGCTGTGATTTCTACTGCCTCGAGGACATATATTTATGAAGAATGGTCAGAACCGAGGCTTCTGTGCAGTTGACGCGAAAACCAGGTTGCACACGGACTCGTCCCCAACTTTCAAGCCTACGTCGCTGCTCCTTCTGCCCTTTTATATATTGTACAAATTGTAGTAAGAAATGCAGGGGCTGCTGGGGGTGACGTGTCGCTGTTGCTATACGCTGGCTTTGAGTGAGTTTTTGCACGCAGTAGGCTAGCAAGTGCTCGTGAGCTGTGATTTCTACTGCCTCGAGGACATACATTTATGAAGAATGGTCAGAACCGAGGCTTCTGAACAGTTAACGCGAAAACAAGGTTGCACACAGACTCATCCCCAACATTCAAGCCTATGTCGCTGCTCCTTCTGCCCTTTTATATATTGTACAAATTGTAGTAAGAAATGCAGGGGCTGCTGGGGGTGACGTGTCGCTGTTGCTATACGCTGGCTTTGAGTGAGTTTTTGCACGCAGTAGGCTAGCAAGTGCTCGAGAGCTGTGATTTATACTGCCTCGAGGACATACATTTATGAAGAATGGTCAGAACCGAGGCTTCTGAACAGTTAACGCGAAAACAAGGTTGCACACAGACTCGTCCACAGCTTTGAAGCCTACCTCGCTGCTCCATCTGCCCTTTTATATATTGTACAAATTGTAGTAAGACATGCAGGGGCTGCTGGGGGTGACGTGTCGCTGTTGCTATACGCTGGCTTTGAGTGAGTTTTCGCACGCAGTAGGCTAGCAAGTGCTCGTGAGCTGTGATTTCTACTGCCTCAAGGACCAACATTGATAAAGAGTGGTCAGAACCGAGGCTTCTGTCCAGTTAACACGAAAACAAGGTTGCACACAGACTCGTCCACAGCTTTGAAGCCTACGTCGCTGCTCCATCTGCCCTTTTATATATTGTACAAATTGTAGTAAGACATGCAGGGGCTGCTGGCGGTGACGCGTCGCTGTTGCTATACGCTGGCTTTGAGTGACTTTTTGCAGGCGGTAGGCTAGCAAGTGCTCGTGAGCTGTGATTTCTACTGCGTCGAGGACATACATTTATAAAGAATGGTCAGAACCGAGGCTTCTGTGCAGTTAACGCGAAAAGAAGGTTGCACACAGACTCGTCCCCAACTTTCAAGCCTACGTTGCTGCTCCTTCTGCGATTCTATATATTGTACAAATTGGAGTAAGACATGGAGGGGCTGCTGGCGGTGATGCGTCGCTGTTTCTATACCCTGGCTTTGTGTGAGTTTTTGCACGCAGTAGGCTAGCAAGAGCTCGCGAGCTGTGATTTCTACTGCCTTGAGGACATATATTTATGAAGAATGGTCAGAACCGAGGCTTCTGTGCAGTTGACGCGAAAACCAGGTTGCACACGGACTCGTCCCCAACTTTCAAGCCTACGTCGCTGCTCCTTCTGCCCTTTTAGATATTGTACAAATTGTAGTTAAAGATGCAGGGGTTGCTGGGGGAGATGTGTCGCTGTTCCTATACGCTGGCTTTGTGTGAGTTTTTGCACGCAGTAGGATAGCAAGTGCTCGTGAGCTGTGATTTCAACTGCCTCGAGGACAACTATTTATGAAGAATGGTCAGAAGCGAGGCTTCTCTGCAGTTGACGAGAAAACAAGGTTGCACACAGACTCGTCCCCAACTTTCAAGCCTACTTCGCTGCTCCTTCTGCCCTTTTAGATATTGTACAAATTGTAGTTAGAGATGCAGGGGCTGCTGGCGGTGACGCGTCGCTGTTGCTACACGCTGGCTTTGTGTGAGTTTTTGCACGCAGTAGGCTAGCAAGTGCTCGTGAGCTGTGATTTCTACTGCCTCGAGGACATACATTTATGAAGAATGGTCAGAACCGAGGCTTCTGTACAGTTAACGCGAAAACAAGGTTGCACACCGACTCATCCCGAAGATTCAAGCCTATGTCGCTGCTCCTTCTGCCGTTTTATATATTGTACAAATAGTAGTAAGACATGCAGGGGCTGCTGGCGGTGACGCGTCGCTGTTGCTATACGCTGGCTTTGTGTGAGTTATTGCACACAGTAGGCAAACAAGTGCGCATGAGCTGTGATTTCAACTGCCTCGAGGACATATATTTATGAAGAATGGTCAGAACCGAGGCTTCTGTGCACTTGACGCGAAAACCTGGTTGCACACTGACTCCTCCCCAACTTTCAAGCCTACGTCGCTGCTCCTTCTGCCCTTTTATATATTGTACAAATTGTAGTAAGACATGCAGGGGCTGCTGGGGGTGACGTGTCGCTGTTGCTATACGCTGGCTTTGAATGAGTTTTTGCACGCAGTAGGCTAGCAAGTGCTCGTGAGCTGTGATTTCTACTGCCTCAAGGACAAACATTGATAAAGAATGGTCAGAACCGAGGCTTCTGTCCAGTTAACACGAAAACAAGGTTGCACACAGACTCGTCCACAGCTTTGAAGCCAACGTCGCTGCTCCATCTCCCCTTTTATATATTGTACAAATTGTAGTAAGACATGCAGGGGCTGCTGGGGGTGACGTGTCGCTGTTGCTATACGCTGGCTTTGAGTGAGTTTTTGCACGCAGTTGGCTAGCAAGTGCTCGTGAGCTGTGATTTCTACTGCCTCGAGGACATACATTTATGAAGAATGGTCAGAACCGAGGCTTCTGTACAGTTAACGCGAAAACAAGGTTGCACACAGACTCATCCCCAACATTCAAGCCTATGTCGCTGCTCCTTCTGCCGTTTTATATATTGTACAAATTGTAGTTAGAGATGCAGGGGCTGCTGGGGGTGACGTGTCGCTGTTCCTATACGCTGGCTTTGAGTGAGTTTTTGCACGCAGTAGGCTAGCAAGTGCTCGTGAGCTGTGATTTCAACTGCCTCGAGGACAACTATTTATGAAGAATGGTCAGAACCGAGGCTTCTGTACAGTTAACGCGAAAACAAGGTTGCACACAGACTCATCCCCAACATTCAAGCCTATGTCGCTGCTCCTTCTGCCCTTTTAGATATTGTACAAATTGTAGTTAAAGATGCAGGGGTTGCTGGGGGTGACGTGTCGCTGTTCCTATACGCTGGCTTTGTGTGAGTTTTTGCACGCAGGATAGCAAGTGCTCGTGAGCTGTGATTTCAACTGCCTCGAGGACAACTATTTATGAAGAATGGTCAGAAGCGAGGCTTCTCTGCAGTTGACGAGAAAACAAGGTTGCACAGAGACTCGTCCCCAACTTTCAAGCCTACTTCGCTGCTCCTTCTGCCCTTTTAGATATTGTACAAATTGTAGTTAGAGATGCAGGGGCTGCTGGCGGTGACGCGTCGCTGTTGCTACACGCTGGCTTTGTGTGAGTTTTTGCACCCAGTAGGCTAGCAAGTGCTCGTGAGCTGTGATTTCTACTGCCTCGAGGACATACATTTATGAAGAATGGTCAGAACCGAGGCTTCTATACAGTTAACGCGAAAACAAGGTTGCACACCGACTCATCCCGAAGATTCAAGCCTATGTCGCTGCTCCTTCTGCCGTTTTATATATTGTACAAATAGTAGTAAGACATGCAGGGGCTGCTGGCGGTGACGCGTCGCTGTTGCTATACGCTGGCTTTGTGTGAGTTATTGCACACAGTAGGCAAACAAGTGCGCATGAGCTGTGATTTCAACTGCCTCGAGGACATACATTTATGAAGAATGGTCCGAACCGAGGCTTCTGAACAGTTAACGCGAAAACAAGGTTGCACACAGACTCATCCCCAACATTCAAGCCTATGTCGCTGCTCCTTCTGCCCTTTTATATATTGTACAAATTGTAGTAAGAAATGCAGGGGCTGCTGGGGGTGACGTGTCGCTGTTGCTATACGCTGGCTTTGAGTGAGTTTTTGCACGCAGTAGGCTAGCAAGTGCTCGTGAGCTGTGATTTCTACTGCCTCGAGGACATACATTTATGAAGAATGGTCAGAACCGAGGCTTCTGAACAGTTAACGCCAAAACAAGGTTGCACACAGACTCATCCCCAACATTCAAGCCTATGTCGCTGCTCCTTCTGCCGTTTTATATATTGTACAAATTGTAGTTAGAGATGCATGGGCTGCTAGCGGTGACACGTCGCTGTTGCTATACGCTGGCTTTGTGTGAGTTTTTGCACACAGTAGGCTAGCAAGTGCTCGTGAGCTGTGATTTCTACTGCCTCGAGGACATATATTTATGAAGAATGGTCAGAACCGAGGCTTCTGTGCAGTTAACGCGAAAACAAGGTTGCACACAGACTCGTCCCCAACTTTCAAGCCTACGTTGCTGCTCCTTCTGCGATTCTATATATTGTACAAATTGGAGTAAGACATGGAGGGGCTGCTGGCGGTGATGCGTCGCTGTTTCTATACCCTGGCTTTGTGTGAGTTTTTGCACGCAGTAGGCTAGCAAGAGCTCGCGAGCTGTGATTTCTACTGCCTTGAGGACATATATTTATGAAGAATGGTCAGAACCGAGGCTTCTGTGCAGTTGACGCGAAAACCAGGTTGCACACGGACTCGTCCCCAACTTTCAAGCCTACGTCGCTGCTCCTTCTGCCCTTTTAGATATTGTACAAATTGTAGTTAAGGATGCAGGGGTTGCTGGGGGTGACGTGTCGCTGTTCCTATACGCTGGCTTTGTGTGAGTTTTTGCACGCAGTAGGATAGCAAGTGCTCGTGAGCTGTGATTTCAACTGCCTCGAGGACAACTATTTATGAAGAATGGTCAGAAGCGAGGCTTCTCTGCAGTTGATGAGAAAACAAGGTTGCACACAGACTCGTCCCCAACTTTCAAGCCTACTTCGCTGCTCCTTCTGCCCTTTTAGATATTGTACAAATTGTAGTTAGAGATGCAGGGGCTGCTGGCGGTGACGCGTCGCTGTTGCTACACGCTGGCTTTGTGTGAGTTTTTGCACGCAGTAGGCTAGCAAGTGCTTGTGAGCTGTGATTTCTACTGCCTCGAGGACATACATTTATGAAGAATGGTCAGAACCGAGGCTTCTGTACAGTTAACGCGAAAACAAGGTTGCACACCGACTCATCCCGAAGATTCAAGCCTATGTCGCTGCTCCTTCTGCCGTTTTATATATTGTACAAATAGTAGTAAGACATGCAGGGGCTGCTGGCGGTGACGCGTCGCTGTTGCTATACGCTGGCTTTGTGTGAGTTATTGCACACAGTAGGCAAACAAGTGCGCATGAGCTGTGATTTCAACTGCCTCGAGGACATATATTTATGAAGAATGGTCAGAACCGAGGCTTCTGTGCACTTGACGCGAAAACCTGGTTGCACACGGACTCGTCCCCAACTTTCAAGCCTACGTCGCTGCTCCTTCTGCCCTTTTATATATTGTACAAATTGTAGTAAGACATGCAGGGGCTGCTGGGGGTGACGTGTCGCTGTTGCTATACGCTGGCTTTGAGTGAGTTTTTGCACGCAGTAGGCTAGCAAGTGCTCGTGAGCTGTGATTTCTACTGCCTCAAGGACAAACATTGATAAAGAATGGTCAGAACCGAGGCTTCTGTCCAGTTAACACGAAAACAAGGTTGCACACAGACTCGTCCACAGCTTTGAAGCCTACCTCGCTGCTCCATCTGCCCTTTTATATATTGTACAAATTGTAGTAAGACATGCAGGGGCTGCTGGGGGTGACGTGTCGCTGTTGCTATACGCTGGCTTTGAGTGAGTTTTTGCACGCAGTAGGCTAGCAAGTGCTCGTGAGCTGTGATTTCTACTGCCTCAAGGACAAACATTGATAAAGAGTGGTCAGAACCGAGGCTTCTGTCCAGTTAACACGAAAACAAGGTTGCACACAGACTCGTCCACAGCTTTGAAGCCTACGTCGCTGCTCCATCTGCCCTTTTCTATATTGTACAAATTGTAGTAAGACATGCAGGGGCTGCTGGGGGTGACGTGTCGCTGTTGCTATACGCTGGCTTTGAGTGAGTTTTTGCACGCAGTAGGCTAGCAAGTGCTTGTGAGCTGTGATTTCTACTGCCTCTAGGACATACATTTATGAAGAATGGTCAGAACCGAGGCTTCTGTACAGTTAACGCGAAAACAAGGTTGCACACAGACTCATCCCCAACATTCAAGCCTATGTCGCTGCTCCTTCTGCCGTTTTATATATTGTACAAATTGTAGTTAGAGATGCAGGGGCTGCTGGGGGTGACGTGTCGCTGTTCCTATACGCTGGCTTTGAGTGAGTTTTTGCACGCAGTAGGCTAGCAAGTGCTCGTGAGCTGTGATTTCAACTGCCTCGAGGACAACTATTTATGAAGAATGGTCAGAACCGAGGCTTCTCTGCAGTTGACGAGAAAACAAGGTTGCACACAGACTCGACCCCAACTTTCAAGCCTGCTTCGCTGCTCCTTCTCCCCTTTTAGATATTGTACAAATTGTAGTTAGAGATGCAGGGGCTGCTGGCGGTGACGCGTCGCTGTTGCTATACGCTGGCTTTGTGAGTTTTTGCACGTAGTAGGATAGCAAGTGCTCGTGAGCTGTGATTTCTACTGCCTCGAGGACATACATTTATGAAGAATGGTCAGAACCGAGGCTTCTGTACAGTTAACGCGAAAACAAGGTTGCACACCGACTCATCCCCAACATTCAAGCCTATATCGCTGCTGCTTCTGCCGTTTTATATATTGTACAAATAGTAGCAAGACATGCAGGGGCTGCTGGCGGTGACGCGTCGCTGTTGCTATACGCTGGCTTTGTGTGAGTTTTTGCACGCAGTAGGTAAGCAAGTGCTCGTGAGCTGTGATTTCTACTGCCTCAAGGACAAACATTGATAAAGAATGGTCAGAACCGAGGCTTCTGTCCAGTTAACACGAAAACAAGGTTGCACACAGACTTGTCCACAGCTTTGAAGCCAACGTCGCTGCTCCATCTCCCCTTTTATATATTGTACTAATTGTAGTAAGACATGCAGGGGCTGCTGGGGGTGACGTGTCGCTGTTGCTATACGCTGGCTTTGAGTGAGTTTTTGCACGCAGTAGGCTAGCAAGTGCTCGTGAGCTGTGATTTCTACTGCCTCAAGGACAAACATTGATAAAGAGTGGTCAGAACCGAGGCTTCTGTCCAGTTAACACGAAAACAAGGTTGCACACAGACTCGTCCACAGCTTTGAAGCCTACGTCGCTGCTCCATCTGCCCTTTTATATATTGTACAAATTGTAGTAAGACATGCAGGGGCTGCTGGGGGTGACGTGTCGCTGTTGCTATACGCTGGCTTTGAGTGACTTTTTGCAGGCGGTAGGCTAGCAAGTGCTCGTGAGCTGTGATTTCTACTGCGTCGAGGACATACATTTATAAAGAATGGTCAGAACCGAGGCTTCTGTGCAGTTAACGCGAAAAGAAGGTTGCACACAGACTCGTCCCCAACTTTCAAGCCTACGTTGCTGCTCCTTCTGCGATTCTATATATTGTACAAATTGGAGTAAGACATGGAGGGGCTGCTGGCGGTGATGCGTCGCTGTTTCTATACCCTGGCTTTGTGTGAGTTTTTGCACGCAGTAGGCTAGCAAGAGCTCGCGAGCTGTGATTTCTACTGCCTTGAGGACATATATTTATGAAGAATGGTCAGAACCGAGGCTTCTGTGCAGTTGACGCGAAAACCAGGTTGCACACGGACTCATCCCCAACATTCAAGCCTATGTCGCTGCTCCTTCTGCCCTTTTATATATTGTACAAATTGTAGTAAGAAATGCAGGGGCTGCTGGGGGTGACGTGTCGCTGTTGCTATACGCTGGCTTTGAGTGAGTTTTTGCACGCAGTAGGCTAGCAAGTGCTCGAGAGCTGTGATTTATACTGCCTCGAGGACATACATTTATGAAGAATGGTCAGAACCGAGGCTTCTGAACAGTTAACGCGAAAACAAGGTTGCACACAGACTCGTCCACAGCTTTGAAGCCTACCTCGCTGCTCCATCTGCCCTTTTATATATTGTACAAATTGTAGTAAGACATGCAGGGGCTGCTGGGGGTGACGTGTCGCTGTTGCTATACGCTGGCTTTGAGTGAGTTTTTGCACGCAGTAGGCTAGCAAGTGCTCGTGAGCTGTGATTTCTACTGCCTCAAGGACCAACATTGATAAAGAGTGGTCAGAACCGAGGCTTCTGTCCAGTTAACACGAAAACAAGGTTGCACACAGACTCGTCCACAGCTTTGAAGCCTACGTCGCTGCTCCATCTGCCCTTTTATATATTGTACAAATTGTAGTAAGACATGCAGGGGCTGCTGGCGGTGACGCGTCGCTGTTGCTATACGCTGGCTTTGAGTGACTTTTTGCAGGCGGTAGGCTAGCAAGTGCTCGTGAGCTGTGATTTCTACTGCGTCGAGGACATACATTTATAAAGAATGGTCAGAACCGAGGCTTCTGTGCAGTTAACGCGAAAAGAAGGTTGCACACAGACTCGTCCCCAACTTTCAAGCCTACGTTGCTGCTCCTTCTGCGATTCTATATATTGTACAAATTGGAGTAAGACATGGAGGGGCTGCTGGCGGTGATGCGTCGCTGTTTCTATACCCTGGCTTTGTGTGAGTTTTTGCACGCAGTAGGCTAGCAAGAGCTCGCGAGCTGTGATTTCTACTGCCTTGAGGACATATATTTATGAAGAATGGTCAGAACCGAGGCTTCTGTGCAGTTGACGCGAAAACCAGGTTGCACACGGACTCGTCCCCAACTTTCAAGCCTACGTCGCTGCTCCTTCTGCCCTTTTAGATATTGTACAAATTGTAGTTAAAGATGCAGGGGTTGCTGGGGGAGATGTGTCGCTGTTCCTATACGCTGGCTTTGTGTGAGTTTTTGCACGCAGTAGGATAGCAAGTGCTCGTGAGCTGTGATTTCAACTGCCTCGAGGACAACTATTTATGAAGAATGGTCAGAAGCGAGGCTTCTCTGCAGTTGACGAGAAAACAAGGTTGCACACAGACTCGTCCCCAACTTTCAAGCCTACTTCGCTGCTCCTTCTGCCCTTTTAGATATTGTACAAATTGTAGTTAGAGATGCAGGGGCTGCTGGCGGTGACGCGTCGCTGTTGCTACACGCTGGCTTTGTGTGAGTTTTTGCACGCAGTAGGCTAGCAAGTGCTCGTGAGCTGTGATTTCTACTGCCTCGAGGACATACATTTATGAAGAATGGTCAGAACCGAGGCTTCTGTACAGTTAACGCGAAAACAAGGTTGCACACCGACTCATCCCGAAGATTCAAGCCTATGTCGCTGCTCCTTCTGCCGTTTTATATATTGTACAAATAGTAGTAAGACATGCAGGGGCTGCTGGCGGTGACGCGTCGCTGTTGCTATACGCTGGCTTTGTGTGAGTTATTGCACACAGTAGGCAAACAAGTGCGCATGAGCTGTGATTTCAACTGCCTCGAGGACATATATTTATGAAGAATGGTCAGAACCGAGGCTTCTGTGCACTTGACGCGAAAACCTGGTTGCACACTGACTCCTCCCCAACTTTCAAGCCTACGTCGCTGCTCCTTCTGCCCTTTTATATATTGTACAAATTGTAGTAAGACATGCAGGGGCTGCTGGGGGTGACGTGTCGCTGTTGCTATACGCTGGCTTTGAATGAGTTTTTGCACGCAGTAGGCTAGCAAGTGCTCGTGAGCTGTGATTTCTACTGCCTCAAGGACAAACATTGATAAAGAATGGTCAGAACCGAGGCTTCTGTCCAGTTAACACGAAAACAAGGTTGCACACAGACTCGTCCACAGCTTTGAAGCCAACGTCGCTGCTCCATCTCCCCTTTTATATATTGTACAAATTGTAGTAAGACATGCAGGGGCTGCTGGGGGTGACGTGTCGCTGTTGCTATACGCTGGCTTTGAGTGAGTTTTTGCACGCAGTTGGCTAGCAAGTGCTCGTGAGCTGTGATTTCTACTGCCTCGAGGACATACATTTATGAAGAATGGTCAGAACCGAGGCTTCTGTACAGTTAACGCGAAAACAAGGTTGCACACAGACTCATCCCCAACATTCAAGCCTATGTCGCTGCTCCTTCTGCCGTTTTATATATTGTACAAATTGTAGTTAGAGATGCAGGGGCTGCTGGGGGTGACGTGTCGCTGTTCCTATACGCTGGCTTTGAGTGAGTTTTTGCACGCAGTAGGCTAGCAAGTGCTCGTGAGCTGTGATTTCAACTGCCTCGAGGACAACTATTTATGAAGAATGGTCAGAACCGAGGCTTCTGTACAGTTAACGCGAAAACAAGGTTGCACACAGACTCATCCCCAACATTCAAGCCTATGTCGCTGCTCCTTCTGCCCTTTTAGATATTGTACAAATTGTAGTTAAAGATGCAGGGGTTGCTGGGGGTGACGTGTCGCTGTTCCTATACGCTGGCTTTGTGTGAGTTTTTGCACGCAGGATAGCAAGTGCTCGTGAGCTGTGATTTCAACTGCCTCGAGGACAACTATTTATGAAGAATGGTCAGAAGCGAGGCTTCTCTGCAGTTGACGAGAAAACAAGGTTGCACAGAGACTCGTCCCCAACTTTCAAGCCTACTTCGCTGCTCCTTCTGCCCTTTTAGATATTGTACAAATTGTAGTTAGAGATGCAGGGGCTGCTGGCGGTGACGCGTCGCTGTTGCTACACGCTGGCTTTGTGTGAGTTTTTGCACCCAGTAGGCTAGCAAGTGCTCGTGAGCTGTGATTTCTACTGCCTCGAGGACATACATTTATGAAGAATGGTCAGAACCGAGGCTTCTATACAGTTAACGCGAAAACAAGGTTGCACACCGACTCATCCCGAAGATTCAAGCCTATGTCGCTGCTCCTTCTGCCGTTTTATATATTGTACAAATAGTAGTAAGACATGCAGGGGCTGCTGGCGGTGACGCGTCGCTGTTGCTATACGCTGGCTTTGTGTGAGTTTTTGCACGCAGTAGGCTAACAAGTGCGCACGAGCGGTGATTTCAACTGCCTCGAGGACATATATTTATGAAGAATGGTCAGAACCGAGGCTTCTGTGCACTTGACGCGAAAACCTGGTTGCACACGGACTCGTCCCCAACTTTCAAGCCTACGTCGCTGCTCCTTCTGCCCTTTTATATATTGTACAAATTGTAGTAAGACATGCAGGGGCTGCTGGGGGTGACGTGTCGCTGTTGCTATACGCTGGCTTTGAGTGAGTTTTTGCACGCAGTAGGCTAGCAAGTGCTCGTGAGCTGTGATTTCTACTGCCTCAAGGACAAACATTGATAAAGAATGGTCAGAACCGAGGCTTCTGTCCAGTTAACACGAAAACAAGGTTGCACACAGACTCGTCCACAGCTTTGAAGCCTACGTCGCTGCTCCATCTGCCCTTTTATATATTGTACAAATTGTAGTAAGACATGCAGGGGCTGCTGGGGGTGACGTGTCGCTGTTGCTATACGCTGGCTTTGAGTGAGTTTTTGCACGCAGTAGGCTAGCAAGTGCTCGTGAGCTGTGATTTCTACTGCCTCGAGGACATACATTTATGAAGAATGGTCAGAACCGAGGCTTCTGTACAGTTAACGCGAAAACAAGGTTGCACACAGACTCATCCCCAACATCCAAGCCTATGTCGCTGCTCCTTCTGCCGTTTTATATATTGTACAAATTGTAGTTAGAGATGCAGGGGCTGCTGGGGGTGACGTGTCGCTGTTCCTATACGCTGGCTTTGAGTGAGTTTTTGCACGCAGTAGGCTAGCAAGTGCTCGTGAGCTGTGATTTCAACTGCCTCGAGGACAACTATTTATGAAGAATGGTCAGAACCGAGGCTTCTCTGCAGTTGACGAGAAAACAAGGTTGCACACAGACTCGACCCCAACTTTCAAGCCTACTTCGCTGCTCCTTCTGCCCTTTTAGATATTGTACAAATTGTAGTTAGAGATGCAGGGGCTGCTGGCGGTGACGCGTCGCTGTTGCTATACGCTGGCTTTGTGTGAGTTTTTGCACGTAGTAGTCTAGCAAGTGCTCGTGAGCTGTGATTTCTACTGCCTCGAGGACATACATTTATGAAGAATGGTCAGAACTGAGGCTTCTGTACAGTTAACGCGAAAACAAGGTTGCACACCGACTCATCCCCAACATTCAAGCCTATATCGCTGCTCCTTCTGCCGTTTTATATATTGTACAAATAGTAGCAAGACATGCAGGGGCTGCTGGCGGTGACGCGTCGCTGTTGCTATACGCTGGCTTTGTGTGAGTTTTTGCACGCAGTAGGCTAACAAGTGCGCATGAGCTGTGATTTCAACGGCCTCGAGGACATATATTTATGAAGAATGGTCAGAACCGAGGCTTCTGTGCACTTGACGCGAAAACAAGGTTGCACACCGACTCATCCCCAACATTCAAGCCTATATCGCTGCTCCTTCTGCCGTTTTATATATTGTACAAATAGTAGCAAGACATGCAGGGGCTGCTGGCGGTGACGCGTCGCTGTTGCTATACGCTGGCTTTGTGTGAGTTTTTGCACGCAGTAGGCTAACAAGTGCGCATGAGCTGTGATTTCAACGGCCTCGAGGACATATATTTATGAAGAATGGTCAGAACCGAGGCTTCTGTGCACTTGACGCGAAAACCAGGTTGCACACGGACTCGTCCCCAACTTTCAAGCCTACGTCGCTGCTCCTTCTGCCCTTTTATATATTGTACAAATTGTAGTAAGACATGCACGGGCTGCTGGGGGTGACGTGTCGCTGTTGCTATACGCTGGCTTTGAGTGAGTTTTTGCACGCAGTAGGCTAGCAAGTGCTCGTGAGCTGTGATTTCTACTGCCTCAAGGACAAACATTCATAAAGAATGGTGAGAACCGAGGCTTCTGTCCAGTTAACACGAAAACGAGGTTGCACACAGACTCGTCCACAGCTTTGAAGCCTACGTCGCTGCTCCATCTGCCCTTTTATATATTGTACAAATTGTAGTAAGACATGCAGGGGCTGCTGGCGGTGACGCGTCGCTGTTGCTATACGCTGGCTTTGAGTGACTTTTTGCAGGCGGTAGGCTAGCAAGTGCTCGTGAGCTGTGATTTCTACTGCGTCGAGGACATACATTTATAAAGAATGGTCAGAACCGAGGCTTCTGTGCAGTTAACGCGAAAAGAAGGTTGCACACAGACTCGTCCCCAACTTTCAAGCCTACGTTGCTGCTCCTTCTGCGATTCTATATATTGTACAAATTGGAGTAAGACATGGAGGGGCTGCTGGCGGTGATGCGTCGCTGTTTCTATACCCTGGCTTTGTGTGAGTTTTTGCACGCAGTAGGCTAGCAAGAGCTCGCGAGCTGTGATTTCTACTGCCTTGAGGACATATATTTATGAAGAATGGTCAGAACCGAGGCTTCTGTGCAGTTGACGCGAAAACCAGGTTGCACACGGACTCGTCCCCAACTTTCAAGCCTACGTCGCTGCTCCTTCTGCCCTTTTAGATATTGTACAAATTGTAGTTAAAGATGCAGGGGTTGCTGGGGGTGACGTGTCGCTGTTCCTATACGCTGGCTTTGTGTGAGTTTTTGCACGCAGTAGGATAGCAAGTGCTCGTGAGCTGTGATTTCAACTGCCTCGAGGACAACTATTTATGAAGAATGGTCAGAAGCGAGGCTTCTCTGCAGTTGACGAGAAAACAAGGTTGCACACAGACTCGTCCCCAACTTTCAAGCCCACTTCGCTGCTCCTTCTGCCCTTTTAGATATTGTACAATTTGTAGTTAGAGATGCAGGGGCTGCTGGCGGTGACGCGTCGCTGTTGCTACACGCTGGCTTTGTGTGAGTTTTTGCACGCAGTAGGCTAGCAAGTGCTCGTGAGCTGTGATTTCTACTGCCTCGAGGACATACATTTATGAAGAATGGTCAGAACCGAGGCTTCTGTACAGTTAACGCGAAAACAAGGTTGCACACCGACTCATCCCGAAGATTCAAGCCTATGTCGCTGCTCCTTCTGCCGTTTTATATATTGTACAAATAGTAGTAAGACATGCAGGGGCTGCTGGCGGTGACGCGTCGCTGTTGCTATACGCTGGCTTTGTGTGAGTTATTGCACACAGTAGGCAAACAAGTGCGCATGAGCTGTGATTTCAACTGCCTCGAGGACATATATTTATGAAGAATGGTCAGAACCGAGGCTTCTGTGCACTTGACGCGAAAACCTGGTTGCACACTGACTCGTCCCCAACTTTCAAGCCTACGTCGCTGCTCCTTCTGCCCTTTTATATATTGTACAAATTGTAGTAAGACATGCAGGGGCTGCTGGGGGTGACGTGTCGCTGTTGCTATACGCTGGCTTTGAGTGAGTTTTTGCACGCAGTAGGCTAGCAAGTGCTCGTGAGCTGTGATTTCTACTGCCTCAAGGACAAACATTGATAAAGAATGGTCAGAACCGAGGCTTCTGTCCAGTTAACACGAAAACAAGGTTGCACACAGACTCGTCCACAGCTTTGAAGCCAACGTCGCTGCTCCATCTCCCCTTTTATATATTGTACAAATTGTAGTAAGACATGCAGGGGCTGCTGGGGGTGACGTGTCGCTGTTGCTATACGCTGGCTTTGAGTGAGTTTTTGCACGCAGTAGGCTAGCAAGTGCTCGTGAGCTGTGATTTCTACTGCCTCGAGGACATACATTTATGAAGAATGGTCAGAACCGAGGCTTCTGTACAGTTAACGCGAAAACAAGGTTGCACACAGACTCATCCCCAACATTCAAGCCTATGTCGCTGCTCCTTCTGCCGTTTTATATATTGTACAAATTGTAGTTAGAGATGCAGGGGCTGCTGGGGGTGACGTGTCGCTGTTCCTATACGCTGGCTTTGAGTGAGTTTTTGCACGCAGTAGGCTAGCAAGTGCTCGTGAGCTGTGATTTCAACTGCCTCGAGGACAACTATTTATGAAGAATGGTCAGAACCGAGGCTTCTGTGCACTTGACGCGAAAACCAGGTTGCACACTGACTCGTCCCCAACTTTCAAGCCTACGTCGCTGCTCCTTCTGCCCTTTTATATATTGTACAAATTGTAGTAAGACATGCAGGGGCTGCTGGGGGTGACGTGTCGCTGTTGCTATACGCTGGCTTTGAGTGAGTTTTTGCACGCAGTAGGCTAGCAAGTGCTCGTGAGCTGTGATTTCTACTGCCTCAAGGACAAACATTGATAAAGAATGGTCAGAACCGAGGCTTCTGTCCAGTTAACACGAAAACAAGGTTGCACACAGACTCGTCCACAGCTTTGAAGCCAACGTCGCTGCTCCATCTCCCCTTTTATATATTGTACAAATTGTAGTAAGACATGCAGGGGCTGCTGGGGGTGACGTGTCGCTGTTGCTATACGCTGGCTTTGAGTGAGTTTTTGCACGCAGTAGGCTAGCAAGTGCTCGTGAGCTGTGATTTCTACTGCCTCGAGGACATACATTTATGAAGAATGGTCAGAACCGAGGCTTCTGTACAGTTAACGCGAAAACAAGGTTGCACACCGACTCATCCCCAACATTCAAGCCTATATCGCTGCTCCTTCTGCCGTTTTATATATTGTACAAATAGTAGCAAGACATGCAGGGGCTGCTGGCGGTGACGCGTCGCTGTTGCTATACCCTGGCTTTGTGTGAGTTTTTGCACGCAGTAGGCTAGCAAGAGCTCGCGAGCTGTGATTTCTACTGCCTTGAGGACATATATTTATGAAGAATGGTCAGAACCGAGGCTTCTGTGCAGTTGACGCGAAAACCAGGTTGCACACGGACTCGTCCCCAACTTTCAAGCCTACGTCGCTGCTCCTTCTGCCCTTTTATATATTGTACAAATTGTAGTAAGAAATGCAGGGGCTGCTGGGGGTGACGTGTCGCTGTTGCTATACGCTGGCTTTGAGTGAGTTTTTGCACGCAGTAGGCTAGCAAGTGCTCGTGAGCTGTGATTTCTACTGCCTCGAGGACATACATTTATGAAGAATGGTCCGAACCGAGGCTTCTGAACAGTTAACGCGAAAACAAGGTTGCACACAGACTCATCCCCAACATTCAAGCCTATGTCGCTGCTCCTTCTGCCCTTTTATATATTGTACAAATTGTAGTAAGAAATGCAGGGGCTGCTGGGGGTGACGTGTCGCTGTTGCTATACGCTGGCTTTGAGTGAGTTTTTGCACGCAGTAGGCTAGCAAGTGCTCGTGAGCTGTGATTTCTACTGCCTCGAGGACATACATTTATGAAGAATGGTCAGAACCGAGGCTTCTGAACAGTTAACGCCAAAACAAGGTTGCACACAGACTCATCCCCAACATTCAAGCCTATGTCGCTGCTCCTTCTGCCGTTTTATATATTGTACAAATTGTAGTTAGAGATGCATGGGCTGCTAGCGGTGACACGTCGCTGTTGCTATACGCTGGCTTTGTGTGAGTTTTTGCACACAGTAGGCTAGCAAGTGCTCGTGAGCTGTGATTTCTACTGCCTCGAGGACATATATTTATGAAGAATGGTCAGAACCGAGGCTTCTGTGCAGTTAACGCGAAAACAAGGTTGCACACAGACTCGTCCCCAACTTTCAAGCCTACGTTGCTGCTCCTTCTGCGATTCTATATATTGTACAAATTGGAGTAAGACATGGAGGGGCTGCTGGCGGTGATGCGTCGCTGTTTCTATACCCTGGCTTTGTGTGAGTTTTTGCACGCAGTAGGCTAGCAAGAGCTCGCGAGCTGTGATTTCTACTGCCTTGAGGACATATATTTATGAAGAATGGTCAGAACCGAGGCTTCTGTGCAGTTGACGCGAAAACCAGGTTGCACACGGACTCGTCCCCAACTTTCAAGCCTACGTCGCTGCTCCTTCTGCCCTTTTAGATATTGTACAAATTGTAGTTAAGGATGCAGGGGTTGCTGGGGGTGACGTGTCGCTGTTCCTATACGCTGGCTTTGTGTGAGTTTTTGCACGCAGTAGGATAGCAAGTGCTCGTGAGCTGTGATTTCAACTGCCTCGAGGACAACTATTTATGAAGAATGGTCAGAAGCGAGGCTTCTCTGCAGTTGATGAGAAAACAAGGTTGCACACAGACTCGTCCCCAACTTTCAAGCCTACTTCGCTGCTCCTTCTGCCCTTTTAGATATTGTACAAATTGTAGTTAGAGATGCAGGGGCTGCTGGCGGTGACGCGTCGCTGTTGCTACACGCTGGCTTTGTGTGAGTTTTTGCACGCAGTAGGCTAGCAAGTGCTCGTGAGCTGTGATTTCTACTGCCTCGAGGACATACATTTATGAAGAATGGTCAGAACCGAGGCTTCTGTACAGTTAACGCGAAAACAAGGTTGCACACCGACTCATCCCGAAGATTCAAGCCTATGTCGCTGCTCCTTCTGCCGTTTTATATATTGTACAAATAGTAGTAAGACATGCAGGGGCTGCTGGCGGTGACGCGTCGCTGTTGCTATACGCTGGCTTTGTGTGAGTTATTGCACACAGTAGGCAAACAAGTGCGCATGAGCTGTGATTTCAACTGCCTCGAGGACATATATTTATGAAGAATGGTCAGAACCGAGGCTTCTGTGCACTTGACGCGAAAACCTGGTTGCACACGGACTCGTCCCCAACTTTCAAGCCTACGTCGCTGCTCCTTCTGCCCTTTTATATATTGTACAAATTGTAGTAAGACATGCAGGGGCTGCTGGGGGTGACGTGTCGCTGTTGCTATACGCTGGCTTTGAGTGAGTTTTTGCACGCAGTAGGCTAGCAAGTGCTCGTGAGCTGTGATTTCTACTGCCTCAAGGACAAACATTGATAAAGAATGGTCAGAACCGAGGCTTCTGTCCAGTTAACACGAAAACAAGGTTGCACACAGACTCGTCCACAGCTTTGAAGCCTACCTCGCTGCTCCATCTGCCCTTTTATATATTGTACAAATTGTAGTAAGACATGCAGGGGCTGCTGGGGGTGACGTGTCGCTGTTGCTATACGCTGGCTTTGAGTGAGTTTTTGCACGCAGTAGGCTAGCAAGTGCTCGTGAGCTGTGATTTCTACTGCCTCAAGGACAAACATTGATAAAGAGTGGTCAGAACCGAGGCTTCTGTCCAGTTAACACGAAAACAAGGTTGCACACAGACTCGTCCACAGCTTTGAAGCCTACGTCGCTGCTCCATCTGCCCTTTTCTATATTGTACAAATTGTAGTAAGACATGCAGGGGCTGCTGGGGGTGACGTGTCGCTGTTGCTATACGCTGGCTTTGAGTGAGTTTTTGCACGCAGTAGGCTAGCAAGTGCTTGTGAGCTGTGATTTCTACTGCCTCTAGGACATACATTTATGAAGAATGGTCAGAACCGAGGCTTCTGTACAGTTAACGCGAAAACAAGGTTGCACACAGACTCATCCCCAACATTCAAGCCTATGTCGCTGCTCCTTCTGCCGTTTTATATATTGTACAAATTGTAGTTAGAGATGCAGGGGCTGCTGGGGGTGACGTGTCGCTGTTCCTATACGCTGGCTTTGAGTGAGTTTTTGCACGCAGTAGGCTAGCAAGTGCTCGTGAGCTGTGATTTCAACTGCCTCGAGGACAACTATTTATGAAGAATGGTCAGAACCGAGGCTTCTCTGCAGTTGACGAGAAAACAAGGTTGCACACAGACTCGACCCCAACTTTCAAGCCTGCTTCGCTGCTCCTTCTCCCCTTTTAGATATTGTACAAATTGTAGTTAGAGATGCAGGGGCTGCTGGCGGTGACGCGTCGCTGTTGCTATACGCTGGCTTTGTGAGTTTTTGCACGTAGTAGGATAGCAAGTGCTCGTGAGCTGTGATTTCTACTGCCTCGAGGACATACATTTATGAAGAATGGTCAGAACCGAGGCTTCTGTACAGTTAACGCGAAAACAAGGTTGCACACCGACTCATCCCCAACATTCAAGCCTATATCGCTGCTGCTTCTGCCGTTTTATATATTGTACAAATAGTAGCAAGACATGCAGGGGCTGCTGGCGGTGACGCGTCGCTGTTGCTATACGCTGGCTTTGTGTGAGTTTTTGCACGCAGTAGGTAAGCAAGTGCTCGTGAGCTGTGATTTCTACTGCCTCAAGGACAAACATTGATAAAGAATGGTCAGAACCGAGGCTTCTGTCCAGTTAACACGAAAACAAGGTTGCACACAGACTTGTCCACAGCTTTGAAGCCAACGTCGCTGCTCCATCTCCCCTTTTATATATTGTACTAATTGTAGTAAGACATGCAGGGGCTGCTGGGGGTGACGTGTCGCTGTTGCTATACGCTGGCTTTGAGTGAGTTTTTGCACGCAGTAGGCTAGCAAGTGCTCGTGAGCTGTGATTTCTACTGCCTCAAGGACAAACATTGATAAAGAGTGGTCAGAACCGAGGCTTCTGTCCAGTTAACACGAAAACAAGGTTGCACACAGACTCGTCCACAGCTTTGAAGCCTACGTCGCTGCTCCATCTGCCCTTTTATATATTGTACAAATTGTAGTAAGACATGCAGGGGCTGCTGGGGGTGACGTGTCGCTGTTGCTATACGCTGGCTTTGAGTGACTTTTTGCAGGCGGTAGGCTAGCAAGTGCTCGTGAGCTGTGATTTCTACTGCGTCGAGGACATACATTTATAAAGAATGGTCAGAACCGAGGCTTCTGTGCAGTTAACGCGAAAAGAAGGTTGCACACAGACTCGTCCCCAACTTTCAAGCCTACGTTGCTGCTCCTTCTGCGATTCTATATATTGTACAAATTGGAGTAAGACATGGAGGGGCTGCTGGCGGTGATGCGTCGCTGTTTCTATACCCTGGCTTTGTGTGAGTTTTTGCACGCAGTAGGCTAGCAAGAGCTCGCGAGCTGTGATTTCTACTGCCTTGAGGACATATATTTATGAAGAATGGTCAGAACCGAGGCTTCTGTGCAGTTGACGCGAAAACCAGGTTGCACACGGACTCGTCCCCAACATTCAAGCCTACGTCGCTGCTCCTTCTGCCCTTTTATATATTGTACAAATTGTAGTAAGAAATGCAGGGGCTGCTGGGGGTGACGTGTCGCTGTTGCTATAGGCTGGCTTTGAGTGAGTTTTTGCACGCAGTAGGCTAGCAAGTGCTCGTGAGCTGTGATTTCTACTGCCTCGAGGACATACATTTATGAAGAATGGTCCGAACCGAGGCTTCTGAACAGTTAACGCGAAAACAAGGTTGCACACAGACTCATCCCCAACATTCAAGCCTATGTCGCTGCTCCTTCTGCCCTTTTATATATTGTACAAATTGTAGTAAGAAATGCAGGGGCTGCTGGGGGTGACGTGTCGCTGTTGCTATACGCTGGCTTTGAGTGAGTTTTTGCACGCAGTAGGCTAGCAAGTGCTCGTGAGCTGTGATTTCTACTGCCTCGAGGACATACATTTATGAAGAATGGTCAGAACCGAGGCTTCTGAACAGTTAACGCGAAAACAAGGTTGCACACAGACTCATCCCCAACATTCAAGCCTATGTCGCTGCTCCTTCTGCCGTTTTATATATTGTACAAATTGTAGTTAGAGATGCATGGGCTGCTAGCGGTGACACGTCGCTGTTGCTATACGCTGGCTTTGTGTGAGTTTTTGCACGCAGTAGGCTAGCAAGTGCTCGTGAGCTGTGATTTCTACTGCCTCGAGGACATATATTTATGAAGAATGGTCAGAACCGAGGCTTCTGTACAGTTAACGCGAAAACAAGGTTGCACACAGACTCATCCCCAACATTCAAGCCTATGTCGCTGCTCCTTCTGCCCTTTTAGATATTGTACAAATTGTAGTTAAAGATGCAGGGGTTGCTGGGGGTGACGTGTCGCTGTTCCTATACGCTGGCTTTGTGTGAGTTTTTGCACTCAGTAGGATAGCAAGTGCTCGTGAGCTGTGATTTCAACTGCCTTGAGGACAACTATTTATGAAGAATGGTCAGAAGCGTGGCTTCTCTGCAGTTGACGAGAAAACAAGGTTGCACACAAACTCGTCCCCAACTTTCAAGCCTACTTCGCTGCTCCTTCTGCCCTTTTAGATATTGTACAAATTGTAGTTAGAGATGCAGGGGCTGCTGGCGGTGACGCGTCGCTGTTGCTACACGCTGGCTTTGTGTGAGTTTTTGCACGCAGTAGGCTAGCAAGTGCTCGTGAGCTGTGATTTCTACTGCCTCGAGGACATAAATTTATGAAGAATGGTCAGAACCGAGGCTTCTGTACAGTTAACGCGAAAACAAGGTTGCACACCGACTCATCCCGAAGATTCAAGCCTATGTCGCTGCTCCTTCTGCCGTTTTATATATTGTACAAATAGTAGTAAGACATGCAGGGGCTGCTGGCGGTGACGCGTCGCTGTTGCTATACGCTGGCTTTGTGTGAGTTATTGCACACAGTAGGCAAACAAGTGCGCATGAGCTGTGATTTCAACTGCCTCGAGGACATATATTTATGAAGAATGGTCAGAACCGAGGATTCTGTGCACTTGACGCGAAAACCTGGTTGCACACGGACTCGTCCCCAACTTTCAAGCCTACGTCGCTGCTCCTTCTGCCCTTTTATATATTGTACAAATTGTAGTAAGACATGCAGGGGCTGCTGGGGGTGACGTGTCGCTGTTGCTATACGCTGGCTTTGAGTGAGTTTTTGCACGCAGTAGGCTAGCAAGTGCTCGTGAGCTGTGATTTCTACTGCCTCAAGGACAAACATTGATAAAGAATGGTCAGAACCGAGGCTTCTGTCCAGTTAACACGAAAACAAGGTTGCACACAGACTTGTCCACAGCTTTGAAGCCAACGTCGCTGCTCCATCTCCCCTTTTATATATTGTACTAATTGTAGTAAGACATGCAGGGGCTGCTGGGGGTGACGTGTCGCTGTTGCTATACGCTGGCTTTGAGTGAGTTTTTGCACGCAGTAGGCTAGCAAGTGCTCGTGAGCTGTGATTTCTACTGCCTCAAGGACAAACATTGATAAAGAGTGGTCAGAACCGAGGCTTCTGTCCAGTTAACACGAAAACAAGGTTGCACACAGACTCGTCCACAGCTTTGAAGCCTACGTCGCTGCTCCATCTGCCCTTTTATATATTGTACAAATTGTAGTAAGACATGCAGGGGCTGCTGGGGGTGACGTGTCGCTGTTGCTATACGCTGGCTTTGAGTGAGTTTTTGCACGCAGTAGGCTAGCAAGTGCTCGTGAGCTGTGATTTCTACTGCCTCGAGGACATACATTTATGAAGAATGGTCAGAACCGAGGCTTCTGTACAGTTAACGCGAAAACAAGGTTGCACACAGACTCATCCCCAACATTCAAGCCTATGTCGCTGCTCCTTCTGCCGTTTTATATATTGTACAAATTGTAGTTAGAGATGCAGGGGCTGCTGGGGGTGACGTGTCGCTGTTCCTATACGCTGGCTTTGAGTGAGTTTTTGCACGCAGTAGGCTAGCAAGTGCTCGTGAGCTGTGATTTCAACTGCCTCGAGGACAACTATTTATGAAGAATGGTCAGAACCGAGGCTTCTCTGCAGTTGACGAGAAAACAAGGTTGCACACAGACTCGTCCCCAACTTTCAAGCCTACTTCGCTGCTCCTTCTGCCCTTTTAGATATTGTACAAATAGTAGTAAGACATGCAGGGGCTGCTGGCGGTGACGCGTCGCTGTTGCTATACGCTGGCTTTGTGTGAGTTTTTGCAGGCAGTAGGCTAACAAGTGCGCATGAGCTGTGATTTCAACTGCCTCGAGGACATATATTTATGAAGAATGGTCAGAACCGAGGCTTCTGTGCACTTGACGCGAAAACCAGGTTGCACACGGACTCGTCCCCAACTTTCAAGCCTACGTCGCTGCTCCTTCTGCCCTTTTATATATTGTACAAATTGTAGTAAGACATGCAGGGGCTGCTGGGGGTGACGTGTCGCTGTTGCTATACGCTGGCTTTGAGTGAGTTTTTGCACGCAGTAGGCTAGCAAGTGCTCGTGAGCTGTGATTTCTACTGCCTCAAGGACAAACATTGATAAAGAATGGTCAGAACCGAGGCTTCTGTCCAGTTAACACGAAAACAAGGTTGCACACAGACTCGTCCACAGCTTTGAAGCCTACGTCGCTGCTCCATCTGCCCTTTTATATATTGTAAAAATTGTAGTAAGACATGCAGGGGCTGGTGGCGGTGACGCGTCGCTGTTGCTATACGCTGGCTTTGAGTGAGTTTTTGCAGGCGGTAGGCTAGCAAGTGCTCGTGAGCTGTGATTTCTACTGCGTCGAGGACATACATTTATAAAGAATGGTGAGAACCGAGGCTTCTGTGCAGTTAACGCGAAAACAAGGTTGCACAAAGACTCGTCCCCAACATTCAAGCCTATGTCGCTGCTCCTTCTGCCGTTTGATATATTGTACAAATGGTAGTAAGACATGCAGGGGCTGCTGGCGGTGACGCGTCGCTGTTGCTATACGCTGGCTTTGTGTGAGTTTTTGAACGCAGTAGGCTAACAAGAGCGCATGAGCTGTGATTTCAACTGCCTCGAGGACATATATTTATGAAGAATGGTCAGAACCGAGGCTTCTGTGCAGTTGACGCGAAAACCAGGTTGCACACGGACTCGTCCCCAACTTTCAAGCCTGCGTCGCTGCTCCTTCTGCCCTTTTATATATTTTACAAATTGTAGTAAGACATGCAGGGGCTGCTGGGGGTGACGTGTCGCTGTTGCTATACGCTGGCTTTGAGTGAGTTTTTGCACGCAGTAGGCTAGCAAGTGCTCGTGAGCTGTGATTTCTACTGCCTCAAGGACAAACATTCATAAAGAATGGTCAGAACCGAGGCTTCTGTCCAGTTAACACGAAAACAAGGTTGCACACAGACTCGTGCACAGCTTTGAAGCCTACGTCGCTGCTCCATCTGCCCTTTTATATATTGTACAAATTGTAGTAAGACATGCAGGGGCTGCTGTGGGTGACGTGTCGCTGTTGCTATACGCTGGCTTTGAGTGAGTTTTTGCACGCAGTAGGCTAGCAAGTGCTCGTGAGCTGTGATTTCTACTGCCTCGAGGATATACATTTATGAAGAATGGTCAGAACCGAGGCTTCTGTACAGTTAACGCGAAAACAAGGTTGCACACAGACTCATCCCCAACATTCAAGCCTATGTCGCTGCTCCTTCTGCCGTTTTATATATTGTACAAATTGTAGTTAAAGATGCAGGGGCTGCTGGGGGTGACGTGTCGCTGTTCCTATACGCTGGCTTTGTGTGAGTTTTTGCACGCAGTAGGCTAGCAAGTGCTCGTGAGCAGTGATTTCAACTGCCTCGAGGACAACTATTTATGAAGAATGGTCAGAACCGAGGCTTCTCTGCAGTTGAGGAGAAAACAAGGTTGCACACAGACTAGTCCTCAACTTTCAATCCTACTTCGCTGCTCCTTCTGCCCTTTTAGATATTGTACAAATTCTAGTTAGAGATGCAGGGGCTGCTGGCGGTGACGCGTCGCTGTTGCTATACGCTGGCTTTGTGTGAGTTTTTGCACGCAGTAGGCTAGCAAGTGCTCGTGAGCTGTGATTCCTACTGCCTCGAGCAAATACATGTATGAAGAATAGTCAGAACCGAGGCTTCTGTCCAGTTAACACGAAAACAAGGTTGCACACAGACTCGTCCACAGCTTTCAAGCCTACGTCGCTGCTCCTTCTGCCCTTTTATATATTGTACAAATTGTAGCAAGACACTCAGGGGCTGCTGGCGGTGAGGCGTCGCTGTTGCTATACGCTGGCTTTGAGTGAGTTTTTGCACGCAGTAGGCTAGCAAGTGCTCGTGAGCTGTGATTTCTACTGCCTCGAGGAAATACATTTATGCAGAATGGTCAGAACCGAGGCTTCTGTCCAGTTACCACGAAAACAAGGTTGCACAGAGACTGGTCCCCAACTTTCAAGCCTACGTCGCTGCTCCTTCTGAATTTTATATATTGTGCAAATTTTAGTAAGACATGCAGCGGCTGCTGGGGGTGACGCGTCGCTTTTGCTATACGCTGGCTTTGAGTGAGTTTTTGCACGCAGTTGGCTAGCAAGTGCTCGTGAGCTGTGATTCCTACTGCCTCAAGGACAAACATTCATAAAGAATGGTCAGAACCGAGGCTTCTGTCCAGTTAACACGAAAACGAGGTTGCACACAGACTCGTCCACAGCTTTGAAGCCTACGTCGCTGCTCCATCTGCCCTTTTATATATTGTACAAATTGTAGTAAGACATGCAGGGGCTGCTGGTGGTGACGCGTCGCTGTTGCTATACGCTGGCTTTGAGTGAGTTTTTGCAGGCGGTAGGCTAGCAAGTGCTCGTGAGCTGTGATTTCTACTGCGTCGAGGACATACATTTATAAAGAATGGTCAGAACCGAGGCTTCTGTGCAGTTAACGCGAAAACAAGGTTGCACACAGACTCGTCCCCAACTTTCAAGCCTACGTCGCTGCTCCTTCTGCCCTTTTATATATTGTACAAATTGTAGCAAGACACTCAGGGGCTGCTGGCGGTGAGGCGTCGCTGTTGCTATACGCTGGCTTTGAGTGAGTTTTTGCACGCAGTAGGCTATCAAGTGCTCGTGAGCTGTGATTTCTACTGCCTCGAGGACATACATTTATGCAGAATGGTCAGAACCGAGGCTTCTGTCCAGTTACCACGAAAACAAGGTTGCACACAGACTCGTCCCCAACTTTCAAGCCTACGTTGCTGCTCCTTCTGCGATTCTATATAGTGTACAAATTGGAGTAAGACATGGAGGGGCTGCTGGCGGTGATGCGTCGCTGTTTCTATACCCTGGCTTTGTGTGAGTTTTTGCACGCAGTAGGCTAGCAAGAGCTCGTGAGCTGTGATTTCTACTGCCTCGAGGACATATATTTATGAAGAATGATCAGTACCGAGGCTTCTGTGCAGTTAACGCGAAAGCAAGGTTGCACACAGACTCGTCCCCAACTTTCAAGCCTACTTCGCTGCTCCTTCTGCCCTTTTAGATATTGTACAAATTGTAGTTAGAGATGCAGGGGCTGCTGGCGGTGACGCGTCGCTGTTGCTATACGCTGGCTTTGTGTGAGTTTTTGCACGCAGTAGGCTATCAAGTGCTCGTGAGCTGTGATTTCTACTGCCTCGAGGACATATATTTATGAAGAATGGTCAGAACCGAGGCTTCTGTACAGTTAACGCGAAAACAAGGTTACACACAGACTCATCCCCAACTTTCAAGCCTACGTCGCTGCTCCTTCTGCCCTTTTATATATTGTACAAATTGTAGTAAGACATGCAGGGGCTGCTGGGGGTGACGTGTCGCTGTTGCTATACGCTGGCTTTGAGTGAGTTTTTGCACGCAGTAGGCTAGCAAGTGCTCGTGAGCTGTGATTTCTACTGCCTCGAGGACAAACATTTATAAATAATGGTCAGAACCGAGCTTTCTGTACAGTTAACGCGAAAGCAAGGTTGCACACAGAATCGTCCCCAACTTTCAAGCCTACGTCGCTGCTCCTTCTGCCTTGTTATATATTATACAAATTGTAGAAAGACGTGCAGGGGCTGCTGGCGGTGACGCGTCGCTGTTGCTATACGCTGGCTTTGTGTGAGTTTTTGCACGCAGTAGGCTATCAAGTGCTCGTGAGCTGTGATTTCTACTGCCTCGAGGACATATATTTATGAAGAATGGTCAGAACCGAGGCTTCTGTACAGTTAACGCGAAAACAAGGTTGCACACCGACTCATCCCCAAGATTCAAGCCTATGTCTCTGCTCCTTCTGCCGTTTTATATATTGTACAAATAGTAGTAAGACATGCAGGGGCTGCTGGCGGTGACGCGTCGCTGTTGCTATACGCTGGCTTTGTGTGAGTTTTTGCACGCAGTAGTCTAACAAGTGCGCATGAGCTGTGATTTCAACTGCCTCGAGGACATATATTTATGAAGAATGGTCAGAACCGAGGCTTCTGTGCACTTGACGCGAAAACCAGGTTGAACACGCACTCGTCCCCAACTTTCAAGCCTACGTCGCTGCTCCTTCTGCCCTTTTATATATTGTACAAATTGTAGTAAGACATGCAGGGGCTGCTGGGGGTGACGTGTCGCTGTTGCTATACGCTGGCTTTGATTGAGTTTTGCACGCAGTAGGCTAGCAAGTGCACGTGAGCTGTGATTTCTACTGCCTCAAGGACAAACATTGATAAAGAATGGTCAGAACCGAGGCTTCTGTCCAGTTAACACGAAAATAAGGTTGCACACAGACTCGTCCACAGCTTTGAAGCCTACGTCGCTGCTCCATCTGCCCTTTTATTTATTGTACAAATTGTAGTAAGACATGCAGGGGCTGCTGGGGGTGACGTGTCGCTGTTGCTATACGCTGCCTTTGAGTGAGTTTTTGCACGCAGTAGGCTAGCAAGTGCTCGTGAGCTGTGATTTCTACTGCCTCAAGGACAAACATTGATAAAGAATGGTCAGAACCGAGGCTTCTGTCCAGTTAACACGAAAACAAGGTTGCACACAGACTCGTCCACAGCTTTGAAGCCTACGTCGCTGCTCCATCTGCCCTTTTATATATTGTACAAATTGTAGTAAGACATGCAGGGGCTGCTGGGGGTGACGTGTCGCTGTTGCTATACGCTGGCTTTGAGTGAGTTTTTGCACGCAGTAGGCTAGCAAGTGCTCGTGAGCTGTGATTTCTACTGCCTCGAGGACATACATTTATGAAGAATGGTCAGAACCGAGGCTTCTGTACAGTTAACGCGAAAACAAGGTTGCACACAGACTCAACCCCAACATTCAAGCCTATGTCGCTGCTCCTTCTGCCGTTTTATATATTGTACAAATTGTAGTTAGAGATGCAGGGGCTGCTGGCGGTGACGTGTTGCTGTTGCTATACGCTGGCTTTGTGTGAGTTTTTGCACGCAGTAGGCTAGCAAGTGCTCGTGAGCTGTGATTTCTACTGCCTCGAGGACATACATTTATGAAGAATGGTCAGAACCGAGGCTTCTGTACATTTAACGCGAAAACAAGGTTGCACACAGACTCATCCCCAACATTCAAGCCTATGTCGCTGCTCCTTCTGCCGTTTTATATATTGTACAAATAGTAGTAAGACATGCAGGGTCTGCTGGCGGTGACGCGTCGCTGTTGCTATACGCTGGCTTTGTGTGAGTTTTTGCACGCAGTAGGCTAACAAGTGCGCATGAGCTGTGATTTCAACTGCCTCGAGGACATATATTTATGAAGAATGGTCAGAACCGAGGCTTCTGTGCACTTGACGCGAAAACCAGGTTGCACACGGACTCGTCCCCAACTTTCAAGCCTACGTCGCTGCTCCTTCTGCCCTTTTATATATTGTACAAATTGTAGTAAGACATGCAGGGGCTGCTGGGGGTGACGTGTCGCTGTTGCTATACGCTGGCTTTGAGTGAGTTTTTGCACGCAGTAGGCTAGCAAGTGCTCGTGAGCTGTGATTTCTACTGCCTCGAGGACATACATTTATGAAGAATGGTCAGAACCGAGGCTTCTGTCCAGTTACCACGAAAACAAGGTTGCACACAGACTCGTGCCCAACTTTCAAGCCTAGGTTGCTGCTCCTTCTGCGATTCTATATATTGTACAAATTGGAGTAAGACATGGAGGGGCTGCTGGCGGTGATGCGTCGCTGTTTCTATACCCTGGCTTTGTGTGACTTTTTGCACGCAGTAGGCTAGCAAGAGCTCGTGAGCTGTGATTTCTACTGCCTCGAGGACATATATTTATGAAGAATGGTCAGAACCGAGGCTTCTGTGCAGTTAACGCGAAAACAAGGTTGCACACAGACTCGTCCCCAACTTTCAAGCCTACTTCGCTGCTCCTTCTGCCCTTTTAGATATTGTACAAATAGTAGTAAGACATGCAGGGGCTGCTGGCGGTGACGCGTCGCTGTTGCTATACGCTGGCTTTATGTAAGTTTTTGCACGCAGTAGGCTAGCAAGTGCTCGTGAGCTGTGATTTCTACTGCCTCGAGGACATATATTTATGAAGAATGGTCAGAACCGAGGCTTCTGTACAGTTAACGCGAAAACAAGGTTGCACACAGACTCGTCCCCAACTTTCAAGCCTACTTCGCTGCTCCTTCTGCCCTTTTAGATATTGTACAAATAGTAGTAAGACATACAGGGGCTGCTGGCGGTGACGCGTCGCTGTTGCTATACGCTGGCTTTATGTGAGTTTTTGCACGCAGTAGGCTAGCAAGAGCTCGTGAGCTGTGATTTCAACTGCCTCGAGGACAAATATTTATGAAGAATGGTCAGAACCGAGGCTTCTCTGCAGTTAACGCGAAAACAAGGTTGCACACAGACTCGTCCCCAACTTTCAAGCCTACTTCGCTGCTCCTTCTGCCCTTTTAGATATTGTACAAATAGTACTAAGACATGCAGGGGCTGCTGGCGGTGACGCGTCGCTGTTGCTATACGCTGGCTTTGTGTGAGTTTTTGTACGCAGTAGGCTAGCAAGAGCTCGTGAGCTGTGATTTCAACTGCCTCGAGGACAAATATTTATGATGAATGGTCAGAACCGAGGCTTCTCTGCAGTTGACGAGAAAACAAGGTTGCACACAGACTCGTCCCGAACTTTCAAGCCTACTTCGCTGCTCCTTCTGCCCTTTTAGATATTGTACAAATTGTAGTTAGAGATGCAGGGGCTGCTGGCGGTGACGCGTCGCTGTTGCTATACGCTGGCTTTGTGTGAGTTTTTGCACGCAGTAGGCTAGCAAGTGCTCGTGAGCTGTGATTTCTACTGCCTCGTGGACATACATTTATGAAGAATGGTCAGAACCGAGGCTTCTGTTCAGTTACCGCGAAAACAAGGTTGCACACAGACTCATCCCCAACATTCAAGCCTATGTCGCTGCTCCTTCTGCTGTTTAATATATTGTACAAATAGTAGTAAGACATGCAGGGGCTGCTGGCGGTAACGCGTCGCTGTTGTTATATGCTGGCTTTGTGTGAGTTTTTGCACGCAGTATGCTAGCAAGAGCTCGTGAGCTGTGATTTGAACTGCCTCGAGGACAAATATTTATGAAGAATGGTCAGAACCGAGGCTTCTCTGCAGTTGACGAGAAAACAAGGTTGCACACAGACTCGTCCCCAACTTTCAAGCCTACGTCGCTGCTCCTTCTGCCCTTTTAGATATTGTACATATTATAGTTAGAGATGCAGGGGCTGCTGGTGGTGACGCGTCGCTGTTGCTATACGCTGGCTTTGTGTGAGTTTTTGCACGCAGTAGGATAGCAAGAGCTCGGGAGCTGTGATTTCCACTGCCTCGGGCACATATATTTACGAAAAATGGTCAGAACCGAGGCTTCTGTGCAGTTGCGGAGAAAACAAGGTTGCACACAGAATCGTCCCCAACTTTCAAGCCTACGTCGCTGCTCCTTCTGCCTTTTTATATATTGTACAAATTGTATTAAGACATGCAGGGGCTGCTGGTGGTGACGCGTCACTGTTGCTATACGCTGGCTTTGTGTGAGTTTTTGCACGCAGTAGGACAGCAAGAGCTCGTGAGGTGTGATTTCTACTGCCTCGAGGACATACATTTATGAAGAATGGTCAGAACCGAGGCTTTTGTGCAGTTAAGGCGAAAACAAGGTTGCACACAGACTCGTCTCCAACTTTCAAGCCTACGTCGTTGCTCCTTCTGCGATTTTATATATTGTACAAATTGTAGTTAGACGTGCAGGGCCTGATGGCGGCGACGCGTCGCTGTTGCTATAGGGTGGCTTTGTGTGAGTTTTCGCACGCAGTGGGCTAGGAAGTGCTCGTGAGCTGTGATTTCTACTGCCTCGAGGACATACAATTATAAAGAATGGTCAGAACCGAGGCTTCTGTGCAGTTCACGCGAAAAGAAGGTTGCATACAGACTCGTCCCCAACTTTCAAGCCTACATCGCTGCTCCTTCTGCCCTTTTATATATTGTACAAATTGTAGCAAGACACTCAGGGGCTGCTGGGGGTGACGTGTCGCTGTTCCTATACGCTGGCTTTGTGTGAGTTTTTGCACGCAGTAGGCTAGCAAGTGCTCGTGAGCTGTGATTTCTACTGCCTCAAGGACAAACATTGATAAAGAATGGTCAGAACCGAGGCTTCTGTCCAGTTAACACGAAAACAAGGTTGCACACAGACTCGTCCACAGCTTTGAAGCCTACGTCGCTGCTCCATCTGCCCTTTTATATATTGTACAAATTGTAGTAAGACATGCAGGGGCTGCTGGGGGTGACGTGTCGCTGTTGCTATACGCTGGCTTTGAGTGAGTTTTTGCACGCAGTAGGCTAGCAAGTGCTCGTGAGCTGTGATTTCTACTGCCTCGAGGACATACATTTATGAAGAATGGTCAGAACCGAGGCTTCTGTACAGTTAACGCGAAAACAAGGTTGCACACAGACTCAACCCCAACATTCAAGCCTATGTCGCTGCTCCTTCTGCCGTTTTATATATTGTACAAATTGTAGTTAGAGATGCAGGGGCTGCTGGCGGTGACGTGTTGCTGTTGCTATACGCTGGCTTTGTGTGAGTTTTTGCACGCAGTAGGCTAGCAAGTGCTCGTGAGCTGTGATTTCTACTGCCTCGAGGACATACATTTATGAAGAATGGTCAGAACCGAGGCTTCTGTACATTTAACGCGAAAACAAGGTTGCACACAGACTCATCCCCAACATTCAAGCCTATGTCGCTGCTCCTTCTGCCGTTTTATATATTGTACAAATAGTAGTAAGACATGCAGGGTCTGCTGGCGGTGACGCGTCGCTGTTGCTATACGCTGGCTTTGTGTGAGTTTTTGCACGCAGTAGGCTAACAAGTGCGCATGAGCTGTGATTTCAACTGCCTCGAGGACATATATTTATGAAGAATGGTCAGAACCGAGGCTTCTGTGCACTTGACGCGAAAACCAGGTTGCACACGGACTCGTCCCCAACTTTCAAGCCTACGTCGCTGCTCCTTCTGCCCTTTTATATATTGTACAAATTGTAGTAAGACATGCAGGGGCTGCTGGGGGTGACGTGTCGCTGTTGCTATACGCTGGCTTTGAGTGAGTTTTTGCACGCAGTAGGCTAGCAAGTGCTCGTGAGCTGTGATTTCTACTGCCTCGAGGACATACATTTATGAAGAATGGTCAGAACCGAGGCTTCTGTCCAGTTACCACGAAAACAAGGTTGCACACAGACTCGTGCCCAACTTTCAAGCCTAGGTTGCTGCTCCTTCTGCGATTCTATATATTGTACAAATTGGAGTAAGACATGGAGGGGCTGCTGGCGGTGATGCGTCGCTGTTTCTATACCCTGGCTTTGTGTGACTTTTTGCACGCAGTAGGCTAGCAAGAGCTCGTGAGCTGTGATTTCTACTGCCTCGAGGACATATATTTATGAAGAATGGTCAGAACCGAGGCTTCTGTGCAGTTAACGCGAAAACAAGGTTGCACACAGACTCGTCCCCAACTTTCAAGCCTACTTCGCTGCTCCTTCTGCCCTTTTAGATATTGTACAAATAGTAGTAAGACATGCAGGGGCTGCTGGCGGTGACGCGTCGCTGTTGCTATACGCTGGCTTTATGTAAGTTTTTGCACGCAGTAGGCTAGCAAGTGCTCGTGAGCTGTGATTTCTACTGCCTCGAGGACATATATTTATGAAGAATGGTCAGAACCGAGGCTTCTGTACAGTTAACGCGAAAACAAGGTTGCACACAGACTCGTCCCCAACTTTCAAGCCTACTTCGCTGCTCCTTCTGCCCTTTTAGATATTGTACAAATAGTAGTAAGACATACAGGGGCTGCTGGCGGTGACGCGTCGCTGTTGCTATACGCTGGCTTTATGTGAGTTTTTGCACGCAGTAGGCTAGCAAGAGCTCGTGAGCTGGGATTTCAACTGCCTCGAGGACAAATATTTATGAAGAATGGTCAGAACCGAGGCTTCTCTGCAGTTAACGCGAAAACAAGGTTGCACACAGACTCGTCCCCAACTTTCAAGCCTACTTCGCTGCTCCTTCTGCCCTTTTAGATATTGTACAAATAGTACTAAGACATGCAGGGGCTGCTGGCGGTGACGCGTCGCTGTTGCTATACGCTGGCTTTGTGTGAGTTTTTGTACGCAGTAGGCTAGCAAGAGCTCGTGAGCTGTGATTTCAACTGCCTCGAGGACAAATATTTATGATGAATGGTCAGAACCGAGGCTTCTCTGCAGTTGACGAGAAAACAAGGTTGCACACAGACTCGTCCCGAACTTTCAAGCCTACTTCGCTGCTCCTTCTGCCCTTTTAGATATTGTACAAATTGTAGTTAGAGATGCAGGGGCTGCTGGCGGTGACGCGTCGCTGTTGCTATACGCTGGCTTTGTGTGAGTTTTTGCACGCAGTAGGCTAGCAAGTGCTCGTGAGCTGTGATTTCTACTGCCTCGTGGACATACATTTATGAAGAATGGTCAGAACCGAGGCTTCTGTTCAGTTACCGCGAAAACAAGGTTGCACACAGACTCATCCCCAACATTCAAGCCTATGTCGCTGCTCCTTCTGCTGTTTAATATATTGTACAAATAGTAGTAAGACATGCAGGGTCTGCTGGCGGTGACGCGTCGCTGTTGCTATACGCTGGCTTTGTGTGAGTTTTTGCACGCAGTAGGCTAACAAGTGCGCATGAGCTGTGATTTCAACTGCCTCGAGGACATATATTTATGAAGAATGGTCAGAACCGAGGCTTCTGTGCACTTGACGCGAAAACCAGGTTGCACACGGACTCGTCCCCAACTTTCAAGCCTACGTCGCTGCTCCTTCTGCCCTTTTATATATTGTACAAATTGTAGTAAGACATGCAGGGGCTGCTGGGGGTGACGTGTCGCTGTTGCTATACGCTGGCTTTGAGTGAGTTTTTGCACGCAGTAGGCTAGCAAGTGCTCGTGAGCTGTGATTTCTACTGCCTCGAGGACATACATTTATGAAGAATGGTCAGAACCGAGGCTTCTGTCCAGTTACCACGAAAACAAGGTTGCACACAGACTCGTGCCCAACTTTCAAGCCTAGGTTGCTGCTCCTTCTGCGATTCTATATATTGTACAAATTGGAGTAAGACATGGAGGGGCTGCTGGCGGTGATGCGTCGCTGTTTCTATACCCTGGCTTTGTGTGACTTTTTGCACGCAGTAGGCTAGCAAGAGCTCGTGAGCTGTGATTTCTACTGCCTCGAGGACATATATTTATGAAGAATGGTCAGAACCGAGGCTTCTGTGCAGTTAACGCGAAAACAAGGTTGCACACAGACTCGTCCCCAACTTTCAAGCCTACTTCGCTGCTCCTTCTGCCCTTTTAGATATTGTACAAATAGTAGTAAGACATGCAGGGGCTGCTGGCGGTGACGCGTCGCTGTTGCTATACGCTGGCTTTATGTAAGTTTTTGCACGCAGTAGGCTAGCAAGTGCTCGTGAGCTGTGATTTCTACTGCCTCGAGGACATATATTTATGAAGAATGGTCAGAACCGAGGCTTCTGTACAGTTAACGCGAAAACAAGGTTGCACACAGACTCGTCCCCAACTTTCAAGCCTACTTCGCTGCTCCTTCTGCCCTTTTAGATATTGTACAAATAGTAGTAAGACATACAGGGGCTGCTGGCGGTGACGCGTCGCTGTTGCTATACGCTGGCTTTATGTGAGTTTTTGCACGCAGTAGGCTAGCAAGAGCTCGTGAGCTGGGATTTCAACTGCCTCGAGGACAAATATTTATGAAGAATGGTCAGAACCGAGGCTTCTCTGCAGTTAACGCGAAAACAAGGTTGCACACAGACTCGTCCCCAACTTTCAAGCCTACTTCGCTGCTCCTTCTGCCCTTTTAGATATTGTACAAATAGTACTAAGACATGCAGGGGCTGCTGGCGGTGACGCGTCGCTGTTGCTATACGCTGGCTTTGTGTGAGTTTTTGTACGCAGTAGGCTAGCAAGAGCTCGTGAGCTGTGATTTCAACTGCCTCGAGGACAAATATTTATGATGAATGGTCAGAACCGAGGCTTCTCTGCAGTTGACGAGAAAACAAGGTTGCACACAGACTCGTCCCGAACTTTCAAGCCTACTTCGCTGCTCCTTCTGCCCTTTTAGATATTGTACAAATTGTAGTTAGAGATGCAGGGGCTGCTGGCGGTGACGCGTCGCTGTTGCTATACGCTGGCTTTGTGTGAGTTTTTGCACGCAGTAGGCTAGCAAGTGCTCGTGAGCTGTGATTTCTACTGCCTCGTGGACATACATTTATGAAGAATGGTCAGAACCGAGGCTTCTGTTCAGTTACCGCGAAAACAAGGTTGCACACAGACTCATCCCCAACATTCAAGCCTATGTCGCTGCTCCTTCTGCTGTTTAATATATTGTACAAATAGTAGTAAGACATGCAGGGGCTGCTGGCGGTAACGCGTCGCTGTTGTTATATGCTGGCTTTGTGTGAGTTTTTGCACGCAGTATGCTAGCAAGAGCTCGTGAGCTGTGATTTGAACTGCCTCGAGGACAAATATTTATGAAGAATGGTCAGAACCGAGGCTTCTCTGCAGTTGACGAGAAAACAAGGTTGCACGCAGACTCGTCCCCAACTTTCAAGCCTACGTCGCTGCTCCTTCTGCCCTTTTAGATATTGTACATATTATAGTTAGAGATGCAGGGGCTGCTGGTGGTGACGCGTCGCTGTTGCTATACGCTGGCTTTGTGTGAGTTTTTGCACGCAGTAGGATAGCAAGAGCTCGGGAGCTGTGATTTCCACTGCCTCGGGCACATATATTTACGAAAAATGGTCAGAACCGAGGCTTCTGTGCAGTTGCGGAGAAAACAAGGTTGCACACAGAATCGTCCCCAACTTTCAAGCCTACGTCGCTGCTCCTTCTGCCTTTTTATATATTGTACAAATTGTATTAAGACATGCAGGGGCTGCTGGTGGTGACGCGTCACTGTTGCTATACGCTGGCTTTGTGTGAGTTTTTGCACGCAGTAGGACAGCAAGAGCTCGTGAGGTGTGATTTCTACTGCCTCGAGGACATACATTTATGAAGAATGGTCAGAACCGAGGCTTTTGTGCAGTTAAGGCGAAAACAAGGTTGCACACAGACTCGTCTCCAACTTTCAAGCCTACGTCGTTGCTCCTTCTGCGATTTTATATATTGTACAAATTGTAGTTAGACGTGCAGGGCCTGATGGCGGCGACGCGTCGCTGTTGCTATAGGGTGGCTTTGTGTGAGTTTTCGCACGCAGTGGGCTAGGAAGTGCTCGTGAGCTGTGATTTCTACTGCCTCGAGGACATACAATTATAAAGAATGGTCAGAACCGAGGCTTCTGTGCAGTTCACGCGAAAAGAAGGTTGCATACAGACTCGTCCCCAACTTTCAAGCCTACATCGCTGCTCCTTCTGCCCTTTTATATATTGTACAAATTGTAGCAAGACACTCAGGGGCTGCTGGGGGTGACGTGTCGCTGTTCCTATACGCTGGCTTTGTGTGAGTTTTTGCACGCAGTAGGCTAGCAAGTGCTCGTGAGCTGTGATTTCAACTGCCTCGAGGACAACTATTTATGAAGAATGGTCAGAACCGAGGCTTCTCTGCAGTTGAGGAGAAAACAAGGTTGCACACAGACTCGTCCCCAACTTTCAAGCCTACTTCGCTGCTCCTTCTGCCCTTTTAGATATTGTACAAATTGTAGTTAGATGCAGGGGCTGCTGGCGGTGACGCGTTGCTGTTGCTATACGCTGGCTTTGTGTGAGTTTTTGCACGCAGTAGGCTAGCAAGTGCTCGTGAGCTGTGATTCCTACTGCCTCGAGCAAATACATGTATGAAGAATAGTCAGAACCGAGGCTTCTGTCCAGTTAACACGAAAACAAGGTTGCACACAGACTCGTCCACAGCTTTCAAGCCTACGTCGCTGCTCCTTCTGCCCTTTTATATATTGTACAAATTGTAGCAAGACACTCAGGGGCTGCTGGCGGTGAGGCGTCGCTGTTGCTATACGCTGGCTTTGAGTGAGTTTTTGCACGCAGTAGGCTAGCAAGTGCTCGTGAGCAGTGATTTCTACTGCCTCGAGGAAATATATTTATGCAGAATGGTCAGAACCGAGGCTTCTGTCCAGTTACCACGAAAACAAGGTTGCACACAGACTTGTCCCCAACTTTCAAGCCTACGTCGCTGCTCCTTCTGCCCTTTTAGATATTGTACATATTGTAGTTAGAGATGCAGGGGCTGCTGGTGGTGACGCGTCGCTGTTGCTATACGCTGGCTTTGTGTGAGTTTTTGCGCGCAGTTGGATAGCAAGAGCTCGTGAGCTGTGATTTCAACTGCCTCGAGGACATACATTTATGAAGAATGGTCAGAACCGAGGCTTCTGGGCAGTTAACGCGAAAACAAGGTTGCACACAGACTCGTCCCCAACTTACAAGCCTACGTCGCTGCTCCTTCTGCCGTTTTATATATTGTAGAAATTGTAGTAAGACATGCAGGGGCTGCTGTTAGTGACGCGTCACTGTTGCTATACGCTGGCTTTGTGTGAGTTTTTGCACGTAGTAGTATAGCAAGAGCTCGTGAGGTGTGATTTCTACTGCCTCGAGGACACAAATTTATGAAGAATGGTCAGAACCGAGGCTTCTGTGCAGTTAACGCGAAAACGAGTTTGCGCACAGACTCGTCTCCAACTTTCAAGCCTACGTCGCTGCTCCTTCTGCCCTTTTATATATTGTACAAATTGTAGTAAGACATGCAGGGGCTGCTGGCGGTGAGGCGTCGCTGTTGCTATACGCTGGCTTTGAGTGAGTTTTTGCACGCAGTAGGCTAGCAAGTGCTCGTGAGCTGTGATTTCTACTGCCTCGAGGACATACGTTTATGAAGAATGGTCAGAACCGAGGCTTCCGTGCAGTTAACGCAAAAAGAAGGTTGCACACAAACTCGTCTCCAACTTTAAAGCCTACGTCGCTGCTCCTTCTGCTCTTTCATATATTGTACAAATTGTAGTAAGACATGCAGGGCCTGATGGCGGTGACGCGTCGCTGTTGCTATACGATGGCTTTGTGTGAGTTTTTGCACACAGTAGGCTAGCAAGTGCTCATGAGCTGTGATTTCTACTGCCTCGAGGACACACATTTATAAATAAGGGTCAGAACCGAGGCTTCTGCGCAGTTAACGCGAAAACAAGGTTGCACACAGACTCGTCCCCAATTTCAAGCCTACGTCGCTGCTCCTTCTGCCCTTTTAAATATTGTACAAATTGTAGTTAGAGATGCAGGGGCTGCTGGCGGTGACGTGTCGCTGTTGCTATACGCTGGCTTTGTGTGAGTTTTTGCACGCAGTAGGATAGCAAGAGCTCGTGAGCTGTGATTTCAACTGCCTCGTGGACAAATATTTACGAAGAATAGCCAGAACCGAGGCTTCTGTGCAGTTAAGGAGAAAACAAGGTTGCACACAGAATCGTCCCCAACTTTCAAGCCTACGTCGCTGCTCCTTCTGCCTTTTTATATATTGTACAAATTGTATTCAGACATGCAGGGGCTGCTGGTGGTGACGCGTAACTGTTGCTATACGCTGGCTTTGTGTGAGTTTTTGCACGCAGTAGGATAGCAAGAGCTCGTGAGGTGTGATTTCTACTGCCTCGAGGACATACATTTATGAAGAATGGTCAGAACCGAGGCTTTTGTGCAGTTAAGGCGAAAACAAGGTTGCACACAGACTCGTCTCCAACTTTCAAGCCTACGTCGCTGCTCCTTCTGCGATTTATATATTGTACAAATTGTAGTTAGACGTGCAGGGCCTGATGGCGGCGACGCGTCGCTGTTGCTATAGGATGGCTTTGTGTGAGTTTTCGCACGCAGTAGGCTAGGAAGTGCTCGTGAGCTGTGATTTCTACTGCCTCGAGGACATACAATTATAAAGAATGGTCAGAACCGAGGCTTCTGTGCAGTTCACGCGAAAAGAAGGTTGCATACAGACTCGTCCCCAACTTTCAAGCCTACATCGCTGCTCCTTCTGCCCTTTTATATATTGTACAAATTGTAGCAAGACACTCAGGGGCTGCTGGCGGTGAGGCGTCGCTGTTGCTATACGCTGGCTTTGAGTGAGTTTTTGCACGCAGTAGGCTAGCAAGTGCTCGTGAGCTGTGATTTCTACTGCCTCGAGGACATACATTTATGCAGAATGGTCAGAACCGAGGCTTCTGTGCAGTTAACGCGAAAACAAGGTTGCACACGGACTCATCCCCAACATTCAAGCCTATGTCGCTGCTCCTTCTGCCCTTTTAGATATTGTACAAATTGTAGTTAAAGATGCAGGGGCTGCTGGGGGTGACGTGTCGCTGTTACTATACGCTCGCTATGTGTGAGTTTTTGCACGCAGTAGGATAGCAAGAGCTCGTGAGCTGTGATTTCAACTGCCTCGAGGACATACATTTATGAAGAATGGTCAGAACCGAGGCTTCTGCGCAGTTAACGCGAAAACAAGGTTGCACACAGACTCGTCCCCAACTTACAAGCCTACGTCGCTCCTCCTTCTGCCGTTTTATATATTGTACAAATAGTAGTAAGACATGCAGGGGCTGCTGGCGGTGACGCGTCGCTGTTGCTATACGCTTTCTTTGTGTGAGTTTTTACACGCAGTAGGCTACCAAGAGCTCGTGAGCTGTGATTTCAACTGCCTCGAGGACAAATATTTATGAAGAATGGTCAGAACCGAGGCTTCTGTGCAGTTGACGCGAAAACAAGGTTGCACACAGACTCGTCTCCAACTTTCAAGCCTACGTCGCTGCTCCTTCTGCGATTTTATATATTGTACAAATTGTAGTTAGAGATGCAGGGGCTGCTGGCGGTGATGCGTCGCTGTTGCTACACGCTGCCTTTGTGTGAGTTTTTGCACGCAGTAGGCTAACAAGAGCTCGTGAGCTGTGATTTCAACTGCCTTGAGGATAAATATTTATGAAGAATGGTCAGAACCGAGGCTTCTGTGCAGTTAACGCGAAAGCAAGGTTGCACAAAGACGCGCCCCCAACTTTCAAGCCTACTTCGCTGCTCCTTCTGCCCTTTTAGATATTGTACAAATTGTAGTTAGAGATGCAGGTGCTGCTGGCGGTGACGCGTCGCTGTTGCTATACGCTGGCTTTGTATGAGTTTTTGCACGCAGTAGGATAGCAAGAGCTCGTGAGCTGTGATTTCTACTGCCTCGAGCACATATATTTATGAAAAATGGTCAGAACCGAGGCTTCTGTGCAGTTACCGCGAAAACAAGGTTGCACACAGACTCGTCCCCAACTTTCAAGCCTACGTCGCTGCTCCTTCTGCCCTTTTAGATATTGTACAAATTGTATTTAGAGATGCAGGGGCTGCTGGCGGTGACGTGTCGCTGTTGCTATACGCTGGCTTTGTGTGAGTTTTTGCACGCAGTAGGATAGCAAGAGCTCGTGAGCTTTGATTTCAACAGCCTCGTGGACAAATATTTACGAAGAATAGCCAGAACCGAGGCTTCTGTGCAGTTGACGCGAAAGCAAGGGTGCACACAGACTCGTCCCCAACTTTCAAGCCTACGTCGCTGCTCCTTCTGCCCTTTTAGATATTGTACAAATTGTAGTTAAAGATGCAGGGGCTGCTGGGGGTGACGCGTCGCTGTTGCTATACGCTGGCTTTGTGTGAGTTTTTGCACGCAGTAGGCTAGCAAGAGCTCGTGAGCTGTGATTTCAACTGCCTCGAGGACAAATATTTACGAAGAATGGTCAGAACTGAGGCTTCTGTGCAGTTGACGCGAAAACAAGGTTGCACACAGACTCGTCCCCAACTTTCAAGCCTACGCAGATGCTCCTTCTGCCCTTTTAGATATTGTACATATTGTAGTTAGAGATGCAGGGGCTGCTGGTGGTGACGCGTCGCTGTTGCTATACGCTGGCTTTGTGTGAGTTTTTGCGCGCAGTTGGATAGCAAGAGCTCGTGAGCTGTGATTTCAACTGCCTCGAGGACATACATTTATGAAGAATGGTCAGAACCGAGGCTTCTGCGCAGTTAACGCGAAAACAAGGTTGCACACAGACTCGTCCCCAACTTACAAGCCTACGTCGCTGCTCCTTCTGCCGTTTTATATATTGTAGAAATTGTAGTAAGACATGCAGGGGCTGCTGTTAGTGACGCGTCACTGTTGCTATACGCTGGCTTTGTGTGAGTTTTTGCACGCAGTAGGATAGCAAGAGCTCGTGAGGTGTGATTTCTACTGCCTCGAGGACACAAATTTATGAAGAATGGTCAGAACCGAGGCTTCTGTGCAGTTAACGCGAAAACGAGGTTGCGCACAGACTCGTCTCCAACTTTCAAGCCTACGTCGCTGCTCCTTCTGCCCTTTTATATATTGTACAAATTGTAGTAAGACATGCAGGGGCTGCTGGCGGTGAGGCGTCGCTGTTGCTATACGCTGGCTTTGAGTGAGTTTTTGCACGCAGTAGGCTAGCAAGTGCTCGTGAGCTGTGATTTCTACTGCCTCGAGGACATACGTTTATGAAGAATGGTCAGAACCGAGGCTTCCGTGCAGTTAACGCAAAAACAAGGTTGCAGACAAACTCGTCTCCAACTTTAAAGCCTACGTCGCTGCTCCTTCTGCCCTTTCATATATTGTACAAATTGTAGTAAGACATGCAGGGCCTGATGGCGGTGACGCGTCGCTATTGCTATACGATGGCTTTGTGTGAGTTTTTGCACACTGTAGGCTAGCAAGTGCTCATGAGCTGTGATTTCTACTGCCTCGAGGACACACATTTATAATAATGGTCAGAACCGAGGCTTCTGCGCAGTTAACGCGAAAACAAGGTTGCACACAGACTCGTCCCCAATTTCAAGCCTACGTCGCTGCTCCTTCTGCCCTTTTAAATATTGTACATATTGTAGTTAGAGATGCAGGGGCTGCTGGCTGTGACGCGTCGCTGTTGCTATACGCTGGCTTTGTGTGAGTTTTTGCACGCAGTAGGCTAGCAAGAGCTCGTGAGCTGTGATTTCAACTGCCTCGAGGACAAAAATTTACGAAGAATGGTCAGAACTGAGGCTTCTGTGCAGTTAACACGAAAACAAGGTTGCACATAGAATCGTCCCCAACTTTCAAGCCTACGTCGCTGCTCCTTCTGCCCTTTTATATATTGTAGGAATTGTAGAAAGACATGCAGGGGCTGCTGGTGGTGACGCGTCACTGTTGCTATACGCTGGCTTTGTGTGAGTTTTTGCACGCAGTAGGACAGCAAGAGCTCGTGAGCTGTGATTTCTACTGCCTCGAGGACACACATCTATAAAGAATGGTCAGAACCGAGGCTTCTGCGCAGTTAACGCGAAAAAAAGGTTGCACACAGACTCGTCCCCAACTTACAAGCTTACGTCGCTGCTCCTTCTGCCGTTTTATATATTGTACAAATAGCACTAAGACATGCAGGGGCTGCTGGCGGTGACGCGTCGCTGTTGCTATACGCTGGCTTTGTGTGAGTTTTTGCACGCAGTAGGCTAGCAAGATCTCGTGAGCTGTGATTTCAACTGCCTCGAGGACACATATTTATGAAGAATGGTCAGAACCGAGGCTTCTGTGCAGTTGACGCGAAAACAAGGTTGCACACAGACTCGTCCCCAACTTTCAAGCCTACGTCGCTGGTCCTTCTGCCCTTTTAGATATTGTACATATTGTAGTTAGAGATGCAGGGGCTGCTGGTGGTGACGCGTCGCTGTTGCTATACGCTGGCTTTGTGTGAGTTTTTGCACGCAGTTGGATAGCAAGAGCTCGTGAGCTGCGATTTCTACTGCCTCGAGCACATATATTTACGAAAAATGGTCAGAACCGAGGCTTCTGTGCAGTTAACGCGAAAACAAGGTTGCACATAGAATCGTCCCCAACTTTCAAGCCTACGTCGCTGCTCCTTCTGCCCTTTTATATATTGTAGGAATTGTAGAAAGACATGCAGGGGCTGCTGGTGGTGACGCGTCACTGTTGCTATACGCTGGCTTTGTGTGAGTTTTTGCACGCAGTAGGACAGCAAGAGCTCGTGAGGTGTGATTTCTACTGCCTCGAGGACACACATTTATGAAGAATATTCAGAACCGAGGCTTCTGTGCAGTTAACGCAAAAAAAAAGGTTGCACAAAGACTCGTCTCCAACTTTTAAGCCTACGTCGCTGCTCCTTCTGCCCTTTTATATATTGTACAAATTGTAGTAAGACATGCAGGGCCTGATGGCGGTGACGCGTCGCTGTTGCTGTACGATGGCTTTGTGTGAGTTTTTGCACGCAGTAGGACAGCAAGTGCTCGTGAGCTGTGATTTCTACTGCCTCGAGGACACACATTTATAAAGAATGGTCAGAACCGAGGTTTCTGCGCAGTTAACGCGAAAACAAGGTTGCACACAGACTCGTCCCCAACTTTCAAGCCTACGTCGCTGCTCCTTCTGCCCTTTTAAATATTGTACAAATTGTAGTTAGAGATGCAGGGGCTGGTGGCGGTGATGCGTCGCTGTTGCTATACGCTGGCTTTGTCTGAGTTTTTGCACGCAGTAGGCTAGCAAGAGCTCGTGAGCTGTGATTTCAACTGCCTCGTGGACATACATTTATGAAGAATGGTCAGAACCGAGGCTTCTGTGCAGTTGACGCGAAAACAAGGTTGCACACAGACTCGTCCCCAACTTTCAAGCCTACGTCGCTGCTCCTTCTGCCCTTTTATATATTGTACAAATTGTAGTAAGACATGCAGGGGCTGCTGGTGGTGACGCATCACTGTTGCTATACGCTGGCTTTGTGTGTGTTTTTGCACGCAGTAGGATAGCAAGAGCTCGTGAGCTATGATTTCTACTGCCTCGAGCACATATATTTACGAAACATGGTCAGAACCGAGGCTTCTGTGCGGTTAACGCGAAAACAAGGTTGCACACAGAATCGTCCCCAACTTTCAAGCCTACGTCGCTGCTCCTTCTGCCCTTTTAGATATTGTACATGTTGTAGTTAGAGATGCAGGGGCTGCAGGTGGTGACGCGTCGCTGTTGCTATACGCTGGCTTTGTGTGAGTTTTTGCACGCAGTAGGATAGCAAGAGCTCGTGAGCTGTGATTTCTATGCCTCGAGCACATATATTTATGAAAAATGGTCAGAACCGAGGCTTCTGTGCAGTTAACGCGAAAACAAGGTTGCACACAGACTCGTCCCCAACTTTGAAGCCTACGTCGCTGCTCCTTCTGCCCTTTTAAGTATTGTACAAATTGTAGTTAGTGATGCAGGGGCTGCTGGCGGTGACGCGTCGCTGTTGCTATACGCTGGCTTTGTGTGAGTTTTTGCACGCAGTAGGCTAGCAAGGGCTCGTGAGCTGTGATTTCAACTGCCTCGAGGACAAATATTTATGAAGAATGGTCAGAACCGAGGCTTCTGTGCAGTTAACGCGAAAGCAAGGTTGCACAAAGACTCGTCCACAACTTTGAAGCCTAGTTCGCTGCTCCTTCTGCCCTTTTAGATATTGTACAATTTGTAGTTAGAGATGCAGGGGCTGCTGGCGGTGACGCGTCGCTGTTGCTATACGCTGGCTTTGAGTGAGTTTTTGCACGCAGTAGGCTAGGAAGTGCTCGTGAGGTGTGATTTCTACTGCCTCGAGGACACACATTTATAAGGAATGGTCAGAACCGAGACTTCTGTGCAGTTAACGCGAAAACAAGGTTGCACACAGACTCGTCCCCAACTTTCAAGCCTACGTCGCTGCTCCTTCTGCCCTTTTAAATATTGTACAAATTGTAGTTAGTGATGCAGGGGCTGCTGGCGGTGACGCGTCGCTGTTGCTATACGCTGGCTTTGTGTGAGTTTTTGCACGCAGTAGGATAGCAAGAGCTCGTGAGCTGTGATTTCAACTGCCTCGTGGACAAATATTTACGAAGAATAGCCAGAACCGAGGCTTCTGTGCAGTTGACGCGAAAGCAAGGTTGCACACAGACTCGTCCCCAACTTTCAAGCCTACGTCGCTGCTCCTTCTGCCCTTTTAGATATTGTACATATTGTAGTTAACGATGCAGGGGCTGCTGGGGGTGACGTGTCGCTGTTGCTATACGTTGGCTTTGGGTGAGTTTTTGCACGCAGTAGGCTAGCAAGAGCTCGTGAGCTGTGATTTCAACTGCCTTGAGGACAAATATTTACGAAGAATGGTCAGAACTGAGGCTTCTGTGCAGTTGACGCGAAAACAAGGTTGCACACAGACTCGTCCCCAACTTTCAAGCCTACGTCGCTGCTCCTTCTGCCCTTTTAGATATTGTACATATTGTAGTTAGAGATGCAGGGGCTGCTGGTGGTGACGCGTCGCTGTTGCTATACGCTGGCTTTGTGTGAGTTTTTGCACGCAGTTGGATAGCACGAGCTCGTGAGCTGGGATTTCAACTGCCTCGAGGACATACATTTATGAAGAATGGTCAGAACCGAGGCTTCTGTGCAGTTGACGCGAAAACAAGGCTGCACACAGACTCGTCCCCAACTTTCAAGCCTACGTCGCTGGTCCTTCTGCCCTTTTAGATATTGTACATATTGTAGTTAGAGATGCAGGGGCTGCTGGTGGTGACGCGTCGCTGTTGGTATACGCTGGCTTTGTGTGAGTTTTTGCACGCAGTTGGATAGCAAGAGCTCGTGAGCTGTGATTTCTACTGCCTCGAGCACATATATTTACGAAAAATGGTCAGAACCGAGGCTTCTGTGCAGTTAACGCGAAAACAAGGTTGCACATAGAATCGTCCCCAACTTTCAAGCCTACGTCGCTGCTCCTTCTGCCCTTTTATATATTGTAGAAATTGTAGTAAGACATGCAGGGGCTGCTGGTGGTGACGCGTCACTGTTGCTATACGCCGGCTTTGTGTGAGTTTTTGCACGCAGTAGGACAGCAAGGGCTCGTGAGGTGTGATTTCTACTGCCTCGAGGACACACATTTATGAAGAATGGTCAGAACCGAGGCTTCTGTGCAGTTAACGCAAAAAAAAGGTTGCACACAGACTCGTCTCCAACTTTTAAGCCTACGTCGCTGCTCCTTCTGCCCTTTTATATATTGTACAAATTGTAGTAAGACATGCAGGGCCTGATGGCGGTGACGCGTCGCTGTTGCTGTACGATGGCTTTGTGTGAGTTTTTGCAGGCAGTAGGACAGCAAGTGCTCGTGAGCTGTGATTTCTACTGCCTCGAGGACACACATTTATAAAGAATGGTCAGAACCGAGGCTTCTGCGCAGTTAACGCGAAAAAAAGGTTGCACACAGACTCGTCCCCAACTTACAAGCCTACGTCGCTGCTCCTTCTGCCGTTTTATATATTGTACAAATAGCAGTAAGACATGCAGGGGCTGCTGGCGGTGACGCGTCGCTGTTGCTATACGCTGGCTTTGTGTGAGTTTTTGCACGCAGTAGGCTAGCAAGATCTCGTGAGCTGTGATTTCAACTGCCTCGAGGACACTTATTTATGAAGAATGGTCAGAACCGAGGCTTCTGTGCAGTTGACGCGAAAACAAGGTTGCACACAGACTCGTCCCCAACTTTCAAGCCTACGTCGCTGGTCCGTCTGCCCTTTTAGATATTGTACATATTGTAGTTAGAGATGCAGGGGCTGCTGGTGGTGACGCGTCGCTGTTGCTATACGCTGGCTTTGTGTGAGTTTTTGCACGCAGTTGAATAGCAAGAGCTCGTGAGCTGTGATTTCTACTGCCTCGAGCACATATATTTACGAAAAATGGTCAGAACCGAGGCTTCTGTGCAGTTAACGCGAAAACAAGGTTGCACATAGAATCGTCCCCAACTTTCAAGCCTACGTCGCTGCTCCTTCTGCCCTTTTATATATTGTAGGAATTGTTGAAAGACATGCAGGGGCTGCTGGTGGTGACGCGTCACTGTTGCTATACGCTGGCTTTGTGTGAGTTTTTGCACGCAGTAGGACAGCAAGAGCTCGTGAGGTGTGATTTCTACTGCCTCGAGGACACACATTTATGAAGAATGGTCAGAACCGAGGCTTCTGTGCAGTTAACGCAAAAAAAAAAGGTTGCACACAGACTCGTCTCCAACTTTTAAGCCTACGTCGCTGCTCCTTCTGCCCTTTTATATATTGTACAAATTGTAGTAAGACATGCAGGGCCTGATGGCGGTGACGCGTCGCTGTTGCTCTACGATGGCTTTGTGTGAGTTTTTGCACGCAGTAGGACAGCAAGTGCTCGTGAGCTGTGATTTCTACTGCCTCGAGGACACACATTTATAAAGAATGGTCAGAACCGAGGCTTCTGCGCAGTTAACGCGAAAACAAGGTTGCACACAGACTCGTCCCCAACTTTCAAGCCTACGTCGCTGCTCCTTCTGCCCTTTTAAATATTGTACAAATTGTAGTTAGAGATGCAGGGGCTGCTGGCGGTGATGCGTCGCTGTTGCTATACGCTGGCTTTGTGTGAGTTTTTGCACGCAGTAGGCTAGCAAGAGCTCGTGAGCAATGATTTCAACTGCCTCGAGGACATACATTTATGAAGAATGGTCAGAACCGAGGCTTCTGTGCAGTTAACGCGAAAACAAGGTTGCACACAGACTCGTCCCCAACTTACAAGCCTGCGTCGCTGCTCCTTCTGCCGTTTTATATATTGTACAAATAGTAGTAAGACATGCAGGGGCTGCTGGCGGTGACGCGTCGGTGTTGCTATACGCTGCCTATGGGTGAGTTTTTGCACGCAGTAAGCTAGCAAGAGCTCGTGAGCTGTGATTTCAACTGCCTCGAGGACAAATATTTATGAAGAATGGTCAGAACCGAGGCTTCTGTGCAGTTGACGCGAAAACAAGGTTGCACACAGACTCGTCCCCAACTTTCAAGCCTACGTCGCTGCTCCTTCTGCCCTTTTATATATTCTACAAATTGTAGTAAGACATGCAGGGGCTGCTGGTGGTGACGCGTCACTGTTGCTATACGCTGGCTTTGTGTGTGTTTTTGCACGCAGTAGGATAGCAAGAGCTCGTGAGCTATGATTTCTACTGCCTCGAGCACATATATTTACGAAAAATGGTCAGAACCGAGGCTTCTGTGCGGTTAACGCGAAAACAAGGTTGCACACAGAATCGTCTCCAACTTTCAAGCCTACGTCGCTGCTCCTTCTGCCCTTTTAGATATTGTACATATTGTAGTTAGAGATGCAGGGGCTGCAGGTGGTGACGCGTCGCTGTTGCTATACGCTGGCTTTGTGTGAGTTTTTGCACGCAGTAGGATAGCAAGAGCTCGTGAGCTGTGATTTCTACTGCCTCGAGCACATATGTTTACGAAAAATGGTCAGAACCGAGGCTTCTGTGCGGTTAACGCGAAAACAAGGTTGCACACAGAATCGTCCCCAAATTTCAAGCCTACGTCGCTGCTCCTTCTGCCCTATTATATATTGTACAAATTGTAGTAAGACATGCAGGGGCTGCTGGTGGTGACGCGTCACTGTTGCTATACGCTGGCTTTGTGTGTGTTTTTGCACGCAGTAGGATAGCAAGAGCTCGTGAGCTGTGATTTCAACTGCCTCGAGCACTTATATTTATGAAAAATGGTCAGAACCGAGGCTTCTGTGCAGTTAACGCGAAAACAAGGTTGCACACAGACTCGTCCCCAACTTACAAGCCTGCGTCGCTGCTCCTTCTGCCGTTTTATATATTGTACAAATAGTAGTAAGACATGCAGGGGCTGCTGGCGGTGACTCGTCGCTGTTGCTATACGCTGGCTTTGTGTGAGTTTTTGCACGCAGTAGGCTAGCAAGAGCTCGTGAGCTGTGATTTCAACTGCCTCGAGGACAAATATTTATGAAGAATGGTCAGAACCGAGGCTTCTGTGCAGTTAACGCGAAAGCAAGGTTGCACAAAGACTCGTCCACAACTTTCAAGCCTAGTTCGCTGCTCCTTCTGCCCTTTTAGATATTGTACAATTTGTAGTTAGAGATGCAGGGGCTGCTGGCGGTGACGCGTCGCTGTTGCTATACGCCGGGTTTGTGTGAGTTTTTGCACGCAGTAGGATTGCAAGAGCTCGTGAGCTGTGACTTCTACTGCCTCGAGCACATATATTTATGAAAAATGGTCAGTACCAAGGCTTCTGTGCAGTTAACGCGAAAACAAGGTTGCATACAGACTCGTCCCCAACCTTCAAGCCTATGTCGCTGCTCCTTCTGCCATTTTATATATTGTACAAATTGTAGTAAGACATGCAGGGCCTGATGGCGGTGACGCGTCGCTGTTGCTGTACGATGGCTTTGTGTGAGTTTTTGCACGCAGTAGGACAGCAAGTGCTCGTGAGCTGTGATTTCTACTGCCTCGAGGACACACATTTATAAAGAATGGTCAGAACCGAGGCTTCTGCGCAGTTAACGCGAAAACAAGGTTGCACACAGACTCGTCCCCAACTTTCAAGCCTACGTCGCTGCTCCTTCTGCCCTTTTAAATATTGTACAAATTGTAGTTAGAGATGCAGGGGCTGCTGGCGGTGATGCGTCGCTGTTGCTATACGCTGCCTTTGTGTGAGTTTTTGCACGCAGTAGGCTAGCAAGAGCTCGTGAGCTGTGATTTCAACTGCCTCGAGGACATACATTTATGAAGAATGGTCAGAACCGAGGCTTCTGTGCAGTTAAGGCGAAAACAAGGTTGCACACAGACTCGTCCCCAACTTACAAGCCTGCGTCGCTGCTCCTTCTGCCGTTTTATATATTGTACAAATAGTAGTAAGACATGCAGGGGCTGCTGGCGGTGACGCGTCGGTGTTGCTATACGCTGCCTTTGGGTGAGTTTTTGCACGCAGTAAGCTAGCAAGAGCTCGTGAGCTGTGATTTCAACTGCCTCGAGGACAAATATTTATGAAGAATGGTCAGAACCGAGGCTTCTGTGCAGTTGACGCGAAAACAAGGTTGCACACAGATCGTCCCCAACTTTCAAGCCTACGTCGCTGCTCCTTCTGCCCTTTTATATATTGTACAAATTGTAGTAAGACATGCAGGGGCTGCTGGTGGTGACGCGTCACTGTTGCTATACGCTGGCTTTGTGTGTGTTTTTGCACGCAGTAGGATAGCAAGAGCTCGTGAGCTATGATTTCTACTGCCTCGAGCACATATATTTACGAAAAATGGTCAGAACCGAGGCTTCTGTGCGGTTAACGCGAAAACAAGGTTGCACACAGAATCGTCCCCAACTTTCAAGCCTACGTCGCTGCTCCTTCTGCCCTTTTAGATATTGTACATATTGTAGTTAGAGATGCAGGGGCTGCAGGTGGTAACGCGTCGCTGTTGCTATACGCTGGCTTTGTGTGAGTTTTTGCACGCAGTAGGATAGCAAGAGCTCGTGAGCTGTGATTTCTACTGCCTCGAGCACATATATTTACGAAAAATGGTCAGAACCGAGGCTTCTGTGCGGTTAACGCGAAAACAAGGTTGCACACAGAATCGTCCCCAAATTTCAAGCCTACGTCGCTGCTCCATCTGCCCTATTATATATTGTACAAATTGTAGTAAGACATGCAGGGGCTGCTGGTGGTGACGCGTCACTGTTGCTATACGCTGGCTTTGTGTGTGTTTTTGCACGCAGTAGGATAGCAAGAGCTCGTGAGCTGTGATTTCTATGCCTCGAGCACTTATATTTATGAAAAATGGTCAGAACCGAGGCTTCTGTGCAGTTAACGCGAAAACAAGGTTGCACACAGACTCGTCCCCAACTTTGAAGCCTACGTCGCTGCTCCTTCTGCCCTTTTAAATATTGTACAAATTGTAGTTAGTGATGCAGGGGCTGCTGGCGGTGACGCGTCGCTGTTGCTATACGCTGGCTTTGTGTGAGTTTTTGCACGCAGTAGGCTAGCAAGAGCTCGTGAGCTGTGATTTCAACTGCCTCGAGGACAAATATTTATGAAGAATGGTCAGAACCGAGGCTTCTGTGCAGTTAACGCGAAAGCAAGGTTGCACAAAGACTCGTCCACAACTTTCAAGCCTAGTTCTCTGCTCCTTCTGCCCTTTTAGATATTGTACAATTTGTAGTTAGAGATGCAGGGGCTGCTGGCGGTGACGCGTCGCTGTTGCTATACGCCGGGTTTGTGTGAGTTTTTGCACGCAGTAGGATTGCAAGAGCTCGTGAGCTGTGACTTCTACTGCCTCGAGCACATATATTTATGAAAAATGGTCAGTACCAAGGCTTCTGTGCAGTTAACGCGAAAACAAGGTTGCATACAGACTCGTCCCCAACCTTCAAGCCTATGTCGCTGCTCCTTCTGCCATTTTATATATTGTACAAATTGTAGTAAGACATGCAGGGTCTGCTGGCGGTGACGCGTCGCTGTTGCTATACGCTGGCTTTGAGTGAGTTTTTGCACGCAGTAGGCTAGCAAGTGCTCGTGAGGTGTGATTTCTACTGCCTCGAGGACACACATTTATAAGGAATGGTCAGAACCGAGGCTTCTGTGCAGTTAACGCGAAAACAAGGTTGCACACAGACTCGTCCCCAACTTTCAAGCCTACGTCGCTGCTGCTTCTGCCCTTTTAAATATTGTACAAATTGTAGTTAGTGATGCAGGGGCTGCTGGCGGTGACGCGTCACTGTTGCTATACGCTGGCTTTGTGTGTGTTTTTGCACGCAGTAGGATAGCAAGAGCTCGTGAGCTATGATTTCTACTGCCTCGAGCACATATATTTACGAAAAATGGTCAGAACCGAGGCTTCTGTGCGGTTAACGCGAAAACAAGGTTGCACACAGAATCGTCCCCAACTTTCAAGCCTACGTCGCTGCTCCTTCTGCCCTTTTAGATATTGTACATATTGTAGTTAGAGATGCAGGGGCTGCAGGTGGTGACGCGTCGCTGTTGCTATACGCTGGCTTTGTGTGAGTTTTTGCACGCAGTAGGATAGCAAGAGCTCGTGAGCTGTGATTTCTACTGCCTCGAGCACATATATTTACGAAAAATGGTCAGAACCGAGGCTTCTGTGCGGTTAACGCGAAAACAAGGTTGCACACAGAATCGTCCCCAAATTTCAAGCCTACGTCGCTGCTCCATCTGCCCTATTATATATTGTACAAATTGTAGTAAGACATGCAGGGGCTGCTGGTGGTGACGCGTCACTGTTGCTATACGCTGGCTTTGTGTGTGTTTTTGCACGCAGTAGGATAGCAAGAGCTCGTGAGCTGTGATTTCTATGCCTCGAGCACTTATATTTATGAAAAATGGTCAGAACCGAGGCTTCTGTGCAGTTAACGCGAAAACAAGGTTGCACACAGACTCGTCCCCAACTTTGAAGCCTACGTCGCTGCTCCTTCTGCCCTTTTAAATATTGTACAAATTGTAGTTAGTGATGCAGGGGCTGCTGGCGGTGACGCGTCGCTGTTGCTATACGCTGGCTTTGTGTGAGTTTTTGCACGCAGTAGGCTAGCAAGAGCTCGTGAGCTGTGATTTCAACTGCCTCGAGGACAAATATTTATGAAGAATGGTCAGAACCGAGGCTTCTGTGCAGTTAACGCGAAAGCAAGGTTGCACAAAGACTCGTCCACAACTTTCAAGCCTAGTTCTCTGCTCCTTCTGCCCTTTTAGATATTGTACAAATTGTAGTTAGTGATGCAGGGGCTGCTGGCGGTGACGCGTCGCTGTTGCTATACGCTGGCTTTGTGTGAGTTTTTGCACGCAGTAGGATAGCAAGAGCTCGTGAGCTGTGATTTCAACTGCCTCGTGGACAAATATTTACGAAGAATAGCCAGAACCGAGGCTTCTGTGCAGTTGACGCGAAAGCAAGGTTGCACACAGACTCGTCCCCAACTTTCAAGCCTACATCGCTGCTCCTTCTGTCCTTTTATATATTGCACAAATTGTAGTAAGACATGCAGGGGCTGCTGGCGGGGACGCGTCGCTGTTACTATACGCTGGCTTTGTGTGAGTTTTCGCACGCAGTAGGCTAGCAAGTGCTCGTGAGCTGTGATTTCAACTGCCTCGAGGACATACATTTATGAAGAATGGTCAGAACCGAGGCTTCTGTGCAGTTAACGCGAAAATAAGGTGGCACACAGACTCGTCCCCAACTTACAAGCCTACGTCGCTGCTCCTTCTGCCCTTTTATATATTGTACAAATTGTAGTTAGAGATGCATGGGCTGCTGGCGGGGACGCGTCGCTGTTGCTATACGATGGCTTTGTGTGAGTTTTCGCACGCAGTAGGCTAGCAAGTGCTCGTGAGCTGTGATTTCAACTGCCTCGAGCACATATATTTACGAAAAATGGTCAGAACCGAGGCTTCTGTGCATTTAACGCGAAAACAAGGTTGCACATAGAATCGTCCCCAACTTTCAAGCCTACGTCGCTGCTCCTTCTGCCCTTTTATATATTGTAGAAATTGTAGTAAGACATGCAGGGGCTGCTGGTGGTGACGCGTCACTGTTGCTATACGCTGGCTTTGTGTGAGTTTTTGCACGCAGTAGGACAGCAAGAGCTCGTGAGGTGTGATTTCTACTGCCTCGAGGACACACATTTATGAAGAATGGTCAGAACCAAGGCTTCTGTGCAGTTAACGCAAAAAAAAAGGTTGCACACAGACTCGTCTCCAACTTTTAAGCCTACGTCGCTCCTCCTTCTGCCCTTTTATATATTGTACAAATTGTAGTAAGACATGCAGGGCCTGATGGCGGTGACGCGTCGCTGTTGCTATACGATGGCTTTGTGTGAGTTTTTCCACGCAGTTGGATAGCAAGAGCTCGTGAGCTGTGATTTCTACTTCCTCGAGCACATATATTTACGAAAAATGGTCAGAACCGACGCTTCTGTGCAGTTAACACGAAAACCAGGTTGCACACAGAATCGTCCCCAACTTTCAAGCCTACGTCGCTGCTCCTTCTGCCTTTTTATATATTGTACAAATTGCAGTAAGACATGCAGGGGCTGCTGGTGGTGACGCGTCACTGTTGCTATACGCTGGCTTTGTGTGAGTTTTTGCACGCAGTAGGATAGCAAGAGCTCGTGAGGTGTGATTTCTACTGCCTCGAGGACACACATTTATGAAGAATGGTCAGAACCGAGGCTTCTGTGCAGTTAACGCGAAAACAAGGTTGCACACAGACTCGTCTCCAACTTTCAAGCCTACGTCGCCTCTCCTTCTGCCCTTTTATATATTGTACAAATTGTAGTAAGACTTGCAGGGCCTGATGGCGGTGACGCGTCGCTGTTGCTATACGCTGGCTTTGTGTGAGTTTTCGCACGCAGTAGGCTAGCAAGTGCTCGTGAGCTGTGATTTCTACTGCCTCGAGGACATACATTTATAAAGTATGGTCAGAACCGAGGCTTCTGTGCAGTTCACGCGAAAACAAGGTTGCATACAGACTCGTCCCCAACTTACAAGCCTGCGTCGCTGCTCCTTCTGCCCTTTTAAATATTGTACAAATTGTAGTTAGAGATGCAGGGGCTGCTGGCGGGGACGCGTCGCTGTTGCTATACGATGGCTTTGTGTGAGTTTTCGCACGCAGTAGGCTAGCAAGTGCTCGTGAGCTGTGATTTCAACTGCCTCGAGGAGATACATTTATGAAGAATGGGCAGAACGGAGGCTTCTGTGCAGTTAACGCGAAAATAAGGTTGCACACAGACTCGTCCCCAACTTACAAGCCTGCTTCGCTGCTCCTTCTGCCCTTTTAAATATTGTAAAAATTGTAGTTAGAGATGCAGGGGCTGCTGGCGGGGACGCGTCGCTGTTGCTATACGATGGCTTTGTGTGAGTTTTCGCACGCAGTAGGCTAGCAAGTGCTCTTGAGCTGTGATTTCAACTGCCTCGAGGACATACATTTATGAAGAATGGTCAGAACCGAGGCTTCTGTGCAGTTAACGCGAAAACAAGGTTGCACAAAGACTCGTCCCCAACTTACAAGCCTGCGTCGCTGCTCCTCCTGCCCTTTTATATATTGTACAAATTGTAGTAAGAAATGCAGGGGCTGCTGGGGGTGACGTGTCGCTGTTGCTATACGCTGGCTTTGAGTGAGTTTTTGCACGCAGTAGGCTAGCAAGTGCTCGTGAGCTGTGATTTCTACTGCCTCGAGGACATACATTAATGAAGAATGGTCAGAACCGAGGCTTCTGAACAGTTAACGCGAAAACAAGGTTGCACACAGACTCATCCCCAACATTCAAGCCTATGTCGCTGCTCCTTCTGCCGTTTTATATGTTGTACAAATTGTAGTTAGAGATGCATGGGCTGCTGGCGGTGACGCGTCGCTGTTGCTATACGCTGGCTTTGTGTGAGTTTTTGCACGCAGTAGGCTAGCAAGTGCTCGTGAGCTGTGATTTCTACTGCCTCGAGGACATATATTTATGAAGAATGGTCAGAACCGAGGCTTCTGTACAGTTAACGCGAAAACAAAGTTGCACACCGACTCATCCCGAAGATTCAAGCCTATGTCGCTGCTCCTTCTGCCGTTTTATATATTGTACAAATAGTAGTAAGACATGGAGGGGCTGCTGGCGGTGACGCGTCGCTGTTGCTATACGCTGGCTTTGTTTGAGTTTTTGCACACAGTAGGCAAACAAGTGCTCATGAGCTGTGATTTCAACTGCCTCGAGGACATATATTTATGAAGAATGGTCAGAACCGAGGCTTCTGTGCACTTGACGCGAAAACCTGGTTGCACACGGACTCGTCCCCAACTTTCAAGCCTACGTCGCTGCTCCTTCTGCCCTTTTATATATTGTACAAATTGTAGTAAGACATGCAGGGGCTGCTGGGGGCGACGTGTCGCTGTTGCTATACGCTGGCTTTGAGTGAGTTTTTGCACGCAATAGGCTAGCAAGTGCTCGTGAGCTGTGATTTCTACTGCCTCAAGGACAAACATTGAGAAAGAATGGTCAGAACCGAGGCTTCTGTCCAGTTAACACGAAAACAAGGTTGCACACAGACTCGTCCACAGCTTTGAAGCCTACGTCGCTGCTCCATCTCCCCTTTTATATATTGTACAAATTGTAGTAAGACATGCAGGGGCTGCTGGGGGTGACGTGTCGCTGTTGCTATACACTGGCTTTGAGTGAGTTTTTGCACGCAGTAGGCTAGCAAGTGCTCGTGAGCTGTGATTTCTACTGCCTCAAGGACAAACATTGATAAAGAGTGGTCAGAACCGAGGCTTCTGTCCAGTTAACACGAAAACAAGGTTGCACACAGACTCGTCCACAGCTTTGAAGCCTACGTCGCTGCTCCATCTGCCCTTTTATATATTGTACAAATTGTAGTTAGAGATGCAGGGGCTGATGGGGGTGACGTGTCGCTGTTCCTATACGCTGGCATTGAGTGAGTTTTTGCACGCAGTAGGCTAGCAAGTGCTCGTGAGCTGTGATTTCAACTGCCTCGAGGACAACTATTTATGAAGAATGGTCAGAACCGAGGCTTCTCTGCAGTTGACGAGAAAACAAGGTTGCACACAGACTCGTCCCCAACTTTCAAGCCTACTTCGCTGCTCCTTCTGCCCTTTTAGATATTGTACAAATAGTAGTAAGACATGCAGGGGCTGCTGGCGGTGACGCGTCGCTGTTGCTATACGCTGGCTTTGTGTGAGTTTTTGCACGCAGTAGGCTAACAAGTGCGCATGAGCTGTGATTTCAACTGCCTCGAGGACATATATTTATGAAGAATGGTCAGAACCGAGGCTTCTGTGCACTTGACGCGAAAACCAGGTTGCACACGGACTCGTCCCCAACTTTCAAGCCTACGTCGCTGCTCCATCTGCCCTTTTATATATTGTACAAATTGTAGTAAGACATGCAGGGGCTGCTGGCGGTGACGCGTCGCTGTTGCTATACGCTGGCTTTGAGTGAGTTTTTGCAGGCGGTAGGCTAGCAAGTGCTCGTGAGCTGTGATTTCTACTGCCTCAAGGACAAACATTCATAAAGAATGGTCAGAACCGAGGCTTCTGTCCAGTTAACACGAAAACAAGGTTGCACACAGACTCGTCCACAGCTTTGAAGCCTACGTCGCTGCTCCATCTGCCCTTTTATATATTGTACAAATTGTAGTAAGACATGCAGGGGCTGCTGGCGGTGACGCGTCGCTGTTGCTATACGCTGGCTTTGAGTGAGTTTTTGCAGGCGGTAGGCTAGCAAGTGCTCGTGAGCTGTGATTTCTACTGCGTCGAGGACATACATTTATAAAGAATGGTCAGAACCGAGGCTTCTGTGCAGTTGACGCGAAAACCAGGTTGCACACGGACTCGTCCCCAACTTTCAAGCCTACGTCGCTGCTCCTTCTGCCCTTTTATATATTGTACAAATTGTAGTAAGAAATGCAGGGGCTGCTGGGGGTGACGTGTCGCTGTTGCTATACGCTGGCTTTGAGTGAGTTTTTGCACGCAGTAGGCTAGCAAGTGCTCGTGAGCTGTGATTTCTACTGCCTCGAGGATATACATTTATGAAGAATGGTCAGAACCGAGGCTTCTGTACAGTTAACGCGAAAACAAGGTTGCACACAGACTCATCCCCAACATTCAAGCCTATGTCGCTGCTCCTTCTGCCGTTTTATATATTGTACAAATTGTAGTTAGAGATGCAGGGGCTGCTGGCGGTGACGCGTCGCTGTTGCTATACGCTGGCTTTGTGTGAGTTTTTGCACGCAGTAGGCTAGCAAGTGCTCGTGAGCTGTGATTTCTACTGCCTCGAGGACATATATTTATGAAGAATGGTCAGAACCGAGGCTTCTCTGCAGTTGAGGAGAAAACAAGGTTGCATACAGACTAGTCCCCAACTTTCAATCCTACTTCCCTGCTCCTTCTGCCCTTTTAGATATTGTACAAATTGTAGTTAGAGATGCAGGGGCTGCTGCCTGTGACGCGTCGCTGTTGCTATACGCTGGCTTTGTGAGAGTTTTTGCACGCAGTAGGCTAGCAAGTGCTCGTGAGCTGTGATTCCTATTGCCTCGAGCAAATACATGTATGAAGAATAGTCAGAACCGAGGCTTCTGTCCAGTTAACGCGAAAACAAGGTTGCACACAGACTCGTCCACAGCTTTCAAGCCTACGTCGCTGCTCCTTCTGCCCTTTTATATATTGTACAAATTGTAGCAAGACACTCAGGGGCTGCTGGCGGTGAGGCGTCGCTGTTGCTATACGCTGGCTTTGAGTGAGTTTTTGCACGCAGTAGGCTAGCAAGTGCTCGTGAGCTGTGATTTCTACTGCCTCGAGGAAATACATTTATGCAGAATGGTCAGAACCGAGGCTTCTGTCCAGTTACCACGAAAACAAGGTTGCACACAGACTCGTCCCCAACTTTCAAGCCTACGTCGCTGCTCCTTCTGCACTTTTATATATTGTGCAAATTTTAGTAAGACATGCAGCGGCTGCTGGGGGTGACGCGTCGCTGTTGCTATACGCTGGCTTTGAGTGAGTTTTTGCACGCAGTAGGCTAGCAAGTGCTCGTGAGCTGTGATTCCTACTGCCTCAAGGACAAACATTCATAAAGAATGGTCAGAACCGAGGCTTCTGTCCAGTTAACACGAAAACGAGGTTGCACACAGACTCGTCCACAGCTTTGAAGCCTACGTTGCTGCTCCTTCTGCGATTCTATATAGTGTACAAATTGGAGTAAGACATGGAGGGGCTGCTGGCGGTGATGCGTCGCTGTTTCTATACCCTGGCTTTGTGTGAGTTTTTGCACGCAGTAGGCTAGCAAGAGCTCGTGAGCTGTGATTTCTACTGCCTCTAGGACATATATTTATGAAGAATGGTCAGAACCGAGGTTTCTGTGCAGTTAACGCGAAAGCAAGGTTGCACACAGACTCGTCCCCAACTTTCAAGCCTACTTCGCTGCTCCTTCTGCCCTTTTAGATATTGTACAAATTGTAGTTAGAGATGCAGGGGCTGCTGGCGGTGACGCGTCGCTGTTTCTATACCCTGGCTTTGTGTGAGTTTTTGCACGCAGTAGGCTAGCAAGAGCTCGTGAGCTGTGATTTCTACTGCCTCGAGGACAAATATTTATGAAGAATGGTCAGAACCGAGGCTTCTGTACAGTTAACGCGAAAACAAGGTTGCACACAGACTCATCCCCAACTTTCAAGCCTACGTCGCTGCTCCTTCTGCCCTTTTATATATTGTACAAATTGTAGTAAGACATGCAGGGGCTGCTGGGGGTGACGTGTCGCTGTTGCTATACGCTGGCTTTGAGTGAGTTTTTGCACGCAGTAAGCTAGCAAGTGCTCGTGAGCTGTGATTTCTACTGCCTCGAGGACAAACATTTATAAATAATGGTCAGAACCGAGCTTTCTGTACAGTTAACGCGAAAACAAGGTTGCACACAGAATCGTCCCCAACTTTCAAGCCTACGTCGCTGCTCCTTTTGCCTTTTTATATATTGTACAAATTGTAGAAAGACGTGCAGGGGCTGCTGGCGGTGACGCGTCGCTGTTGCTATACGCTGGCTTTGAGTGAGTTTTTGCACGCAGTAGGCTAGCAAGGGCTCGTGAGCTGTGATTTCTACTGCCTCAAGGACAAACATTCATAAAGAATGGTCAGAACCGAAGCTTCTGTGCAGTTAACGCGAAAACAAGGTTGCACACAGACTCGTCCCCAACTTTCAAGCCTACTTCGCTGCTCCTTCTGCCCTTTTAGATATTGTACAAATTGTAGTTAGAGATGCAGGAGCTGCTGGCGGTGACGCGTCGCTGTTGCTATACGCTGGCTTTGTGTGAGTTTTTGCACGCAGTAGGCTATCAAGTGCTCGTGAGCTGCGATTTCTACTGCCTCGAGCACATATATTTATGAAGAATGGTCAGAACCGAGGCTTCTGTACAGTTAACGCGAAAACAAGGTTGCACACAGACTCGTCCCCAAGTTACAAGCCTATGTCGCTGCTCCTTCTGCCCTTTTAGATATTGTACAAATTGTAGTTAGAGATGCAGGGGCTGCTGGCGGTGACGCGTCGCTGTTGCTATACGCTGGCTTTGTGTGAGTTTTTGCACGCAGTAGGCTAGCAAGTGCTCGTGAGCTGTGATTTCTACTGCCTCGAGGACATACATTTATGAAGAATGGTCAGAAGCGAGGCTTCTGTACAGTTAACGCGAAAACAAGATTGCACAGCGACTCATCCCCAAGATTCAAGCCTATGTCGCTGCTCCTTCTGCCGTTTTATATATTGTACAAATAGTAGTAAGACATGCAGGGGCTGCTGGCGGTGACGCGTCGCTGTTGCTATACGCTGGCTTTGTGTGAGTTTTTGCATGCAGTAGGCTAACAAGTGCGCATGAGCTGTGATTTCAACTGCCTCGAGGACATATATTTATGAAGAATGGTCAGAACCGAGGCTTCTGTGCACTTGACGCGAAAACCAGGTTGAACACGGACTCGTCCCCAACTTTCAAGCCTACGTCGCTGCTCCTTCTGCCCTTTTATATATTGTACAAATTGTAGTAAGACATGCAGGGGCTGCTGGGGGTGACGTGTCGCTGTTGCTATACGCTGGCTTTGATTGAGTTTTGCACGCAGTAGGCTAGCAAGTGCTCGTGAGCTGTGATTTCTACTGCCTCAAGGACAAACATTGATAAAGAATGGTCAGAACCGAGGCTTCTGTACAGTTAACACGAAAACAAGGTTGCACACAGACTCGTCCACAGCTTTGAAGCCTACGTCGCTGCTCCATCTGCCCTTTTATTTATTGTACAAATTGTAGTAAGACATGCAGGGGCTGCTGGGGGTGACGTGTCGCTGTTGCTATACGCTGCCTTTGAGTGAGTTTTTGCACGCAGTAGGCTAGCAAGTGCTCGTGAGCTGTGATTTCTACTGCCTCAAGGACAAACATTGATAAAGAATGGTCAGAACCGAGGCTTCTGTCCAGTTAACACGAAAACAAGGTTGCACACAGACTCGTCCACAGCTTTGAAGCCTACGTCGCTGCTCCATCTGCCCTTTTATATATTGTACAAATTGTAGTAAGACATGCAGTGGCTGCTGGGGGTGACGTGTCGCTGTTGCTATACGCTGGCTTTGAGTGAGTTTTTGCACGCAGTAGGCTAGCAAGTGCTCGTGAGCTGTGATTTCTACTGCCTCGAGGACATACATTTATGAAGAATGGTCAGAACCGAGGCTTCTGTACAGTTAACGCGAAAACAAGGTTGCACACAGACTCATCCCCAACATTCAAGCCTAAGTCGCTGCTCCTTCTGCCGTTTTATATATTGTACAAATAGTAGTAAGACATGCAGGGGCTGCTGGCGGTGACGCGTCGCTGTTGCTATACGCTGGCTTTGTGTGAGTTTTTGCACGCAGTAGGCTAACAAGTGCGCATGAGCTGTGATTTACACTGCCTCGAGGACATATATTTATGAAGAATGGTCAGAACCGAGGCTTCTGTGCACTTGACGCGAAAACCAGGTTGCACACGGACTCGTCCCCAACTTTCAAGCCTACGTCGCTGCTCCTTCTGCCCTTTTATATATTGTACAAATTGTAGTAAGACATGCAGGGGCTGCTGGGGGTGACGTGTCGCTGTTGCTATACGCTGGCTATGAGTGAGTTTTTGCACGCAGTAGGCTAGCAAGTGCTCGTGAGCTGTGATTTCTACTGCCTCAAGGACAAACATTGATAAAGAATGGTCAGAACCGAGGCTTCTGTCCAGTTAACACGAAAACAAGGTTGCACACAGACTCGTCCACAGCTTTGAAGCCTACGTCGCTGCTCCATCTGCTCTTTTATATATTGTACAAATTGTAGTAAGACATGCAGGGGCTGCTGGGGGTGACGTGTCGCTGTTGCTATACGCTGGCTTTGAGTGAGTTTTTGCACGCAGTAGGCTAGCAAGTGCTCGTGAGCTGTGATTTCTACTGCCTCAAGGACAAACATTGATAAAGAATGGTCAGAACCGAGGCTTCTGTCCAGTTAACACGAAAACAAGGTTGCACACCGACTCGTCCACAGCTTTGAAGCCTACGTCGCTGCTCCATCTGCCCTTTTATATATTGTACAAATTGTAGTAAGACATGCAGGGGCTGCTGGGGGTGACGTGTCGCTGTTGCTATACGCTGGCTTTGAGTGAGTTTTTGCACGCAGTAGGCTAGCAAGTGCTCGTGAGCTGCGATTTCTACTGCCTCGAGGACATACATTTATGAAGAATGGTCAGAACCGAGGCTTCTGTACAGTTAACGCGAAAACAAGGTTGCACACAGACTCATCCCCAACATTCAAGCCTATGTCGTTGCTCCTTCTGCCGTTTTATATATTGTACAAATTGTAGTTAGAGATGCAGGGGCTGCTGGCGGTGACGCGTCGCTGTTGCTATACGCTGGCTTTGTGTGAGTTTTTGCACGCAGTAGGCTAGCAAGTGCTCGTGAGCTGTGATTTCTACTGGCTCGAGGACATACATTTATGAAGAATGGTCAGAACCGAGGCTTCTGTACATTTAACGCGAAAACAAGGCTGCACACAGACTCATCCCCAACATTCAAGCCTATGTCGCTGCTCCTTCTGCCGTTTTATATGTTGTACAAATTGTAGTTAAAGATGCAGGGGCTGCTGGGGGTGACGTGTCGCTGTTCCTATACGCTGGCTTTGAGTGAGTTTTTGCACGCAGTAGGCTAGCAAGTGCTCGTGAGCTGTGATTTCAACTGCCTCGAGGACAACTATTTATGAAAAATGGTCAGAACCGAGGCTTCTCTGCAGTTGACGAGAAAACAAGGTTGCACACCGACTCATCCCCAACATTCAAGCCTATGTCGCTGCTCCTGCCGTTTTATATATTGTACAAATAGTAGTAAGACATGCAGGGGCTGCTGGCGGTGACGCGTCGCTGTTGCTATACGCTGGCTTTGTGTGAGTTTTTGCACGCAGTAGGCTAACAAGTGCGCATGAGCTGTGATTTCAACTGCCTCGAGGACATATATTTATGAAGAATGGTCAGAACCGAGGCTTCTGTGCACTTGACGCGAAAACCAGGTTGCACACGGACTCGTCCCCAACTTTCAAGCCTACGTCGCTGCTCCTTCTGCCCTTTTATATATTGTACAAATTGTAGTAAGACATGCAGGGGCTGCTGGGGGTGACGTGTCGCTGTTGCTATACGCTGGCTTTGAGTGAGTTTTTGCACGCAGTAGGCTAGCAAGTGCTCGTGAGCTGTGATTTCTACTGCCTCGAGGACATACATTTATGAAGAATGGTCAGAACCGAGGCTTCTGTCCAGTCACCACGAAAACAAGGTTGCACACAGACTCGTCCCCAACTTTCAAGCCTACGTTGCTGCTCCTTCTGCGATTCTATATATTGTACAAATTGGAGTAAGACATGGAGGGGCTGCTGGCGGTGATGCGTCGCTGTTTCTATACCCTGGCTTTGTGTGACTTTTTGCACGCAGTAGCCTAGCAAGAGCTCGTGAGCTGTGATTTCTACTGCCTCGAGGACATATATTTATGAAGAATGGTCAGAACCGAGGCTTCTGTGCAGTTAATGCGAAAACAAGGTTGCACACAGACTCGTCCCCAACTTTCAAGCCTACTTCGCTGCTCCTTCTGCCCTTTTAGATATTGTACAAATAGTAGTAAGACATGCAGGGGCTGCTGGCGGTGACGCGTCGCTGTTGCTATACGCTGGCTTTATGTGAGTTTTTGCACGCAGTAGGCTAGCAAGAGCTCGTGAGCTGTGATATCAACTGCCTCGAGGACAAATATTTATGAAGAATGGTCAGAACCGAGGTTTCTCTGCAGTTAACGCGAAAACAAGGTTGCACACAGACTCGTCCCCAACTTTCAAGCCTACTTCGCTGCTCCTTCTGCCCTTTTAGATATTGTACAAATAGTACTAAGACATGCAGGGGCTGCTGGCGGTGACGCGTCGCTGTTGCTATACGCTGGCTTTGTGTGAGTTTTTGTACGCAGTAGGCTAGCAAGAGCTCGTGAGCTGTGATTTCAACTGCCTCGAGGACAAATATTTATGATGAATGGTCAGAACCGAGGCTTCTGTGCAGTTGACGCGAAAACCAGGTTGCACACGGACTCGTCCCCAACTTTCAAGCCTACGTCGCTGCTCCTTCTGCCCTTTTAGATATTGTACAAATTGTAGTTAGAGATGCAGGGGCTGCTGGCGGTGACGCGTCGCTGTTGCTATACGCTGGCTTTGTGTGAGTTTTTGCACGCAGTAGGCTAGCAAATGCTCGTGAGCTGTGATTTCTACTGCCTCGAGGACATATATTTATGAAGAATGGTCAGAACCGAGGCTTCTGTGCACTTGACGCGAAAACCAGGTTGCACACGGACTCGTCCCCAACTTTCAAGCCTACGTCGCTGCTCCTTCTGCCCTTTTATATATTGTACAAATTGTAGTAAGACATGCAGGGGCTGCTGGGGGTGACGTGTCGCTGTTGCTATACGCTGGCTTTGAGTGAGTTTTTGCACGCAGTAGGCTAGCAAGTGCTCGTGAGCTGTGATTTCTACTGCCTCAAGGACAAACATTGATAAAGAATGGTCAGAACCGAGGCTTCTGTCCAGTTAACACGAAAACAAGGTTGCACACAGACTCGTCCACAGCTTTGAAGCCTACGTCGCTGCTCCATCTGCCCTTTTATATATTGTACAAATTGTAGTAAGACATGCAGGGGCTGCTGGGGGTGACGTGTCGCTGTTGCTATACGCTGGCTTTGAGTGAGTTTTTGCACGCAGTAGGCTAGCAAGTGCTCGTGAGCTGTGATTTCTACTGCCTCAAGGACAAACATTGATAAAGAATGGTCAGAACCGAGGCTTCTGTCCAGTTAACACGAAAACAAGGTTGCACACAGACTCGTCCACAGCTTTGAAGCCTACGTCGCTGCTCCATCTGCCCTTTTATATATTGTACAAATTGTAGTAAGACATGCAGGGGCTGCTGGGGGTGACGTGTCGCTGTTGCTATACGCTGGCTTTGAGTGAGTTTTTGCACGCAGTAGGCTAGCAAGTGCTCGTGAGCTGTGATTTCTACTGCCTCGAGGACATACATTTATGAAGAATGGTCAGAACCGAGGCTTCTGTACAGTTAACGCGAAAACAAGGTTGCACACAGACTCATCCCCAACATTCAAGCCTATGTCGCTGCTCCTTCTGCCGTTTTATATATTGTACAAATTGTAGTTAGAGATGCAGGGGCTGCTGGCGGTGACGCGTCGCTGTTGCTATACGCTGGCTTTGTGTGAGTTTTTGCACGCAGTAGGCTAGCAAGTGCTCGTGAGCTGTGATTTCTACTGTCTCGAGGACATACATTTATGAAGAATGGTCAGAACCGAGGCTTCTGTACATTTAACGCGAAAACAAGGTTGCACACAGACTCATCCCCAACATTCAAGCCTATGTCGCTGCTCCTTCTGCCGTTTTATATATTGTACAAATTGTAGTTAAAGATGCAGGGGCTGCTGGGGGTGACGTGTCGCTGTTCCTATACGCTGGCTTTGAGTGAGTTTTTGCACGCAGTAGGCTAGCAAGTGCTCGTGAGCTGTGATTTCAACTGCCTCGAGGACAACTATTTATAAAGAATGGTCAGAACCGAGGCTTCTCTGCAGTTGACGAAAAAACAAGGTTGCACACCGACTCATCCCCAACATTCAAGCCTATGTCGCTGCTCCTTCTGCCGTTTTATATATTGTACAAATAGTAGTAAGACATGCAGGGGCTGCTGGCGGTGACGCGTCGCTGTTGCTATACGCTGGCTTTGTGTGAGTTTTTGCACGCAGTAGGCTAACAAGTGCGCATGAGCTGTGATTTCAACTGCCTCGAGGACATATATTTATGAAGAATGGTCAGAACCGAGGCTTCTGTGCACTTGACGCGAAAACCAGGTTGCACACGGACTCGTCCCCAACTTTCAAGCCTACGTCGCTGCTCCTTCTGCCCTTTTATATATTGTACAAATTGTAGTAAGACATGCAGGGGCTGCTGGGGGTGACGTGTCGCTGTTGCTATACGCTGGCTTTGAGTGAGTTTTTGCACGCAGTAGGCTAGCAAGTGCTCGTGAGCTGTGATTTCTACTGCCTCGAGGACATACATTTATGAAGAATGGTCAGAACCGAGGCTTCTGTCCAGTTACCACGAAAACAAGGTTGCACACAGACTCGTCCCCAACTTTCAAGCCTAGGTCGCTGCTCCTTCTGCCCTTTTATATATTGTAGAAATTGTAGTTAGAGATGCAGGGGCTGCTGGTGGGGACGCGTCGCTGTTGCTATACGCTGGCTTTGTGTGAGTTTTTGCACGCAGTAGGATAGCAAGAGCTCGGGAGCTGTGATTTCCACTGCCTCGAGGACAAATATTTATGAAGAATGGTCAGAACCGAGGCTTCTCTGCAGTTGACGAGAAAACAAGGTTGCACACAGACTCGTCCCCAACTTTCAAGCCTACGTCGCTGCTCCTTCTGCCCTTTTAGATATTGTACATATTATAGTTAGAGATGCAGTGGCTGCTGGTGGTGACGCGTCGCTGTTGCTATACGCTGGCTTTGTGTGAGTTTTTGTACGCAGTAGGATAGCAAGAGCTCGGGAGCTGTGATTTCCACTGCCTCGGGCACATATATTTACGAAAAATGGTCAGAACCGAGGCTTCTGTGCAGTTAAGGAGAAAACAAGGTTGCACACAGAATCGTCCCCAACTTTCAAGCCTACGTCGCTGCTCCTTCTGCCTTTTTATATATTGTACAAATTGTATTAAGACATGCAGGGGCTGCTGGTGGTGACGCGTCACTGTTGCTATACGCTGGCTTTGTGTGAGTTTTTGCACGCAGTAGGACAGCAAGAGCTCGTGAGGTGTGATTTCTACTGCCTCGAGGACATACATTTATGAAGAATGGTCAGAACCGAGGCTTTTGTGCAGTTAAGGCGAAAACAAGGTTGCACACAGACTCGTCTCCAACTTTCAAGCCTACGTCGCTGCTCCTTCTGCGATTTTATATATTGTACAAATTGTAGTTAGACGTGCAGGGCCTGATGGCGGCGACGCGTCGCTGTTGCTATAGGATGGCTTTGTGTGAGTTTTCGCACGCAGTGGGCTAGGAAGTGCTCGTGAGCTGTGATTTCTACTGCCTCGAGGACATACAATTATAAAGAATGGTGAGAACCGAGGCTTCTGTGCAGTTCACGCGAAAAGAAGGTTGCATACAAACTCGTCCCCAACTTTCAAGCCTACATCGCTGCTCCTTCTGCCCTTTTATATATTGTACAAATTGTAGCAAGACACTCAGGGGCTGCTGGGGGTGACGTGTCGCTGTTCCTATACGCTGGCTTTGTGTGAGTTTTTGCACGCAGTAGGCTAGCAAGTGCTCGTGAGCTATGATTTCAACTGCCTCGAGGACAACTATTTATGAAGAATGGTCAGAACCGAGGCTTCTCTGCAGTTGAGGAGAAAACAAGGTTGCACACAGACTCGTCCCCAACTTTCAAGCCTACTTCGCTGCTCCTTCTGCCCTTTTAGATATTGTACAAATTGTAGTTAGAGATGCAGGGGCTGCTGGCGGTGACGCGTCGCTGTTGCTATACGCTGGCTTTGTGTGAGTTTTTGCACGCAGTAGGCTAGCAAGTGCTCGTGAGCTGTGATTCCTACTGCCTCGAGCAAATACATGTATGAAGAATAGTCAGAACCGAGGCTTCTGTCCAGTTAACACGAAAACAAGGTTGCACACAGACTCGTCCACAGCTTTCAAGCCTACGTCGCTGCTCCTTCTGCCCTTTTATATATTGTACAAATTGTAGCAAGACACTCAGGGGCTGCTGGCGGTGAGGCGTCGCTGTTGCTATACGCTGGCTTTGAGTGAGTTTTTGCACGCAGTAGGCTAGCAAGTGCTCGTGAGCAGTGATTTCTACTGCCTCGAGGAAATATATTTATGCAGAATGGTCAGAACCGAGGCTTCTGTCCAGTTACCACGAAAACAAGGTTGCAAACAGACTCGTCCCCAACTTTCAAGCCTACGTCGCTGCTCCTTCTGCACTTTTATATATTGTGGAAATTTTAGTAAGACATGCAGGGGCTGCTGGGGGTGACGCATCGCTGTTGCTATACGCTGGCTTTGAGTGAGTTTTTGCACGCAGTAGGCTAGGAAGTGCTCGTGAGCTGTGATTCCTACTGCCTCAAGGACATTCATAAAGAATGGTCAGAACCGAGGCTTCTGTCCAGTTAACACGAAAACGAGGTTGCACACAGACTCGTCCACAGCTTTGAAGCCTACGTCGCTGCTCCATCTGCCCTTTTATATATTGTACAAATTGTAGTAAGACATGCAGGGGCTGCTGGCGGTGACGCGTCGCTGTTGCTATACGCTGGCTTTGAGTGAGTTTTTGCAGGCGGTAGGCTAGCAAGTGCTCGTGAGCTGTGATTTCTACTGCGTCGAGGACATACATTTATAAAGAATGGTCAGAACCGAGGCTTCTGTGCAGTTAACGCGAAAACAAGGTTGCACACAGACTCGTCCCCAACTTTCAAGCCTACGTCGCTGCTCCTTCTGCCCTTTTATATATTGTACAAATTGTAGCAAGACACTCAGGGGCTGCTGGCGGTGAGGCGTCGCTGTTGCTATACGCTGGCTTTGAGTGAGTTTTTGCACGCAGTAGGCTAGCAAGTCCTCGTGAGCTGTGATTTCTACTGCCTCGAGGACATACATTTATGCAGAATGGTCAGAACCGAGGCTTCTGTCCAGTTACCACGAAAACAAGGTTGCACACAGACTCGTCCCCAACTTTCAAGCCTACGTTGCTGCTCCTTCTGCGATTCTATATAGTGTACAAATTGGAGTAAGACATGAAGGGGCTGCTGGCGGTGATGCGTCGCTGTTTCTATACCCTGGCTTTGTGTGAGTTTTTGCACGCAGTAGGCTAGCAAGAGCTCGTGAGCTGTCATTTCTACTGCCTCGAGGACATATATTTATGAAGAATGGTCAGAACCGAGGCTTCAGTGCAGTTAACGCGAAAGCAAGGTTGCACACAGACTCGTCCCCAACTTTCAAGCCTACTTCGCTGCTCCTTCTGCGATTCTATATAGTGTACAAATTGGAGTAAGACATGAAGGGGCTGCTGGCGGTGATGCGTCGCTGTTTCTATACCCTGGCTTTGTGTGAGTTTTTGCACGCAGTAGGCTAGCAAGAGCTCGTGAGCTGTGATTTCTACTGCCTCGAGGACATATATTTATGAAGAATGGTCAGAACCGAGGCTTCAGTGCAGTTAACGCGAAAGCAAGGTTGCACACAGACTCGTCCCCAACTTTCAAGCCTACTTCGCTGCTCCTTCTGCCCTTTTATATATTGTACAAATTGTAGTTAGAGATGCAGGGGCTGCTGGCGGTGACGCGTCGCTGTTGCTATACGCTGGCTTTGTGTGAGTTTTTGCACGCAGTAGGCTATCAAGTGCTCGTGAGCTGTGATTTCTACTGCCTCGAGGACATATATTTATGAAGAATGGTCAGAACCGAGGCTTCTGCACAGTTAACGCGAAAACAAGGTTGCACACAGACTCATCCTCAACTTTCAAGCCTACGTCGCTGCTCCTTCTGTCCTTTTATATATTGTACAAATTTTAGTAAGACATGCAGGGGCTGCTGGGGGTGACGTGTCGCTGTTGCTATACGCTGGCTTTGGGTGAGTTTTTGCACGCAGTATGCTAGCAAGTGCTCGTGAGCTGTGATTTCTACTGCCTCAAGGACAAACATTCATAAAGAATGGTCAGAACCGAGGCTTCTGTCCAGTTAACATGAAAACGAGGTTGCACACAGACTCGTTCACAGCTTTGAAGCCTACGTCGCTGCTCCATCTGCCCTTTTATATATTGTACAAATTGTAGTTAAAGATGCAGGGGCTGCTGGGGGTGACGTGTTGCTGTTCCTATACGCTGGCTTTGTGTGAGTTTTTGCACGCAGTAGGATAGCAAGTGCTCGTGAGCTGTGATTTCAACTGCCTCGAGGACAACTATTTATGAAGAATGGTCAGAAGCGAGGCTTCTCTGCAGTTGACGAGAAAACAAGGTTGCACACAGACTCGTCCCCAACTTTCAAGCCTTCTTCGCTGCTCCTTCTGCCCTTTTAGATATTGTACAAATTGTAATTAGAGATGCAGGGGCTGCTGGCGGTGACGCGTCGCTGTTGCTATACGCTGGCTTTGTGTGAGTTTTTGCACGCAGTAGGCTAGCAAGTGCTCGTGAGCTGTGATTTCTACTGCCTCGAGGACATACATTTATGAAGAATGGTCAGAACCGAGGCTTCTGTACAGTTAACGCGAAAACAAGGTTGCACACCAACTCATCCCGAAGATTCAAGCCTATGTCGCTGCTCCTTCTGCCGTTTTATATATTGTATAAATAGTAGTAAGACATGCAGGGGCTGCTGGCGGTGACGCGTCGCTGTTGCTATACGCTGGCTTTGTGTGAGTTTTTGCACGCAGTAGGCTAACAAGTGCGCATGAGCTGTGATTTCAACTGCCTCGAGGACATACATTTATGCAGAATGGTCAGAACCGAGGCTTCTGTACAGTTAACGCGAAAACAAGGTTGCACACCAACTCATCCCGAAGATTCAAGCCTATGTCGCTGCTCCTTCTGCCGTTTTATATATTGTATAAATAGTAGTAAGACATGCAGGGGCTGCTGGCAGTGACGCGTCGCTGTTGCTATACGCTGGCTTTGAGTGAGTTTTTGCACGCAGTAGGCTAGCAAGTCCTCGTGAGCTGTGATTTCTACTGCCTCGAGGACATACATTTATGCAGAATGGTCAGAACCGAGGCTTCTGTCCAGTTACCACGAAAACAAGGTTGCACACAGACTCGTCCCCAACTTTCAAGCCTACGTTGCTGCTCCTTCTGCGATTCTATATAGTGTACAAATTGGAGTAAGACATGAAGGGGCTGCTGGCGGTGATGCGTCGCTGTTTCTATACCCTGGCTTTGTGTGAGTTTTTGCACGCAGTAGGCTAGCAAGAGCTCGTGAGCTGTCATTTCTACTGCCTCGAGGACATATATTTATGAAGAATGGTCAGAACCGAGGCTTCAGTGCAGTTAACGCGAAAGCAAGGTTGCACACAGACTCGTCCCCAACTTTCAAGCCTACTTCGCTGCTCCTTCTGCGATTCTATATAGTGTACAAATTGGAGTAAGACATGAAGGGGCTGCTGGCGGTGATGCGTCGCTGTTTCTATACCCTGGCTTTGTGTGAGTTTTTGCACGCAGTAGGCTAGCAAGAGCTCGTGAGCTGTGATTTCTACTGCCTCGAGGACATATATTTATGAAGAATGGTCAGAACCGAGGCTTCAGTGCAGTTAACGCGAAAGCAAGGTTGCACACAGACTCGTCCCCAACTTTCAAGCCTACTTCGCTGCTCCTTCTGCCCTTTTATATATTGTACAAATTGTAGTTAGAGATGCAGGGGCTGCTGGCGGTGACGCGTCGCTGTTGCTATACGCTGGCTTTGTGTGAGTTTTTGCACGCAGTAGGCTATCAAGTGCTCGTGAGCTGTGATTTCTACTGCCTCGAGGACATATATTTATGAAGAATGGTCAGAACCGAGGCTTCTGCACAGTTAACGCGAAAACAAGGTTGCACACAGACTCATCCTCAACTTTCAAGCCTACGTCGCTGCTCCTTCTGCCCTTTTATATATTGTACAAATTTTAGTAAGACATGCAGGGGCTGCTGGGGGTGACGTGTCGCTGTTGCTATACGCTGGCTTTGGGTGAGTTTTTGCACGCAGTATGCTAGCAAGTGCTCGTGAGCTGTGATTTCTACTGCCTCAAGGACAAACATTCATAAAGAATGGTCAGAACCGAGGCTTCTGTCCAGTTAACATGAAAACGAGGTTGCACACAGACTCGTTCACAGCTTTGAAGCCTACGTCGCTGCTCCATCTGCCCTTTTATATATTGTACAAATTGTAGTTAAAGATGCAGGGGCTGCTGGGGGTGACGTGTTGCTGTTCCTATACGCTGGCTTTGTGTGAGTTTTTGCACGCAGTAGGATAGCAAGTGCTCGTGAGCTGTGATTTCAACTGCCTCGAGGACAACTATTTATGAAGAATGGTCAGAAGCGAGGCTTCTCTGCAGTTGACGAGAAAACAAGGTTGCACACAGACTCGTCCCCAACTTTCAAGCCTTCTTCGCTGCTCCTTCTGCCCTTTTAGATATTGTACAAATTGTAATTAGAGATGCAGGGGCTGCTGGCGGTGACGCGTCGCTGTTGCTATACGCTGGCTTTGTGTGAGTTTTTGCACGCAGTAGGCTAGCAAGTGCTCGTGAGCTGTGATTTCTACTGCCTCGAGGACATACATTTATGAAGAATGGTCAGAACCGAGGCTTCTGTACAGTTAACGCGAAAACAAGGTTGCACACCAACTCGTCCCCAACTTTCAAGCCTTCTTCGCTGCTCCTTCTGCCCTTTTAGATATTGTACAAATTGTAATTAGAGATGCAGGGGCTGCTGGCGGTGACGCGTCGCTGTTGCTATACGCTGGCTTTGTGTGAGTTTTTGCACGCAGTAGGCTAGCAAGTGCTCGTGAGCTGTGATTTCTACTGCCTCGAGGACATACATTTATGAAGAATGGTCAGAACCGAGGCTTCTGTACAGTTAACGCGAAAACAAGGTTGCACACCAACTCATCCCGAAGATTCAAGCCTATGTCGCTGCTCCTTCTGCCGTTTTATATATTGTATAAATAGTAGTAAGACATGCAGGGGCTGCTGGCGGTGACGCGTCGCTGTTGCTATACGCTGGCTTTGAGTGAGTTTTTGCACGCAGTAGGCTAGCAAGTCCTCGTGAGCTGTGATTTCTACTGCCTCGAGGACATACATTTATGCAGAATGGTCAGAACCGAGGCTTCTGTCCAGTTACCACGAAAACAAGGTTGCACACAGACTCGTCCCCAACTTTCAAGCCTACGTTGCTGCTCCTTCTGCGATTCTATATAGTGTACAAATTGGAGTAAGACATGAAGGGGCTGCTGGCGGTGATGCGTCGCTGTTTCTATACCCTGGCTTTGTGTGAGTTTTTGCACGCAGTAGGCTAGCAAGAGCTCGTGAGCTGTCATTTCTACTGCCTCGAGGACATATATTTATGAAGAATGGTCAGAACCGAGGCTTCAGTGCAGTTAACGCGAAAGCAAGGTTGCACACAGACTCGTCCCCAACTTTCAAGCCTACTTCGCTGCTCCTTCTGCGATTCTATATAGTGTACAAATTGGAGTAAGACATGAAGGGGCTGCTGGCGGTGATGCGTCGCTGTTTCTATACCCTGGCTTTGTGTGAGTTTTTGCACGCAGTAGGCTAGCAAGAGCTCGTGAGCTGTGATTTCTACTGCCTCGAGGACATATATTTATGAAGAATGGTCAGAACCGAGGCTTCAGTGCAGTTAACGCGAAAGCAAGGTTGCACACAGACTCGTCCCCAACTTTCAAGCCTACTTCGCTGCTCCTTCTGCCCTTTTATATATTGTACAAATTGTAGTTAGAGATGCAGGGGCTGCTGGCGGTGACGCGTCGCTGTTGCTATACGCTGGCTTTGTGTGAGTTTTTGCACGCAGTAGGCTATCAAGTGCTCGTGAGCTGTGATTTCTACTGCCTCGAGGACATATATTTATGAAGAATGGTCAGAACCGAGGCTTCTGCACAGTTAACGCGAAAACAAGGTTGCACACAGACTCATCCTCAACTTTCAAGCCTACGTCGCTGCTCCTTCTGCCCTTTTATATATTGTACAAATTTTAGTAAGACATGCAGGGGCTGCTGGGGGTGACGTGTCGCTGTTGCTATACGCTGGCTTTGGGTGAGTTTTTGCACGCAGTATGCTAGCAAGTGCTCGTGAGCTGTGATTTCTACTGCCTCAAGGACAAACATTCATAAAGAATGGTCAGAACCGAGGCTTCTGTCCAGTTAACATGAAAACGAGGTTGCACACAGACTCGTTCACAGCTTTGAAGCCTACGTCGCTGCTCCATCTGCCCTTTTATATATTGTACAAATTGTAGTTAAAGATGCAGGGGCTGCTGGGGGTGACGTGTTGCTGTTCCTATACGCTGGCTTTGTGTGAGTTTTTGCACGCAGTAGGATAGCAAGTGCTCGTGAGCTGTGATTTCAACTGCCTCGAGGACAACTATTTATGAAGAATGGTCAGAAGCGAGGCTTCTCTGCAGTTGACGAGAAAACAAGGTTGCACACAGACTCGTCCCCAACTTTCAAGCCTTCTTCGCTGCTCCTTCTGCCCTTTTAGATATTGTACAAATTGTAATTAGAGATGCAGGGGCTGCTGGCGGTGACGCGTCGCTGTTGCTATACGCTGGCTTTGTGTGAGTTTTTGCACGCAGTAGGCTAGCAAGTGCTCGTGAGCTGTGATTTCTACTGCCTCGAGGACATACATTTATGAAGAATGGTCAGAACCGAGGCTTCTGTACAGTTAACGCGAAAACAAGGTTGCACACCAACTCATCCCGAAGATTCAAGCCTATGTCGCTGCTCCTTCTGCCGTTTTATATATTGTATAAATAGTAGTAAGACATGCAGGGGCTGCTGGCGGTGACGCGTCGCTGTTGCTATACGCTGGCTTTGTGTGAGTTTTTGCACGCAGTAGGCTAACAAGTGCGCATGAGCTGTGATTTCAACTGCCTCGAGGACATATATTTATGAAGAATGGTCAGAACCGAGGCTTCTGTACAGTTAACGCGAAAACAAGGTTGCACACAGACTCGTCCCCAACTTTCAAGCCTAGTTCGCTGCTCCTTCTGCCCTTTTAGATATTGTACAAATAGTAGTAAGACATGCAGGGGCTGCTGGCGGTGACGCGTCGCTGTTGCTATTCGCTGGCTTTGTGTGAGTTTTTGTACGCAGTAGGCTAGCAAGAGCTCGTGAGCTGTGATTTGAACTGCCTCGAGCACAAATATTTATGATGAATGGTCAGAACCGAGGCTTCTCTGCAGTTGACGAGAAAACAAGGTTGCACACAGACTCGTCCCCAACTTTCAAGCCTACTTCGCTGCTCCTTCTGCCCTTTTAAATATTGTACAAATTGTAGTTAGAGATGCAGGGGCTGCTGGCGGTGACGTGTCGCTGTTGCTATACGCTGGCTTTGTGTGAGTTTTTGCACGCAGTAGGATAGCAAGAGCTCGTGAGCTGTGATTTCAACTGCCTCGTGGACAAATATTTACGAAGAATAGCCAGAACCGAGGCTTCTGTGCAGTTAAGGAGAAAACAAGGTTGCACACAGAATCGTCCCCAACTTTCAAGCCTACGCCGCTGCTCCTTCCGCCTTTTTATATATTGTACAAATTGTATTAAGACATGCAGGGGCTGCTGGTGGTGACGCGTCACTGTTGCTATACGCTGGCTTTGTGTGAGTTTTTGCACGCAGTAGGATTGCAAGAGCTCGTGAGGTGTGATTTCTACTGCCTCGAGGACATACATTTATGAAGAATGGTCAGAACCGAGGCTTTTGTGCAGTTAAGGCGAAAACAAGGTTGCACACAGACTCGTCTCCAACTTTCAAGCCTACGTCGCTGCTCCTTCTGCGATTTTATATATTGTACAAATTGTAGTTAGACGTGCAGGGCCTGATGGCGGCGACGCGTCGCTGTTGCTATAGGATGGCTTTGTGTGAGTTTTCGCACGCAGTAGGCTAGGAAGTGCTCGTGAGCTGTGATTTCTACTGCCTCGAGGACATACAATTATAAAGAATGGTCAGAACCGAGGCTTCTGTGCAGTTCACGCGAAAAGAAGGTTGCATACAGACTCGTCCCCAACTTTCAAGCCTACATCGCTGCTCCTTCTGCCCTTTTATATATTGTAAAAATGTAGCAAGACACTCAGGGGCTGCTGGCGGTGAGGCGTCGCTGTTGCTATACGCTGGCTTTGAGTGAGTTTTTGCACGCAGTAGGCTAGCAAGTGCTCGTGAGCTGTGATTTCTACTGCCTCGAGGACATACATTTATGCAGAATGGTCAGAACCGAGGCTTCTGTGCAGTTAACGCGAAAACAAGGTTGCACACGGACTCATCCCCAACATTCAAGCCTATGTCGCTGCTCCTTCTGCCCTTTTAGATATTGTACAAATTGTAGTTAAAGATGCAGGGGCTGCTGGGGGTGACGTGTCGCTGTTGCTATACGCCGGCTATGTGTGAGTTTTTGCACGCAGTAGGATAGCAAGAGCTCGTGAGCTGTGATTTCAACTGCCTCGAGGACATACATTTATGAAGAATGGTCAGAACCAAGGCTTCTGCGCAGTTAACGCGAAAACAAGGTTGCACACAGACTTGTCCCCAACTTACAAGCCTACGTCGCTCCTCCTTCTGCCGTTTTATATATTGTACAAATAGTAGTAAGACATGCAGGGGCTGCTGGCGGTGACGCGTCGCTGTTGCTATACGCTTTCTTTGTGTGAGTTTTTTCACGCAGTAGGCTAGCAAGAGCTCGTGAGCTGTGATTTCAACTGCCTCGAGGACAAATATTTATGAAGAATGGTCAGAACCGAGGCTTCTGTGTAGTTGACGCGAAAACAAGGTTGCACACAGACTCGTCTCCAACTTTCAAGTCTACGTCGCTGCTCCTTCTGCGATTTTATATATTGTACAAATTGTAGTTAGAGATGCAGGGGCTGCTGGCGGTGATGCGTCGCTGTTGCTACACGCTGGCTTTGTGTGAGTTTTTGCGCGCAGTAGGCTAACAAGAGCTCGTGAGCTGTGATTTCAACTGCCTTGAGGATAAATATTTATGAAGAATGGTCAGAACCGAGGCTTCTGTGCAGTTAACGCGAAAGCAAGGTTGCACAAAGACGCGCCCCCAACTTTCAAGCCTACTTCGCTGCTCCTTCTGCCCTTTTAGATATTGTACAAATTGTAGTTAGAGATGCAGGGGCTGCTGGCGGTGACGCGTCGCTGTTGCTATACGCTGGCTTTGTGTGAGTTTTTGCACGCAGTAGGCTAGCAAGAGCTCGTGAGCTGTGATTTCAACTGCCTCGAGGACATACATTTATGAAGAATGGTCAGAACCGAGGCTTCTGTGCAGTTAACGCGAAAACAAGGTTGCACACAGACTCGTCCCCAACTTACAAGCCTACGTCGCTGCTCCTTCTGCCGTTTTATATACTGTACAAATAGTAGTAAGACATGCAGGGGCTGCTGTGCCTCGAGGACAAATATTTATGAAGAATGGTCAGAACCGAGGCTTCTGTGCAGTGGACGCGAAAACAAGGTTGCACACAGACTCGTCCCCAACTTTCAAGCCTACGTCGCTGCTCCTTCTGCCCGTTTAGATGTTGTACAAATTGAAGTTAGAGATGCAGGGGCGGCTGGCGGTGACGTGTCGCTGTTGCTATACGCTGGCTTTGTATGAGTTTTTGCACGCAGTAGGATAGCAAGAGCTCGTGAGCTGTGATTTCTACTGCCTCGAGCACATATATTTATGAAAAATGGTCAGAACCGAGGCTTCTGTGCAGTTAACGCGAAAACAAGGTTGCACACAGACTCGTCCCCAACTTTCAAGCCTACGTCGGTACTCCTTCTCCCCTTTTAGATATTGTACAAATTGTATTTAGAGATGCAGGGGCTGCTGGCGGTGACGTGTCGCTGTTGCTATACGCTGGCTTTGTGTGAGTTTTTGCACGCAGTAGGATAGCAAGAGCTCGTGAGCTTTGATTTCAACTGCCTCGTGGACAAATATTTACGAAGAATAGCCAGAACCGAGGCTTCTGTGCAGTTGACGCGAAAGCAAGGTTGCACACAGACTCGTCCCCAACTTTCAAGCCTACGAAGCTGCTCCTTCTGCCCTTTTAGATATTGTACAAATTGTAGTTAAAGATGCAGGGGCTGCTGGGGGTGACGCGTCGCTGTTGCTATACGCTGGCTTTGTGTGAGTTTTTGCACGCAGTAGGCTAGCAAGAGCTCGTGAGCTGTGATTTCAACTGCCTCGAGGACAAATATTTACGAAGAATGGTCAGAACTGAGGCTTCTGTGCAGTTGACGCGAAAACAAGGTTGCACACAGACTCGTCCCCAACTTTCAAGCCTACGTCGCTGCTCCTTCTGCCCTTTTAGATATTGTACATATTGTAGTTAGAGATGCAGGGGCTGCTGGTGGTGACGCGTCGCTGTTGCTATACGCTGGCTTTGTGTGAGTTTTTGCGCGCAGTTGGATAGCAAGAGCTCGTGAGCTGTGATTTCAACTGCCTCGAGGACATACATTTATGAAGAATGGTCAGAACCGAGGCTTCTGCGCAGTTAACGCGAAAACAAGGTTGCACACAGACTCGTCCCCAACTTACAAGCCTACGTCGCTGCTCCTTCTGCCGTTTTATATATTGTAGAAATTGTAGTAAGACATGCAGGGGCTGCTGTTAGTGACGCGTCACTGTTGCTATACGCTGGCTTTGTGTGAGTTTTTGCACGCAGTAGGATAGCAAGAGCTCGTGAGGTGTGATTTCTACTGCCTCGAGGACACAAATTTATGAAGAATGGTCAGAACCGAGGCTTCTGTGCAGTTAACGCGAAAACGAGGTTGCGCACAGACTCGTCTCCAACTTTCAAGCCTACGTCGCTGCTCCTTCTGCCCTTTTATATATTGTACAAATTGTAGTAAGACATGCAGGGGCTGCTGGCGGTGAGGCGTCGCTGTTGCTATACGCTGGCTTTGAGTGAGTTTTTGCACGCAGTAGGCTAGCAAGTGCTCGTGAGCTGTGATTTCTACTGCCTCGAGGACATACGTTTATGAAGAATGGTCAGAACCAAGGCTTCCGTGCAGTTAACGCAAAAACAAGGTTGCACACAAACTCGTCTCCAACTTTAAAGCCTACGTCGCTGCTCCTTCTGCCCTTTCATATATTGTACAAATTGTAGCAAGACATGCAGGGCCTGATGGCGGTGACGCGTCGCTGTTGCTATACGATGGCTTTGTGTGAGTTTTTGCACACAGTAGGCTAGCAAGTGCTCATGAGCTGTGATTTCTACTGCCTCGAGGACACACATTTATAAATAATGGCCAGAACCGAGGCTTCTGCGCAGTTAACGCGAAAACAAAGTTGCACACAGACTCGTCCCCAATTTCAAGCCTACGTCGCTGCTCCTTCTGCCCTTTTAAATATTGTACAAATTGTAGTTAGAGATGCAGGGGCTGCTGGCGGTGACGTGTCGCTGTTGCTATACGCTGGCTTTGTGTGAGTTTTTGCACGCAGTAGGATAGCAAGAGCTCGTGAGCTGTGATTTCAACTGCCTCGTGGACAAATATTTACGAAGAATAGCCAGAACCGAGGCTTCTGTGCAGTTAAGGCGAAAACAAGGTTGCACACAGAATCGTCCCCAACTTTCAAGCCTACGCCGCTGCTCCTTCTGCCTTTTTATATATTGTACAAATTGTATTAAGACATGCAGGGGCTGCTGGTGGTGACGCGTCACTGTTGGTATACGCTGGCTTTGTGTGAGTTTTTGCACGCAGTAGGATAGCAAGAGCTCGTGAGGTGTGATTTCTACTGCTTCGAGGACATACATTTACGAAGAATGGTCAGAACCGAGGCTTTTGTGCAGTTAAGGCGAAAACAAGGTTGCACACAGACTCGTCTCCAACTTTCAAGCCTACGTCGCTGCTCCTTCTGCGATTTTATATATTGTACAAATTGTAGTTAGACGTGCAGGGCCTGATGGCGGCGACGCGTCGCTGTTGCTATAGGATGGCTTTTTGTGAGTTTTCGCATGCAGTAGGCTAGGAAGTGCTCGTGAGCTGTGATTTCTACTGCCTCGAGGACATACAATTATAAAGAATGGTCAGAACCGAGGCTTCTGTGCAGTTCACGCGAAAAGTAGGTTGCATACCGACTCGTCCCCAACTTTCAAGCCTACATCGCTGCTCCTTCTGCCCTTTATATATTGTACAAATTGTAGCAAGACACCCAGGGGCTGCTGGCGGTGAGGCGTCGCTGTTGCTATACGCTGGCTTTGAGTGAGTTTTTGCACGCAGTAGGCTAGCAAGTGCTCGTGAGCTGTGATTTCTACTGCCTCGAGGACATACATTTATGCAGAATGGTTAGAACCGAGGCTTCTGTGCAGTTAACGCGAAAACAAGGTTGCACACGGACTCATCCCGAACATTCAAGCCTATGTCGCTGCTCCTTCTGCCCTTTTAGATATTGTACAAATTGTAGTTAAAGATGCAGGGGCTGCTGGGGGTGACGTGTCGCTGTTGCTATACGCCGGCTATGTGTGAGTTTTTGCACGCAGTAGGATAGCAAGAGCTCGTGAGCTGTGATTTCAACTGCCTCGAGGACATACATTTATGAAGAATGGTCAGAACCGAAGCTTCTGCGCAGTTAACGCGAAAACAAGGTTGCACACAGACATGTCCCCAACTTTCAAGCCTACGTCGCTGCTCCTTCTGCCCGTTTAGATGTTGTACAAATTGAAGTTAGAGATGCAGGGGCTGCTGGGGGTGACGCGTCGCTGTTGCTATACGCTGGCTTTGTGTGAGTTTTTGCACGCAGTAGGCTAGCAAGAGCTAGTGAGCTGTGATTTCAACTGCCTCGAGGACAAATATTTATGAAGAATGGTCAGAACCGAGGCTTCTGTGTAGTTGACGCGAAAACAAGGTTGCACACAGACTCGTCTCCAACTTTCAAGTCTACGTCGCTGCTCCTTCTGCGATTTTATATATTGTACAAATTGTAGTTAGAGATGTCGGGGCTGCTGGCGGTGATGCGTCGCTGTTGCTACACGCTGGCTTTGTGTGAGTTTTTGCAGGCAGTAGGCTAACAAGAGCTCGTGAGCTGTGATTTCAACTGCCTTGAGGATAAATATTTATGAAGAATGGTCAGAACCGAGGCTTCTGTGCAGTTAACGCGAAAGCAAGGTTGCACAAAGACGCGCCCCCAACTTTCAAGCCTACTTCGCTGCTCCTTCTCCCCTTTTAGATATTGTACAAATTGTAGTTAGAGATGCAGGGGCTGCTGGCGGTGACGCGTCGCTGTTGCTATACGCTGGCTTTGTGTGAGTTTTTGCACGCAGTAGGCTAGCAAGAGCTCGTGAGCTGTGATTTCAACTGCCTCGAGGACATACATTTATGAAGAATGGTCAGAACCGAGGCTTCTGTGCAGTTAACGCGAAAACAAGGTTGCACACAGACTCGTCCCCAACTTACAAGCCTACGTCGCTGCTCCTTCTGCCGTTTTATATACTGTACAAATAGTAGTAAGACATGCAGGGGCTGCTGGCGGTGACGCGTCGCTGTTGTTATACGCTGGCTTTGTGTGAGTTTTTGGACGCAGTAGGCTAGCCAGAGCTCATGAGCTGTGATTTCAACTGCCTCGAGGACAAATATTTATGAAGAATGGTCAGAACCGAGGCTTCTGTGCAGTTGACGCGAAAACAAGGTTGCACACAGACTCGTCCCCAACTTTCAAGCCTACGTCGCTGCTCCTTCTGCCCGTTTAGATGTTGTACAAATTGAAGTTAGAGATGCAGGGGCGGCTGGCGGTGACGTGTCGCTGTTGCTATACGCTGGCTTTGTATGAGTTTTTGCACGCAGTAGGATAGCAAGAGCTCGTGAGCTGTGATTTCTACTGCCTCGAGCACATATATTTATGAAAAATGGTCAGAACCGAGGCTTCTGTGCAGTTAACGCGAAAACAAGGTTGCACACAGACTCGTCCCCAACTTTCAAGCCTACGTCGCTGCTCCTTCTCCCCGTTTAGATATTGTACAAATTGTATTTAGAGATGCAGGGGCTGCTGGCGGTGACGTGTCGCTGTTGCTATACGCTGGCTTTGTGTGAGTTTTTGCACGCAGTAGGATAGCAAGAGCTCGTGAGCTTTGATTTCAACTGCCTCGTGGACAAATATTTACGAAGAATAGCCAGAACCGAGGCTTCTGTGCAGTTGACGCGAAAGCAAGGTTGCACACAGACTCGTCGCCAACTTTCAAGCCTACGTCGCTGCTCCTTCTGCCCTTTTAGATATTGTACAAATTGTAGTTAAAGATGCAGGGGCTGCTGGGGGTGACGCGTCGCTGTTGCTATACGCTGGCTTTGTGTGAGTTTTCGCACGCAGTAGGCTAGCAAGAGCTCGTGAGCTGTGATTTCAACTGCCTCGAGGACAAATATTTACGAAGAATGGTCAGAACTGAGGCTTCTGTGCAGTTGACGCGAAAACAAGGTTGCACACAGACTCGTCCCCAACTTTCAAGCCTACGTCGCTGCTCCTTCTGCCCTTTTAGATATTGTACATATTGTAGTTAGAGATGCAGGGGCTGCTGGCGGTGACGCGTCGCTGTTGCTATACGCTGGCTTTGGGTGAGTTTTTGCACGCAGTAGGCTATCAAGTGCTCGTGAGCTGTGATTTCTACTGCCTCGAGGACATATATTTATGAAGAATGGTCAGAACCGAGGCTTCTGTACAGTTAACGCGAAAACAAGGTTGCACACAGACTCATCCCCAACTTTCAAGCCTACGTCGCTGCTCCTTCTGCCCTTTTATATATTGTACAAATTGTAGTAAGACATGCAGGGGCTGCTGGGGGTGACGTGTCGCTGTTGCTATACGCTGGCTTTGAGTGAGTTTTTGCACGCAGTAGCCTAGCAAGTGCTCGTGAGCTGTGATTTCTACTGCCTCGAGGACAAACATTTATAAATAATGGTCAGAACCGAGCTTTCTGTACAGTTAACGCGAAAACAAGGTTGCACACAGAATCGTCCCCAACTTTCAAGCCTACGTCGCTCCTCCTTCTGCCTTTTTATATATTGTACAAATTGTAGTAAGACGTGCAGGGGCTGCTGGCGGTGACGCGTCGCTGTTGCTATACGCTGGCTTTGGGTGAGTTTTTGCACGCAGTATGCTAGCAAGTGCTCGTGAGCTGTGATTTCTACTGCCTCAAGGACAAACATTCATAAAGAATGGTCAGAACCGAGGCTTCTGTCTAGTTAACATGAAAACGAGGTTGCACACAGACTCGTTCACAGCTTTGAAGCCTACGTCGCTGCTCCATCTGCCCTTTTATATATTGTACAAATTGTAGTTAAAGATGCAGGGGCTGCTGGGGGTGACGTGTTGCTGTTCCTATACGCTGGCTTTGTGTGAGTTTTTGCAGGCAGTAGGATAGCAAGTGCTCGTGAGCTGTGATTTCAACTGCCTCGAGGACAACTATTTATGAAGAATGGTCAGAAGCGAGGCTTCTCTGCAGTTGACGAGAAAACAAGGTTGCACACAGACTCGTCCCCAACTTTCAAGCCTTCTTCGCTGCTCCTTCTGCCCTTTTAGATATTGTACAAATTGTAGTTAGAGATGCAGGGGCTGCTGGCGGTGACGCGTCGCTGTTGCTATACGCTGGCTTTGTGTGAGTTTTTGCACGCAGTAGGCTAGCAAGTGCTCGTGAGCTGTGATTTCTACTGCCTCGAGGACATACATTTATGAAGAATGGTCAGAACCGAGGCTTCTGTACAGTTAACGCGAAAACAAGGTTGCACACCAACTCATCCCGAAGATTCAAGCCTATGTCGCTGCTCCTTCTGCCGTTTTATATATTGTATAAATAGTAGTAAGACATGCAGGGGCTGCTGGCGGTGACGCGTCGCTGTTGCTATACGCTGGCTTTGTGTGAGTTTTTGCACGCAGTAGGCTAACAAGTGCGCATGAGCTGTGATTTAAACTGCCTCGAGGACATATATTTATGAAGAATGGTCAGAACCGAGGCTTCTGTACAGTTAACGCGAAAACAAGGTTGCACACAGACTCGTCCCCAACTTTCAAGCCTAGTTCGCTGCTCCTTCTGCCCTTTTAGATATTGTACAAATAGTAGTAAGACATGCAGGGGCTGCTGGCGGTGACGCGTCGCTGTTGCTATTCGCTGGCTTTGTGTGAGTTTTTGTACGCAGTAGGCTAGCAAGAGCTCGTGAGCTGTGATTTCAACTGCCTCGAGGACAAATATTTATGATGAATGGTCAGAACCGAGGCTTCTCTGCAGTTGACGAGAAAACAAGGTTGCACACAGACTCGTCCCCAACTTTCAAGCCTACTTCGCTGCTCCTTCTGCCCTTTTAAATATTGTACAAATTGTAGTTAGAGATGCAGGGGCTGCTGGCGGTGACGTGTCGCTGTTGCTATACGCTGGCTTTGTGTGAGATTTTGCACGCAGTAGGATAGCAAGAGCTCGTGAGCTGTGATTTCAACTGCCTCGTGGACAAATATTTACGAAGAATAGCCAGAACCGAGGCTTCTGTGCAGTTAAGGAGAAAACAAGGTTGCACACAGAATCGTCCCCAACTTTCAAGCCTACGCCGCTGCTCCTTCTGCCTTTTTATATATTGTACAAATTGTATTAAGACATGCAGGGGCTGCTGGTGGTGACGCGTCACTGTTGCTATACGCTGGCTTTGTGTGAGTTTTTGCACGCAGTAGGATTGCAAGAGCTCGTGAGGTGTGATTTCTACTGCCTCGAGGACATACATTTATGAAGAATGGTCAGAACCGAGGCTTTTGTGCAGTTAAGGCGAAAACAAGGTTGCACACAGACTCGTCTCCAACTTTCAAGCCTACGTCGCTGCTCCTTCTGCGATTTTATATATTGTACAAATTGTAGTTAGACGTGCAGGGCCTGATGGCGGCGACGCGTCGCTGTTGCTATAAGATGGCTTTGTGTGAGTTTTCGCACGCAGTAGGCTAGGAAGTGCTCGTGAGCTGTGATTTCTACTGCCTCGAGGACATACAATTATAAAGAATGGTGAGAACCGAGGCTTCTGTGCAGTTCACGCGAAAAGAAGGTTGCATACAGACTCGTCCCCAACTTTCAAGCCTACATCGCTGCTCCTTCTGCCCTTTTATATATTGTAAAAATGTAGCAAGACACTCAGGGGCTGCTGGCGGTGAGGCGTCGCTGTTGCTATACGCTGGCTTTGAGTGAGTTTTTGCACGCAGTAGGCTAGCAAGTGCTCGTGAGCTGTGATTTCTACTGCCTCGAGGACATACATTTATGCAGAATGGTCAGAACCGAGGCTTCTGTGCAGTTAACGCGAAAACAAGGTTGCACACGGACTCATCCCCAACATTCAAGCCTATGTCGCTGCTCCTTCTGCCCTTTTAGATATTGTACAAATTGTAGTTAAAGATGCAGGGGCTGCTGGGGGTGACGTGTCGCTGTTGCTATACGCCGGCTATGTGTGAGTTTTTGCACGCAGTAGGATAGCAAGAGCTCGTGAGCTGTGATTTCAACTGCCTCGAGGACATACATTTATGAAGAATGGTCAGAACCGAGGCTTCTGCGCAGTTAACGCGAAAACAAGGTTGCACACAGACTTGTCCCCAACTTACAAGCCTACGTCGCTCCTCCTTCTGCCGCTTTATATATTGTACAAATAGTAGTAAGACATGCAGGGGCTGCTGGCGGTGACGCGTCGCTGTTGCTATACGCTTTCTTTGTGTGAGTTTTTGCACGCAGTAGGCTAGCAAGAGCTCGTGAGCTGTGATTTCAACTGCCTCGAGGACAAATATTTATGAAGAATGCTCAGAACCGAGGCTTCTGTGTAGTTGACGCGAAAACAAGGTTGCACACAGACTCGTCTCCAACTTTCAAGTCTACGTCGCTGCTCCTTCTGTGATTTTATATATTGTACAAATTGTAGTTAGAGATGCAGGGGCTGCTGGCGGTGATGCGTCGCTGTTGCTACACGCTGGCTTTGTGTGAGTTTTTGCACGCAGTAGGCTAAAAAGAGCTCGTGAGCTGTGATTTCAACTGCCTTGAGGATAAATATTTATGAAGAATGGTCAGAACCGAGGCTTCTGTGCAGTTAACGCGAAAGCAAGGTTGCACAAAGACGCGCCCCCAACTTTCAAGCCTACTTCGCTGCTCCTTCTGCCCTTTTAGATATTGTACAAATTGTAGTTAGAGATGCAGGGGCTGCTGGCGGTGACGCGTCGCTGTTGCTATACGCTGGCTTTGTGTGAGTTTTTGCACGCAGTAGGCTAGCAAGAGCTCGTGAGCTGTGATTTCAACTGCCTCGAGGACATACATTTATGAAGAATGGTCAGAACCGAGGCTTCTGCGCAGTTAACGCGAAAACAAGGTTGCACACAGACTCGTCCCCAACTTACAAGCCTACGTCGCTGCTCCTTCTGCCGTTTTATATACTGTACAAATAGTAGTAAGACATGCAGGGGCTGCTGGCGGTGACGCGTCGCTGTTGTTATACGCTGGCTTTGTGTGAGTTTTTGGACGCAGTAGGCTAGCAAGAGCTCATGAGCTGTGATTTCAACTGCCTCGAGGACAAATATTTATGAAGAATGGTCAGAACCGAGGCTTCTGTGCAGTTGACGCGAAAACAAGGTTGCACACAGACTCGTCCCCAACTTTCAAGCCTACGTCGCTGCTCCTTCTGCCCGTTTAGATGTTGTACAAATTGAAGTTAGAGATGCAGGGGCGGCTGGCGGTGACGTGTCGCTGTTGCTATACGCTGGCTTTGTATGAGTTTTTGCACGCAGTAGGATAGCAAGAGCTCGTGAGCTGTGATTTCTACTGCCTCGAGCACATATATTTATGAAAAATGGTCAGAACCGAGGCTTCTGTGCAGTTAACGCGAAAACAAGGTTGCACACAGACTCGTCCCCAACTTTCAAGCCTACGTCGCTGCTCCTTCTCCCCGTTTAGATATTGTACAAATTGTATTTAGAGATGCAGGGGCTGCTGGCGGTGACGTGTCGCTGTTGCTATACGCTGGCTTTGTGTGAGTTTTTGCACGCAGTAGGATAGCAAGAGCTCGTGAGCTTTGATTTCAACTGCCTCGTGGACAAATATTTACGAAGAATAGCCAGAACCGAGGCTTCTGTGCAGTTGACGCGAAAGCAAGGTTGCACACAGACTCGTCCCCAACTTTCAAGCCTACGTCGCTGCTCCTTCTGCCCTTTTAGATATTGTACAAATTGTAGTTAAAGATGCAGGGGCTGCTGGGGGTGACGCGTCGCTGTTGCTATACGCTGGCTTTGTGTGAGTTTTTGCACGCAGTAGGCTAGCAAGAGCTCGTGAGCTGTGATTTCAACTGCCTCGAGGACAAATATTTACGAAGAATGGTCAGAACTGAGGCTTCTGTGCAGTTGACGCGAAAACAAGGTTGCACACAGACTCGTCCCCAACTTTCAAGCCTACGTCGCTGCTCCTTCTGCCCTTTTAGATATTGTACATATTGTAGTTAGAGATGCAGGGGCTGCTGGCGGTGACGCGTCGCTGTTGCTATACGCTGGCTTTGTGTGAGTTTTTGCACGCAGTAGGCTATCAAGTGCTCGTGAGCTGTGATTTCTACTGCCTCGAGGACATATATTTATGAAGAATGGTCAGAACCGAGGCTTCTGTACAGTTAACGCGAAAACAAGGTTGCACACAGACTCATCCCCAACTTTCAAGCCTACGTCGCTGCTCTTTCTGCCCTTTTATATATTGTACAAATTGTAGTAAGACATGCAGGGGCTGCTGGGGGTGACGTGTCGCTGTTGCTATACGCTGGCTTTGAGTGAGTTTTTGCACGCAGTAGGCTAGCAAGTGCTCGTGAGCTGTGACTTCTACTGCCTCGAGGACAAACATTTATAAATAATGGTCAGAACCGAGCTTTCTGTACAGTTAACGCGAAAACAAGGTTGCACACAGAATCGTCCCCAACTTTCAAGCCTACGTCGCTCCTCCTTCTGCCTTTTTATATATTGTACAAATTGTAGTAAGACGTGCAGGGGCTGCTGGCGGTGACGCGTCGCTGTTGCTATACGCTGGCTTTGGGTGAGTTTTTGCACGCAGTATGCTAGCAAGTGCTCGTGAGCTGTGATTTCTACTGCCTCAAGGACAAACATTCATAAAGAATGGTCAGAACCGAGGCTTCTGTCTAGTTAACATGAAAACGAGGTTGCACACAGACTCGTTCACAGCTTTGAAGCCTACGTCGCTGCTCCATCTGCCCTTTTATATATTGTACAAATTGTAGTTAAAGATGCAGGGGCTGCTGGGGGTGACGTGTTGCTGTTCCTATACGCTGGCTTTGTGTGAGTTTTTGCAGGCAGTAGGATAGCAAGTGCTCGTGAGCTGTGATTTCAACTGCCTCGAGGACAACTATTTATGAAGAATGGTCAGAAGCGAGGCTTCTCTGCAGTTGACGAGAAAACAAGGTTGCACACAGACTCGTCCCCAACTTTCAAGCCTTCTTCGCTGCTCCTTCTGCCCTTTTAGATATTGTACAAATTGTAGTTAGAGATGCAGGGGCTGCTGGCGGTGACGCGTCGCTGTTGCTATACGCTGGCTTTGTGTGAGTTTTTGCACGCAGTAGGCTAGCAAGTGCTCGTGAGCTGTGATTTCTACTGCCTCGAGGACATACATTTATGAAGAATGGTCAGAACCGAGGCTTCTGTACAGTTAACGCGAAAACAAGGTTGCACACCAACTGATCCCGAAGATTCAAGCCTACGCCGCTGCTCCTTCTGCCTTTTTATATATTGTACAAATTGTATTAAGACATGCAGGGGCTGCTGGTGGTGACGCGTCACTGTTGCTATACGCTGGCTTTGTGTGAGTTTTTGCACGCAGTAGGATTGCAAGAGCTCGTGAGGTGTGATTTCTACTGCCTCGAGGACATACATTTATGAAGAATGGTCAGAACCAAGGCTTTTGTGCAGTTAAGGCGAAAACAAGGTTGCACACAGACTCGTCTCCAACTTTCAAGCCTACGTCGCTGCTCCTTCTGCGATTTTATATATTGTACAAATTGTAGTTAGACGTGCAGGGCCTGATGGCGGCGACGCGTCGCTGTTGCTATAGGATGGCTTTGTGTGAGTTTTCGCACGCAGTAGGCTAGGAAGTGCTCGTGAGCTGTGATTTCTACTGCCTCGAGGACATACAATTATAAAGAATGGTGAGAACCGAGGCTTCTGTGCAGTTCACGCGAAAAGAAGGTTGCATACAGACTCGTCCCCAACTTTCAAGCCTACATCGCTGCTCCTTCTGCCCTTTTATATATTGTAAAAATGTAGCAAGACACTCAGGGGCTGCTGGCGGTGAGGCGTCGCTGTTGCTATACGCTGGCTTTGAGTGAGTTTTTGCACGCAGTAGGCTAGCAAGTGCTCGTGAGCTGTGATTTCTACTGCCTCGAGGACATACATTTATGCAGAATGGTCAGAACCGAGGCTTCTGTGCAGTTAACGCGAAAACAAGGTTGCACACGGACTCATCCCCAACATTCAAGCCTATGTCGCTGCTCCTTCTGCCCTTTTAGATATTGTACAAATTGTAGTTAAAGATGCAGGGGCTGCTGGGGGTGACGTGTCGCTGTTGCTATACGCCGGCTATGTGTGAGTTTTTGCACGCAGTAGGATAGCAAGAGCTCGTGAGCTGTGATTTCAACTGCCTCGAGGACATACATTTATGAAGAATGGTCAGAACCGAGGCTTCTGCGCAGTTAACGCGAAAACAAGGTTGCACACAGACTTGTCCCCAACTTACAAGCCTACGTCGCTCCTCCTTCTGCCGCTTTATATATTGTACAAATAGTAGTAAGACATGCAGGGGCTGCTGGCGGTGACGCGTCGCTGTTGCTATACGCTTTCTTTGTGTGAGTTTTTGCACGCAGTAGGCTAGCAAGAGCTCGTGAGCTGTGATTTCAACTGCCTCGGGGACCAATATTTATGAAGAATGCTCAGAACCGAGGCTTCTGTGTAGTTGACGCGAAAACAAGGTTGCACACAGACTCGTCTCCAACTTTCAAGTCTACGTCGCTGCTCCTTCTGCGATTTTATATATTGTACAAATTGTAGTTAGAGATGCAGGGGCTGCTGGCGGTGATGCGTCGCTGTTGCTACACGCTGGCTTTGTGTGAGTTTTTGCACGCAGTAGGCTAACAAGAGCTCGTGAGCTGTGATTTCAACTGCCTTGAGGATAAATATTTATGAAGAATGGTCAGAACCGAGGCTTCTGTGCAGTTAACGCGAAAGCAAGGTTGCACAAAGACGCGCCCCCAACTTTCAAGCCTACTTCGCTGCTCCTTCTGCCCTTTTAGATATTGTACAAATTGTAGTTAGAGATGCAGGGGCTGCTGGCGGTGACGCGTCGCTGTTGCTATACGCTGGCTTTGTGTGAGTTTTTGCACGCAGTAGGCTAGCAAGAGCTCGTGAGCTGTGATTTCAACTGCCTCGAGGACATACATTTATGAAGAATGGTCAGAACCGAGGCTTCTGTGCAGTTAACGCGAAAACAAGGTTGCACACAGACTCGTCCCCAACTTACAAGCCTACGTCGCTGCTCCTTCTGCCGTTTTATATACTGTACAAATAGTAGTAAGACATGCAGGCGCTGCTGGCGGTGACGCGTCGCTGTTGTTATACGCTGGCTTTGAGTGAGTTTTTGCACGCAGTAGGCTAGCAAGTGCTCGTGAGCTGTGATTTCTACTGCCTCGAGGACATACATTTCTGCAGAATGGTCAGAACCGAGGCTTCTGTGCAGTTAACGCGAAAACAAGGTTGCACACGGACTCATCCCCAACATTCAAGCCTATGTCGCTGCTCCTTCTGCCCTTTTAGATATTGTACAAATTGTAGTTAAAGATGCAGGGGCTGCTGGGGGTGACGTGTCGCTGTTGCTATACGCCGGCTATGTGTGAGTTTTTGCACGCAGTAGGATAGCAAGAGCTCGTGAGCTGTGATTTCAACTGCCTCGAGGACATACATTTATGAAGAATGGTCAGAACCGAGGCTTCTGCGCAGTTAACGCGAAAACAAGGTTGCACACAGACTTGTCCCCAACTTACAAGCCTACGTCGCTCCTCCTTCTGCCGCTTTATATATTGTACAAATAGTAGTAAGACATGCAGGGGCTGCTGGCGGTGACGCGTCGCTGTTGCTATACGCTTTCTTTGTGTGAGTTTTTGCACGCAGTAGGCTAGCAAGAGCTCGTGAGCTGTGATTTCAACTGCCTCGGGGACCAATATTTATGAAGAATGCTCAGAACCGAGGCTTCTGTGTAGTTGACGCGAAAACAAGGTTGCACACAGACTCGTCTCCAACTTTCAAGTCTACGTCGCTGCTCCTTCTGCGATTTTATATATTGTACAAATTGTAGTTAGAGATGCAGGGGCTGCTGGCGGTGATGCGTCGCTGTTGCTACACGCTGGCTTTGTGTGAGTTTTTGCACGCAGTAGGCTAACAAGAGCTCGTGAGCTGTGATTTCAACTGCCTTGAGGATAAATATTTATGAAGAATGGTCAGAACCGAGGCTTCTGTGCAGTTAACGCGAAAGCAAGGTTGCACAAAGACGCGCCCCCAACTTTCAAGCCTACTTCGCTGCTCCTTCTGCCCTTTTAGATATTGTACAAATTGTAGTTAGAGATGCAGGGGCTGCTGGCGGTGACGCGTCGCTGTTGCTATACGCTGGCTTTGTGTGAGTTTTTGCACGCAGTAGGCTAGCAAGAGCTCGTGAGCTGTGATTTCAACTGCCTCGAGGACATACATTTATGAAGAATGGTCAGAACCGAGGCTTCTGTGCAGTTAACGCGAAAACAAGGTTGCACACAGACTCGTCCCCAACTTACAAGCCTACGTCGCTGCTCCTTCTGCCGTTTTATATACTGTACAAATAGTAGTAAGACATGCAGGGGCTGCTGGCGGTGACGCGTCGCTGTTGTTATACGCTGGCTTTGGGTGAGTTTTTGGACGCAGTAGGCTAGCAAGAGCTCATGAGCTGTGATTTCAACTGCCTCGAGGACAAATATTTATGAAGAATGGTCAGAACCGAGGCTTCTGTGCAGTTGACGCGAAAACAAGGTTGCACACAGACTCGTCCCCAACTTTCAAGCCTACGTCGCTGCTCCTTCTGCCCGTTTAGATGTTGTACAAATTGAAGTTAGAGATGCAGGGGCGGCTGGCGGTGACGTGTCGCTGTTTCTATACGCTGGCTTTGTATGAGTTTTTGCACGCAGTAGGATAGCAAGAGCTCGTGAGCTTTGATTTCAACTGCCTCGTGGACAAATATTTACGAAGAATAGCCAGAACCGAGGCTTCTGTGCAGTTGACGCGAAAGCAAGGTTGCACACAGACTCGTCCCCAACTTTCAAGCCTACGTCGCTGCTCCTTCTGCCCTTTTAGATATTGTACAAATTGTAGTTAATGATGCAGGGGCTGCTGGGGGTGACGCGTCGCTGTTGCTATACGCTGGCTTTGTGTGAGTTTTTGCACGCAGTAGGATTGCAAGAGCTCGTGAGGTGTGATTTCTACTGCCTCGAGGATATACATTTATGAAGAATGGTCAGAACCGAGGCTTTTGTGCAGTTAAGGCGAAAACAAGGTTGCACACAGACTCGTCTCCAACTTTCAAGCCTACGTCGCTGCTCCTTCTGCGATTTTATATATTGTACAAATTGTAGTTAGACGTGCAGGGCCTGATGGCGGCGACGCGTCGCTGTTGCTATAGGATGGCTTTGTGTGAGTTTTCGCACGCAGTAGGCTAGGAAGTGCTCGTGAGCTGTGATTTCTACTGCCTCGAGGACATACAATTATAAAGAATGGTGAGAACCGAGGCTTCTGTGCAGTTCACGCGAAAAGAAGGTTGCATACAGACTCGTCCCCAACTTTCAAGCCTACATCGCTGCTCCTTCTGCCCTTTTATATATTGTAAAAATGTAGCAAGACACTCAGGGGCTGCTGGCGGTGAGGCGTCGCTGTTGCTATACGCTGGCTTTGAGTGAGTTTTTGCACGCAGTAGGCTAGCAAGTGCTCGTGAGCTGTGATTTCTACTGCCTCGAGGACATACATTTATGCAGAATGGTCAGAACCGAGGCTTCTGTGCAGTTAACGCGAAAACAAGGTTGCACACGGACTCATCCCCAACATTCAAGCCTATGTCGCTGCTCCTTCTGCCCTTTTAGATATTGTACAAATTGTAGTTAAAGATGCAGGGGCTGCTGGGGGTGACGTGTCGCTGTTGCTATACGCCGGCTATGTGTGAGTTTTTGCACGCAGTAGGATAGCAAGAGCTCGTGAGCTGTGATTTCAACTGCCTCGAGGACATACATTTATGAAGAATGGTCAGAACCGAGGCTTCTGCGCAGTTAACGCGAAAACAAGGTTGCACACAGACTCGTCTCCAACTTACAAGCCTACGTCGCTCCTCCTTCTGCCGCTTTATATATTGTACAAATAGTAGTAAGACATGCAGGGGCTGCTGGCGGTGACGCGTCGCTGTTGCTATACGCTTTCTTTGTGTGAGTTTTTGCACGCAGTAGGCTAGCAAGAGCTCGTGAGCTGTGATTTCAACTGCCTCGAGGACAAATATTTATGAAGAATGCTCAGAACCGAGGCTTCTGTGTAGTTGACGCGAAAACAAGGTTGCACACAGACTCATCCCCAACTTTCAAGCCTACGTCGCTGCTCCTTCTGCCCTTTTATATATTGTACAAATTGTAGTAAGACATGCAGGGGCTGCTGGGGGTGACGTGTCGCTGTTGCTATACGCTGGCTTTGAGTGAGTTTTTGCACGCAGTAGCCTAGCAAGTGCTCGTGAGCTGTGATTTCTACTGCCTCGAGGACAAACATTTATAAATAATGGTCAGAACCGAGCTTTCTGTACAGTTAACGCGAAAACAAGGTTGCACACAGAATCGTCCCCAACTTTCAAGCCTACGTCGCTCCTCCTTCTGCCTTTTTATATATTGTACAAATTGTAGTAAGACGTGCAGGGGCTGCTGGCGGTGACGCGTCGCTGTTGCTATACGCTGGCTTTGGGTGAGTTTTTGCACGCAGTATGCTAGCAAGTGCTCGTGAGCTGTGATTTCTACTGCCTCAAGGACAAACATTCATAAAGAATGGTCAGAACCGAGGCTTCTGTCTAGTTAACATGAAAACGAGGTTGCACACAGACTCGTTCACAGCTTTGAAGCCTACGTCGCTGCTCCATCTGCCCTTTTATATATTGTACAAATTGTAGTTAAAGATGCAGGGGCTGCTGGGGGTGACGTGTTGCTGTTCCTATACGCTGGCTTTGTGTGAGTTTTTGCAGGCAGTAGGATAGCAAGTGCTCGTGAGCTGTGATTTCAACTGCCTCGAGGACAACTATTTATGAAGAATGGTCAGAAGCGAGGCTTCTCTGCAGTTGACGAGAAAACAAGGTTGCACACAGACTCGTCCCCAACTTTCAAGCCTTCTTCGCTGCTCCTTCTGCCCTTTTAGATATTGTACAAATTGTAGTTAGAGATGCAGGGGCTGCTGGCGGTGACGCGTCGCTGTTGCTATACGCTGGCTTTGTGTGAGTTTTTGCACGCAGTAGGCTAGCAAGTGCTCGTGAGCTGTGATTTCTACTGCCTCGAGGACATACATTTATGAAGAATGGTCAGAACCGAGGCTTCTGTACAGTTAACGCGAAAACAAGGTTGCACACCAACTCATCCCGAAGATTCAAGCCTATGTCGCTGCTCCTTCTGCCGTTTTATATATTGTATAAATAGTAGTAAGACATGCAGGGGCTGCTGGCGGTGACGCGTCGCTGTTGCTATACGCTGGCTTTGTGTGAGTTTTTGCACGCAGTAGGCTAACAAGTGCGCATGAGCTGTGATTTAAACTGCCTCGAGGACATATATTTATGAAGAATGGTCAGAACCGAGGCTTCTGTACAGTTAACGCGAAAACAAGGTTGCACACAGACTCGTCCCCAACTTTCAAGCCTAGTTCGCTGCTCCTTCTGCCCTTTTAGATATTGTACAAATAGTAGTAAGACATGCAGGGGCTGCTGGCTGTGACGCGTCGCTGTTGCTATTCGCTGGCTTTGTGTGAGTTTTTGTACGCAGTAGGCTAGCAAGAGCTCGTGAGCTGTGATTTCAACTGCCTCGAGGACAAATATTTATGATGAATGGTCAGAACCGAGGCTTCTCTGCAGTTGACGAGAAAACAAGGTTGCACACAGACTCGTCCCCAACTTTCAAGCCTACTTCGCTGCTCCTTCTGCCCTTTTAAATATTGTACAAATTGTAGTTAGAGATGCAGGGGCTGCTGGCGGTGACGTGTCGCTGTTGCTATACGCTGGCTTTGTGTGAGATTTTGCACGCAGTAGGATAGCAAGAGCTCGTGAGCTGTGATTTCAACTGCCTCGTGGACAAATATTTACGAAGAATAGCCAGAACCGAGGCTTCTGTGCAGTTAAGGAGAAAACAAGGTTGCACACAGAATCGTCCCCAACTTTCAAGCCTACGCCGCTGCTCCTTCTGCCTTTTTATATATTGTACAAATTGTATTAAGACATGCAGGGGCTGCTGGTGGTGACGCGTCACTGTTGCTATACGCTGGCTTTGTGTGAGTTTTTGCACGCAGTAGGATTGCAAGAGCTCGTGAGGTGTGATTTCTACTGCCTCGAGGACATACATTTATGAAGAATGGTCAGAACCGAGGCTTTTGTGCAGCTAAGGCGAAAACAAGGTTGCACACAGACTCGTCTCCAACTTTCAAGCCTACGTCGCTGCTCCTTCTGCGATTTTATATATTGTACAAATTGTAGTTAGACGTGCAGGGCCTGATGGCGGCGACGCGTCGCTGTTGCTATAAGATGGCTTTGTGTGAGTTTTCGCACGCAGTAGGTTAGGAAGTGCTCGTGAGCTGTGATTTCTACTGCCTCGAGGACATACAATTATAAAGAATGGTGAGAACCGAGGCTTCTGTGCAGTTCACGCGAAAAGAAGGTTGCATACAGACTCGTCCCCAACTTTCAAGCCTACATCGCTGCTCCTTCTGCCCTTTTATATATTGTAAAAATGTAGCAAGACACTCAGGGGCTGCTGGCGGTGAGGCGTCGCTGTTGCTATACGCTGGCTTTGAGTGAGTTTTTGCACGCAGTAGGCTAGCAAGTGCTCGTGAGCTGTGATTTCTACTGCCTCGAGGACATACATTTATGCAGAATGGTCAGAACCGAGGCTTCTGTGCAGTTAACGCGAAAACAAGGTTGCACACGGACTCATCCCCAACATTCAAGCCTATGTCGCTGCTCCTTCTGCCCTTTTAGATATTGTACAAATTGTAGTTAAAGATGCAGGGGCTGCTGGGGGTGACGTGTCGCTGTTGCTATACGCCGGCTATGTGTGAGTTTTTGCACGCAGTAGGATAGCAAGAGCTCGTGAGCTGTGATTTCAACTGCCTCGAGGACATACATTTATGAAGAATGGTCAGAACCGAGGCTTCTGCGCAGTTAACGCGAAAACAAGGTTGCACACAGACTTGTCCCCAACTTACAAGCCTACGTCGCTCCTCCTTCTGCCGCTTTATATATTGTACAAATAGTAGTAAGACATGCAGGGGCTGCTGGCGGTGACGCGTCGCTGTTGCTATACGCTTTCTTTGTGTGAGTTTTTGCACGCAGTAGGCTAGCAAGAGCTCGTGAGCTGTGATTTCAACTGCCTCGAGGACAAATATTTATGAAGAATGCTCAGAACCGAGGCTTCTGTGTAGTTGACGCGAAAACAAGGTTGCACACAGACTCGTCTCCAACTTTCAAGTCTACGTCGCTGCTCCTTCTGTGATTTTATATATTGTACAAATTGTAGTTAGAGATGCAGGGGCTGCTGGCGGTGATGCGTCGCTGTTGCTACACGCTGGCTTTGTGTGAGTTTTTGCACGCAGTAGGCTAAAAAGAGCTCGTGAGCTGTGATTTCAACTGCCTTGAGGATAAATATTTATGAAGAATGGTCAGAACCGAGGCTTCTGTGCAGTTAACGCGAAAGCAAGGTTGCACAAAGACGCGCCCCCAACTTTCAAGCCTACTTCGCTGCTCCTTCTGCCCTTTTAGATATTGTACAAATTGTAGTTAGAGATGCAGGGGCTGCTGGCGGTGACGCGTCGCTGTTGCTATACGCTGGCTTTGTGTGAGTTTTTGCACGCAGTAGGCTAGCAAGAGCTCGTGAGCTGTGATTTCAACTGCCTCGAGGACATACATTTATGAAGAATGGTCAGAACCGAGGCTTCTGCGCAGTTAACGCGAAAACAAGGTTGCACACAGACTCGTCCCCAACTTACAAGCCTACGTCGCTGCTCCTTCTGCCGTTTTATATACTGTACAAATAGTAGTAAGACATGCAGGGGCTGCTGGCGGTGACGCGTCGCTGTTGTTATACGCTGGCTTTGTGTGAGTTTTTGGACGCAGTAGGCTAGCAAGAGCTCATGAGCTGTGATTTCAACTGCCTCGAGGACAAATATTTATGAAGAATGGTCAGAACCGAGGCTTCTGTGCAGTTGACGCGAAAACAAGGTTGCACACAGACTCGTCCCCAACTTTCAAGCCTACGTCGCTGCTCCTTCTGCCCGTTTAGATGTTGTACAAATTGAAGTTAGAGATGCAGGGGCGGCTGGCGGTGACGTGTCGCTGTTGCTATACGCTGGCTTTGTATGAGTTTTTGCACGCAGTAGGATAGCAAGAGCTCGTGAGCTGTGATTTCTACTGCCTCGAGCACATATATTTATGAAAAATGGTCAGAACCGAGGCTTCTGTGCAGTTAACGCGAAAACAAGGTTGCACACAGACTCGTCCCCAACTTTCAAGCCTACGTCGCTGCTCCTTCTCCCCGTTTAGATATTGTACAAATTGTATTTAGAGATGCAGGGGCTGCTGGCGGTGACGTGTCGCTGTTGCTATACGCTGGCTTTGTGTGAGTTTTTGCACGCAGTAGGATAGCAAGAGCTCGTGAGCTTTGATTTCAACTGCCTCGTGGACAAATATTTACGAAGAATAGCCAGAACCGAGGCTTCTGTGCAGTTGACGCGAAAGCAAGGTTGCACACAGACTCGTCCCCAACTTTCAAGCCTACGTCGCTGCTCCTTCTGCCCTTTTAGATATTGTACAAATTGTAGTTAAAGATGCAGGGGCTGCTGGGGGTGACGCGTCGCTGTTGCTATACGCTGGCTTTGTGTGAGTTTTTGCACGCAGTAGGCTAGCAAGAGCTCGTGAGCTGTGATTTCAACTGCCTCGAGGACAAATATTTACGAAGAATGGTCAGAACTGAGGCTTCTGTGCAGTTGACGCGAAAACAAGGTTGCACACAGACTCGTCCCCAACTTTCAAGCCTACGTCGCTGCTCCTTCTGCCCTTTTAGATATTGTACATATTGTAGTTAGAGATGCAGGGGCTGCTGGCGGTGACGCGTCGCTGTTGCTATACGCTGGCTTTGTGTGAGTTTTTGCACGCAGTAGGCTATCAAGTGCTCGTGAGCTGTGATTTCTACTGCCTCGAGGACATATATTTATGAAGAATGGTCAGAACCGAGGCTTCTGTACAGTTAACGCGAAAACAAGGTTGCACACAGACTCATCCCCAACTTTCAAGCCTACGTCGCTGCTCCTTCTGCCCTTTTATATATTGTACAAATTGTAGTAAGACATGCAGGGGCTGCTGGGGGTGACGTGTCGCTGTTGCTATACGCTGGCTTTGAGTGAGTTTTTGCACGCAGTAGGCTAGCAAGTGCTCGTGAGCTGTGACTTCTACTGCCTCGAGGACAAACATTTATAAATAATGGTCAGAACCGAGCTTTCTGTACAGTTAACGCGAAAACAAGGTTGCACACAGAATCGTCCCCAACTTTCAAGCCTACGTCGCTCCTCCTTCTGCCTTTTTATATATTGTACAAATTGTAGTAAGACGTGCAGGGGCTGCTGGCGGTGACGCGTCGCTGTTGCTATACGCTGGCTTTGGGTGAGTTTTTGCACGCAGTATGCTAGCAAGTGCTCGTGAGCTGTGATTTCTACTGCCTCAAGGACAAACATTCATAAAGAATGGTCAGAACCGAGGCTTCTGTCTAGTTAACATGAAAACGAGGTTGCACACAGACTCGTTCACAGCTTTGAAGCCTACGTCGCTGCTCCATCTGCCCTTTTATATATTGTACAAATTGTAGTTAAAGATGCAGGGGCTGCTGGGGGTGACGTGTTGCTGTTCCTATACGCTGGCTTTGTGTGAGTTTTTGCAGGCAGTAGGATAGCAAGTGCTCGTGAGCTGTGATTTCAACTGCCTCGAGGACAACTATTTATGAAGAATGGTCAGAAGCGAGGCTTCTCTGCAGTTGACGAGAAAACAAGGTTGCACACAGACTCGTCCCCAACTTTCAAGCCTTCTTCGCTGCTCCTTCTGCCCTTTTAGATATTGTACAAATTGTAGTTAGAGATGCAGGGGCTGCTGGCGGTGACGCGTCGCTGTTGCTATACGCTGGCTTTGTGTGAGTTTTTGCACGCAGTAGGCTAGCAAGTGCTCGTGAGCTGTGATTTCTACTGCCTCGAGGACATACATTTATGAAGAATGGTCAGAACCGAGGCTTCTGTACAGTTAACGCGAAAACAAGGTTGCACACCAACTGATCCCGAAGATTCAAGCCTACGCCGCTGCTCCTTCTGCCTTTTTATATATTGTACAAATTGTATTAAGACATGCAGGGGCTGCTGGTGGTGACGCGTCACTGTTGCTATACGCTGGCTTTGTGTGAGTTTTTGCACGCAGTAGGATTGCAAGAGCTCGTGAGGTGTGATTTCTACTGCCTCGAGGACATACATTTATGAAGAATGGTCAGAACCGAGGCTTTTGTGCAGTTAAGGCGAAAACAAGGTTGCACACAGACTCGTCTCCAACTTTCAAGCCTACGTCGCTGCTCCTTCTGCGATTTTATATATTGTACAAATTGTAGTTAGACGTGCAGGGCCTGATGGCGGCGACGCGTCGCTGTTGCTATAGGATGGCTTTGTGTGAGTTTTCGCACGCAGTAGGCTAGGAAGTGCTCGTGAGCTGTGATTTCTACTGCCTCGAGGACATACAATTATAAAGAATGGTGAGAACCGAGGCTTCTGTGCAGTTCACGCGAAAAGAAGGTTGCATACAGACTCGTCCCCAACTTTCAAGCCTACATCGCTGCTCCTTCTGCCCTTTTATATATTGTAAAAATGTAGCAAGACACTCAGGGGCTGCTGGCGGTGAGGCGTCGCTGTTGCTATACGCTGGCTTTGAGTGAGTTTTTGCACGCAGTAGGCTAGCAAGTGCTCGTGAGCTGTGATTTCTACTGCCTCGAGGACATACATTTATGCAGAATGGTCAGAACCGAGGCTTCTGTGCAGTTAACGCGAAAACAAGGTTGCACACGGACTCATCCCCAACATTCAAGCCTATGTCGCTGCTCCTTCTGCCCTTTTAGATATTGTACAAATTGTAGTTAAAGATGCAGGGGCTGCTGGGGGTGACGTGTCGCTGTTGCTATACGCCGGCTATGTGTGAGTTTTTGCACGCAGTAGGATAGCAAGAGCTCGTGAGCTGTGATTTCAACTGCCTCGAGGACATACATTTATGAAGAATGGTCAGAACCGAGGCTTCTGCGCAGTTAACGCGAAAACAAGGTTGCACACAGACTTGTCCCCAACTTACAAGCCTACGTCGCTCCTCCTTCTGCCGCTTTATATATTGTACAAATAGTAGTAAGACATGCAGGGGCTGCTGGCGGTGACGCGTCGCTGTTGCTATACGCTTTCTTTGTGTGAGTTTTTGCACGCAGTAGGCTAGCAAGAGCTCGTGAGCTGTGATTTCAACTGCCTCGGGGACCAATATTTATGAAGAATGCTCAGAACCGAGGCTTCTGTGTAGTTGACGCGAAAACAAGGTTGCACACAGACTCGTCTCCAACTTTCAAGTCTACGTCGCTGCTCCTTCTGCGATTTTATATATTGTACAAATTGTAGTTAGAGATGCAGGGGCTGCTGGCGGTGATGCGTCGCTGTTGCTACACGCTGGCTTTGTGTGAGTTTTTGCACGCAGTAGGCTAACAAGAGCTCGTGAGCTGTGATTTCAACTGCCTTGAGGATAAATATTTATGAAGAATGGTCAGAACCGAGGCTTCTGTGCAGTTAACGCGAAAGCAAGGTTGCACAAAGACGCGCCCCCAACTTTCAAGCCTACTTCGCTGCTCCTTCTGCCCTTTTAGATATTGTACAAATTGTAGTTAGAGATGCAGGGGCTGCTGGCGGTGACGCGTCGCTGTTGCTATACGCTGGCTTTGTGTGAGTTTTTGCACGCAGTAGGCTAGCAAGAGCTCGTGAGCTGTGATTTCAACTGCCTCGAGGACATACATTTATGAAGAATGGTCAGAACCGAGGCTTCTGTGCAGTTAACGCGAAAACAAGGTTGCACACAGACTCGTCCCCAACTTACAAGCCTACGTCGCTGCTCCTTCTGCCGTTTTATATACTGTACAAATAGTAGTAAGACATGCAGGGGCTGCTGGCGGTGACGCGTCGCTGTTGTTATACGCTGGCTTTGGGTGAGTTTTTGGACGCAGTAAGCTAGCAAGAGCTCATGAGCTGTGATTTCAACTGCCTCGAGGACAAATATTTATGAAGAATGGTCAGAACCGAGGCTTCTGTGCAGTTGACGCGAAAACAAGGTTGCACACAGACTCGTCCCCAACTTTCAAGCCTACGTCGCTGCTCCTTCTGCCCGTTTAGATGTTGTACAAATTGAAGTTAGAGATGCAGGGGCGGCTGGCGGTGACGTGTCGCTGTTTCTATACGCTGGCTTTGTATGAGTTTTTGCACGCAGTAGGATAGCAAGAGCTCGTGAGCTTTGATTTCAACTGCCTCGTGGACAAATATTTACGAAGAATAGCCAGAACCGAGGCTTCTGTGCAGTTGACGCGAAAGCAAGGTTGCACACAGACTCGTCCCCAACTTTCAAGCCTACGTCGCTGCTCCTTCTGCCCTTTTAGATATTGTACAAATTGTAGTTAATGATGCAGGGGCTGCTGGGGGTGACGCGTCGCTGTTGCTATACGCTGGCTTTGTGTGAGTTTTTGCACGCAGTAGGCTAGCAAGAGCTCGTGAGCTGTGATTTCAACTGCCTCGAGGACAAATATTTACGAAGAATGGTCAGAACCGAGGCTTCTGTGCAGTTGACGCGAAAACAAGGTTGCACACAGACTCGTCCCCAACTTTCAAGCCTACGCCGCTGCTCCTTCTGCCTTTTTATATATTGTACAAATTGTATTAAGACATGCAGGGGCTGCTGGTGGTGACGCGTCACTGTTGCTATACGCTGGCTTTGTGTGAGTTTTTGCACGCAGTAGGATTGCAAGAGCTCGTGAGGTGTGATTTCTACTGCCTCGAGGATATACATTTATGAAGAATGGTCAGAACCGAGGCTTTTGTGCAGTTAAGGCGAAAACAAGGTTGCACACAGACTCGTCTCCAACTTTCAAGCCTACGTCGCTGCTCCTTCTGCGATTTTATATATTGTACAAATTGTAGTTAGACGTGCAGGGCCTGATGGCGGCGACGCGTCGCTGTTGCTATAGGATGGCTTTGTGTGAGTTTTCGCACGCAGTAGGCTAGGAAGTGCTCGTGAGCTGTGATTTCTACTGCCTCGAGGACATACAATTATAAAGAATGGTGAGAACCGAGGCTTCTGTGCAGTTCACGCGAAAAGAAGGTTGCATACAGACTCGTCCCCAACTTTCAAGCCTACATCGCTGCTCCTTCTGCCCTTTTATATATTGTAAAAATGTAGCAAGACACTCAGGGGCTGCTGGCGGTGAGGCGTCGCTGTTGCTATACGCTGGCTTTGAGTGAGTTTTTGCACGCAGTAGGCTAGCAAGTGCTCGTGAGCTGTGATTTCTACTGCCTCGAGGACATACATTTATGCAGAATGGTCAGAACCGAGGCTTCTGTGCAGTTAACGCGAAAACAAGGTTGCACACGGACTCATCCCCAACATTCAAGCCTATGTCGCTGCTCCTTCTGCCCTTTTAGATATTGTACAAATTGTAGTTAAAGATGCAGGGGCTGCTGGGGGTGACGTGTCGCTGTTGCTATACGCCGGCTATGTGTGAGTTTTTGCACGCAGTAGGATAGCAAGAGCTCGTGAGCTGTGATTTCAACTGCCTCGAGGACATACATTTATGAAGAATGGTCAGAACCGAGGCTTCTGCGCAGTTAACGCGAAAACAAGGTTGCACACAGACTCGTCTCCAACTTACAAGCCTACGTCGCTCCTCCTTCTGCCGCTTTATATATTGTACAAATAGTAGTAAGACATGCAGGGGCTGCTGGCGGTGACGCGTCGCTGTTGCTATACGCTTTCTTTGTGTGAGTTTTTGCACGCAGTAGGCTAGCAAGAGCTCGTGAGCTGTGATTTCAACTGCCTCGAGGACAAATATTTATGAAGAATGCTCAGAACCGAGGCTTCTGTGTAGTTGACGCGAAAACAAGGTTGCACAAAGACGCGCCCCCAACTTTCAAGCCTACTTCGCTGCTCCTTCTGCCCTTTTAGATATTGTACAAATTGTAGTTAGAGATGCAGGGGCTGCTGGCGGTGACGCGTCGCTGTTGCTATACGCTGGCTTTGTGTGAGTTTTTGCACGCAGTAGGCTAGCAAGAGCTCGTGAGCTGTGATTTCAACTGCCTCGAGGACATACATTTATGAAGAATGGTCAGAACCGAGGCTTCTGTGCAGTTAACGCGAAAACAAGGTTGCACACAGACTCGTCCCCAACTTACAAGCCTACGTCGCTGCTCCTTCTGCCGTTTTATATACTGTACAAATAGTAGTAAGACATGCAGGGGCTGCTGGCGGTGACGCGTCGCTGTTGTTATACGCTGGCTTTGGGTGAGTTTTTCGACGCAGTAGGCTAGCAAGAGCTCATGAGCTGTGATTTCAACTGCCTCGAGGACAAATATTTATGAAGAATGGTCAGAACCGAGGCTTCTGTGCAGTTGACGCGAAAACAAGGTTGCACACAGACTCGTCCCCAACTTTCAAGCCTACGTCGCTGCTCCTTCTGCCCGTTTAGATGTTGTACAAATTGAAGTTAGAGATGCAGGGGCGGCTGGCGGTGACGTGTCGCTGTTTCTATACGCTGGCTTTGTATGAGTTTTTGCACGCAGTAGGATAGCAAGAGCTCGTGAGCTGTGATTTCTACTGCCCCGAGCACATATATTTATGAAAAATGGTCAGAACCGAGGCTTCTGTGCAGTTAACGCGAAAACAAGGTTGCACACAGACTCGTCCCCAACTTTCAAGCCTACGTCGCTGCTCCTTCTCCCCTTTTAGATATTGTACAAATTGTATTTAGAGATGCAGGGGCTGCTGGCGGTGACGTGTCGCTGTTGCTATACGCTGGCTTTGTGTGAGTTTTTGCACGCAGTAGGATAGCAAGAGCTCGTGAGCTTTGATTTCAACTGCCTCGTGGACAAATATTTACGAAGAATAGCCAGAACCGAGGCTTCTGTGCAGTTGACGCGAAAGCAAGGTTGCACACAGACTCGTCCCCAACTTTCAAGCCGACGTCGCTGCTCCTTCTGCCCTTTTAGATATTGTACAAATTGTAGTTAAAGATGCAGGGGCTGCTGGGGGTGACGCGTCGCTGTTGCTATACGCTGGCTTTGTGTGAGTTTTTGCACGCAGTAGGCTAGCAAGAGCTCGTGAGCTGTGATTTCAACTGCCTCGAGGACAAATATTTACGAAGAATGGTCAGAACTGAGGCTTCTGTGCAGTTGACGCGAAAACAAGGTTGCACACAGACTCGTCCCCAACTTTCAAGCCTACGTCGCTGCTCCTTCTGCCCTTTTAGATATTGTACATATTGTAGTTAGAGATGCAGTGGCTGCTGGTGGTGACGCGTCGCTGTTGCTATACGCTGGCTTTGTGTGAGTTTTTGCACGCAGTAGGCTAGCAAGAGCTCGTGAGCTGTGATTTCAACTGCCTCGAGGACATACATTTATGAAGAATGGTCAGAACCGAGGCTTCTGTGCAGTTAACGCGAAAACAAGGTTGCACACAGACTCGTCCCCAACTTACAAGCCTACGTCGCTGCTCCTTCTGCCGTTTTATATACTGTACAAATAGTAGTAAGACATGCAGGGGCTGCTGGCGGTGACGCGTCGCTGTTGTTATACGCTGGCTTTGTGTGAGTTTTTGGACGCAGTAGGCTAGCAAGAGCTCATGAGCTGTGATTTCAACTGCCTCGAGGACAAATATTTATGAAGAATGGTCAGAACCGAGGCTTCTGTGCAGTTGACGCGAAAACAAGGTTGCACACAGACTCGTCCCCAACTTTCAAGCCTACGTCGCTGCTCCTTCTGCCCGTTTAGATGTTGTACAAATTGAAGTTAGAGATGCAGGGGCGGCTGGCGGTGACGTGTCGCTGTTGCTATACGCTGGCTTTGTATGAGTTTTTGCACGCAGTAGGATAGCAAGAGCTCGTGAGCTGTGATTTCTACTGCCTCGAGCACATATATTTATGAAAAATGGTCAGAACCGAGGCTTCTGTGCAGTTAACGCGAAAACAAGGTTGCACCCAGACTCGTCCCCAACTTTCAAGCCTACGTCGCTGCTCCTTCTCGCCTTTTAGATATTGTACAAATTGTATTTAGAGATGCAGGGGCTGCTGGCGGTGACGTGTCGCTGTTGCTATACGCTGGCTTTGTGTGAGTTTTTGCACGCAGTAGGATAGCAAGAGCTCGTGAGCTTTGATTTCAACTGCCTCGTGGACAAATATTTACGAAGAATAGCCAGAACCGAGGCTTCTGTGCAGTTGACGCGAAAGCAAGGTTGCACACAGACTCGTCCCCAACTTTCAAGCCGACGTCGCTGCTCCTTCTGCCCTTTTAGATATTGTACAAATTGTAGGTAAAGATGCAGGGGCTGCTGGGGGTGACGCGTCGCTGTTGCTATACGCTGGCTTTGTGTGAGTTTTTGCACGCAGTAGGCTAGCAAGAGCTCGTGAGCTGTGATTTCAACTGCCTCGAGGACAAAAATTTTCGAAGAATGGTGAGAACTGAGGCTTCTGTGCAGTTGACGCGAAAACAAGGTTGCACACAGACTCGTCCCCAACTTTCAAGCCTACGTCGCTGCTCCTTCTGCCCTTTTAGATATTGTACATGTTGTAGTTAGAGATGCAGGGGCTGCTGGCGGTGATGCGTCGCTGTTTCTATACCCTGGCTTTGTGTGAGTTTTTGCACGCAGTAGGCTAGCAAGAGCTCGTGAGCTGTGATTTCTACGGCCTCGAGGACATATATTTATGAAGAATGGTCAGAACCGAGGCTTCAGTGCAGTTAACGCGAAAGCAAGGTTGCACACAGACTCGTCCCCAACTTTCAAGCCTACGTCGCTGCTCCTTCTGCCCTTTTATATATTGTACAAATTGTAGTAAGACATGCAGGGGCTGCTGGGGGTGACGTGTCGCTGTTGCTATACGCTGGCTTTGAGTGAGTTTTTGCACGCAGTAGGCTAGCAAGTGCTCGTGAGCTGTGATTTCTACTGCCTCGAGGACAAACATTTATAAATAATGGTCAGAACCGAGCTTTCTGTACAGTTAACGCGAAAACAAGGTTGCACACAGAATCGTCCCCAACTTTCAAGCCTACGTCGCTCCTCCTTCTGCCTTTTTATATATTGTACAAATTGTAGTAAGACGTGCAGGGGCTGCTGGCGGTGACGCGTCGCTGTTGCTATACGCTGGCTTTGGGTGAGTTTTTGCACGCAGTATGCTAGCAAGTGCTCGTGAGCTGTGATTTCTACTGCCTCAAGGACAAACATTCATAAAGAATGGTCAGAACGGAGGCTTCTGTCCAGTTAACATGAAAACGAGGTTGCACACAGACTCGTTCACAGCTTTGAAGCCTACGTCGCTGCTCCATCTGCCCTTTTATATATTGTACAAATTGTAGTTAAAGATGCAGGGGCTGCTGGGGGTGACGTGTTGCTGTTCCTATACGCTGGCTTTGTGTGAGTTTTTGCACGCAGTAGGATAGCAAGTGCTCGTGAGCTGTGATTTCAACTGCCTCGAGGACAACTATTTATGAAGAATGGACAGAAGCGAGGCTTCTCTGCAGTTGACGAGAAAACAAGGTTGCACACAGACTCGTCCCCAACTTTCAAGCTTTCTTCGCTGCTCCTTCTGCCCTTTTAGATATTGTACAAATTGTAGTTAGAGATGCAGGGGCTGCTGGCGGTGACGCGTCGCTGTTGCTATACGCTGGCTTTGTGTGAGTTTTTGCACGCAGTAGGCTAGCAAGTGCTCGTGAGCTGTGATTTCTACTGCCTCGAGGACATACATTTATGAAGAATGGTCAGAACCGAGGCTTCTGTACAGTTAACGCGAAAACAAGGTTGCACACCAACTCATCCCGAAGATTCAAGCCTATGTCGCTGCTCCTTCTGCCGTTTTATATATTGTATAAATAGTAGTAAGACATGCAGGGGCTGCTGGCGGTGACGCGTCGCTGTTGCTATACGCTGGCTTTGTGTGAGTTTTTGCACGCAGTAGGCTAACAAGTGCGCACGAGCTGTGATTTCAACTGCCTCGAGGACATATATTTATGAAGAATGGTCAGAACCGAGGCTTCTGTACAGTTAACGCGAAAACAAGGTTGCACACAGACTCGTCCCCAACTTTCAAGCCTACGTCGCTGCTCCTTCTGCCCTTTTAGATATTGTACAAATAGTAGTAAGACATGCAGGGGCTGCTGGCGGTGACGCGTCGCTGTTGCTATTCGCTGGCTTTGTGTGAGTTTTTGTACGCAGTAGGCTAGCAAGAGCTCGTGAGCTGTGATTTCAACTGCCTCGAGGACAAATATTTATGATGAATGGTCAGAACCGAGGCTTCTCTGCAGTTGACGAGAAAACAAGGTTGCACACAGACTCGTCCCCAACTTTCAAGCCTACTTCGCTGCTCCTTCTGCCCTTTTAAATATTGTACAAATTGTAGTTAGGGATGCAGGGGCTGCTGGCGGTGACGTGTCGCTGTTGCTATACGCTGGCTTTGTGTGAGTTTTTGCACGCAGTAGGATAGCAAGAGCTCGTGAGCTGTGATTTCAACTGCCTCGTGGACAAATATTTACGAAGAATAGCCAGAACCGAGGCTTCTGTGCAGTTAAGGAGAAAACAAGGTTGCACACAGAATCGTCCCCAACTTTCAAGCCTACGCCGCTGCTCCTTCTGCCTTTTTATATATTGTACAAATTGTATTAAGACATGCAGGGGCTGCTGGTGGTGACGCGTCACTGTTGCTATACGCTGGCTTTGTGTGAGTTTTTGCACGCAGTAGGATTGCAAGAGCTTGTGAGGTGTGATTTCTACTGCCTCGAGGACATACATTTATGAAGAATGGTCAGAACCGAGGCTTTTGTGCAGTTAAGGCGAAAACAAGGTTGCACACAGACTCGTCTCCAACTTTCAAGCCTACGTCGCTGCTCCTTCTGCGATTTTATATATTGTACAAATTGTAGTTAGACGTGCAGGGCCTGATGGCGGCGACGCGTCGCTGTTGCTATAGGATTGCTTTGTGTGAGTTTTCGCACGCAGTAGGCTAGGAAGTGCTCGTGAGCTGTGATTTCTACTGCCTCGAGGACATACAATTATAAAGAATGGTCAGAACCGAGGCTTCTGTGCAGTTCACGCGAAAAGAAGGTTGCATACAGACTCGTCCCCAACTTTCAAGCCTACATCGCTGCTCCTTCTGCCCTTTTATATATTGTAAAAATGTAGCAAGACACTCAGGGGCTGCTGGCGGTGAGGCGTCGCTGTTGCTATACGCTGGCTTTGAGTGAGTTTTTGCACGCAGTAGGATAGCAAGTGCTCGTGAGCTGTGATTTCAACTGCCTTGAGGATAAATATTTATGAAGAATGGTCAGAACCGAGGCTTCTGTGCAGTTAACGCGAAAGCAAGGTTGCACAAAGACGCGCCCCCAACTTTCAAGCCTACTTCGCTGCTCCTTCTGCCCTTTTAGATATTGTACAAATTGTAGTTAGAGATGAAGGGGCTGCTGGCGGTGACGCGTCGCTGTTGCTATACGCTGGCTTTGTGTGAGTTTTTGCACGCAGTAGGCTAGCAAGAGCTCGTGAGCTGTGATTTCAACTGCCTCGAGGACATACATTTATGAAGAATGGTCAGAACCGAGGCTTCTGTGCAGTTAACGCGAAAACAAGGTTGCACACAGACTCGTCCCCAACTTACAAGCCTACGTCGCTGCTCCTTCTGCCGTTTTATATACTGTACAAATAGTAGTAAGACATGCAGGGGCTGCTGGCGGTGACGCGTCGCTGTTGTTATACGCTGGCTTTGGGTGAGTTTTTGGACGCAGTAGGCTAGCAAGAGCTCATGAGCTGTGATTTCAACTGCCTCGAGGACAAATATTTATGAAGAATGGTCAGAACCGAGGCTTCTGTGCAGTTGACGCGAAAACAAGGTTGCACACAGACTCGTCCCCAACTTTCAAGCCTACGTCGCTGCTCCTTCTCCCCTTTTAGATATTGTACAAATTGTATTTAGAGATGCAGGGGCTGCTGGCGGTGACGTGTCGCTGTTGCTATACGCTGGCTTTGTGTGAGTTTTTGCACGCAGTAGGATAGCAAGAGCTCGTGAGCTTTGATTTCAACTGCCTCGTGGACAAATATTTACGAAGAATAGCCAGAACCGAGGCTTCTGTGCAGTTGACGCGAAAGCAAGGTTGCACACAGACTCGTCCCCACTTTCAGGCCTACGTCGCTGCTCCTTCTGCCCTTTTAGATATTGTACAAATTGTAGTTAAAGATGCAGGGGCTGCTGGGGGTGACGCGTCGCTGTTGCTATACGCTGGCTTTGTGTGAGTTTTTGCACGCAGTAGGCTAGCAAGAGCTCGTGAGCTGTGATTTCAACTGCCTCGAGGACAAATATTTACGAAGAATGGTCAGAACTGAGGCTTCTGTGCAGTTGACGCGAAAACAAGGTTGCACACAGACTCGTCCCCAACTTTCAAGCCTACGTCGCTGCTCCTTCTGCCCTTTTAGATATTGTACATATTGTAGTTAGAGATGCAGGGGCTGCTGGTTGTGACGCGTCGCTGTTGCTATACGCTGGCTTTGTGTGAGTTTTTGCGCGCAGTTGGATAGCAAGAGCTCGTGAGCTGTGATTTCAACTGCCTCGAGGACATACATTTATGAAGAATGGTCAGAACCGAGGCTTCTGCGCAGTTAACGCGAAAACAAGGTTGCACACAGACTCGTCCCCAACTTTAAAGCCTACGTCGCTGCTCCTTCTGCCCTTTCATATATTGTACAAATTGTAGTAAGACATGCAGGGCCTGATGGCGGTGACGCGTCGCTGTTGCTATACGATGGCTTTGTGTGAGTTTTTGCACACAGTAGGCTAGCAAGTGCTCATGAGCTGTGATTTCTACTGCCTCGAGGACACACATTTATAAATAATGGCCAGAACCGAGGCTTCTGCGCAGTTAACGCGAAAACAAGGTTGCACACAGACTCGTCCCCAATTTCAAGCCTACGTCGCTGCTCCTTCTGCCCTTTTAAATATTGTACAAATTGTAGTTAGAGATGCAGGGGCTGCTGGCGGTGACGTGTCGCTGTTGCTATACGCTGGCTTTGTGTGAGTTTTTGCACGCAGTAGGATAGCAAGAGCTCGTGAGCTGTGATTTCAACTGCCTCGAGGACATACAATTATAAAGAATGGTCAGAACCGAGGCTTCTGTGCAGTTCACGCGAAAAGAAGGTTGCATACAGACTCGTCCCCAACTTTCAAGCCTACATCGCTGCTCCTTCTGCCCTTTTATATATTGTAAAAATGTAGCAAGACACTCAGGGGCTGCTGGCGGTGAGGCGTCGCTGTTGCTATACGCTGGCTTTGAGTGAGTTTTTGCACGCAGTAGGCTAGCAAGTGCTCGTGAGCTGTGATTTCAACTGCCTTGAGGATAAATATTTATGAAGAATGGTCAGAACCGAGGCTTCTGTGCAGTTAACGCGAAAGCAAGGTTGCACAAAGACGCGCCCCCAACTTTCAAGCCTACTTCGCTGCTCCTTCTGCCCTTTTAGATATTGTACAAATTGTAGTTAGAGATGAAGGGGCTGCTGGCGGTGACGCGTCGCTGTTGCTATACGCTGGCTTTGTGTGAGTTTTTGCACGCAGTAGGCTAGCAAGAGCTCGTGAGCTGTGATTTCAACTGCCTCGAGGACATACATTTATGAAGAATGGTCAGAACCGAGGCTTCTGTGCAGTTAACGCGAAAACAAGGTTGCACACAGACTCGTCCCCAACTTACAAGCCTACGTCGCTGCTCCTTCTGCCGTTTTATATACTGTACAAATAGTAGTAAGACATGCAGGGGCTGCTGGCGGTGACGCGTCGCTGTTGTTATACGCTGGCTTTGGGTGAGTTTTTGGACGCAGTAGGCTAGCAAGAGCTCATGAGCTGTGATTTCAACTGCCTCGAGGACAAATATTTATGAAGAATGGTCAGAACCGAGGCTTCTGTGCAGTTGACGCGAAAACAAGGTTGCACACAGACTCGTCCCCAACTTTCAAGCCTACGTCGCTGCTCCTTCTCCCCTTTTAGATATTGTACAAATTGTATTTAGAGATGCAGGGGCTGCTGGCGGTGACGTGTCGCTGTTGCTATACGCTGGCTTTGTGTGAGTTTTTGCACGCAGTAGGATAGCAAGAGCTCGTGAGCTTTGATTTCAACTGCCTCGTGGACAAATATTTACGAAGAATAGCCAGAACCGAGGCTTCTGTGCAGTTGACGCGAAAGCAAGGTTGCACACAGACTCGTCCCCACTTTCAGGCCTACGTCGCTGCTCCTTCTGCCCTTTTAGATATTGTACAAATTGTAGTTAAAGATGCAGGGGCTGCTGGGGGTGACGCGTCGCTGTTGCTATACGCTGGCTTTGTGTGAGTTTTTGCACGCAGTAGGCTAGCAAGAGCTCGTGAGCTGTGATTTCAACTGCCTCGAGGACAAATATTTACGAAGAATGGTCAGAACTGAGGCTTCTGTGCAGTTGACGCGAAAACAAGGTTGCACACAGACTCGTCCCCAACTTTCAAGCCTACGTCGCTGCTCCTTCTGCCCTTTTAGATATTGTACATATTGTAGTTAGAGATGCAGGGGCTGCTGGTTGTGACGCGTCGCTGTTGCTATACGCTTGCTTTGTGTGAGTTTTTGCGCGCAGTTGGATAGCAAGAGCTCGTGAGCTGTGATTTCAACTGCCTCGAGGACATACATTTATGAAGAATGGTCAGAACCGAGGCTTCTGCGCAGTTAACGCGAAAACAAGGTTGCACACAGACTCGTCCCCAACTTTAAAGCCTACGTCGCTGCTCCTTCTGCCCTTTCATATATTGTACAAATTGTAGTAAGACATGCAGGGCCTGATGGCGGTGACGCGTCGCTGTTGCTATACGATGGCTTTGTGTGAGTTTTTGCACACAGTAGGCTAGCAAGTGCTCATGAGCTGTGATTTCTACTGCCTCGAGGACACACATTTATAAATAATGGCCAGAACCGAGGCTTCTGCGCAGTTAACGCGAAAACAAGGTTGCACACAGACTCGTCCCCAATTTCAAGCCTACGTCGCTGCTCCTTCTGCCCTTTTAAATATTGTACAAATTGTAGTTAGAGATGCAGGGGCTGCTGGCGGTGACGTGTCGCTGTTGCTATACGCTGGCTTTGTGTGAGTTTTTGCACGCAGTAGGATAGCAAGAGCTCGTGAGCTGTGATTTCAACTGCCTCGTGGACAAATATTTACGAAGAATAGCCAGAACCGAGGCTTCTGTGCAGTTAAGGAGAAAACAAGGTTGCACACAGAATCGTCCCCAACTTTCAAGCCTACGCCGCTGCTCCTTCTGCCTTTTTATATATTGTACAAGTTGTATTAAGACATGCAGGGGCTGCTGGTGGTGACGCGTCACTGTTGCTATACGCTGGCTTTGTGTGAGTTTTTGCACGCAGTAGGATAGCAAGAGCTCGTGAGGTGTGATTTCTACTGCCTCGAGGACATACATTTACGAAGAATGGTCAGAACCGAGGCTTTTGTGCAGTTCAGGCGAAAACAAGGTTGCACACAGACTCGTCTCCAACTTTCAAGCCTACGTCGCTGCTCCTTCTGCGATTTTATATATTGTACAAATTGTAGTTAGACGTGCAGGGCCTGATGGCGGCGACGCGTCGCTGTTGCTATAGGATGGCTTTTTGTGAGTTTTCGCATGCAGTAGGCTAGGAAGTGGTCGTGAGCTGTGATTTCTACTGCCTCGAGGACATACAATTATAAAGAATGGTCAGAACCGAGGCTTCTGTGCAGTTCACGCGAAAAGAAGGTTGCATACAGACTCGTCCCCAACTTTCAAGCCTACATCGCTGCTCCTTCTGCCCTTTTATATATTGTACAAATTGTAGCAAGACACTCAGGGGCTGCTGGCGGTGAGGCGTCGCTGTTGCTATACGCTGGCTTTGAGTGAGTTTTTGCACGCAGTAGGCTAGCAAGTGCTCGTGAGCTGTGATTTCTACTGCCTCGAGGACATACATTTATGCAGAATGGTCAGAACCGAGGCTTCTGTGCAGTTAACGCGAAAACAAGGTTGCACACGGACTCATCCCCAACATTCAAGCCTATGTCGCTGCTCCTTCTGCCCTTTTAGATATTGTACAAATTGTAGTTAAAGATGCAGGGGCTGCTGGGGGTGACGTGTCGCTGTTGCTATACGCCGGCTATGTGTGAGTTTTTGCACGCAGTAGGATAGCAAGAGCTCGTGAGCTGTGATTTCAACTGCCTCGAGGACATACATTTATGAAGAATGGTCAGAACCGAGGCTTCTGCGCAGTTAACGCGAAAACAAGGTTGCACACAGACTTGTCCCCAACTTACAAGCCTACGTCCCTGCTCCTTCTGCCGTTTTATATACTGTACAAATAGTAGTAAGACATGCAGGGGCTGCTGGCGGTGACGCGTCGCTGTTGTTATACGCTGGCTTTGGGTGAGTTTTTGGACGCAGTAGGCTAGCAAGAGCTCATGAGCTGTGATTTCAACTGCCTCGAGGACAAATATTTATGAAGAATGGTCAGAACCGAGGCTTCTGTGCAGTTGACGCGAAAACAAGGTTGCACACAGACTCGTCCCCAACTTTCAAGCCTACGTCGCTGCTCCTTCTCCCCTTTTAGATATTGTACAAATTGTATTTAGAGATGCAGGGGCTGCTGGCGGTGACGTGTCGCTGTTGCTATACGCTGGCTTTGTGTGAGTTTTTGCACGCAGTAGGATAGCAAGAGCTCGTGAGCTTTGATTTCAACTGCCTCGTGGACAAATATTTACGAAGAATAGCCAGAACCGAGGCTTCTGTGCAGTTGACGCGAAAGCAAGGTTGCACACAGACTCGTCCCCACTTTCAAGCCTACGTCGCTGCTCCTTCTGCCCTTTTAGATATTGTACAAATTGTAGTTAAAGATGCAGGGGCTGCTGGGGGTGACGCGTCGCTGTTGCTATACGCTGGCTTTGTGTGAGTTTTTGCACGCAGTAGGCTTGCAAGAGCTCGTGAGCTGTGATTTCAACTGCCTCGAGGACAAATATTTACGAAGAATGGTCAGAACTGAGGCTTCTGTGCAGTTGACGCGAAAACAAGGTTGCACACAGACTCGTCCCCAACTTTCAAGCCTACGTCGCTGCTCCTTCTGCCCTTTTAGATATTGTACATATTGTAGTTAGAGATGCAGGGGCTGCTGGTTGTGACGCGTCGCTGTTGCTATACGCTGGCTTTGTGTGAGTTTTTGCGCGCAGTTGGATAGCAAGAGCTCGTGAGCTGTGATTTCAACTGCCTCGAGGACATATATTTATGAAGAATGGTCAGAACCGAGGCTTCTGCGCAGTTAACGCGAAAACAAGGTTGCACACAGACTCGTCCCCAACTTTAAAGCCTACGTCGCTGCTCCTTCTGCCCTTTCATATATTGTACAAATTGTAGTAAGACATGCAGGGCCTGATGGCGGTGACGCGTCGCTGTTGCTATACGATGGCTTTGTGTGAGTTTTTGCACACAGTAGGCTAGCAAGTGCTCATGAGCTGTGATTTCTACTGCCTCGAGGACACACATTTATAAATAATGGCCAGAACCGAGGCTTCTGCGCAGTTAACGCGAAAACAAGGTTGCACACAGACTCGTCCCCAATTTCAAGCCTACGTCGCTGCTCCTTCTGCCCTTTTAAATATTGTACAAATTGTAGTTAGAGATGCAGGGGCTGCTGGCGGTGACGTGTCGCTGTTGCTATACGCTGGCTTTGTGTGAGTTTTTGCACGCAGTAGGATAGCAAGAGCTCGTGAGCTGTGATTTCAACTGCCTCGTGGACAAATATTTACGAAGAATAGCCAGAACCGAGGCTTCTGTGCAGTTAAGGAGAAAACAAGGTTGCACACAGAATCGTCCCCAACTTTCAAGCCTACGCCGCTGCTCCTTCTGCCTTTTTATATATTGTACAAGTTGTATTAAGACATGCAGGGGCTGCTGGTGGTGACGCGTCACTGTTGCTATACGCTGGCTTTGTGTGAGTTTTTGCACGCAGTAGGATAGCAAGAGCTCGTGAGGTGTGATTTCTACTGCCTCGAGGACATACATTTACGAAGAATGGTCAGAACCGAGGCTTTTGTGCAGTTCAGGCGAAAACAAGGTTGCACACAGACTCGTCTCCAACTTTCAAGCCTACGTCGCTGCTCCTTCTGCGATTTTATATATTGTACAAATTGTAGTTAGACGTGCAGGGCCTGATGGCGGCGACGCGTCGCTGTTGCTATAGGATGGCTTTTTGTGAGTTTTCGCATGCAGTAGGCTAGGAAGTGGTCGTGAGCTGTGATTTCTACTGCCTCGAGGACATACAATTATAAAGAATGGTCAGAACCGAGGCTTCTGTGCAGTTCACGCGAAAAGAAGGTTGCATACAGACTCGTCCCCAACTTTCAAGCCTACATCGCTGCTCCTTCTGCCCTTTTATATATTGTACAAATTGTAGCAAGACACTCAGGGGCTGCTGGCGGTGAGGCGTCGCTGTTGCTATACGCTGGCTTTGAGTGAGTTTTTGCACGCAGTAGGCTAGCAAGTGCTCGTGAGCTGTGATTTCTACTGCCTCGAGGACATACATTTATGCAGAATGGTCAGAACCGAGGCTTCTGTGCAGTTAACGCGAAAACAAGGTTGCACACGGACTCATCCCCAACATTCAAGCCTATGTCGCTGCTCCTTCTGCCCTTTTAGATATTGTACAAATTGTAGTTAAAGATGCAGGGGCTGCTGGGGGTGACGTGTCGCTGTTGCTATACGCCGGCTATGTGTGAGTTTTTGCACGCAGTAGGATAGCAAGAGCTCGTGAGCTGTGATTTCAACTGCCTCGAGGACATACATTTATGAAGAATGGTCAGAACCGAGGCTTCTGCGCAGTTAACGCGAAAACAAGGTTGCACACAGACTTGTCCCCAACTTACAAGCCTACTTCGCTGCTCCTTCTGCCCTTTTAGATATTGTACAAATTGTAGTTAGAGATGCAGGGGCTGCTGGCGGTGACGCGTCGCTGTTGCTATACGCTGGCTTTGTGTGAGTTTTTGCACGCAGTAGGCTAGCAAGAGCTCGTGAGCTGTGATTTCAACTGCCTCGAGGACATACATTTATGAAGAATGGTCAGAACCGAGGCTTCTGTGCAGTTAACGCGAAAACAAGGTTGCACACAGACTCGTCCCCAACTTACAAGCCTACGTCCCTGCTCCTTCTGCCGTTTTATATACTGTACAAATAGTAGTAAGACATGCAGGGGCTGCTGGCGGTGACGCGTCGCTGTTGTTATACGCTGGCTTTGGGTGAGTTTTTGGACGCAGTAGGCTAGCAAGAGCTCATGAGCTGTGATTTCAACTGCCTCGAGGACAAATATTTATGAAGAATGGTCAGAACCGAGGCTTCTGTGCAGTTGACGCGAAAACAAGGTTGCACACAGACTCGTCCCCAACTTTCAAGCCTACGTCGCTGCTCCTTCTCCCCTTTTAGATATTGTACAAATTGTATTTAGAGATGCAGGGGCTGCTGGCGGTGACGTGTCGCTGTTGCTATACGCTGGCTTTGTGTGAGTTTTTGCACGCAGTAGGATAGCAAGAGCTCGTGAGCTTTGATTTCAACTGCCTCGTGGACAAATATTTACGAAGAATAGCCAGAACCGAGGCTTCTGTGCAGTTGACGCGAAAGCAAGGTTGCACACAGACTCGTCCCCACTTTCAAGCCTACGTCGCTGCTCCTTCTGCCCTTTTAGATATTGTACAAATTGTAGTTAAAGATGCAGGGGCTGCTGGGGGTGACGCGTCGCTGTTGCTATACGCTGGCTTTGTGTGAGTTTTTGCACGCAGTAGGCTTGCAAGAGCTCGTGAGCTGTGATTTCAACTGCCTCGAGGACAAATATTTACGAAGAATGGTCAGAACTGAGGCTTCTGTGCAATTGACGCGAAAACAAGGTTGCACACAGACTCGTCCCCAACTTTCAAGCCTACGTCGCTGCTCCTTCTGCCCTTTTAGATATTGTACATATTGTAGTTAGAGATGCAGGGGCTGCTGGTTGTGACGCGTCGCTGTTGCTATACGCTGGCTTTGTGTGAGTTTTTGCGCGCAGTTGGATAGCAAGAGCTCGTGAGCTGTGATTTCAACTGCCTCGAGGACATATATTTATGAAGAATGGTCAGAACCGAGGCTTCTGCGCAGTTAACGCGAAAACAAGGTTGCACACAGACTCGTCCCCAACTTTAAAGCCTACGTCGCTGCTCCTTCTGCCCTTTCATATATTGTACAAATTGTAGTAAGACATGCAGGGCCTGATGGCGGTGACGCGTCGCTGTTGCTATACGATGGCTTTGTGTGAGTTTTTGCACACAGTAGGCTAGCAAGTGCTCATGAGCTGTGATTTCTACTGCCTCGAGGACACACATTTATAAATAATGGCCAGAACCGAGGCTTCTGCGCAGTTAACGCGAAAACAAGGTTGCACACAGACTCGTCCCCAATTTCAAGCCTACGTCGCTGCTCCTTCTGCCCTTTTAAATATTGTACAAATTGTAGTTAGAGATGCAGGGGCTGCTGGCGGTGACGTGTCGCTGTTGCTATACGCTGGCTTTGTGTGAGTTTTTGCACGCAGTAGGATAGCAAGAGCTCGTGAGCTGTGATTTCAACTGCCTCGTGGACAAATATTTACGAAGAATAGCCAGAACCGAGGCTTCTGTGCAGTTAAGGAGAAAACAAGGTTGCACACAGAATCGTCCCCAACTTTCAAGCCTACGCCGCTGCTCCTTCTGCCTTTTTATATATTGTACAAATTGTATTAAGACATGCAGGGGCTGCTGGTGGTGACGCGTCACTGTTGCTATACGCTGGCTTTGTGTGAGTTTTTGCACGCAGTAGGATAGCAAGAGCTCGTGAGGTGTGATTTCTACTGCCTCGAGGACATACATTTACGAAGAATGGTCAGAACCGAGGCTTTTGTGCAGTTAAGGCGAAAACAAGGTTGCACACAGACTCGTCTCCAACTTTCAAGCCTACGTCGCTGCTCCTTCTGCGATTTTATATATTGTACAAATTGTAGTTAGACGTGCAGGGCCTGATGGCGGCGACGCGTCGCTGTTGCTATAGGATGGCTTTTTGTGAGTTTTCGCATGCAGTAGGCTAGGAAGTGGTCGTGAGCTGTGATTTCTACTGCCTCGAGGACATACAATTATAAAGAATGGTCAGAACCGAGGCTTCTGTGCAGTTCACGCGAAAAGAAGGTTGCATACAGACTCGTCCCCAACTTTCAAGCCTACATCGCTGCTCCTTCTGCCCTTTTATATATTGTACAAATTGTAGCAAGACACTCAGGGGCTGCTGGCGGTGAGGCGTCGCTGTTGCTATACGCTGGCTTTGAAAGAGTTTTTGCACGCAGTAGGCTAGCAAGTGCTCGTGAGCTGTGATTTCTACTGCCTCGAGGACATACATTTATGCAGAATGGTCAGAACCGAGGCTTCTGTGCAGTTAACGCGAAAACAAGGTTGCACACAGACTTGTCCCCAACTTACAAGCCTACTTCGCTGCTCCTTCTGCCCTTTTAGATATTGTACAAATTGTAGTTAGAGATGCAGGGGCTGCTGGCGGTGACGCGTCGCTGTTGCTATACGCTGGCTTTGTGTGAGTTTTTGCACGCAGTAGGCTAGCAAGAGCTCGTGAGCTGTGATTTCAACTGCCTCGAGGACATACATTTATGAAGAATGGTCAGAACCGAGGCTTCTGTGCAGTTAACGCGAAAACAAGGTTGCACACAGACTCGTCCCCAACTTACAAGCGTACGTCGCTGCTCCTTCTGCCGTTTTATATACTGTACAAATAGTAGTAAGACATGCAGGGGCTGCTGGCGGTGACGCGTCGCTGTTGTTATACGCTGGCTTTGGGTGAGTTTTTGGACGCAGTAGGCTAGCAAGAGCTCATGAGCTGTGATTTCAACTGCCTCGAGGACAAATATTTATGAAGAATGGCCAGAACCGAGGCTTCTGTGCAGTTGACGCGAAAACAAGGTTGCACACAGACTCGTCCCCAACTTTCAAGCCTACGTCGCTGCTCCTTCTCCCCTTTTAGATATTGTACAAATTGTATTTAGAGATGCAGGGGCTGCTGGCGGTGACGTGTCGCTGTTGCTATACGCTGGCTTTGTGTGAGTTTTTGCACGCAGTAGGATAGCAAGAGCTCGTGAGCTTTGATTTCAACTGCCTCGTGGACAAATATTTACGAAGAATAGCCAGAACCGAGGCTTCTGTGCAGTTGACGCGAAAGCAAGGTTGCACACAGACTCGTCCCCACTTTCAAGCCTACGTCGCTGCTCCTTCTGCCCTTTTAGATATTGTACAAATTGTAGTTAAAGATGCAGGGGCTGCTGGGGGTGACGCGTCGCTGTTGCTATACGCTGGCTTTGTGTGAGTTTTTGCACGCAGTAGGCTTGCAAGAGCTCGTGAGCTGTGATTTCAACTGCCTCGAGGACAAATATTTACGAAGAATGGTCAGAACTGAGGCTTCTGTGCAGTTGACGCGAAAACAAGGTTGCACACAGACTCGTCCCCAACTTTCAAGCCTACGTCGCTGCTCCTTCTGCCCTTTTAGATATTGTACATATTGTAGTTAGAGATGCAGGGGCTGCTGGTTGTGACGCGTCGCTGTTGCTATACGCTGGCTTTGTGTGAGTTTTTGCGCGCAGTTGGATAGCAAGAGCTCGTGAGCTGTGATTTCAACTGCCTCGAGGGCATACATTTATGAAGAATGGTCAGAACCGAGGCTTCTGCGCAGTTAACGCGAAAACAAGGTTGCACACAGACTCGTCCCCAACTTTAAAGCCTACGTCGCTGCTCCTTCTGCCCTTTCATATATTGTACAAATTGTAGTAAGACATGCAGGGCCTGATGGCGGTGACGCGTCGCTGTTGCTATACGATGGCTTTGTGTGAGTTTTTGCACACAGTAGGCTAGCAAGTGCTCATGAGCTGTGATTTCTACTGCCTCGAGGACACACATTTATAAATAATGGCCAGAACCGAGGCTTCTGCGCAGTTAACGCGAAAACAAGGTTGCACACAGACTCGTCCCCAATTTCAAGCCTACGTCGCTGCTCCTTCTGCCCTTTTAAATATTGTACAAATTGTAGTTAGAGATGCAGGGGCTGCTGGCGGTGACGTGTCGCTGTTGCTATACGCTGGCTTTGTGTGAGTTTTTGCACGCAGTAGGATAGCAAGAGCTCGTGAGCTGTGATTTCAACTGCCTCGTGGACAAATATTTACGAAGAATAGCCAGAACCGAGGCTTCTGTGCAGTTAAGGAGAAAACAAGGTTGCACACAGAATCGTCCCCAACTTTCAAGCCTACGCCGCTGCTCCTTCTGCCTTTTTATATATTGTACAAGTTGTATTAAGACATGCAGGGGCTGCTGGTGGTGACGCGTCACTGTTGCTATACGCTGGCTTTGTGTGAGTTTTTGCACGCAGTAGGATAGCAAGAGCTCGTGAGGTGTGATTTCTACTGCCTCGAGGACATACATTTACGAAGAATGGTCAGAACCGAGGCTTTTGTGCAGTTAAGGCGAAAACAAGGTTGCACACAGACTCGTCTCCAACTTTCAAGCCTACGTCGCTGCTCCTTCTGCGATTTTATATATTGTACAAATTGTAGTTAGACGTGCAGGGCCTGATGGCGGCGACGCGTCGCTGTTGCTATAGGATGGCTTTTTGTGAGTTTTCGCATGCAGTAGGCTAGGAAGTGGTCGTGAGCTGTGATTTCTACTGCCTCGAGGACATACAATTATAAAGAATGGTCAGAACCGAGGCTTCTGTGCAGTTCACGCGAAAAGAAGGTTGCATACAGACTCGTCCCCAACTTTCAAGCCTACATCGCTGCTCCTTCTGCCCTTTTATATATTGTACAAATTGTAGCAAGACACTCAGGGGCTGCTGGCGGTGAGGCGTCGCTGTTGCTATACGCTGGCTTTGAGTGAGTTTTTGCACGCAGTAGGCTAGCAAGTGCTCGTGAGCTGTGATTTCTACTGCCTCGAGGACATACATTTATGCAGAATGGTCAGAACCGAGGCTTCTGTGCAGTTAACGCGAAAACAAGGTTGCACACGGACTCATCCCCAACATTCAAGCCTATGTCGCTGCTCCTTCTGCCCTTTTAGATATTGTACAAATTGTAGTTAAAGATGCAGGGGCTGCTGGGGGTGACGTGTCGCTGTTGCTATACGCCGGCTATGTGTGAGTTTTTGCACGCAGTAGGATAGCAAGAGCTCGTGAGCTGTGATTTCAACTGCCTCGAGGACATACATTTATGAAGAATGGTCAGAACCGAGGCTTCTGCGCAGTTAACGCGAAAACAAGGTTGCACACAGACTTGTCCCCAACTTACAAGCCTACTTCGCTGCTCCTTCTGCCCTTTTAGATATTGTACAAATTGTAGTTAGAGATGCAGGGGCTGCTGGCGGTGACGCGTCGCTGTTGCTATACGCTGGCTTTGTGTGAGTTTTTGCACGCAGTAGGCTAGCAAGAGCTCGTGAGCTGTGATTTCAACTGCCTCGAGGACATACATTTATGAAGAATGGTCAGAACCGAGGCTTCTGTGCAGTTAACGCGAAAACAAGGTTGCACACAGACTCGTCCCAAACTTACAAGCGTACGTCGCTGCTCCTTCTGCCGTTTTATATACTGTACAAATAGTAGTAAGACATGCAGGGGCTGCTGGCGGTGACGCGTCGCTGTTGTTATACGCTGGCTTTGGGTGAGTTTTTGGACGCAGTAGGCTAGCAAGAGCTCATGAGCTGTGATTTCAACTGCCTCGAGGACAAATATTTATGAAGAATGGCCAGAACCGAGGCTTCTGTGCAGTTGACGCGAAAACAAGGTTGCACACAGACTCGTCCCCAACTTTCAAGCCTACGTCGCTGCTCCTTCTCCCCTTTTAGATATTGTACAAATTGTATTTAGAGATGCAGGGGCTGCTGGCGGTGACGTGTCGCTGTTGCTATACGCTGGCTTTGTGTGAGTTTTTGCACGCAGTAGGATAGCAAGAGCTCGTGAGCTTTGATTTCAACTGCCTCGTGGACAAATATTTACGAAGAATAGCCAGAACCGAGGCTTCTGTGCAGTTGACGCGAAAGCAAGGTTGCACACAGACTCGTCCCCACTTTCAAGCCTACGTCGCTGCTCCTTCTGCCCTTTTAGATATTGTACAAATTGTAGTTAAAGATGCAGGGGCTGCTGGGGGTGACGCGTCGCTGTTGCTATACGCTGGCTTTGTGTGAGTTTTTGCACGCAGTAGGCTTGCAAGAGCTCGTGAGCTGTGATTTCAACTGCCTCGAGGACAAATATTTACGAAGAATGGTCAGAACTGAGGCTTCTGTGCAGTTGACGCGAAAACAAGGTTGCACACAGACTCGTCCCCAACTTTCAAGCCTACGTCGCTGCTCCTTCTGCCCTTTTAGATATTGTACATATTGTAGTTAGAGATGCAGGGGCTGCTGGTTGTGACGCGTCGCTGTTGCTATACGCTGGCTTTGTGTGAGTTTTTGCGCGCAGTTGGATAGCAAGAGCTCGTGAGCTGTGATTTCAACTGCCTCGAGGGCATACATTTATGAAGAATGGTCAGAACCGAGGCTTCTGCGCAGTTAACGCGAAAACAAGGTTGCACACAGACTCGTCCCCAACTTTAAAGCCTACGTCGCTGCTCCTTCTGCCCTTTCATATATTGTACAAATTGTAGTAAGACATGCAGGGCCTGATGGCGGTGACGCGTCGCTGTTGCTATACGATGGCTTTGTGTGAGTTTTTGCACACAGTAGGCTAGCAAGTGCTCATGAGCTGTGATTTCTACTGCCTCGAGGACACACATTTATAAATAATGGCCAGAACCGAGGCTTCTGCGCAGTTAACGCGAAAACAAGGTTGCACACAGACTCGTACCCAATTTCAAGCCTACGTCGCTGCTCCTTCTGCCCTTTTAAATATTGTACAAATTGTAGTTAGAGATGCAGGGGCTGCTGGCGGTGACGTGTCGCTGTTGCTATACGCTGGCTTTGTGTGAGTTTTTGCACGCAGTAGGATAGCAAGAGCTCGTGAGCTGTGATTTCAACTGCCTCGTGGACAAATATTTACGAAGAATAGCCAGAACCGAGGCTTCTGTGCAGTTAAGGAGAAAACAAGGTTGCACACAGAATCGTCCCCAACTTTCAAGCCTACGCCGCTGCTCCTTCTGCCTTTTTATATATTGTACAAATTGTATTAAGACATGCAGGGGCTGCTGGTGGTGACGCGTCACTGTTGCTATACGCTGGCTTTGTGTGAGTTTTTGCACGCAGTAGGATAGCAAGAGCTCGTGAGGTGTGATTTCTACTGCCTCGAGGACATACATTTACGAAGAATGGTCAGAACCGAGGCTTTTGTGCAGTTAAGGCGAAAACAAGGTTGCACACAGACTCGTCTCCAACTTTCAAGCCTACGTCGCTGCTCCTTCTGCGATTTTATATATTGTACAAATTGTAGTTAGACGTGCAGGGCCTGATGGCGGCGACGCGTCGCTGTTGCTATAGGATGGCTTTTTGTGAGTTTTCGCATGCAGTAGGCTAGGAAGTGGTCGTGAGCTGTGATTTCTACTGCCTCGAGGACATACAATTATAAAGAATGGTCAGAACCGAGGCTTCTGTGCAGTTCACGCGAAAAGAAGGTTGCATACAGACTCGTCCCCAACTTTCAAGCCTACATCGCTGCTCCTTCTGCCCTTTTATATATTGTACAAATTGTAGCAAGACACTCAGGGGCTGCTGGCGGTGAGGCGTCGCTGTTGCTATACGCTGGCTTTGAGTGAGTTTTTGCACGCAGTAGGCTAGCAAGTGCTCGTGAGCTGTGATTTCTACTGCCTCGAGGACATACATTTATGCAGAATGGTCAGAACCGAGGCTTCTGTGCAGTTAACGCGAAAACAAGGTTGCACACGGACTCATCCCCAACATTCAAGCCTATGTCGCTGCTCCTTCTGCCCTTTTAGATATTGTACAAATTGTAGTTAAAGATGCAGGGGCTGCTGGGGGTGACGTGTCGCTGTTGCTATACGCCGGCTATGTGTGAGTTTTTGCACGCAGTAGGATAGCAAGAGCTCGTGAGCTGTGATTTCAACTGCCTCGAGGACATACATTTATGAAGAATGGTCAGAACCGAGGCTTCTGCGCAGTTAACGCGAAAACAAGGTTGCACACAGACTTGTCCCCAACTTACAAGCCTACGTCGCTCCTCCTTCTGCCGTTTTATATATTGTACAAATAGTAGTAAGACATGCAGGGGCTGCTGGCGGTGACGCGTCGCTGTTGCTATACGCTTTCTTTGTGTGAGTTTTTGCACGCAGTAGGCTAGCAAGAGCTCGTGAGCTGTGATTTCAACTGCCTCGAGGACAAATATTTATGAAGAATGGTCAGAACCGAGGCTTCTGTGTAGTTGACGCGAAAACAAGGTTGCACACAGACTCGTCTCCAACTTTCAAGTCTACGTCGCTGCTCCTTCTGCGATTTTGTATATTGTACAAATTGTAGTTAGAGATGCAGGGGCTGCTGGCGGTGATGCGTCGCTCTTGCTACACGCTGGCTTTGTGTGAGTTTTTGCACGCAGTAGGCTAACAAGAGCTCGTGAGCTGTGATTTCAACTGCCTTGAGGATAAATATTTATGAAGAATGGTCAGAACCGAGGCTTCTGTGCAGTTAACGCGAAAGCAAGGTTGCACAAAGACGCGCCCCCAACTTTCAAGCCTACTTCGCTGCTCCTTCTGCCCTTTTAGATATTGTACAAATTGTAGTTAGAGATGCAGGGGCTGCTGGCGGTGACGCGTCGCTGTTGCTATACGCTGGCTTTGTGTGAGTTTTTGCACGCAGTAGGCTAGCAAGAGCTCGTGAGCTGTGATTTCAACTGCCTCGAGAACATACATTTATGAAGAATGGTCAGAACCGAGGCTTCTGTGCAGTTAACGCGAAAACAAGGTTGCACACAGACTCGTCCCCAACTTACAAGCCTACGTCGCTGCTCCTTCTGCCGTTTTATATACTGTACAAATAGTAGTAAGACATGCAGGGGCTGCTGGCGGTGACGCGTCGCTGTTGTTATACGCTGGCTTTGGGTGAGTTTTTGGACGCAGTAGGCTAGCAAGAGCTCATGAGCTGTGATTTCAACTGCCTCGAGGACAAATATTTATGAAGAATGGTCAGAACCGAGGCTTCTGTGCAGTTGACGCGAAAACAAGGTTGCACACAGACTCGTCCCCAACTTTCAAGCCTACGTCGCTGCTCCTTCTGCCCGTTTAGATGTTGTACAAATTGAAGTTAGAGATGCAGGGGCGGCTGGCGGTGACGTGTCGCTGTTGCTATACGCTGGCTTTGTATGAGTTTTTGCACGCAGTAGGATAGCAAGAGCTCGTGAGCTGTGATTTCTACTGCCTCGAGCACATATATTTATGAAAAATGGTCAGAACCGAGGCTTCTGTGCAGTTAACGCGAAAACAAGGTTGCACACAGACTCGTCCCCAACTTTCAAGCCTACGTCGCTGCTCCTTCTCCCCTTTTAGATATTGTACAAATTGTATTTAGAGATGCAAGGGCTGCTGGCGGTGACGCGTCGCTGTTGCTATACGCTGGCTTTGTGTGAGTTTTTGCACGCAGTAGGATAGCAAGAGCTCGTGAGCTTTGATTTCAACTGCCTCGTGGACAAATATTTACGAAGAATAGCCAGAACCGAGGCTTCTGTGCAGTTGACGCGAAAGCAAGGTTGCACACAGACTCGTCCCCAACTTTCAAGCCTACGTCGCTGCTCCTTCTGCCCTTTTAGATATTGTACAAATTGTAGTTAAAGATGCAGGGGCTGCTGGGGGTGACGCGTCGCTGTTGCTATACGCTGGCTTTGTGTGAGTTTTTGCACGCAGTAGGCTAGCAAGAGCTCGTGAGCTGTGATTTCAACTGCCTCGAGGACAAATATTTATGAAGAATGGTCAGAACCGAGGCTTCTGTGCAGTTAACGCGAAAAGAAGGTTGCACACAGACTCGTCCCCAACTTTCAAGCCTACGTTGCTGCTCCTTCTGCGATTCTATATATTGTACAAATTGGAGTAAGACATGGAGGGGCTGCTGGCGGTGATGCGTCGCTGTTTCTATACCCTGGCTTTGTGTGAGTTTTTGCACGCAGTAGGCTAGCAAGAGCTCGCGAGCTGTGATTTCTACTGCCTTGAGGACATATATTTGTGAAGAATGGTCAGAACCGAGGCTTCTGTGCAGTTGACGCGAAAACAAGGTTGCACACAGACTCATCCCCAACATTCAAGCCTATGTCGCTGCTCCTTCTGCCGTTTTATATATTGTACAAATTGTAGTTAGAGATGCAGGGGCTGCTGGGGGTGACGTGTCGCTGTTCCTATACGCTGGCTTTGAATGAGTTTTTGCACGCAGTAGGCTAGCAAGTGCTCGTGAGCTGTGATTTCAACTGCCTCGAGGACAACTATTTATGAAGAATGGTCAGAACCGAGGCTTCTGTACAGTTAACGCGAAAACAAGGTTGCACACAGACTCATCCCCAACATTCAAGCCTATGTCGCTGCTCCTTCTGCCCTTTTAGATATTGTACAAATTGTAGTTAAAGATGCAGGGGTTGCTGGGGGTGACGTGTCGCTGTTCCTATACGCTGGCTTTGTGTGAGTTTTTGCACGCAGTAGGATAGCAAGTGCTCGTGAGCTGTGATTTCAACTGCCTCGAGGACAACTATTTATGAAGAATGGTCAGAAGCGAGGCTTCTCTGCAGTTGACGAGAAAACAAGGTTGCACACAGACTCGTCCCCAACTTTCAAGCCTACTTCGCTGCTCCTTCTGCCCTTTTAGATATTGTACAAATTGTAGTTAGAGATGCAGGGGCTGCTGGCGGTGACGCGTCGCTGTTGCTACACGCTGGCTTTGTGTGAGTTTTTGCACGCAGTAGGCTAGCAAGTGCTCGTGAGCTGTGATTTCTACTGCCTCGAGGACATACATTTATGAAGAATGGTCAGAACCGAGGCTTCTGTACAGTTAACGCGAAAACAAGGTTGCACACCGACTCATCCCGAAGATTCAAGCCTATGTCGCTGCTCCTTCTGCCGTTTTATATATTGTACAAATAGTAGTAAGACATGCAGGGGCTGCTGGCGGTGACGCGTCGCTGTTGCTATACGCTGGCTTTGTGTGAGTTTTTGCACGCAGTAGGCCAACAAGTGCGCATGAGCTGTGATTTCAACTGCCTCGAGGACATATATTTATGAAGAATGGTCAGAACCGAGGCTTCTGTGCACTTGACGCGAAAACCTGGTTGCACACGGACTCGTCCCCAACTTTCAAGCCTACGTCGCTGCTCCTTCTGCCCTTTTATATATTGTACAAATTGTAGTAAGACATGCAGGGGCTGCTGGGGGTGACGTGTCGCTGTTGCTATACGCTGGCTTTGAGTGAGTTTTTGCACGCAGTAGGCTAGCAAGTGCTCGTGAGCTGTGATTTCTACTGCCTCAAGGACAAACATTGATAAAGAATGGTCAGAACCGAGGCTTCTGTCCAGTTAACACGAAAACAAGGTAGCACACAGACTCGTCCACAGCTTTGAAGCCTACCTCGCTGCTCCATCTGCCCTTTTATATATTGTACAAATTGTAGTAAGACATGCAGGGGCTGCTGGGGGTGACGTGTCGCTGTTGCTATACGCTGGCTTTGAGTGAGTTTTTGCACGCAGTAGGCTAGCAAGTGCTCGTGAGCTGTGATTTCTACTGCCTCAAGGACAAACATTGATAAAGAGTGGTCAGAACCGAGGCTTCTGTCCAGTTAACACGAAAACAAGGTTGCACACAGACTCGTCCACAGCTTTGAAGCCTACGTCGCTGCTCCATCTGCCCTTTTCTATATTGTACAAATTGTAGTAAGACATGCAGGGGCTGCTGGGGGTGACGTGTCGCTGTTGCTATACGCTGGCTTTGAGTGAGTTTTTGCACGCAGTAGGCTAGCAAGTGCTCGTGAGCTGTGATTTCTACTGCCTCTAGGACATACATTTATGAAGAATTGTCAGAACCGAGGCTTCTGTACAGTTAACGCGAAAACAAGGTTGCACACAGACTCATCCCCAACATTCAAGCCTATGTCGCTGCTCCTTCTGCCGTTTTATATATTGTACAAATTGTAGTTAGAGATGCAGGGGCTGCTGGGGGTGACGTGTCGCTGTTCCTATACGCTGGCTTTGAGTGAGTTTTTGCACGCAGTAGGCTAGCAAGCGCTCGTGAGCTGTGATTTCAACTGCCTCGAGGACAACTATTTATGAAGAATGGTCAGAACCGAGGCTTCTCTGCAGTTGACGAGAAAACAAGGTTGCACACAGACTCGACCCCAACTTTCAAGCCTGCTTCGCTGCTCCTTCTCCCCTTTTAGATATTGTACAAATTCTAGTTAGAGATGCAGGGGCTGCTGGCGGTGACGCGTCGCTGTTGCTATACGCTGGCTTCGTGTGAGTTTTTGCACGTAGTAGGATAGCAAGTGCTCGTGAGCTGTGATTTCTACTGCCTCGAGGACATACATTTATGAAGAATGGTCAGAACCGAGGCTTCTGTACAGTTAACGCGAAAACAAGGTTGCACACCGACTCATCCCCAACATTCAAGCCTATATCGCTGCTCCTTCTGCCGTTTTATATATTGTACAAATAGTAGCAAGACATGCAGGGGCTGCTGGCGGTGACGCGTCGCTGTTGCTATACGCTGGCTTTGTGTGAGTTTTTGCACGCAGTAGGCTAACAAGTGCGCATGAGCTGTGATTTCAACGGCCTCGAGGACATATATTTATGAAGAATGGTCAGAACCGAGGCTTCTGTGCACTTGACGCGAAAACCAGGTTGCACACGGACTCGTCCCCAACTTTCAAGCCTACGTCGCTGCTCCTTCAGCCCTTTTATATATTGTACAAATTGTAGTAAGACATGCACGGGCTGCTGGGGGTGACGTGTCGCTGTTGCTATACGCTGGCTTTGAGTGAGTTTTTGCACGCAGTAGGCTAGCAAGTGCTCGTGAGCTGTGATTTCTACTGCCTCAAGGACAAACATTCATAAAGAATGGTCAGAACCGAGGCTTCTGTCCAGTTAACACGAAAACGAGGTTGCACACAGACTCGTCCACAGCTTTGAAGCCTACGTCGCTGCTCCATCTGCCCTTTTATATATTGTACAAATTGTAGTAAGACATGCAGGGGCTGCTGGCGGTGACGCGTCGCTGTTGCTATACGCTGGCTTTGAGTGACTTTTTGCAGGCGGTAGGCTAGCAAGTGCTCGTGAGCTGTGATTTCTACTGCGTCGAGGACATACATTTATAAAGAATGGTCAGAACCGAGGCTTCTGTGCAGTTAACGCGAAAAGAAGGTTGCACACAGACTCGTCCCCAACTTTCAAGCCTACGTTGCTGCTCCTTCTGCGATTCTATATATTGTACAAATTGGAGTAAGACATGGAGGGGCTGCTGGCGGTGATGCGTCGCTGTTTCTATACCCTGGCTTTGTGTGAGTTTTTGCACGCAGTAGGCTAGCAAGAGCTCGCGAGCTGTGATTTCTACTGCCTTGAGGACATATATTTATGAAGAATGGTCAGAACCGAGGCTTCTGTGCAGTTGACGCGAAAACCAGGTTGCACACGGACTCGTCCCCAACTTTCAAGCCTACGTCGCTGCTCCTTCTGCCCTTATATATATTGTACAAATTGTAGTAAGAAATGCAGGGGCTGCTGGGGGTGACGTGTCGCTGTTGCTATACGCTGGCTTTGAGTGAGTTTTTGCACGCAGTAGGCTAGCAAGTGCTCGTGAGCTGTGATTTCTACTGCCTCGAGGACATACATTTATGAAGAATGGTCCGAACCGAGGCTTCTGAACAGTTAACGCGAAAACAAGGTTGCACACAGACTCATCCCCAACATTCAAGCCTATGTCGCTGCTCCTTCTGCCCTTTTATATATTGTACAAATTGTAGTAAGAAATGCAGGGGCTGCTGGGGGTGACGTGTCGCTGTTGCTATACGCTGGCTTTGAGTGAGTTTTTGCACGCAGTAGGCTAGCAAGTGCTCGTGAGCTGTGATTTCTACTGCCTCAAGGACAAACATTCATAAAGAATGGTCAGAACCGAGGCTTCTGTCCAGTTAACACGAAAACGAGGTTGCACACAGACTCGTCCACAGCTTTGAAGCCTACGTCGCTGCTCCATCTGCCCTTTTATATATTGTACAAATTGTAGTAAGACATGCAGGGGCTGCTGGCGGTGACGCGTCGCTGTTGCTATACGTTGGCTTTGAGTGACTTTTTGCAGGCGGTAGCCTAGCAAGTGCTCGTGAGCTGTGATTTCTACTGCGTCGAGGACATACATTTATAAAGAATGGTGAGAACCGAGGCTTCTGTGCAGTTAACGCGAAAAGAAGGTTGCACACAGACTCGTCCCCAACTTTCAAGCCTACGTTGCTGCTCCTTCTGCGATTCTATATATTGTACAAATTGGAGTAAGACATGGAGGGGCTGCTGGCGGTGATGCGTCGCTGTTTCTATACCCTGGCTTTGTGTGAGTTTTTGCACGCAGTAGGCTAGCAAGAGCTCGCGAGCTGTGATTTCTACTGCCTTGAGGACATATATTTATGAAGAATGGTCAGAACCGAGGCTTCTGTGCAGTTGACGCGAAAACCAGGTTGCACACGGACTCGTCCCCAACTTTCAAGCCTACGTCGCTGCTCCTTCTGCCCTTTTATATATTGTACAAATTGTAGTAAGAAATGCAGGGGCTGCTGGGGGTGACGTGTCGCTGTTGCTATACGCTGGCTTTGAGTGAGTTTTTGCACGCAGTAGGCTAGCAAGTGCTCGTGAGCTGTGATTTCTAATGCCTCGAGGACATACATTTATGAAGAATGGTCCGAACCGAGGCTTCTGAACAGTTAACGCGAAAACAAGGTTGCACACAGACTCATCCCCAACATTCAAGCCTATGTCGCTGCTCCTTCTGCCGTTTTATATATTGTACAAATTGTAGTTAGAGATGCATGGGCTGCTAGCGGTGACACGTCGCTGTTGCTATACGCTGGCTTTGTGTGAGTTTTTGCACGCAGTAGGCTAGCAAGTGCTCGTGAGCTGTGATTTCTACTGCCTCGAGGACATATATTTATGAAGAATGGTCAGAACCGAGGCTTCTGTGCAGTTGACGCGAAAACCAGGTTGCACACGGACTCGTCCCCAACTTTCAAGCCTACGTCGCTGCTCCTTCTGCCCTTTTAGATATTGTACAAATTGTAGTTAAAGATGCAGGGGTTGCTGGGGGTGACGTGTCGCTGTTCCTATACGCTGGCTTTGTGTGAGTTTTTGCACGCAGTAGGATAGCAAGTGCTCGTGAGCTGTGATTTCAACTGCCTCGAGGACAACTATTTATGAAGAATGGTCAGAAGCGAGGCTTCTCTGCAGTTGATGAGAAAACAAGGTTGCACACAGACTCGTCCCCAACTTTCAAGCCTACTTCGCTGCTCCTTCTGCCCTTTTAGATATTGTACAAATTGTAGTTAGAGATGCAGGGGCTGCTGGCGGTGACGCGTCGCTGTTGCTACACGCTGGCTTTGTGTGAGTTTTTGCACGCAGTAGGCTAGCAAGTGCTCGTGAGCTGTGATTTCTACTGCCTCGAGGACATACATTTATGAAGAATGGTCAGAACCGAGGCTTCTGTACAGTTAACGCGAAAACAAGGTTGCACACCGACTCATCCCGAAGATTCAAGCCTATGTCGCTGCTCCTTCTGCCGTTTTATATATTGTACAAATAGTAGTAAGACATGCAGGGGCTGCTGGCGGTGACGCGTCGCTGTTGCTATACGCTGGCTTTGTGTGAGTTATTGCACACAGTAGGCAAACAAGTGCGCATGAGCTGTGATTTCAACTGCCTCGAGGACATATATTTATGAAGAATGGTCAGAACCGAGGCTTCTGTGCACTTGACGCGAAAACCTGGTTGCACACGGACTCGTCCCCAACTTTCAAGCCTACGTCGCTGCTCCTTCTGCCCTTTTATATATTGTACAAATTGTAGTAAGACATGCAGGGGCTGCTGGGGGTGACGTGTCGCTGTTGCTATACGCTGGCTTTGAGTGAGTTTTTGCACGCAGTAGGCTAGCAAGTGCTCGTGAGCTGTGATTTCTACTGCCTCAAGGACAACCATTGATAAAGAATGGTCAGAACCGAGGCTTCTGTCCAGTTAACACGAAAACAAGGTTGCACACAGACTTGTCCACAGCTTTGAAGCCAACGTCGCTGCTCCATCTCCCCTTTTATATATTGTACTAATTGTAGTAAGACATGCAGGGGCTGCTGGGGGTGACGTGTCGCTGTTGCTATACGCTGGCTTTGAGTGAGTTTTTGCACGCAGTAGGCTAGCAAGTGCTCGTGAGCTGTGATTTCTACTGCCTCAAGGACAAACATTGATAAAGAGTGGTCAGAACCGAGGCTTCTGTCCAGTTAACACGAAAACAAGGTTGCACACAGACTCGTCCACAGCTTTGAAGCCTACGTCGCTGCTCCATCTGCCCTTTTATATATTGTACAAATTGTAGTAAGACATGCAGGGGCTGCTGGGGGTGACGTGTCGCTGTTGCTATACGCTGGCTTTGAGTGAGTTTTTGCACGCAGTAGGCTAGCAAGTGCTCGTGAGCTGTGATTTCTACTGCCTCGAGGACATACATTTATGAAGAATGGTCAGAACCGAGGCTTCTGTACAGTTAACGCGAAAACAAGGTTGCACACAGACTCATCCCCAACATTCAAGCCTATGTCGCTGCTCCTTCTGCCGTTTTATATATTGTACAAATTGTAGTTAGAGATGCAGGGGCTGCTGGGGGTGACGTGTCGCTGTTCCTATACGCTGGCTTTGAGTGAGTTTTTGCACGCAGTAGGCTAGCAAGTGCTCGTGAGCTGTGATTTCAACTGCCTCGAGGACAACTATTTATGAAGAATGGTCAGAACCGAGCCTTCTGTACAGTTAACGCGAAAACAAGGTTGCACACAGACTCATCCCCAACATTCAAGCCTATGTCGCTGCTCCTTCTGCCCTTTTAGATATTGTACAAATTGTAGTTAAAGATGCAGGGGTTGCTGGGGGTGACGTGTCGCTGTTCCTATACGCTGGCTTTGTGTGAGTTTTTGCACGCAGTAGGATAGCAAGTGCTCGTGAGCTGTGATTTCAACTGCCTCGAGGACAACTATTTATGAAGAATGGTCAGAAGCGAGGCTTCTCTGCAGTTGACGAGAAAACAAGGTTGCACACAGACTCGTCCCGAACTTTCAAGCCTACTTCGCTGCTCCTTCTGCCCTTTTAGATATTGTACAAATTGTAGTTAGAGATGCAGGGGCTGCTGGCGGTGACGCGTCGCTGTTGCTACACGCTGGCTTTGTGTGAGTTTTTGCACGCAGTAGGCTAGCAAGTGCTCGTGAGCTGTGATTTCTACTGCCTCGAGGACATACATTTATGAAGAATGGTCAGAACCGAGGCTTCTGTACAGTTAACGCGAAAACAAGGTTGCACACCGACTCATCCCGAAGATTCAAGCCTATGTCGCTGCTCCTTCTGCCGTTTTATATATTGTACAAATAGTAGTAAGACATGCAGGGGCTGCTGGCGGTGACGCGTCGCTGTTGCTATACGTTGGCTTTGTGTGAGTTTTTGCACGCAGTAGGCTAACAAGTGCGCATGAGCTGTGATTTCAACTGCCTCGAGGACATATATTTATGAAGAATGGTCAGAACCGAGGCTTCTGTGCACTTGACGCGAAAACCTGGTTGCACACGGACTCGTCCCCAACTTTCAAGCCTACGTCGCTGCTCCTTCTGCCCTTTTATATAGTGTACAAATTGTAGTAAGACATGCAGGGGCTGCTGGGGGTGACGTGTCGCTGTTCCTATACGCTGGCTTTGTGTGAGTTTTTGCACGCAGTAGGCTTGCAAGTGCTCGTGAGCTGTGATTTCTACTGCCTCAAGGACAAACATTGATAAATAATGGTCAGAACCGAGGCTTCTGTCCAGTTAACACGAAAACAAGGTTGCACACAGACTCGTCCACAGCTTTGAAGCCTACCTCGCTGCTCCATCTGCCCTTTTATATATTGTACAAATTGTAGTAAGACATGCAGGGGCTGCTGGGGGTGACGTGTCGCTGTTGCTATACGCTGGCTTTGAGTGAGTTTTTGCACGCAGTAGGCTAGCAAGTGCTCGTGAGCTGTGATTTCTACTGCCTCTAGGACATACATTTATGAAGAATGGTCAGAACCGAGGCTTCTGTACAGTTAACGCGAAAACAAGGTTGCACACAGACTCATCCCCAACATTCAATCCTATGTCGCTGCTCCTTCTGCCGTTTTATATATTGTACAAATTGTAGTTAGAGATGCAGGGGCTGCTGGGGGTGACGTGTCGCTGTTCCTATACGCTGGCTTTGAGTGAGTTTTTGCACGCAGTAGGCTAGCAAGTGCTCGTGAGCTGTGATTTCAACTGCCTCGAGGACAACTATTTATGAAGAATGGTCAGAACCGAGGCTTCTCTGCAGTTGACGAGAAAACAAGGTTGCACACAGACTCGACCCCAACTTTCAAGCCTGCTTCGCTGCTCCTTCTCCCCTTTTAGATATTGTACAAATTGTAGTTAGAGATGCAGGGGCTGCTGGCGGTGACGCGTCGCTGTTGCTATACGCTGGCTTTGTGTGAGTTTTTGCACGTAGTAGGATAGCAAGTGCTCGTGAGCTGTGATTTCTACTGCCTCGAGGACATACATTTATGAAGAATGGTCAGAACCGAGGCTTCTGTACAGTTAACGCGAAAACAAGGTTGCACACCGACTCATCCCCAACATTCAAGCCTATATCGCTGCTCCTTCTGCCGTTTTATATATTGTACAAATAGTAGCAAGACATGCAGGGGCTGCTGGCGGTGACGCGTCGGTGTTGCTATACGCTGGCTTTGTGTGAGTTTTTGCACGCAGTAGGCTAACAAGTGCGCATGAGCTGTGATTTCAACGGCCTCGAGGACATATATTTATGAAGAATGGTCAGAACCGAGGCTTCTGTGCACTTGGCGCGAAAACCAGGTTGCACACGGACTCGTCCCCAACTTTCAAGCCTACGTCGCTGCTCCTTCTGCCCTTTTATATATTGTACAAATTGTAGTAAGACATGCACGGGCTGCTGGGGGTGACGTGTCGCTGTTGCTATACGCTGGCTTTGAGTGAGTTTTTGCACGCAGTAGGCTAGCAAGTGCTCGTGAGCTGTGATTTCTACTGCCTCAAGGACAAACATTCATAAAGAATGGTCAGAACCGAGGCTTCTGTCCAGTTAACACGAAAACGAGGTTGCACACAGACTCGTCCACAGCTTTGAAGCCTACGTCGCTGCTCCATCTGCCCTTTTATATATTGTACAAATTGTAGTAAGACATGCAGGGGCTGCTGGCGGTGACGCGTCGCTGTTGCTATACGCTGGCTTTGAGTGACTTTTTGCAGGCGGTAGGCTAGCAAGTGCTCGTGAGCTGTGATTTCTACTGCGTCGAGGACATACATTTATAAAGAATGGTCAGAACCGAGGCTTCTGTGCAGTTAACGCGAAAAGAAGGTTGCACACAGACTCGTCCCCAACTTTCAAGCCTACGTTGCTGCTCCTTCTGCGATTCTATATATTGTACAAATTGGAGTAAGACATGGAGGGGCTGCTGGCGGTGATGCGTCGCTGTTTCTATACCCTGGCTTTGTGTGAGTTTTTGCACGCAGTAGGCTAGCAAGAGCTCGCGAGCTGTGATTTCTACTGCCTTGAGGACATATATTTATGAAGAATGGTCAGAACCGAGGCTTCTGTGCAGTTGACGCGAAAACCAGGTTGCACACGGACTCGTCCCCAACATTCAAGCCTACGTCGCTGCTCCTTCTGCCCTTTTATATATTGTACAAATTGTAGTAAGAAATGCAGGGGGTGCTGGGGGTGACGTGTCGCTGTTGCTATACGCTGGCTTTGAGTGAGTTTTTGCACGCAGTAGGCTAGCAAGTGCTCGTGAGCTGTGATTTCTACTGCCTCGAGGACATACATTTATGAAGAATGGTCAGAACCGAGGCTTCTGAACAGTTAACGCGAAAACAAGGTTGCACACAGACTCATCCCCAACATTCAAGCCTATGTCGCTGCTCCTTCTGCCGTTTTATATATTGTACAAATTGTAGTTAGAGATGCATGGGCTGCTAGCGGTGACACGTCGCTGTTGCTATACGCTGGCTTTGTGTGAGTTTTTGCACGCAGTAGGCTAGCAAGTGCTCGTGAGCTGTGATTTCTACTGCCTCGAGGACATATATTTATGAAGAATGGTCAGAACCGAGGCTTCTGTACAGTTAACGCGAAAACAAGGTTGCACACAGACTCATCCCCAACATTCAAGCCTATGTCGCTGCTCCTTCTGCCCTTTTAGATATTGTACAAATTGTAGTTAAAGATGCAGGGGTTGCTGGGGGTGACGTGTCGCTGTTCCTATACGCTGGCTTTGTGTGAGTTTTTGCACTCAGTAGGATAGCAAGTGCTCGTGAGCTGTGATTTCAACTGCCTTGAGGACAACTATTTATGAAGAATGGTCAGAAGCGTGGCTTCTCTGCAGTTGACGAGAAAACAAGGTTGCACACAGACTCGTCCCCAACTTTCAAGCCTACTTCGCTTCTCCTTCTGCCCTTTTAGATATTGTACAAATTGTAGTTAGAGATGCAGGGGCTGCTGGCGGTGACGCGTCGCTGTTGCTACACGCTGGCTTTGTGTGAGTTTTTGCACGCAGTAGGCTAGCAAGTGCTCGTGAGCTGTGATTTCTACTGCCTCGAGGACATACATTTATGAAGAATGGTCAGAACCGAGGCTTCTGTACAGTTAACGCGAAAACAAGGTTGCACACAGACTCATCCCCAACATTCAAGCCTATGTCGCGGCTCCTTCTGCCCTTTTAGATATTGTACAAATTGTAGTTAAAGATGCAGGGGTTGCTGGGGGTGACGTGTCGCTGTTCCTATACGCTGGCTTTGTGTGAGTTTTTGCACTCAGTAGGATAGCAAGTGCTCGTGAGCTGTGATTTCAACTGCCTTGAGGACAACTATTTATGAAGAATGGTCAGAAGCGTGGCTTCTCTGCAGTTGACGAGAAAACAAGGTTGCACACAGACTCGTCCCCAACTTTCAAGCCTACTTCGCTGCTCCTTCTGCCGTTTTATATATTGTACAAATAGTAGTAAGACATGCAGGGGCTGCTGGCGGTGACGCGTCGCTGTTGCTATACGCTGGCTTTGTGTGAGTTATTGCACACAGTAGGCAAACAAGTGCGCATGAGCTGTGATTTCAACTGCCTCGAGGACATATATTTATGAAGGATGGTCAGAACCGAGGCTTCTGTGCACTTGACGCGAAAACTTGGTTGCACACGGACTCGTCCCCAACTTTCAAGCCTACGTCGCTGCTCCTTCTGCCCTTTTATATATTGTACAAATTGTAGTAAGACATGCAGGGGCTGCTGGGGGTGACGTGTCGCTGTTGCTATACGCTGGCTTTGAGTGAGTTTTTGCACGCAGTAGGCTAGCAAGTGCTCGTGAGCTGTGATTTCTACTGCCTCAAGGACAAACATTGATAAAGAATGGTCAGAACCGAGGCTTCTGTCCAGTTAACACGAAAACAAGGTTGCACACAGACTTGTCCACAGCTTTGAAGCCAACGTCGCTGCTCCATCTCCCCTTTTATATATTGTACAAATTGTAGTAAGACATGCAGGGGCTGCTGGGGGTGACGTGTCGCTGTTGCTATACGCTGGCTTTGAGTGAGTTTTTGCACGCAGTAGGCTAGCAAGTGCTCGTGAGCTGTGATTTCTACTGCCTCAAGGACAAACATTGATAAAGAGTGGTCAGAACCGAGGCTTCTGTCCAGTTAACACGAAAACAAGGTTGCACACAGACTCGTCCACAGCTTTGAAGCCTACGTCGCTGCTCCATCTGCCCTTTTATATATTGTACAAATTGTAGTAAGACATGCAGGGGCTGCTGGGGGTGACGTGTAGCTGTTGCTATACGCTGGCTTTGAGTGAGTTTTTGCACGCAGTAGGCTAGCAAGTGCTCGTGAGCTGTGATTTCTACTGCCTCGAGGACATACATTTATGAAGAATGGTCAGAACCGAGGCTTCTGTACAGTTAACGCGAAAACAAGGTTGCACACAGACTCATCCCCAACATTCAAGCCTATGTCGCTGCTCCTTCTGCCGTTTTATATATTGTACAAATTGTAGTTAGAGATGCAGGGGCTGCTGGGGGTGACGTGTCGCTGTTCCTATACGCTGGCTTTGAGTGCGTTTTTGCACGCAGTAGGCTAGCAAGTGCTCGTGAGCTGTGATTTCAACTGCCTCGAGGACAACTATTTATGAAGAATGGTCAGAACCGAGGCTTCTCTGCAGTTGACGAGAAAACAAGGTTGCACACAGACTCGTCCCCAACTTTCAAGCCTACTTCGCTGCTCCTTCTGCCCTTTTAGATATTGTACAAATAGTAGTAAGACATGCAGGGGCTGCTGGCGGTGACGCGTCGCTGTTGCTATACGCTGGCTTTGTGTGAGTTTTTGCACGCAGTAGGCTAACAAGTGCGCATGAGCTGTGATTTCAACTGCCTCGAGGACATATATTTATGAAGAATGGTCAGAACCGAGGCTTCTGTGCACTTGACGCGAAAACCAGGTTGCACACGGACTCGTCCCCAACTTTCAAGCCTACGTCGCTGCTCCTTCTGCCCTTTTATATATTGTACAAATTGTAGTAAGACATGCAGGGGCTGCTGGGGGTGACGTGTCGCTGTTGCTATACGCTGGCTTTGAGTGAGTTTTTGCACGCAGTAGGCTAGCAAGTGCTCGTGAGCTGTGATTTCTACTGCCTCAAGGACAAACATTGATAAAGAATGGTCAGAACCGAGGCTTCTGTCCAGTTAACACGAAAACAAGGTTGCACACAGACTCGTCCACAGCTTTGAAGCCTACGTCGCTGCTCCATCTGCCCTTTTCTATATTGTAAAAATTGTAGTAAGACATGCAGGGGCTGGTGGCGGTGACGCGTCGCTGTTGCTATACGCTGGCTTTGAGTGAGTTTTTGCAGGCGGTAGGCTAGCAAGTGCTCGTGAGCTGTGATTTCTACTGCGTCGAGGACATACATTTATAAAGAATGGTCAGAACCGAGGCTTCTGTGCAGTTAACGCGAAAACAAGGTTGCACAAAGACTCGTCCCCAACATTCAAGCCTATGTCGCTGCTCCTTCTGCCGTTTGATATATTGTACAAATGGTAGTAAGACATGCAGGGGCTGCTGGCGGTGACGCGTCGCTGTTGCTATACGCTGGCTTTGTGTGAGTTTTTGAACGCAGTAGGCTAACAAGAGCGCATGAGCTGTGATTTCAACTGCCTCGAGGACATATATTTATGAAGAATGGTCAGAACCGAGGCTTCTGTGCAGTTGACGCGAAAACCAGGTTGCACACGGACTCGTCCCCAACTTTCAAGCCTACGTCGCTGCTCCTTCTGCCCTTTTATATATTTTACAAATGGTAGTAAGACATGCAGGGGCTGCTGGGGGTGACGTGTCGCTGTTGCTATAAGCTGGCTTTGAGTGAGTTTTTGCACGCAGTAGGCTAGCAAGTGCTCGTGAGCTGTGATTTCTACTGCCTCAAGGACAAACATTCATAAAGAATGGTCAGAACCGAGGCTTCTGTCCAGTTAACACGAAAACAAGGTTGCACACAGACTCGTCCACAGCTTTGAAGCCTACGTCGCTGCTCCATCTGCCCTTTTATATATTGTACAAATTGTAGTAAGACATGCAGGGGCTGCTGGCGGTGACGCGTCGCTGTTGCTATACGCTGGCTTTGAGTGAGTTTTTGCAGGCGGTAGGCTAGCAAGTGCTCGTGAGCTGTGATTTCTACTGCGTCGAGGACATACATTTATAAAGAATGGTCAGAACCGAGGCTTCTGTGCAGTTGACGCGAAAACCAGGTTGCACACGGACTCGTCCCCAACTTTCAAGCCTACGTCGCTGCTCCTTCTGCCCTTTTATATATTGTACAAATTGTAGTAAGAAATGCAGGGGCTGCTGTGGGTGACGTGTCGCTGTTGCTATACGCTGGCTTTGAGTGAGTTTTTGCACGCAGTAGGCTAGCAAGTGCTCGTGAGCTGTGATTTCTACTGCCTCGAGGATATACATTTATGAAGAATGGTCAGAACCGAGGCTTCTGTACAGTTAACGCGAAAACAAGGTTGCACACAGACTCATCCCCAACATTCAAGCCTATGTCGCTGCTCCTTCTGCCGTTTTATATATTGTACAAATTGTAGTTAAAGATGCAGGGGCTGCTGGGGGTGACGTGTCGCTGTTCCTATACGCTGGCTTTGTGTGAGTTTTTGCACGCAGTAGGCTAGCAAGTGCTCGTGAGCAGTGATTTCAACTGCCTCGAGGACAACTATTTATGAAGAATGGTCAGAACCGAGGCTTCTCTGCAGTTGAGGAGAAAACAAGGTTGCACACAGACTAGTCCCCAACTTTCAATCCTACTTCGCTGCTCCTTCTGCCCTTTTAGATATTGTACAAATTCTAGTTAGAGATGCAGGGGCTGCTGGCGGTGACGCGTCGCTGTTGCTATACGCTGGCTTTGTGTGAGTTTTTGCACGCAGTAGGCTAGCAAGTGCTCGTGAGCTGTGATTCCTACTGCCTCGAGCAAATACATGTATGAAGAATAGTCAGAACCGAGGCTTCTGTCCAGTTAACACGAAAACAAGGTTGCACACAGACTCGTCCACAGCTTTCAAGCCTACGTCGCTGCTCCTTCTGCCCTTTTATATATTGTACAAATTGTAGCAAGACACTCAGGGGCTGCTGGCGGTGAGGCGTCGCTGTTGCTATACGCTGGCTTTGAGTGAGTTTTTGCACGCAGTAGGCTAGCAAGTGCTCGTGAGCTGTGATTTCTACTGCCTCGAGGAAATACATTTATGCAGAATGGTCAGAACCGAGGCTTCTGTCCAGTTACCACGAAAACAAGGTTGCACAGAGACTGGTCCCCAACTTTCAAGCCTACGTCGCTGCTCCTTCTGAATTTTATATATTGTGCAAATTTTAGTAAGACATGCAGCGGCTGCTGGGGGTGACGCGTCGCTTTTGCTATACGCTGGCTTTGAGTGAGTTTTTGCACACAGTTGGCTAGCAAGTGCTCGTGAGCTGTGATTCCTACTGCCTCAAGGACAAACATTCATAAAGAATGGTCAGAACCGAGGCTTCTGTCCAGTTAACACGAAAACGAGGTTGCACACAGACTCGTCCACAGCTTTGAAGCCTACGTCGCTGCTCCATCTGCCCTTTTATATATTGTACAAATTGTAGTAAGACATGCAGGGGCTGCTGGTGGTGACGCATCGCTGTTGCTATACGCTGGCTTTGAGTGAGTTTTTGCAGGCGGTAGGCTAGCAAGTGCTCGTGAGCTGTGATTTCTACTGCGTCGAGGACATACATTTATAAAGAATGGTCAGAACCGAGGCTTCTGTGCAGTTAACGCGAAAACAAGGTTGCACACAGACTCGTCCCCAACTTTCAAGCCTACGTCGCTGCTCCTTCTGCCCTTTTATATATTGTACAAATTGTAGCAAGACACTCAGGGGCTGCTGGCGGTGAGGCGTCGCTGTTGCTATACGCTGGCTTTGAGTGAGTTTTTGCACGCAGTAGGCTATCAAGTGCTCGTGAGCTGTGATTTCTACTGCCTCGAGGACATACATTTATGCAGAATGGTCAGAACCGAGGCTTCTGTCCAGTTACCACGAAAACAAGGTTGCACACAGACTCGTCCCCAACTTTCAAGCCTACGTTGCTGCTCCTTCTGCGATTCTATATAGTGTACAAATTGGAGTAAGACATGGAGGGGCTGCTGGCGGTGATGCGTCGCTGTTTCTATACCCTGGCTTTGTGTGAGTTTTTGCACGCAGTAGGCTAGCAAGAGCTCGTGAGCTGTGATTTCTACTGCCTCGAGGACATATATTTATGAAGAATGATCAGAACCGAGGCTTCTGTGCAGTTAACGCGAAAGCAAGGTTGCACACAGACTCGTCCCCAACTTTCAAGCCTACTTCGCTGCTCCTTCTGCCCTTTTAGATATTGTACAAATTGTAGTTAGAGATGCAGGGGCTGCTGGCGGTGACGCGTCGCTGTTGCTATACGCTGGCTTTGTGTGAGTTTTTGCACGCAGTAGGCTATCAAGTGCTCGTGAGCTGTGATTTCTACTGCCTCGAGGACATATATTTATGAAGAATGGTCAGAACCGAGGCTTCTGTACAGTTAACGCGAAAACAAGGTTACACACAGACTCATCCCCAACTTTCAAGCCTACGTCGCTGCTCCTTCTGCCCTTTTATATATTGTACAAATTGTAGTAAGACATGCAGGGGCTGCTGGCGGTGACGCGTCGCTGTTGCTATACGCTGGCTTTGAGTGAGTTTTTGCAGGCGGTAGGCTAGCAAGTGCTCGTGAGCTGTGATTTCTACTGCGTCGAGGACATACATTTATAAAGAATGGTCAGAACCGAGGCTTCTGTGCAGTTGACGCGAAAACCAGGTTGCACACGGACTCGTCCCCAACTTTCAAGCCTACGTCGCTGCTCCTTCTGCCCTTTTATATATTGTACAAATTGTAGTAAGAAATGCAGGGGCTGCTGTGGGTGACGTGTCGCTGTTGCTATACGCTGGCTTTGAGTGAGTTTTTGCACGCAGTAGGCTAGCAAGTGCTCGTGAGCTGTGATTTCTACTGCCTCGAGGATATACATTTATGAAGAATGGTCAGAACCGAGGCTTCTGTACAGTTAACGCGAAAACAAGGTTGCACACAGACTCATCCCCAACATTCAAGCCTATGTCGCTGCTCCTTCTGCCGTTTTATATATTGTACAAATTGTAGTTAAAGATGCAGGGGCTGCTGGGGGTGACGTGTCGCTGTTCCTATACGCTGGCTTTGTGTGAGTTTTTGCACGCAGTAGGCTAGCAAGTGCTCGTGAGCAGTGATTTCAACTGCCTCGAGGACAACTATTTATGAAGAATGGTCAGAACCGAGGCTTCTCTGCAGTTGAGGAGAAAACAAGGTTGCACACAGACTAGTCCCCAACTTTCAATCCTACTTCGCTGCTCCTTCTGCCCTTTTAGATATTGTACAAATTCTAGTTAGAGATGCAGGGGCTGCTGGCGGTGACGCGTCGCTGTTGCTATACGCTGGCTTTGTGTGAGTTTTTGCACGCAGTAGGCTAGCAAGTGCTCGTGAGCTGTGATTCCTACTGCCTCGAGCAAATACATGTATGAAGAATAGTCAGAACCGAGGCTTCTGTCCAGTTAACACGAAAACAAGGTTGCACACAGACTCGTCCACAGCTTTCAAGCCTACGTCGCTGCTCCTTCTGCCCTTTTATATATTGTACAAATTGTAGCAAGACACTCAGGGGCTGCTGGCGGTGAGGCGTCGCTGTTGCTATACGCTGGCTTTGAGTGAGTTTTTGCACGCAGTAGGCTAGCAAGTGCTCGTGAGCTGTGATTTCTACTGCCTCGAGGAAATACATTTATGCAGAATGGTCAGAACCGAGGCTTCTGTCCAGTTACCACGAAAACAAGGTTGCACAGAGACTGGTCCCCAACTTTCAAGCCTACGTCGCTGCTCCTTCTGAATTTTATATATTGTGCAAATTTTAGTAAGACATGCAGCGGCTGCTGGGGGTGACGCGTCGCTTTTGCTATACGCTGGCTTTGAGTGAGTTTTTGCACACAGTTGGCTAGCAAGTGCTCGTGAGCTGTGATTCCTACTGCCTCAAGGACAAACATTCATAAAGAATGGTCAGAACCGAGGCTTCTGTCCAGTTAACACGAAAACGAGGTTGCACACAGACTCGTCCACAGCTTTGAAGCCTACGTCGCTGCTCCATCTGCCCTTTTATATATTGTACAAATTGTAGTAAGACATGCAGGGGCTGCTGGTGGTGACGCATCGCTGTTGCTATACGCTGGCTTTGAGTGAGTTTTTGCAGGCGGTAGGCTAGCAAGTGCTCGTGAGCTGTGATTTCTACTGCGTCGAGGACATACATTTATAAAGAATGGTCAGAACCGAGGCTTCTGTGCAGTTAACGCGAAAACAAGGTTGCACACAGACTCGTCCCCAACTTTCAAGCCTACGTCGCTGCTCCTTCTGCCCTTTTATATATTGTACAAATTGTAGCAAGACACTCAGGGGCTGCTGGCGGTGAGGCGTCGCTGTTGCTATACGCTGGCTTTGAGTGAGTTTTTGCACGCAGTAGGCTATCAAGTGCTCGTGAGCTGTGATTTCTACTGCCTCGAGGACATACATTTATGCAGAATGGTCAGAACCGAGGCTTCTGTCCAGTTACCACGAAAACAAGGTTGCACACAGACTCGTCCCCAACTTTCAAGCCTACGTTGCTGCTCCTTCTGCGATTCTATATAGTGTACAAATTGGAGTAAGACATGGAGGGGCTGCTGGCGGTGATGCGTCGCTGTTTCTATACCCTGGCTTTGTGTGAGTTTTTGCACGCAGTAGGCTAGCAAGAGCTCGTGAGCTGTGATTTCTACTGCCTCGAGGACATATATTTATGAAGAATGATCAGAACCGAGGCTTCTGTGCAGTTAACGCGAAAGCAAGGTTGCACACAGACTCGTCCCCAACTTTCAAGCCTACTTCGCTGCTCCTTCTGCCCTTTTAGATATTGTACAAATTGTAGTTAGAGATGCAGGGGCTGCTGGCGGTGACGCGTCGCTGTTGCTATACGCTGGCTTTGTGTGAGTTTTTGCACGCAGTAGGCTATCAAGTGCTCGTGAGCTGTGATTTCTACTGCCTCGAGGACATATATTTATGAAGAATGGTCAGAACCGAGGCTTCTGTACAGTTAACGCGAAAACAAGGTTACACACAGACTCATCCCCAACTTTCAAGCCTACGTCGCTGCTCCTTCTGCCCTTTTATATATTGTACAAATTGTAGTAAGACATGCAGGGGCTGCTGGGGGTGACGTGTCGCTGTTGCTATACGCTGGCTTGAGTGAGTTTTTGCACGCAGTAGGCTAGCAAGTGCTCGTGAGCTGTGATTTCTACTGCCTCGAGGACAAACATTTATAAATAATGGTCAGAACCGAGCTTTCTGTACAGTTAACGCGAAAACAAGGTTGCACACAGAATCGTCCCCAACTTTCAAGCCTACGTCGCTGCTCCTTCTGCCTTTTTATATATTATACAAATTGTAGAAAGACGTGCAGGGGCTGCTGGCGGTGACGCGTCGCTGTTGCTATACGCTGGCTTTGAGTGAGTTTTTGCACGCAGTAGGCTAGCAAGTGCTCGTGAGCTGTGATTTCTACTGCCTCAAGGACAAACATTCATAAAGAATGGTCAGAACCGAGGCTTCTGTGCAGTTAACGCGAAAACAAGGTTGCACACAGACTCGTCCCCAACTTTCAAGCCTACTTCGCTGCTCCTTCTGCCCTTTTAGATATTGTACAAATTGTAGTTAGAGATGCAGGGGCTGCTGGCGGTGACGCGTCGCTGTTGCTATACGCTGGCTTTGTGTGAGTTTTTGCACGCAGTAGGCTATCAAGTGCTCGTGAGCTGTGATTTCTACTGCCTCGAGGACATATATTTATGAAGAATGGTCAGAACCGAGGCTTCTGTACAGTTAACGCGAAAACAAGGTTGCACACCGACTCATCCCCAAGATTCAAGCCTATGTCTCTGCTCCTTCTGCCGTTTTATATATTGTACAAATAGTAGTAAGACATGCAGGGGCTGCTGGCGGTGACGCGTCGCTGTTGCTATACGCTGGCTTTGTGTGAGTTTTTGCACGCAGTAGGCTAACAAGTGCGCATGAGCTGTGATTTCAACTGCCTCGAGGACATATATTTATGAAGAATGGTCAGAACCGAGGCTTCTGTGCACTTGACGCGAAAACCAGGTTGAACACGCACTCGTCCCCAACTTTCAAGCCTACGTCGCTGCTCCTTCTGCCCTTTTATATATTGTACAAATTGTAGTAAGACATGCAGGGGCTGCTGGGGGTGACGTGTCGCTGTTGCTATACGCTGGCTTTGATTGAGTTTTGCACGCAGTAGGCTAGCAAGTGCACGTGAGCTGTGATTTCTACTGCCTCAAGGACAAACATTGATAAAGAATGGTCAGAACCGAGGCTTCTGTCCAGTTAACACGAAAACAAGGTTGCACACAGACTCGTCCACAGCTTTGAAGCCTACGTCGCTGCTCCATCTGCCCTTTTATTTATTGTACAAATTGTAGTAAGACATGCAGGGGCTGCTGGGGGTGACGTGTCGCTGTTGCTATACGCTGCCTTTGAGTGAGTTTTTGCACGCAGTAGGCTAGCAAGTGCTCGTGAGCTGTGATTTCTACTGCCTCAAGGACAAACATTGATAAAGAATGGTCAGAACCGAGGCTTCTGTCCAGTTAACACGAAAACAAGGTTGCACACAGACTCGTCCACAGCTTTGAAGCCTACGTCGCTGCTCCATCTGCCCTTTTATATATTGTACAAATTGTAGTAAGACATGCAGGGGCTGCTGGGGGTGACGTGTCGCTGTTGCTATACGCTGGCTTTGAGTGAGTTTTTGCACGCAGTAGGCTAGCAAGTGCTCGTGAGCTGTGATTTCTACTGCCTCGAGGACATACATTTATGAAGAATGGTCAGAACCGAGGCTTCTGTACATTTAACGCGAAAACAAGGTTGCACACAGACTCATCCCCAACATTCAAGCCTATGTCGCTGCTCCTTCTGCCGTTTTATATATTGTACAAATAGTAGTAAGACATGCAGGGTCTGCTGGCGGTGACGCGTCGCTGTTGCTATACGCTGGCTTTGTGTGAGTTTTTGCACGCAGTAGGCTAACAAGTGCGCATGAGCTGTGATTTCAACTGCCTCGAGGACATATATTTATGAAGAATGGTCAGAACCGAGGCTTCTGTGCACTTGACGCGAAAACCAGGTTGCACACGGACTCGTCCCCAACTTTCAAGCCTACGTCGCTGCTCCTTCTGCCCTTTTATATATTGTACAAATTGTAGTAAGACATGCAGGGGCTGCTGGGGGTGACGTGTCGCTGTTGCTATACGCTGGCTTTGAGTGAGTTTTTGCACGCAGTAGGCTAGCAAGTGCTCGTGAGCTGTGATTTCTACTGCCTCGAGGACATACATTTATGAAGAATGGTCAGAACCGAGGCTTCTGTCCAGTTACCACGAAAACAAGGTTGCACACAGACTCGTCCCCAACTTTCAAGCCTACGTTGCTGCTCCTTCTGCGATTCTATATATTGTACAAATTGGAGTAAGACATGGAGGGGCTGCTGGCGGTGATGCGTCGCTGTTTCTATACCCTGGCTTTGTGTGACTTTTTGCACGCAGTAGGCTAGCAAGAGCTCGTGAGCTGTGATTTCTACTGCCTCGAGGACATATATTTATGAAGAATGGTCAGAACCGAGGCTTCTGTGCAGTTAACGCGAAAACAAGGTTGCACACAGACTCGTCCCCAACTTTCAAGCCTACTTCGCTGCTCCTTCTGCCCTTTTAGATATTGTACAAATAGTAGTAAGACATGCAGGGGCTGCTGGCGGTGACGCGTCGCTGTTGCTATACGCTGGCTTTATGTAAGTTTTTGCACGCAGTAGGCTAGCAAGTGCTCGTGAGCTGTGATTTCTACTGCCTCGAGGACATATATTTATGAAGAATGGTCAGAACCGAGGCTTCTGTACAGTTAACGCGAAAACAAGGTTGCACACAGACTCGTCCCCAACTTTCAAGCCTACTTCGCTGCTCCTTCTGCCCTTTTAGATATTGTACAAATAGTAGTAAGACATACAGGGGCTGCTGGCGGTGACGCGTCGCTGTTGCTATACGCTGGCTTTATGTGAGTTTTTGCACGCAGTAGGCTAGCAAGAGCTCGTGAGCTGTGATTTCAACTGCCTCGAGGACAAATATTTATGAAGAATGGTCAGAACCGAGGCTTCTCTGCAGTTAACGCGAAAACAAGGTTGCACACAGACTCGTCCCCAACTTTCAAGCCTACTTCGCTGCTCCTTCTGCCCTTTTAGATATTGTACAAATAGTAGTAAGACATGCAGGGGCTGCTGGCGGTGACGCGTCGCTGTTGCTATACGCTGGCTTTGTGTGAGTTTTTGTACGCAGTAGGCTAGCAAGAGCTCGTGAGCTGTGATTTCAACTGCCTCGAGGACAAATATTTATGATGAATGGTCAGAACCGAGGCTTCTCTGCAGTTGACGAGAAAACAAGGTTGCACACAGACTCGTCCCCAACTTTCAAGCCTACTTCGCTGCTCCTTCTGCCCTTTTAGATATTGTACAAATTGTAGTTAGAGATGCAGGGGCTGCTGGCGGTGACGCGTCGCTGTTGCTATACGCTGGCTTTGTGTGAGTTTTTGCACGCAGTAGGCTAGCAAGTGCTCGTGAGCTGTGATTTCTACTGCCTCCTGGACATACATTTATGAAGAATGGTCAGAACCGAGGCTTCTGTTCAGTTACCGCGAAAACAAGGTTGCACACAGACTCATCCCCAACATTCAAGCCTATGTCGCTGCTCCTTCTGCTGTTTAATATATTGTACAAATAGTAGTAAGACATGCAGGGGCTGCTGGCGGTAACGCGTCGCTGTTGTTATATGCTGGCTTTGTGTGAGTTTTTGCACGCAGTATGCTAGCAAGAGCTCGTGAGCTGTGATTTGAACTGCCTCGAGGACAAATATTTATGAAGAATGGTCAGAACCGAGGCTTCTCTGCAGTTGACGAGAAAACAAGGTTGCACACAGACTCGTCCCCAACTTTCAAGCCTACGTCGCTGCTCCTTCTGCCCTTTTAGATATTGTACATATTATAGTTAGAGATGCAGGGGCTGCTGGTGGTGACGCGTCGCTGTTGCTATACGCTGGCTTTGTGTGAGTTTTTGCACGCAGTAGGATAGCAAGAGCTCGGGAGCTGTGATTTCCACTGCCTCGGGCACATATATTTACGAAAAATGGTCAGAACCGAGGCTTCTGTGCAGTTACGGAGAAAACAAGGTTGCACACAGAATCGTCCCCAACTTTCAAGCCTACGTCGCTGCTCCTTCTGCCTTTTTATATATTGTATAAATTGTATTAAGACATGCAGGGGCTGCTGGTGGTGACGCGTCACTGTTGCTATACGCTGGCTTTGTGTGAGTTTTTGCACGCAGTAGGACAGCAAGAGCTCGTGAGGTGTGATTTCTACTGCCTCGAGGACATACATTTATGAAGAATGGTCAGAACCGAGGCTTTTGTGCAGTTAAGGCGAAAACAAGGTTGCACACAGACTCGTCTCCAACTTTCAAGCCTACGTCGCTGCTCCTTCTGCGATTTTATATATTGTAGAAATTGTAGTTAGACGTGCAGGGCCTGATGGCGGCGACGCGTCGCTGTTGCTATAGGATGGCTTTGTGTGAGTTTTCGCACGCAGTGGGCTAGGAAGTGCTCGTGAGCTGTGATTTCTACTGCCTCGAGGACATACAATTATAAAGAATGGTCAGAACCGAGGCTTCTGTGCAGTTCACGCGAAAAGAAGGTTGCATACAGACTCGTCCCCAACTTTCAAGCCTACATCGCTGCTCCTTCTGCCCTTTTATATATTGTACAAATTGTAGCAAGACACTCAGGGGCTGCTGGGGGTGACGTGTCGCTGTTCCTATACGCTGGCTTTGTGTGAGTTTTTGCACGCAGTAGGCTAGCAAGTGCTCGTGAGCTGTGATTTCAACTGCCTCGAGGACAACTATTTATGAAGAATGGTCAGAACCGAGGCTTCTCTGCAGTTGAGGAGAAAACAAGGTTGCACACAGACTCGTCCCCAACTTTCAAGCCTACTTCGCTGCTCCTTCTGCCCTTTTAGATATTGTACAAATTGTAGTTAGAGATGCAGGGGCTGCTGGCGGTGACGCGTTGCTGTTGCTATACGCTGGCTTTGTGTGAGTTTTTGCACGCAGTAGGCTAGCAAGTGCTCGTGAGCTGTGATTCCTACTGCCTCGAGCAAATACATGTATGAAGAATAGTCAGAACCGAGGCTTCTGTCCAGTTAACACGAAAACAAGGTTGCACACAGACTCGTCCACAGCTTTCAAGCCTACGTCGCTGCTCCTTCTGCCCTTTTATATATTGTACAAATTGTAGCAAGACACTCAGGGGCTGCTGGCGGTGAGGCGTCGCTTTTGCTATACGCTGGCTTTGAGTGAGTTTTTGCACGCAGTAGGCTAGCAAGTGCTCGTGAGCAGTGATTTCTACTGCCTCGAGGAAATATATTTATGCAGAATGGTCAGAACCGAGGCTTCTGTCCAGTTACCACGAAAACAAGGTTGCACACAGACTTGTCCCCAACTTTCAAGCCTACGTCGCTGCTCCTTCTGCCCTTTTAGATATTGTACATATTGTAGTTAGAGATGCAGGGGCTGCTGGTGGTGACGCGTCGCTGTTGCTATACGCTGGCTTTGTGTGAGTTTTTGCGCGCAGTTGGATAGCAAGAGCTCGTGAGCTGTGATTTCAACTGCCTCGAGGACATACATTTATGAAGAATGGTCAGAACCGAGGCTTCTGCGCAGTTAACGCGAAAACAAGGTTGCACACAGACTCGTCCCCAACTTACAAGCCTACGTCGCTGCTCCTTCTGCCGTTTTATATATTGTAGAAATTGTAGTAAGACATGCAGGGGCTGCTGTTAGTGACGCGTCACTGTTGCTATACGCTGGCTTTGTGTGAGTTTTTGCACGTAGTAGGATAGCAAGAGCTCGTGAGGTGTGATTTCTACTGCCTCGAGGACACAAATTTATGAAGAATGGTCAGAACCGAGGCTTCTGTGCAGTTAACGCGAAAACGAGGTTGCGCACAGACTCGTCTCCAACTTTCAAGCCTACGTCGCTGCTCCTTCTGCTCTTTCATATATTGTACAAATTGTAGTAAGACATGCAGGGCCTGATGGCGGTGACGCGTCGCTGTTGCTATACGATGGCTTTGTGTGAGTTTTTGCACACAGTAGGCTAGCAAGTGCTCATGAGCTGTGATTTCTACTGCCTCGAGGACACACATTTATAAATAATGGTCAGAACCGAGGCTTCTGCGCAGTTAACGCGAAAACAAGGTTGCACACAGACTCGTCCCCAATTTCAAGCCTCCGTCGCTGCTCCTTCTGCCCTTTTAAATATTGTACAAATTGTAGTTAGAGATGCAGGGGCTGCTGGCGGTGACGTGTCGCTGTTGCTATACGCTGGCTTTGTGTGAGTTTTTGCACGCAGTAGGATAGCAAGAGCTCGTGAGCTGTGATTTCAACTGCCTCGTGGACAAATATTTACGAAGAATAGCCAGAACCGAGGCTTCTGTGCAGTTAAGGAGAAAACAAGGTTGCACACAGAATCGTCCCCAACTTTCAAGCCTACGTCGCTGCTCCTTCTGCCTTTTTATATATTGTACAAATTGTATTCAGACATGCAGGGGCTGCTGGTGGTGACGCGTCACTGTTGCTATATGCTGGCTTTGTGTGAGTTTTTGCACGCAGTAGGATAGCAAGAGCTCGTGAGGTGTGATTTCTACTGCGTCGAGGACATACATTTATGAAGAATGGTCAGAACCGAGGCTTTTGTGCAGTTAAGGCGAAAACAAGGTTGCGCACAGACTCGTCTCCAACTTTCAAGCCTACGTCGCTGCTCCTTCTGCGATTTATATATTGTACAAATTGTAGTTAGACGTGCAGGGCCTGATGGCGGCGACGCGTCGCTGTTGCTATAGGATGGCTTTGTGTGAGTTTTCGCACGCAGTAGGCTAGGAAGTGCTCGTGAGCTGTGATTTCTACTGCCTCGAGGACATACAATTATAAAGAATGGTCAGAACCGAGGCTTCTGTGCAGTTCACGCGAAAAGAAGGTTGCATACAGACTCGTCCCCAACTTTCAAGCCTACATCCCTGCTCCTTCTGCCCTTTTATATATTGTACAAATTGTAGCAAGACACTCAGGGGCTGCTGGCGGTGAGGCGTCGCTGTTGCTATACGCTGGCTTTGAGTGAGTTTTTGCACGCAGTAGGCTAGCAAGTGCTCGTGAGCTGTGATTTCTACTGCCTCGAGGACATACATTTATGCAGAATGGTCAGAACCGAGGCTTCTGTGCAGTTAACGCGAAAACAAGGTTGCACACGGACTCATCCCCAACATTCAAGCCTATGTCGCTGCTCCTTCTGCCCTTTTAGATATTGCACAAATTGTAGTTAAAGATGCAGGGGCTGCTGGGGGTGACGTGTCGCTGTTACTATACGCTCGCTATGTGTGAGTTTTTGCACGCAGTAGGATAGCAAGAGCTCGTGAGCTGTGATTTCAACTGCCTCGAGGACATACATTTATGAAGAATGGTCAGAACCGAGGCTTCTGTGCAGTTAACGCGAAAACAAGGTTGCACACAGACTCGTCCCCAACTTACAAGCCTACGTCGCTCCTCCTTCTGCCGTTTTATATATTGTACAAATAGTAGTAAGACATGCAGGGGCTGCTGGCGGTGACGCGTCGCTGTTGCTATACGCTTTCTTTGTGTGAGTTTTTACACGCAGTAGGCTACCAAGAGCTCGTGAGCTGTGATTTCAACTGCCTCGAGGACAAATATTTATGAAGAATGGTCAGAACCGAGGCTTCTGTGCAGTTGACGCGAAAACAAGGTTGCACACAGACTCGTCTCCAACTTTCAAGCCTACGTCGCTGCTCCTTCTGCGATTTTATATATTGTACAAATTGTAGTTAGAGATGCAGGGGCTGCTGGCGGTGATGCGTCGCTGTTGCTACACGCTGGCTTTGTGTGAGTTTTTGCACGCAGTAGGCTAACAAGAGCTCGTGAGCTGTGATTTCAACTGCCTTGAGGATAAATATTTATGAAGAATGGTCAGAACCGAGGCTTCTGTGCAGTTAACGCGAAAGCAAGGTTGCACAAAGACGCGCCCCCAACTTTCAAGCCTACTTCGCTGCTCCTTCTGCCCTTTTAGATATTGTACAAATTGTAGTTAGAGATGCAGGTGCTGCTGGCGGTGACGCGTCGCTGTTGCTATACGCTGGCTTTGTGTGAGTTTTTGCACGCAGTAGGCTAGCAAGAGCTCGTGAGCTGTGATTTCAACTGCCTCGAGGACAAATATTTATGAAGAATGGTCAGAACCGAGGCTTCTGTGCAGTTGACGCGAAAACAAGGTTGCACACAGACTCGTCCAAAACTTTCAAGCCTACGTCGCTGCTCCTTCTGCCCTTTTAGATATTGTACAAATTGTAGTTAAAGATGCAGGGGCTGCTGGGGGTGACGCGTCGCTGTTGCTATACGCTGGCTTTGTGTGAGTTTTTGCACGCAGTAGGCTAGCAAGAGCTCGTGAGCTGTGATTTCAACTGCCTCGAGGACAAATATTTATGAAGAATGGTCAGAACCGAGGCTTCTGCGCAGTTAACGCGAAAACAAGGTTGCACACAGACTCGTCCCCAACTTACAAGCCTACGTCGCTGCTCCTTCTGCCGTTTTATATATTGTAGAAATTGTAGTAAGACATGCAGGGGCTGCTGTTAGTGACGCGTCACTGTTGCTATACGCTGGCTTTGTGTGAGTTTTTGCACGCAGTAGGATAGCAAGAGCTCGTGAGGTGTGATTTCTACTGCCTCGAGGACACAAATTTATGAAGAATGGTCAGAACCGAGGCTTCTGTGCAGTTAACGCGAAAACGAGGTTGCGCACAGACTCGTCTCCAACTTTCAAGCCTACGTCGCTGTTCCTTCTGCCCTTTTATATATTGTACAAATTGTAGTAAGACATGCAGGGGCTGCTGGCGGTGAGGCGTCGCTGTTGCTAAACGCTGGCTTTGAGTGAGTTTTTGAACGCAGTAGGCTAGCAAGTGCTCGTGAGCTGTGATTTCTACTGCCTCGAGGACATACGTTTATGAAGAATGGTCAGAACCGAGGCTTCCGTGCAGTTAACGCAAAAACAAGGTTGCAGACAAACTCGTCTCGAACTTTAAAGCCTACGTCGCTGCTCCTTCTGCCCTTTCATATATTGTACAAATTGTAGTAAGACATGCAGGGCCTGATGGCGGTGACGCGTCGCTATTGCTATACGATGGCTTTGTGTGAGTTTTTGCACACAGTAGGCTAGCAAGTGCTCATGAGCTGTGATTTCTACTGCCTCGAGGACACACATTTATAATAATGGTCAGAACCGAGGCTTCTGCGCAGTTAACGCGAAAACAAGGTTGCACACAGACTCGTCCCCAATTTCAAGCCTACGTCGCTGCTCCTTCTGCCCTTTTAAATATTGTACAAATTGTAGTTAGAGATGCAGGGGCTGCTGGCGGTGACGTGTCGCTGTTGCTATACGCTGGCTTTGTGTGAGTTTTTGCACGCAGTAGGCTAGCAAGAGCTCGTGAGCTGTGATTTCAACTGCCTCGAGGACAAAAATTTACGAAGAATGGTCAGAACTGAGGCTTCTGTGCAGTTGACGCGAAAACAAGGTTGCACACAGACTCGTCCCCAACTTTCAAGCCTACGTCGCTGCTCCTTCTGCCCTTTTAGATATTGTACATATTGTAGTTAGAGATGCAGGGGCTGCTGGTGGTGACGCGTCGCTGTTGCTATACGCTGGCTTTGTGTGAGTTTTTGCACGCAGTTGGATAGCAAGAGCTCGTGAGCTGTGATTTCAACTGCCTCGAGGACATACATTTATGAAGAATGGTCAGAACCGAGGCTTCTGCGCAGTTAACACGAAAACAAGGTTGCACACAGACTCGTCCCCAACTTTCAAGCCTACGTCGCTGGTCCTTCTGCCCTTTTAGATATTGTACATATTGTAGTTAGAGATGCAGGGGCTGCTGGTGGTGACGCGTCGCTGTTGCTATACGCTGGCTTTGTGTGAGTTTTTGCACGCAGATGGATAGCAAGAGCTCGTGGGCTGTGATTTCTACTGCCTCGAGCACATATATTTACGAAAAATGGTCAGAACCGAGGCTTCTGTGCAGTTAACGCGAAAACAAGGTTGCACATAGAATCGTCCCCAACTTTCAAGCCTACGTCGCTGCTCCTTCTGCCCTTTTATATATTGTAGGAATTGTAGAAAGACATGCAGGGGCTGCTGGTGGTGACGCGTCACTGTTGCTATACGCTGGCTTTGTGTGAGTTTTTGCACGCAGTAGGACAGCAAGAGCTCGTGAGCTGTGATTTCTACTGCCTCGAGGACACACATCTATAAAGAATGGTCAGAACCGAGGCTTCTGCGCAGTTAACGCGAAAAAAAGGTTGCACACAGACTCGTCCCCAACTTACAAGCTTACGTCGCTGCTCCTTCTGCCGTTTTATATATTGTACAAATAGCACTAAGACATGCAGGGGCTGCTGGCGGTGACGCGTCGCTGTTGCTATACGCTGGCTTTGTGTGAGTTTTTGCACGCAGTAGGCTAGCAAGATCTCGTGAGCTGTGATTTCAACTGCCTCGAGGACACATATTTATGAAGAATGGTCAGAACCGAGGCTTCTGTGCAGTTGACGCGAAAACAAGGTTGCACACAGACTCGTCCCCAACTTTCAAGCCTACATCGCTGGTCCTTCTGCCCTTTTAGATATTGTACATATTGTAGTTAGAGATGCAGGGGCTGCTGGTGGTGACGCGTCGCTGTTGCTATACGCTGGCTTTGTGTGAGTTTTTACACGCAGTTGGATAGCAAGAGCTCGTGAGCTGTGATTTCTACTGCCTCGAGCACATATATTTACGAAAAATGGTCAGAACCGAGGCTTCTGTGCAGTTAACGCGAAAACAAGGTTGCACATAGAATCGTCCCCAACTTTCAAGCCTACGTCGCTGCTCCTTCTGCCCTTTTATATATTGTAGGAATTGTAGAAAGACATGCAGGGGCTGCTGGTGGTGACGCGTCACTGTTGCTATACGCTGGCTTTGTGTGAGTTTTTGCACGCAGTAGGACAGCAAGAGCTCGTGAGGTGTGATTTCTACTGCCTCGAGGACACACATTTATGAAGAATATTCAGAACCGAGGCTTCTGTGCAGTTAACGCAAAAAAAAGGTTGCACACAGACTCGTCTCCAACTTTTAAGCCTACGTCGCTGCTCCTTCTGCCCTTTTATATATTGTACAAATTGTAGTAAGACATGCAGGGCCTGATGGCGGTGACGCGTCGCTGTTGCTGTACGATGGCTTTGTGTGAGTTTTTGCACGCAGTAGGACAGCAAGTGCTCGTGAGCTGTGATTTCTACTGCCTCGAGGACACACATTTATAAAGAATGGTCAGAACCGAGGCTTCTGCGCAGTTAACGCGAAAACAAGGTTGCACACAGACTCGTCCCCAACTTTCAAGCCTACGTCGCTGCTCCTTCTGCCCTTTTAAATATTGTACAAATTGTAGTTAGAGATGCAGGGGCTGGTGGCGGTGATGCGTCGCTGTTGCTATACGCTGGCTTTGTCTGAGTTTTTGCACGCAGTAGGCTAGCAAGAGCTCGTGAGCTGTGATTTCAACTGCCTCGAGGACATACATTTATGAAGAATGGTCAGAACCGAGGCTTCTGTGCAGTTGACGTGAAAACAAGGTTGCACACAGACTCGTCCCCAACTTTCAAGCCTACGTCGCTGCTCCTTCTGCCCTTTTATATATTGTACAAATTGTAGTAAGACATGCAGGGGCTGCTGGTGGTGACGCATCACTGTTGCTATACGCTGGCTTTGTGTGTGTTTTTGCACGCAGTAGGATAGCAAGAGCTCGTGAGCTATGATTTCTACTGCCTCGAGCACATATATTTACGAAACATGGTCAGAACCGAGGCTTCTGTGCGGTTAACGCGAAAACAAGGTTGCACACAGAATCGTCCCCAACTTTCAAGCCTACGTCGCTGCTCCTTCTGCCCTTTTAGATATTGTACATGTTGTAGTTAGAGATGCAGGGGCTGCAGGTGGTGACGCGTCGCTGTTGCTATACGCTGGCTTTGTGTGAGTTTTTGCACGCAGTACGATAGCAAGAGCTCGTGAGCTGTGATTTCTATGCCTCGAGCACATATATTTATGAAAAATGGTCAGAACCGAGGCTTCTGTGCAGTTAACGCGAAAACAAGGTTGCACACAGACTCGTCCCCAACTTTGAAGCCTACGTCGCTGCTCCTTCTGCCCTTTTAAGTATTGTACAAATTGTAGTTAGTGATGCAGGGGCTGCTGGCGGTGACGCGTCGCTGTTGCTATACGCTGGCTTTGTGTGAGTTTTTGCACGCAGTAGGCTAGCAAGAGCTCGTGAGCTGTGATTTCAACTGCCTCGAGGACAAATATTTATGAAGAATGGTCAGAACCGAGGCTTCTGTGCAGTTAACGCGAAAGCAAGGTTGCACAAAGACTCGTCCACAACTTTGAAGCCTAGTTCGCTGCTCCTTCTGCCCTTTTAGATATTGTACAATTTGTAGTTAGAGATGCAGGGGCTGCTGGCGGTGAGGCGTCGCTGTTGCTATACGCTGGCTTTGAGTGAGTTTTTGCACGCAGTAGGCTAGCAAGTGCTCGTGAGCTGTGATTTCTTCTGCCTCGAGGACATACATTTATGCAGAATGGTCAGAACCGAGGCTTCTGTGCAGTTAACGCGAAAACAAGGTTGCACACGGACTCATCCCCAACATTCAAGCCTATGTCGCTGCTCCTTCTGCCCTTTTAGATATTGTACAAATTGTAGTTAAAGATGCAGGGGCTGCTGGGGGTGACGTGTCGCTGTTACTATACGCTCGCTATGTGTGAGTTTTTGCACGCAGTAGGATAGCAAGAGCTCGTGAGCTGTGATTTCAACTGCCTCGAGGACATACATTTATGAAGAATGGTCAGAACCGAGGCTTCTGTGCAGTTAACGCGAAAACAAGGTTGCACACAGACTCGTCCCCAACTTACAAGCCTACGTCGCTCCTCCTTCTGCCGTTTTATATATTGTACAAATAGTAGTAAGACATGCAGGGGCTGCTGGCGGTGGCGCGTCGCTGTTGCTATACGCTTTCTTTGTGTGAGTTTTTACACGCAGTAGGCTACCAAGAGCTCGTGAGCTGTGATTTCAACTGCCTCGAGGACAAATATTTATGAAGAATGGTCAGAACCGAGGCTTCTGTGCAGTTGACGCGAAAACAAGGTTGCACACAGACTCGTCCCCAACTTTCAAGCCTACGTCGCTGCTCCTTCTGCCCTTTTAGATATTGTACAAATTGTATTTAGAGATGCAGGGGCTGCTGGCGGTGACGTGTCGCTGTTGCTATACGCTGGCTTTGTGTGAGTTTTTGCACGCAGTAGGATAGCAAGAGCTCGTGAGCTTTGATTTCAACTGCCTCGTGGACAAATATTTACGAAGAATAGCCAGAACCGAGGCTTCTGTGCAGTTGACGCGAAAGCAAGGGTGCACACAGACTCGTCCCCAACTTTCAAGCCTACGTCGCTGCTCCTTCTGCCCTTTTAGATATTGTACAAATTGTAGTTAAAGATGCAGGGGCTGCTGGGGGTGACGCGTCGCTGTTGCTATACGCTGGCTTTGTGTGAGTTTTTGCACGCAGTAGGCTAGCAAGAGCTCGTGAGCTGTGATTTCAACTGCCTCGAGGACAAATATTTACGAAGAATGGTCAGAACTGAGGCTTCTGTGCAGTTGACGCGAAAACAAGGTTGCACACAGACTCGTCCCCAACTTTCAAGCCTACGTCGCTGCTCCTTCTGCCCTTTTAGATATTGTACATATTGTAGTTAGAGATGCAGGGGCTGCTGGTGGTGACGCGTCGCTGTTGCTATACGCTGGCTTTGTGTGAGTTTTTGCGCGCAGTTGGATAGCAAGAGCTCGTGAGCTGTGATTTCAACTGCCTCGAGGACATACATTTATGAAGAATGGTCAGAACCGAGGCTTCTGCGCAGTTAACGCGAAAACAAGGTTGCACACAGACTCGTCCCCAACTTACAAGCCTACGTCGCTGCTCCTTCTGCCGTTTTATATATTGTAGAAATTGTAGTAAGACATGCAGGGGCTGCTGTTAGTGACGCGTCACTGTTGCTATACGCTGGCTTTGTGTGAGTTTTTGCACGCAGTAGGATAGCAAGAGCTCGTGAGGTGTGATTTCTACTGCCTCGAGGACACAAATTTATGAAGAATGGTCAGAACCGAGGCTTCTGTGCAGTTAACGCGAAAACGAGGTTGCGCACAGACTCGTCTCCAACTTTCAAGCCTACGTCGCTGTTCCTTCTGCCCTTTTATATATTGTACAAATTGTAGTAAGACATGCAGGGCCTGATGGCGGTGACGCGTCGCTATTGCTATACGATGGCTTTGTGTGAGTTTTTGCACACAGTAGGCTAGCAAGTGCTCATGAGCTGTGATTTCTACTGCCTCGAGGACACACATTTATAATAATGGTCAGAACCGAGGCTTCTGCACAGTTAACGCGAAAACAAGGTTGCACACAGACTCGTCCCCAATTTCAAGCCTACGTCGCTGCTCCTTCTGCCCTTTTAAATATTGTACAAATTGTAGTTGGAGATGCAGGGGCTGCTGGCGGTGACGTGTCGCTGTTGCTATACGCTGGCTTTGTGTGAGTTTTTGCACGCAGTAGGCTAGCAAGAGCTCGTGAGCTGTGATTTCAACTGCCTCGAGGACAAAAATTTACGAAGAATGGTCAGAACTGAGGCTTCTGTGCAGTTGACGCGAAAACAAGGTTGCACACAGACTCGTCCCCAACTTTCAAGCCTACGTCGCTGCTCCTTCTGCCCTTTTAGATATTGTACATATTGTAGTTAGAGATGCAGGGGCTGCTGGTGGTGACGCGTCGCTGTTGCTATACGCTGGCTTTGTGTGAGTTTTTGCACGCAGATGGATAGCAAGAGCTCGTGGGCTGTGATTTCTACTGCCTCGAGCACATATATTTACGAAAAATGGTCAGAACCGAGGCTTCTGTGCAGTTAACGCGAAAACAAGGTTGCACATAGAATCGTCCCCAACTTTCAAGCCTACGTCGCTGCTCCTTCTGCCCTTTTATATATTGTAGGAATTGTAGAAAGACATGCAGGGGCTGCTGGTGGTGACGCGTCACTGTTGCTATACGCTGGCTTTGTGTGAGTTTTTGCACGCAGTAGGACAGCAAGAGCTCGTGAGCTGTGATTTCTACTGCCTCGAGGACACACATCTATAAAGAATGGTCAGAACCGAGGCTTCTGCTCAGTTAACGCGAAAAAAAAGTTGCACACAGACTCGTCCCCAACTTACAAGCTTACGTCGCTGCTCCTTCTGCCGTTTTATATATTGTACAAATAGCACTAAGACATGCAGGGGCTGCTGGCGGTGACGCGTCGCTGTTGCTATACGCTGGCTTTGTGTGAGTTTTTGCACGCAGTAGGCTAGCAAGATCTCGTGAGCTGTGATTTCAACTGCCTCGAGGACACATATTTATGAAGAATGGTCAGAACCGAGGCTTCTGTGCAGTTGACGCGAAAACAAGGTTGCACACAGACTCGTCCCCAACTTTCAAGCCTACATCGCTGGTCCTTCTGCCCTTTTAGATATTGTACATATTGTAGTTAGAGATGCAGGGGCTGCTGGTGGTGACGCGTCGCTGTTGCTATACGCTGGCTTTGTGTGAGTTTTTACACGCAGTTGGATAGCAAGAGCTCGTGAGCTGTGATTTCTACTGCCTCGAGCACATATATTTACGAAAAATGGTCAGAACCGAGGCTTCTGTGCAGTTAACGCGAAAACAAGGTTGCACATAGAATCGTCCCCAACTTTCAAGCCTACGTCGCTGCTCCTTCTGCCCTTTTATATATTGTAGGAATTGTAGAAAGACATGCAGGGGCTGCTGGTGGTGACGCGTCACTGTTGCTATACGCTGGCTTTGTGTGAGTTTTTGCACGCAGTAGGACAGCAAGAGCTCGTGAGGTGTGATTTCTACTGCCTCGAGGACACACATTTATGAAGAATATTCAGAACCGAGGCTTCTGTGCAGTTAACGCAAAAAAAAGGTTGCACACAGACTCGTCTCCAACTTTTAAGCCTACGTCGCTGCTCCTTCTGCCCTTTTATATATTGTACAAATTGTAGTAAGACATGCAGGGCCTGATGGCGGTGACGCGTCGCTGTTTCTGTACGATGGCTTTGTGTGAGTTTTTGCACGCAGTAGGACAGCAAGTGCTCGTGAGCTGTGATTTCTACTGCCTCGAGGACACACATTTATAAAGAATGGTCAGAACCGAGGCTTCTGCGCAGTTAACGCGAAAACAAGGTTGCACACAGACTCGTCCCCAACTTTCAAGCCTACGTCGCTGCTCCTTCTGCCCTTTTAAATATTGTACAAATTGTAGTTAGAGATGCAGGGGCTGGTGGCGGTGATGCGTCGCTGTTGCTATACGCTGGCTTTGTCTGAGTTTTTGCACGCAGTAGGCTAGCAAGAGCTCGTGAGCTGTGATTTCAACTGCCTCGAGGACATACATTTATGAAGAATGGTCAGAACCGAGGCTTCTGTGCAGTTGACGCGAAAACAAGGTTGCACACAGACTCGTCCCCAACTTTCAAGCCTACGTCGCTGCTCCTTCTGCCCTTTTATATATTGTACAAATTGTAGTAAGACATGCAGGGGCTGCTGGTGGTGACGCATCAGTGTTGCTATACGCTGGCTTTGTGTGTGTTTTTGCAGGCAGTAGGATAGCAAGAGCTCGTGAGCTATGATTTCTACTGCCTCGAGCACATATATTTACGAAACATGGTCAGAACCGAGGCTTCTGTGCGGTTAACGCGAAATCAAGGTTGCACACAGAATCGTCCCCAACTTTCAAGCCTACGTCGCTGCTCCTTCTGCCCTTTTAGATATTGTACATGTTGTAGTTAGAGATGCAGGGGCTGCAGGTGGTGACGCGTCGCTGTTGCTATACGCTGGCTTTGTGTGAGTTTTTGCACGCAGTACGATAGCAAGAGCTCGTGAGCTGTGATTTCTATGCCTCGAGCACATATATTTATGAAAAATGGTCAGAACCGAGGCTTCTGTGCAGTTAACGCGAAAACAAGGTTGCACACAGACTCGTCCCCAACTTTGAAGCCTACGTCGCTGCTCCTTCTGCCCTTTTAAGTATTGTACAAATTGTAGTTAGTGATGCAGGGGCTGCTGGCGGTGACGCGTCGCTGTTGCTATACGCTGGCTTTGTGTGAGTTTTTGCACGCAGTAGGCTAGCAAGAGCTCGTGAGCTGTGATTTCAACTGCCTCGAGGACAAATATTTATGAAGAATGGTCAGAACCGAGGCTTCTGTGCAGTTAACGCGAAAGCAAGGTTGCACAAAGACTCGTCCACAACTTTGAAGCCTAGTTCGCTGCTCCTTCTGCCCTTTTAGATATTGTACAATTTGTAGTTAGAGATGCAGGGGCTGCTGGCGGTGACGCGTCGCTGTTGCTATACGCTGGCTTTGAGTGAGTTTTTGCACGCAGTAGGCTAGCAAGTGCTCGTGAGGTGTGATTTCTACTGCCTCGAGGACACACATTTATAAGGAATGGTCAGAACCGAGACTTCTGTGCAGTTAACGCGAAAACAAGGTTGCACACAGACTCGTCCCCAACTTTCAAGCCTACGTCGCTGCTCCTTCTGCCCTTTTAAATATTGTACAAATTGTAGTTAGTGATGCAGGGGCTGCTGGCGGTGACGCGTCGCTGTTGCTATACGCTGGCTTTGTGTGAGTTTTTGCACGCAGTAGGATAGCAAGAGCTCGTGAGCTGTGATTTCAACTGCCTCGTGGACAAATATTTACGAAGAATAGCCAGAACCGAGGCTTCTGTGCAGTTGACGCGAAAGCAAGGTTGCACACAGACTCGTCCCCAACTTTCAAGCCTACGTCGCTGCTCCTTCTGCCCTTTTAGATATTGTACATATTGTAGTTAACGATGCAGGGGCTGCTGGGGGTGACGTGTCGCTGTTGCTATACGCTGGCTTTGGGTGAGTTTTTGCACGCAGTAGGACAGCAAGGGCTCGTGAGGTGTGATTTCTACTGCCTCGAGGACACACATTTATGAAGAATGGTCAGAACCGAGGCTTCTGTGCAGTTAACGCAAAAAAAAGGTTGCACACAGACTCGTCTCCAACTTTTAAGCCTACGTCGCTGCTCCTTCTGCCCTTTTATATATTGTACAAATTGTAGTAAGACATGCAGGGCCTGATGGCGGTGACGCGTCGCTGTTGCTGTACGATGGCTTTGTGTGAGTTTTTGCACGCAGTAGGACAGCAAGTGCTCGTGAGCTGTGATTTCTACTGCCTCGAGGACACACATTTATAAAGAATGGTCAGAACCGCGGCTTCTGCGCAGTTAACGCAAAAAAAAGGTTGCACACAGACTCGTCCCCAACTTACAAGCCTACGTCGCTGCTCCTTCTGCCGTTTTATATATTGTACAAATAGCAGTAAGACATGCAGGGGCTGCTGGCGGTGACGCGTCGCTGTTGCTATACGCTGGCTTTGTGTGAGTTTTTGCACGCAGTAGGCTAGCAAGATCTCGTGAGCTGTGATTTCAACTGCCTCGAGGACACTTATTTATGAAGAATGGTCAGAACCGAGGCTTCTGTGCAGTTGACGCGAAAACAAGGTTACACACAGACTCGTCCCCAACTTTCAAGCCTACGTCGCTGCTCCTTCTGCCCTTTTATATATTGTAGGAATTGTTGAAAGACATGCAGGGGCTGCTGGTGGTGACGCGTCACTGTTGCTATACGCTGGCTTTGTGTGAGTTTTTGCACGCAGTAGGACAGCAAGAGCTCGTGAGGTGTGATTTCTACTGCCTCGAGGACACACATTTATGAAGAATGGTCAGAACCGAGGCTTCTGTGCAGTTAACGCAAAAAAAAAAGGTTGCACACAGACTCGTCTCCAACTTTTAAGCCTACGTCGCTGCTCCTTCTGCCCTTTTATATATTGTACAAATTGTAGTAAGACATGCAGGGCCTGATGGCGGTGACGCGTCGCTGTTGCTGTACGATGGCTTTGTGTGAGTTTTTGCACGCAGTAGGACAGCAAGTGCTCGTGAGCTGTGATTTCTACTGCCTCGAGGACACACATTTATAAAGAATGGTCAGAACCGAGGCTTCTGCGCAGTTAACGCGAAAACAAGGTTGCACACAGACTCGTCCCCAACTTTCAAGCCTACGTCGCTGCTCCTTCTGCCCTTTTAAATATTGTACAAATTGTAGTTAGAGATGCAGGGGCTGCTGGCGGTGATGCGTCGCTGTTGCTATACGCTGGCTTTGTGTGAGTTTTTGCACGCAGTAGGCTAGCAAGAGCTCGTGAGCTGTGATTTCAACTGCCTCGAGGACATACATTTATGAAGAATGGTCAGAACCGAGGCTTCTGTGCAGTTAACGCGAAAACAAGGTTGCACACAGACTCGTCCCCAACTTACAAGCCTGCGTCGCTGCTCCTTCTGCCGTTTTATATATTGTACAAATAGTAGTAAGACATGCAGGGGCTGCTGGCGGTGACGCGTCGGTGTTGCTATACGCTGGCTTTGTGTGAGTTTTTGCACGCAGTAGGCTAGCAAGATCTCGTGAGCTGTGATTTCAACTGCCTCGAGGACACTTATTTATGAAGAATGGTCAGAACCGAGGCTTCTGTGCAGTTGACGCGAAAACAAGGTTGCACACAGACTCGTCCCCAACTTTCAAGCCTACGTCGCTGCTCCTTCTGCCCTTTTATATATTGTACAAATTGTAGTAAGACATGCAGGGGCTGCTGGTGGTGACGCATCACTGTTGCTATACGCTGGCTTTGTGTGTGTTTTTGCACGCAGTAGGATAGCAAGAGCTCGTGAGCTATGATTTCTACTGCCTCGAGCACATATATTTACGAAACATGGTCAGAACCGAGGCTTCTGTGCGGTTAACGCGAAAACAAGGTTGCACACAGAATCGTCCCCAACTTTCAAGCCTACGTCGCTGCTCCTTCTGCCCTTTTAGATATTGTACATGTTGTAGTTAGAGATGCAGGGGCTGCAGGTGGTGACGCGTCGCTGTTGCTATACGCTGGCTTTGTGTGAGTTTTTGCACGCAGTACGATAGCAAGAGCTCGTGAGCTGTGATTTCTATGCCTCGAGCACATATATTTATGAAAAATGGTCAGAACCGAGGCTTCTGTGCAGTTAACGCGAAAACAAGGTTGCACACAGACTCGTCCCCAACTTTGAAGCCTACGTCGCTGCTCCTTCTGCCCTTTTAAGTATTGTACAAATTGTAGTTAGTGATGCAGGGGCTGCTGGCGGTGACGCGTCGCTGTTGCTATACGCTGGCTTTGTGTGAGTTTTTGCACGCAGTAGGCTAGCAAGAGCTCGTGAGCTGTGATTTCAACTGCCTCGAGGACAAATATTTATGAAGAATGGTCAGAACCGAGGCTTCTGTGCAGTTAACGCGAAAGCAAGGTTGCACAAAGACTCGTCCACAACTTTGAAGCCTAGTTCGCTGCTCCTTCTGCCCTTTTAGATATTGTACAATTTGTAGTTAGAGATGCAGGGGCTGCTGGCGGTGACGCGTCGCTGTTGCTATACGCTGGCTTTGAGTGAGTTTTTGCACGCAGTAGGCTAGCAAGTGCTCGTGAGGTGTGATTTCTACTGCCTCGAGGACACACATTTATAAGGAATGGTCAGAACCGAGACTTCTGTGCAGTTAACGCGAAAACAAGGTTGCACACAGACTCGTCCCCAACTTTCAAGCCTACGTCGCTGCTCCTTCTGCCCTTTTAAATATTGTACAAATTGTAGTTAGTGATGCAGGGGCTGCTGGCGGTGACGCGTCGCTGTTGCTATACGCTGGCTTTGTGTGAGTTTTTGCACGCAGTAGGATAGCAAGAGCTCGTGAGCTGTGATTTCAACTGCCTCGTGGACAAATATTTACGAAGAATAGCCAGAACCGAGGCTTCTGTGCAGTTGACGCGAAAGCAAGGTTGCACACAGACTCGTCCCCAACTTTCAAGCCTACGTCGCTGCTCCTTCTGCCCTTTTAGATATTGTACATATTGTAGTTAACGATGCAGGGCCTGATGGCGGTGACGCGTCGCTGTTGCTGTACGATGGCTTTGTGTGAGTTTTTGCACGCAGTAGGACAGCAAGTGCTCGTGAGCTGTGATTTCTACTGCCTCGAGGACACACATTTATAAAGAATGGTCAGAACCGCGGCTTCTGCGCAGTTAACGCGAAAAAAAGGTTGCACACAGACTCGTCCCCAACTTACAAGCCTACGTCGCTGCTCCTTCTGCCGTTTTATATATTGTACAAATAGCAGTAAGACATGCAGGGGCTGCTGGCGGTGACGCGTCGCTGTTGCTATACGCTGGCTTTGTGTGAGTTTTTGCACGCAGTAGGCTAGCAAGATCTCGTGAGCTGTGATTTCAACTGCCTCGAGGACACTTATTTATGAAGAATGGTCAGAACCGAGGCTTCTGTGCAGTTGACGCGAAAACAAGGTTGCACACAGACTCGTCCCCAACTTTCAAGCCTACGTCGCTGCTCCTTCTGCCCTTCTATATATTGTAGGAATTGTTGAAAGACATGCAGGGGCTGCTGGTTGTGACGCGTCACTGTTGCTATACGCTGGCTTTGTGTGAGTTTTTGCACGCAGTAGGACAGCAAGAGCTCGTGAGGTGTGATTTCTACTGCCTCGAGGACACACATTTATGAAGAATGGTCAGAACCGAGGCTTCTGTGCAGTTAACGCAAAAAAAAAAAGGTTGCACACAGACTCGTCTCCAACTTTTAAGCCTACGTCGCTGCTCCTTCTGCCCTTTTATATATTGTACAAATTGTAGTAAGACATGCAGGGCCTGATGGCGGTGACGCGTCGCTGTTGCTGTACGATGGCTTTGTGTGAGTTTTTGCACGCAGTAGGACAGCAAGTGCTCGTGAGCTGTGATTTCTACTGCCTCGAGGACACACATTTATAAAGAATGGTCAGAACCGAGGCTTCTGCGCAGTTAACGCGAAAACAAGGTTGCACACAGACTCGTCCCCAACTTTCAAGCCTACGTCGCTGCTCCTTCTGCCCTTTTAAATATTGTACAAATTGTAGTTAGAGATGCAGGGGCTGCTGGCGGTGATGCGTCGCTGTTGCTATACGCTGGCTTTGTGTGAGTTTTTGCACGCAGTAGGCTAGCAAGAGCTCGTGAGCTGTGATTTCAACTGCCTCGAGGACATACATTTATGAAGAATGGTCAGAACCGAGGCTTCTGTGCAGTTAACGCGAAAACAAGGTTGCACACAGACTCGTCCCCAACTTACAAGCCTGCGTCGCTGCTCCTTCTGCCGTTTTATATATTGTACAAATAGTAGTAAGACATGCAGGGGCTGCTGGCGGTGACGCGTCGGTGTTGCTATACGCTGCCTTTGGGTGAGTTTTTGCACGCAGTAAGCTAGCAAGAGCTCGTGAGCTGTGATTTCAACTGCCTCGAGGACAAATATTTATGAAGAATGGTCAGAACCGAGGCTTCTGTGCAGTTGACGCGAAAACAAGGTTGCACACAGACTCGTCCCCAACTTTCAAGCCTACGTCGCTGCTCCTTCTGCCCTTTTATATATTGTACAAATTGTAGTAAGACATGCAGGGGCTGCTGGTGGTGACGCGTCACTGTTGCTATACGCTGGCTTTGTGTGTGTTTTTGCACGCAGTAGGATAGCAAGAGCTCGTGAGCTATGATTTCTACTGCCTCGAGCACATATATTTACGAAAAATGGTCAGAACCGAGGCTTCTGTGCGGTTAACGCGAAAACAAGGTTGCACACAGAATCGTCCCCAACTTTCAAGCCTACGTCGCTGCTCCTTCTGCCCTTTTAGATATTGTACATATTGTAGTTAGAGATGCAGGGGCTGCAGGTGGTGACGCGTCGCTGTTGCTATACGCTGGCTTTGTGTGAGTTTTTGCACGCAGTAGGATAGCAAGAGCTCGTGAGCTGTGATTTCTACTGCCTCGAGCACATATATTTACGAAAAATGGTCAGAACCGAGGCTTCTGTGCGGTTAACGCGAAAACAAGGTTGCACACAGAATCGTCCCCAAATTTCAAGCCTACGTCGCTGCTCCTTCTGCCCTATTATATATTGTACAAATTGTAGTAAGACATGCAGGGGCTGCTGGTGGTGACGCGTCACTGTTGCTATACGCTGGCTTTGTGTGAGTTTTTGCACGCAGTAGGACAGCAAGAGCTCGTGAGCTGTGATTTCTACTGCCTCGAGGACACACATCTATAAAGAATGGTCAGAACCGAGGCTTCTGCGCAGTTAACGCGAAAAAAAGGTTGCACACAGACTCGTCCCCAACTTACAAGCTTACGTCGCTGCTCCTTCTGCCGTTTTATATATTGTACAAATAGCACTAAGACATGCAGGGGCTGCTGGCGGTGACGCGTCGCTGTTGCTATACGCTGGCTTTGTGTGAGTTTTTGCACGCAGTAGGCTAGCAAGATCTCGTGAGCTGTGATTTCAACTGCCTCGAGGACACATATTTATGAAGAATGGTCAGAACCGAGGCTTCTGTGCAGTTGACGCGAAAACAAGGTTGCACACAGACTCGTCCCCAACTTTCAAGCCTACATCGCTGGTCCTTCTGCCCTTTTAGATATTGTACATATTGTAGTTAGAGATGCAGGGGCTGCTGGTGGTGACGCGTCGCTGTTGCTATACGCTGGCTTTGTGTGAGTTTTTGCACGCAGTTGGATAGCAAGAGCTCGTGAGCTGTGATTTCTACTGCCTCGAGCACATATATTTACGAAAAATGGTCAGAACCGAGGCTTCTGTGCAGTTAACGCGAAAACAAGGTTGCACATAGAATCGTCCCCAACTTTCAAGCCTACGTCGCTGCTCCTTCTGCCCTTTTATATATTGTAGGAATTGTAGAAAGGCATGCAGTGGCTGCTGGTGGTGACGCGTCACTGTTGCTATACGCTGGCTTTGTGTGAGTTTTTGCACGCAGTAGGACAGCAAGAGCTCGTGAGGTGTGATTTCTACTGCCTCGAGGACACACATTTATGAAGAATATTCAGAACCGAGGCTTCTGTGCAGTTAATGCAAAAAAAAAGGTTGCACACAGACTCGTCTCCAACTTTTAAGCCTACGTCGCTGCTCCTTCTGCCCTTTTATATATTGTACAAATTGTAGTAAGACATGCAGGGCCTGATGGCGGTGACGCGTCGCTGTTGCTGTACGATGGCTTTGTGTGAGTTTTTGCACGCAGTAGGACAGCAAGTGCTCGTGAGCTGTGATTTCTACTGCCTCGAGGACACACATTTATAAAGAATGGTCAGAACCGAGGCTTCTGCGCAGTTAACGCGAAAACAAGGTTGCACACAGACTCGTCCCCAACTTTCAAGCCTACGTCGCTGCTCCTTCTGCCCTTTTAAATATTGTACAAATTGTAGTTAGAGATGCAGGGGCTGGTGGCGGTGATGCGTCGCTGTTGCTATACGCTGGCTTTGTCTGAGTTTTTGCACGCAGTAGGCTAGCAAGAGCTCGTGAGCTGTGATTTCAACTGCCTCGAGGACATACATTTATGAAGAATGGTCAGAACCGAGGCTTCTGTGCAGTTGACGCGAAAACAAGGTTGCACACAGACTCGTCCCCAACTTCCAAGCCTACGTCGCTGCTCCTTCTGCCCTTTTATATATTGTACAAATTGTAGTAAGACATGCAGGGGCTGCTGGTGGTGACGCATCACTGTTGCTATACGCTGGCTTTGTGTGTGTTTTTGCACGCAGTAGGATAGCAAGAGCTCGTGAGCTATGATTTCTACTGCCTCGAGCACATATATTTACGAAACATGGTCAGAACCGAGGCTTCTGTGCGGTTAACGCGAAAACAAGGTTGCACACAGAATCGTCCCCAACTTTCAAGCCTACGTCGCTGCTCCTTCTGCCCTTTTAGATATTGTACATGTTGTAGTTAGAGATGCAGGGGCTGCAGGTGGTGACGCGTCGCTGTTGCTATACGCTGGCTTTGTGTGAGTTTTTGCACGCAGTACGATAGCAAGAGCTCGTGAGCTGTGATTTCTATGCCTCGAGCACATATATTTATGAAAAATGGTCAGAACCGAGGCTTCTGTGCAGTTAACGCGAAAACAAGGTTGCACACAGACTCGTCCCCAACTTTGAAGCCTACGTCGCTGCTCCTTCTGCCCTTTTAAGTATTGTACAAATTGTAGTTAGTGATGCAGGGGCTGCTGGCGGTGACGCGTCGCTGTTGCTATACGCTGGCTTTGTGTGAGTTTTTGCACGCAGTAGGCTAGCAAGAGCTCGTGAGCTGTGATTTCAACTGCCTCGAGGACAAATATTTATGAAGAATGGTCAGAACCGAGGCTTCTGTGCAGTTAACGCGAAAGCAAGGTTGCACAAAGACTCGTCCACAACTTTGAAGCCTAGTTCGCTGCTCCTTCTGCCCTTTTAGATATTGTACAATTTGTAGTTAGAGATGCAGGGGCTGCTGGCGGTGACGCGTCGCTGTTGCTATACGCTGGCTTTGAGTGAGTTTTTGCACGCAGTAGGCTAGCAAGTGCTCGTGAGGTGTGATTTCTACTGCCTCGAGGACACACATTTATAAGGAATGGTCAGAACCGAGACTTCTGTGCAGTTAACGCGAAAACAAGGTTGCACACAGACTCGTCCCCAACTTTCAAGCCTACGTCGCTGCTCCTTCTGCCCTTTTAAATATTGTACAAATTGTAGTTAGTGATGCAGGGGCTGCTGGCGGTGACGCGTCGCGGTTGCTATACGCTGGCTTTGTGTGAGTTTTTGCACGCAGTAGGATAGCAAGAGCTCGTGAGCTGTGATTTCAACTGCCTCGTGGACAAATATTTACGAAGAATAGCCAGAACCGAGGCTTCTGTGCAGTTGACGCGAAAGCAAGGTTGCACACAGACTCGTCCCCAACTTTCAAGCCTACGTCGCTGCTCCTTCTGCCCTTTTAGATATTGTACATATTGTAGTTAACGATGCAGGGGCTGCTGGGGGTGACGTGTCGCTGTTGCTATACGCTGGCTTTGGGTGAGTTTTTGCACGCAGTAGGCTAGCAAGAGCTCGTGAGCTGTGATTTCAACTGCCTTGAGGACAAATATTTACGAAGAATGGTCAGAACTGAGGCTTCTGTGCAGTTGACGCGAAAACAAGGTTGCACACAGACTCGTCCCCAACTTTCAAGCCTACGTCGCTGCTCCTTCTGCCCTTTTAGATATTGTACATATTGTAGTTAGAGATGCAGGGGCTGCTGGTGGTGACGCGTCGCTGTTGCTATACGCTGGCTTTGTGTGAGTTTTTGCACGCAGTTGGATAGCACGAGCTCGTGAGCTGGGATTTCAACTGCCTCGAGGACATACATTTATGAAGAATGGTCAGAACCGAGGCTTCTGTGCAGTTGACGCGAAAACAAGGCTGCACACAGACTCGTCCCCAACTTTCAAGCCTACGTCGCTGGTCCTTCTGCCCTTTCAGATATTGTACATATTGTAGTTAGAGATGCAGGGGCTGCTGGTGGTGACGCGTCGCTGTTGGTATACGCTGGCTTTGTGTGAGTTTTTGCACGCAGTTGGATAGCAAGAGCTCGTGAGCTGTGATTTCTACTGCCTCGAGCACATATATTTACGAAAAATGGTCAGAACCGAGGCTTCTGTGCAGTTAACGCGAAAACAAGGTTGCACATAGAATCGTCCCCAACTTTCAAGCCTACGTCGCTGCTCCTTCTGCCCTTTTATATATTGTAGAAATTGTAGTAAGACATGCAGGGGCTGCTGGTGGTGACGCGTCACTGTTGCTATACGCTGGCTTTGTGTGAGTTTTTGCACGCAGTAGGACAGCAAGGGCTCGTGAGGTGTGATTTCTACTGCCTCGAGGACCCACATTTATGAAGAATGGTCAGAACCGAGGCTTCTGTGCAGTTAACGCAAAAAAAAGGTTGCACACAGACTCGTCTCCAACTTTTAAGCCTACGTCGCTGCTCCTTCTGCCCTTTTATATATTGTACAAATTGTAGTAAGACATGCAGGGCCTGATGGCGGTGACGCGTCGCTGTTGCTGTACGATGGCTTTGTGTGAGTTTTTGCACGCAGTAGGACAGCAAGTGCTCGTGAGCTGTGATTTCTACTGCCTCGAGGACACACATTTATAAAGAATGGTCAGAACCGAGGCTTCTGCGCAGTTAACGCGAAAAAAAGGTTGCACACAGACTCGTCCCCAACTTACAAGCCTACGTCGCTGCTCCTTCTGCCGTTTTATATATTGTACAAATAGCAGTAAGACATGGAGGGGCTGCTGGCGGTGACGCGTCGCTGTTGCTATACGCTGGCTTTGTGTGAGTTTTTGCACGCAGTAGGCTAGCAAGATCTCGTGAGCTGTGATTTCAACTGCCTCGAGGACACTTATTTATGAAGAATGGTCAGAACCGAGGCTTCTGTGCAGTTGACGCGAAAACAAGGTTGCACACAGACTCGTCCCCAACTTTCAAGCCTACGTCGCTGCTCCTTCTGCCCTTTTATATATTGTAGGAATTGTTGAAAGACATGCAGGGGCTGCTGGTGGTGACGCGTCACTGTTGCTATACGCTGGCTTTGTGTGAGTTTTTGCACGCAGTAGGACAGCAAGAGCTCGTGAGGTGTGATTTCTACTGCCTCGAGGACACACATTTATGAAGAATGGTCAGAACCGAGGCTTCTGTGCAGTTAACGCAAAAAAAAAAGGTTGCACACAGACTCGTCTCCAACTTTTAAGCCTACGTCGCTGCTCATTCTGCCCTTTTATATATTGTACAAATTGTAGTAAGACATGCAGGGCCTGATGGCGGTGACGCGTCGCTGTTGCTGTACGATGGCTTTGTGTGAGTTTTTGCACGCAGTAGGACAGCAAGTGCTCGTGAGCTGTGATTTCTACTGCCTCGAGGACACACATTTATAAAGAATGGTCAGAACCGAGGCTTCTGCGCAGTTAACGCGAAAACAAGGTTGCACACAGACTCGTCCCCAACTTTCAAGCCTACGTCGCTGCTCCTTCTGCCCTTTTAAATATTGTACAAATTGTAGTTAGAGATGCAGGGGCTGCTGGCGGTGATGCGTCGCTGTTGCTATACGCTGGCTTTGTGTGAGTTTTTGCACGCAGTAGGCTAGCAAGAGCTCGTGAGCTGTGATTTCAACTGCCTCGAGGACATACATTTATGAAGAATGGTCAGAACCGAGGCTTCTGTGCAGTTAACGCGAAAACAAGGTTGCACACAGACTCGTCCCCAACTTACAAGCCTGCGTCGCTGCTCCTTCTGCCGTTTTATATATTGTACAAATAGTAGTAAGACATGCAGGGGCTGCTGGCGGTGACGCGTCGGTGTTGCTATACGCTGCCTTTGGGTGAGTTTTTGCACGCAGTAAGCTAGCAAGAGCTCGTGAGCTGTGATTTCAACTGCCTCGAGGACAAATATTTATGAAGAATGGTCAGAACCGAGGCTTCTGTGCAGTTGACGCGAAAACAAGGTTGCACACTGACTCGTCCCCAACTTTCAAGCCTACGTCGCTGCTCCTTCTGCCCTTTTATATATTGTACAAATTGTAGTAAGACATGCAGGGGCTGCTGGTGGTGACGCGTCACTGTTGCTATACGCTGGCTTTGTGTGTGTTTTTGCACGCAGTAGGATAGCAAGAGCTCGTGAGCTATGATTTCTACTGCCTCGAGCACATATATTTACGAAAAATGGTCAGAACCGAGGCTTCTGTGCGGTTAACGCGAAAACAAGGTTGCACACAGAATCGTCCCCAAATTTCAAGCCTACGTCGCTGCTCCTTCTGCCCTATTATATATTGTACAAATTGTAGTAAGACATGCAGGGGCTGCTGGTGGTGACGCGTCACTGTTGCTATACGCTGGCTTTGAGTGAGTTTTTGCACGCAGTAGGCTAGCAAGTGCTCGTGAGGTGTGATTTCTACTGCCTCGAGGACACACATTTATAAGGAATGGTCAGAACCGAGGCTTCTGTGCAGTTAACGCGAAAACAAGGTTGCACACAGACTCGTCCCCAACTTTCAAGCCTACGTCGCTGCTGCTTCTGCCCTTTTAAATATTGTACAAATTGTAGTTAGTGATGCAGGGGCTGCTGGCGGTGACGCGTCGCTGTTGCTATACGCTGGCTTTGTGTGAGTTTTTGCACGCAGTAGGATAGCAAGAGCTCGTGAGCTGTGATTTCAACTGCCTCGTGGACAAATATTTACGAAGAATAGCCAGAACCGAGGCTTCTGTGCAGTTGACGCGAAAGCAAGGTTGCACACAGACTCGTCCCCAACTTTCAAGCCTACATCGCTGCTCCTTCTGTCCTTTTATATATTGTACAAATTGTAGTAAGACATGCAGGGGCTGCTGGCGGGGACGCGTCGCTGTTACTATACGCTGGCTTTGTGTGAGTTTTTGCACGCAGTAGGACAGCAAGTGCTCGTGAGCTGTGATTTCTACTGCCTCGAGGACACACATTTATAAAGAATGGTCAGAACCGAGGCTTCTGCGCAGTTAACGCGAAAACAAGGTTGCACACAGACTCGTCCCCAACTTTCAAGCCTACGTCGCTGCTCCTTCTGCCCTTTTAAATATTGTACAAATTGTAGTTAGTGATGCAGGGGCTGCTGGCGGTGACGCGTCGCTGTTGCTATACGCTGGCTTTGTGTGAGTTTTTGCACGCAGTAGGATAGCAAGAGCTCGTGAGCTGTGATTTCAACTGCCTCGTGGACAAATATTTACGAAGAATAGCCAGAACCGAGGCTTCTGTGCAGTTGACGCGAAAGCAAGGTTGCACACAGACTCGTCCCCAACTTTCAAGCCTACATCGCTGCTCCTTCTGTCCTTTTATATATTGTACAAATTGTAGTAAGACATGCAGGGGCTGCTGGCGGGGACGCGTCGCTGTTACTATACGCTGGCTTTGTGTGAGTTTTCGCACGCAGTAGGCTAGCAAGTGCTCGTTTGCTGTGATTTCAACTGCCTCGAGGACATACATTTATGAAGAATGGTCAGAACCGAGGCTTCTGTGCAGTTAACGCGAAAATAAGGTGGCACACAGACTCGTCCCCAACTTACAAGCCTACGTCGCTGCTCCTTCTGCCCTTTTATATATTGTACAAATTGTAGTTAGTGATGCAGGGGCTGCTGGCGGTGACGCGTCGCTGTTGCTATACGCTGGCTTTGTGTGAGTTTTTGCACGCAGTAGGATAGCAAGAGCTCGTGAGCTGTGATTTCAACTGCCTCGTGGACAAATATTTACGAAGAATAGCCAGAACCGAGGCTTCTGTGCAGTTGACGCGAAAGCAAGGTTGCACACAGACTCGTCCCCAACTTTCAAGCCTACATCGCTGCTCCTTCTGTCCTTTTATATATTGTACAAATTGTAGTAAGACATGCAGGGGCTGCTGGCGGGGACGCGTCGCTGTTACTATACGCTGGCTTTGTGTGAGTTTTCGCACGCAGTAGGCTAGCAAGTGCTCGTTTGCTGTGATTTCAACTGCCTCGAGGACATACATTTATGAAGAATGGTCAGAACCGAGGCTTCTGTGCAGTTAACGCGAAAATAAGGTGGCACACAGACTCGTCCCCAACTTACAAGCCTACGTCGCTGCTCCTTCTGCCCTTTTATATATTGTACAAATTGTAGTTAGTGATGCAGGGGCTGCTGGCGGTGACGCGTCGCTGTTGCTATACGCTGGCTTTGTGTGAGTTTTTGCACGCAGTAGGATAGCAAGAGCTCGTGAGCTATGATTTCTACTGCCTCGAGCACATATATTTACGAAAAATGGTCAGAACCGAGGCTTCTGTGCGGTTAACGCGAAAACAAGGTTGCACACAGAATCGTCCCCAAATTTCAAGCCTACGTCGCTGCTCCTTCTGCCCTATTATATATTGTACAAATTGTAGTAAGACATGCAGGGGCTGCTGGTGGTGACGCGTCACTGTTGCTATACGCTGGCTTTGAGTGAGTTTTTGCACGCAGTAGGCTAGCAAGTGCTCGTGAGGTGTGATTTCTACTGCCTCGAGGACACACATTTATAAGGAATGGTCAGAACCGAGGCTTCTGTGCAGTTAACGCGAAAACAAGGTTGCACACAGACTCGTCCCCAACTTTCAAGCCTACGTCGCTGCTGCTTCTGCCCTTTTAAATATTGTACAAATTGTAGTTAGTGATGCAGGGGCTGCTGGCGGTGACGCGTCGCTGTTGCTATACGCTGGCTTTGTGTGAGTTTTTGCACGCAGTAGGATAGCAAGAGCTCGTGAGCTGTGATTTCAACTGCCTCGTGGACAAATATTTACGAAGAATAGCCAGAACCGAGGCTTCTGTGCAGTTGACGCGAAAGCAAGGTTGCACACAGACTCGTCCCCAACTTTCAAGCCTACATCGCTGCTCCTTCTGTCCTTTTATATATTGTACAAATTGTAGTAAGACATGCAGGGGCTGCTGGCGGGGACGCGTCGCTGTTACTATACGCTGGCTTTGTGTGAGTTTTTGCACGCAGTAGGACAGCAAGTGCTCGTGAGCTGTGATTTCTACTGCCTCGAGGACACACATTTATAAAGAATGGTCAGAACCGAGGCTTCTGCGCAGTTAACGCGAAAACAAGGTTGCACACAGACTCGTCCCCAACTTTCAAGCCTACGTCGCTGCTCCTTCTGCCCTTTTAAATATTGTACAAATTGTAGTTAGTGATGCAGGGGCTGCTGGCGGTGACGCGTCGCTGTTGCTATACGCTGGCTTTGTGTGAGTTTTTGCACGCAGTAGGATAGCAAGAGCTCGTGAGCTGTGATTTCAACTGCCTCGTGGACAAATATTTACGAAGAATAGCCAGAACCGAGGCTTCTGTGCAGTTGACGCGAAAGCAAGGTTGCACACAGACTCGTCCCCAACTTTCAAGCCTACATCGCTGCTCCTTCTGTCCTTTTATATATTGTACAAATTGTAGTAAGACATGCAGGGGCTGCTGGCGGGGACGCGTCGCTGTTACTATACGCTGGCTTTGTGTGAGTTTTCGCACGCAGTAGGCTAGCAAGTGCTCGTTTGCTGTGATTTCAACTGCCTCGAGGACATACATTTATGAAGAATGGTCAGAACCGAGGCTTCTGTGCAGTTAACGCGAAAATAAGGTGGCACACAGACTCGTCCCCAACTTACAAGCCTACGTCGCTGCTCCTTCTGCCCTTTTATATATTGTACAAATTGTAGTTAGAGATGCATGGGCTGCTGGCGGGGACGCGTCGCTGTTGCTATACGATGGCTTTGTGTGAGTTTTCGCACGCAGTAGGCTAGCAAGTGCTCGTGAGCTGTGATTTCAACTGCCTCGAGCACATATATTTACGAAAAATGGTCAGAACCGAGGCTTCTGTGCATTAAACGCGAAAACAAGGTTGCACATAGAATCGTCCCCAACTTTCAAGCCTACGTCGTTGCTCCTTCTGCCCTTTTATATATTGTAGAAATTGTAGTAAGACATGCAGGGGCTGCTGGTGGTGACGCGTCACTGTTGCTATACGCTGGCTTTGTGTGAGTTTTTGCACGCAGTAGGACAGCAAGAGCTCGTGAGGTGTGATTTCTACTGCCTCGAGGACACACATTTATGAAGAATGGTCAGAACCGAGGCTTCTGTGCAGTTAACGCAAAAAAAAGGTTGCACACAGACTCGTCTCCAACTTTTAAGCTTACGTCGCTCCTCCTTCTGCCCTTTTATATATTGTACAAATTGTAGTAAGACATGCAGGGCCTGATGGCGGTGACGCGTCGGTGTTGCTGTACGATGGCTTTGTGTGAGTTTTTGCACGCAGTAGGACAGCAAGTGCTCGTGAGCTGTGATTTCTACTGCCTCGAGGACACACATTTATAAAGAATGGTCAGAACCGAGGCTTCTGCGCAGTTAACGCGAAAAAAAGGTTGCACACAGACTCGTCCCCAACTTACAAGCCTACGTCGCTGCTCCTTCTGCCGTTTTATATATTGTACAAATAGCAGTAAGACATGCAGGGGCTGCTGGCGGTGACGCGTCGCTGTTGCTATACGCTGGCTTTGTGTGAGTTTTTGCACGCAGTAGGCTAGCAAGATCTCGTGAGCTGTGATTTCAACTGCCTCGAGCACATATATTTACGAAAAATGGTCAGAACCGAGGCTTCTGTGCAGTTAACGCGAAAACAAGGTTGCACATAGAATCGTCCCCAACTTTCAAGCCTACGTCGCTGCTCCTTCTGCCCTTTTATATATTGTAGAAATTGTAGTAAGACATGCAGGGGCTGCTGGTGGTGACGCGTCACTGTTGCTATACGCTGGCTTTGTGTGAGTTTTTGCACGCAGTAGGACAGCAAGGGCTCGTGAGGTGTGATTTCTACTGCCTCGAGGACACACATTTATGAAGAATGGTCAGAACCGAGGCTTCTGTGCAGTTAACGCAAAAAAAAGGTTGCACACAGACTCGTCTCCAACTTTTAAGCCTACGTCGCTGCTCCTTCTGCCCTTTTATATATTGTACAAATTGTAGTAAGACATGCAGGGCCTGATGGCGGTGACGCGTCGCTGTTGCTGTACGATGGCTTTGTGTGAGTTTTTGCACGCAGTAGGACAGCAAGTGCTCGTGAGCTGTGATTTCTACTGCCTCGAGGACACACATTTATAAAGAATGGTCAGAACCGAGGCTTCTGCGCAGTTAACGCGAAAAAAAGGTTGCACACAGACTCGTCCCCAACTTACAAGCCTACGTCGCTGCTCCTTCTGCCGTTTTATATATTGTACAAATAGCAGTAAGACATGCAGGGGCTGCTGGCGGTGACGCGTCGCTGTTGCTATACGCTGGCTTTGTGTGAGTTTTTGCACGCAGTAGGCTAGCAAGATCTCGTGAGCTGTGATTTCAACTGCCTCGAGGACACTTATTTATGAAGAATGGTCAGAACCGAGGCTTCTGTGCAGTTGACGCGAAAACAAGGTTGCACACAGACTCGTCCCCAACTTTCAAGCCTACGTCGCTGCTCCTTCTGCCCTTTTATATATTGTAGGAATTGTTGAAAGACATGCAGGGGCTGCTGGTGGTGACGCGTCACTGTTGCTATACGCTGGCTTTGTGTGAGTTTTTGCACGCAGTAGGACAGCAAGAGCTCGTGAGGTGTGATTTCTACTGCCTCGAGGACACACATTTATGAAGAATGGTCAGAACCGAGGCTTCTGTGCAGTTAACGCAAAAAAAAAAGGTTGCACACAGACTCGTCTCCAACTTTTAAGCCTACGTCGCTGCTCCTTCTGCCCTTTTATATATTGTACAAATTGTAGTAAGACATGCAGGGCCTGATGGCGGTGACGCGTCGCTGTTGCTGTACGATGGCTTTGTGTGAGTTTTTGCACGCAGTAGGACAGCAAGTGCTCGTGAGCTGTGATTTCTACTGCCTCGAGGACACACATTTATAAAGAATGGTCAGAAGCGAGGCTTCTGCGCAGTTAACGCGAAAACAAGGTTGCACACAGACTCGTCCCCAACTTTCAAGCCTACGTCGCTGCTCCTTCTGCCCTTTTAAATATTGTACAAATTGTAGTTAGAGATGCAGGGGCTGCTGGCGGTGATGCGTCGCTGTTGCTATACGCTGGCTTTGTGTGAGTTTTTGCACGCAGTAGGCTAGCAAGAGCTCGTGAGCTGTGATTTCAACTGCCTCGAGGACATACATTTATGAAGAATGGTCAGAACCGAGGCTTCTGTGCAGTTAACGCGAAAACAAGGTTGCACACAGACTCGTCCCCAACTTACAAGCCTGCGTCGCTGCTCCTTCTGCCGTTTTATATATTGTACAAATAGTAGTAAGACATGCAGGGGCTGCTGGCGGTGACGCGTCGGTGTTGCTATACGCTGCCTTTGGGTGAGTTTTTGCACGCAGTAAGCTAGCAAGAGCTCGTGAGCTGTGATTTCAACTGCCTCGAGGACAAATATTTATGAAGAATGGTCAGAACCGAGGCTTCTGTGCAGTTGACGCGAAAACAAGGTTGCACACTGACTCGTCCCCAACTTTCAAGCCTACGTCGCTGCTCCTTCTGCCCTTTTATATATTGTACAAATTGTAGTAAGACATGCAGGGGCTGCTGGTGGTGACGCGTCACTGTTGCTATACGCTGGCTTTGTGTGTGTTTTTGCACGCAGTAGGATAGCAAGAGCTCGTGAGCTATGATTTCTACTGCCTCGAGCACATATATTTACGAAAAATGGTCAGAACCGAGGCTTCTGTGCGGTTAACGCGAAAACAAGGTTGCACACAGAATCGTCCCCAAATTTCAAGCCTACGTCGCTGCTCCTTCTGCCCTATTATATATTGTACAAATTGTAGTAAGACATGCAGGGGCTGCTGGTGGTGACGCGTCACTGTTGCTATACGCTGGCTTTGAGTGAGTTTTTGCACGCAGTAGGCTAGCAAGTGCTCGTGAGGTGTGATTTCTACTGCCTCGAGGACACACATTTATAAGGAATGGTCAGAACCGAGGCTTCTGTGCAGTTAACGCGAAAACAAGGTTGCACACAGACTCGTCCCCAACTTTCAAGCCTACGTCGCTGCTGCTTCTGCCCTTTTAAATATTGTACAAATTGTAGTTAGTGATGCAGGGGCTGCTGGCGGTGACGCGTCGCTGTTGCTATACGCTGGCTTTGTGTGAGTTTTTGCACGCAGTAGGATAGCAAGAGCTCGTGAGCTGTGATTTCAACTGCCTCGTGGACAAATATTTACGAAGAATAGCCAGAACCGAGGCTTCTGTGCAGTTGACGCGAAAGCAAGGTTGCACACAGACTCGTCCCCAACTTTCAAGCCTACATCGCTGCTCCTTCTGTCCTTTTATATATTGTACAAATTGTAGTAAGACATGCAGGGGCTGCTGGCGGGGACGCGTCGCTGTTACTATACGCTGGCTTTGTGTGAGTTTTTGCACGCAGTAGGACAGCAAGTGCTCGTGAGCTGTGATTTCTACTGCCTCGAGGACACACATTTATAAAGAATGGTCAGAACCGAGGCTTCTGCGCAGTTAACGCGAAAACAAGGTTGCACACAGACTCGTCCCCAACTTTCAAGCCTACGTCGCTGCTCCTTCTGCCCTTTTAAATATTGTACAAATTGTAGTTAGTGATGCAGGGGCTGCTGGCGGTGACGCGTCGCTGTTGCTATACGCTGGCTTTGTGTGAGTTTTTGCACGCAGTAGGATAGCAAGAGCTCGTGAGCTGTGATTTCAACTGCCTCGTGGACAAATATTTACGAAGAATAGCCAGAACCGAGGCTTCTGTGCAGTTGACGCGAAAGCAAGGTTGCACACAGACTCGTCCCCAACTTTCAAGCCTACATCGCTGCTCCTTCTGTCCTTTTATATATTGTACAAATTGTAGTAAGACATGCAGGGGCTGCTGGCGGGGACGCGTCGCTGTTACTATACGCTGGCTTTGTGTGAGTTTTTGCACGCAGTAGGCTAGCAAGTGCTCGTGAGCTGTGATTTCAACTGCCTCGAGGACATACATTTATGAAGAATGGTCAGAACCGAGGCTTCTGTGCAGTTAACGCGAAAATAAGGTGGCACACAGACTCGTCCCCAACTTACAAGCCTACGTCGCTGCTCCTTCTGCCCTTTTATATATTGTACAAATTGTAGTTAGAGATGCATGGGCTGGTGGCGGGGACGCGTCGCTGTTGCTATACGATGGCTTTGTGTGAGTTTTCGCACGCAGTAGGCTAGCAAGTGCTCGTGAGCTGTGATTTCAACTGCCTCGAGCACATATATTTACGAAAAATGGTCAGAACCGAGGCTTCTGTGCATTAAACGCGAAAACAAGGTTGCACATAGAATCGTCCCCAACTTTCAAGCCAACGTCGTTGCTCCTTCTGCCCTTTTATATATTGTAGAAATTGTAGTAGGACATGCAGGGGCTGCTGGTGGTGACGCGTCACTGTTGCTATACGCTGGCTTTGTGTGAGTTTTTGCACGCAGTAGGACAGCAAGAGCTCGTGAGGTGTGATTTCTACTGCCTCGAGGACACACATTTATGAAGAATGGTCAGAACCGAGGCTTCTGTGCAGTTAACGCAAAAAAAAGGTTGCACACAGACTCGTCTCCAACTTTTAAGCTTACGTCGCTCCTCCTTCTGCCCTTTTATATATTGTACAAATTGTAGTAAGACATGCAGGGCCTGATGGCGGTGACGCGTCGGTGTTGCTGTACGATGGCTTTGTGTGAGTTTTTGCACGCAGTAGGACAGCAAGTGCTCGTGAGCTGTGATTTCTACTGCCTCGAGGACACACATTTATAAAGAATGGTCAGAACCGAGGCTTCTGCGCAGTTAACGCGAAAAAAAGGTTGCACACAGACTCGTCCCCAACTTACAAGCCTACGTCGCTGCTCCTTCTGCCGTTTTATATATTGTACAAATAGCAGTAAGACATGCAGGGGCTGCTGGCGGTGACGCGTCGCTGTTGCTATACGCTGGCTTTGTGTGAGTTTTTGCACGCAGTAGGCTAGCAAGATCTCGTGAGCTGTGATTTCAACTGCCTCGAGGACACTTATTTATGAAGAATGGTCAGAACCGAGGCTTCTGTGCAGTTGACGCGAAAACAAGGTTGCACACAGACTCGTCCCCAACTTTCAAGCCTACGTCGCTGCTCCTTCTGCCCTTTTATATATTGTAGGAATTGTTGAAAGACATGCAGGGGCTGCTGGTGGTGACGCGTCACTGTTGCTATACGCTGGCTTTGTGTGAGTTTTTGCACGCAGTAGGACAGCAAGAGCTCGTGAGGTGTGATTTCTACTGCCTCGAGGACACACATTTATGAAGAATGGTCAGAACCGAGGCTTCTGTGCAGTTAACGCAAAAAAAAAAGGTTGCACACAGACTCGTCTCCAACTTTTAAGCCTACGTCGCTGCTCCTTCTGCCCTTTTATATATTGTACAAATTGTAGTAAGACATGCAGGGCCTGATGGCGGTGACGCGTCGCTGTTGCTGTACGATGGCTTTGTGTGAGTTTTTGCACGCAGTAGGACAGCAAGTGCTCGTGAGCTGTGATTTCTACTGCCTCGAGGACACACATTTATAAAGAATGGTCAGAACCGAGGCTTCTGCGCAGTTAACGCGAAAACAAGGTTGCACACATACTCGTCCCCAACTTTCAAGCCTACGTCGCTGCTCCTTCTGCCCTTTTAAATTTTGTACAAATTGTAGTTAGAGATGCAGGGGCTGCTGGCGGTGATGCGTCGCTGTTGCTATACGCTGGCTTTGTGTGAGTTTTTGCACGCAGTAGGCTAGCAAGAGCTCGTGAGCTGTGATTTCAACTGCCTCGAGGACATACATTTATGAAGAATGGTCAGAACCGAGGCTTCTGTGCAGTTAACGCGAAAACAAGGTTGCACACAGACTCGTCCCCAACTTACAAGCCTGCGTCGCTGCTCCTTCTGCCGTTTTATATATTGTACAAATAGTAGTAAGACATGCAGGGGCTGCTGGCGGTGACGCGTCGGTGTTGCTATACGCTGCCTTTGGGTGAGTTTTTGCACGCAGTAAGCTAGCAAGAGCTCGTGAGCTGTGATTTCAACTGCCTCGAGGACAAATATTTATGAAGAATGGTCAGAACCGAGGCTTCTGTGCAGTTGACGCGAAAACAAGGTTGCACACAGACTCGTCCCCAACTTTCAAGCCTACGTCGCTGCTCCTTCTGCCCTTTTATATATTGTACAAATTGTAGTAAGACATGCAGGGGCTGCTGGTGGTGACGCGTCACTGTTGCTATACGCTGGCTTTGTGTGTGTTTTTGCACGCAGTAGGATAGCAAGAGCTCGTGAGCTATGATTTCTACTGCCTCGAGCACATATATTTACGAAAAATGGTCAGAACCGAGGCTTCTGTGCGGTTAACGCGAAAACAAGGTTGCACACAGAATCGTCCCCAACTTTCAAGCCTACGTCGCTGCTCCTTCTGCCCTTTTAGATATTGTACATATTGTAGTTAGAGATGCAGGGGCTGCAGGTGGTGACGCGTCGCTGTTGCTATACGCTGGCTTTGTGTGAGTTTTTGCACGCAGTAGGATAGCAAGAGCTCGTGAGCTGTGATTTCTACTGCCTCGAGCACATATATTTACGAAAAATGGTCAGAACCGAGGCTTCTGTGCGGTTAACGCGAAAACAAGGTTGCACACAGAATCGTCCCCAAATTTCAAGCCTACGTCGCTGCTCCTTCTGCCCTATTATATATTGTACAAATTGTAGTAAGACATGCAGGGGCTGCTGGTGGTGACGCGTCACTGTTGCTATACGCTGGCTTTGTGTGTGTTTTTGCACGCAGTAGGATAGCAAGAGCTCGTGAGCTGTGATTTCAACTGCCTCGAGCACTTATATTTATGAAAAATGGTCAGAACCGAGGCTTATGTGCAGTTAACGCGAAAACAAGGTTGCACACAGACTCGTCCCCAACTTACAAGCCTGCGTCGCTGCTCCTTCTGCCGTTTTATATATTGTACAAATAGTAGTAAGACATGCAGGGGCTGCTGGCGGTGACGCGTCGCTGTTGCTATACGCTGGCTTTGTGTGAGTTTTTGCACGCAGTAGGCTAGCAAGAGCTCGTGAGCTGTGATTTCAACTGCCTCGAGGACAAATATTTATGAAGAATGGTCAGAACCGAGGCTTCTGTGCAGTTAACGCGAAAGTAAGGTTGCACAAAGACTCGTCCACAACTTTCAAGCCTAGTTCTCTGCTCCTTCTGCCCTTTTAGATATTGTACAATTTGTAGTTAGAGATGCAGGGGCTGCTGGCGGTGACGCGTCGCTGTTGCTATACGCCGGGTTTGTGTGAGTTTTTGCACGCAGTAGGATTGCAAGAGCTCGTGAGCTGTGACTTCTACTGCCTCGAGCACATATATTTATGAAAATTGGTCAGTACCAAGGCTTCTGTGCAGTTAACGCGAAAACAAGGTTGCATACAGACTCGTCCCCAACCTTCAAGCCTATGTCGCTGCTCCTTCTGCCATTTTATATATTGTACAAATTGTAGTAAGACATGCAGGGTCTGCTGGCGGTGACGCGTCGCTGTTGCTATACGCTGGCTTTGAGTGAGTTTTTGCACGCAGTAGGCTAGCAAGTGCTCGTGAGGTGTGATTTCTACTGCCTCGAGGACACACATTTATAAGGAATGGTCAGAACCGAGGCTTCTGCGCAGTTAACGCGAAAACAAGGTTGCACACATACTCGTCCCCAACTTTCAAGCCTACGTCGCTGCTCCTTCTGCCCTTTTAAATTTTGTACAAATTGTAGTTAGAGATGCAGGGGCTGCTGGCGGTGATGCGTCGCTGTTGCTATACGCTGGCTTTGTGTGAGTTTTTGCACGCAGTAGGCTAGCAAGAGCTCGTGAGCTGTGATTTCAACTGCCTCGAGGACATACATTTATGAAGAATGGTCAGAACCGAGGCTTCTGTGCAGTTAACGCGAAAACAAGGTTGCACACAGACTCGTCCCCAACTTACAAGCCTGCGTCGCTGCTCCTTCTGCCGTTTTATATATTGTACAAATAGTAGTAAGACATGCAGGGGCTGCTGGCGGTGACGCGTCGGTGTTGCTATACGCTGCCTTTGGGTGAGTTTTTGCACGCAGTAAGCTAGCAAGAGCTCGTGAGCTGTGATTTCAACTGCCTCGAGGACAAATATTTATGAAGAATGGTCAGAACCGAGGCTTCTGTGCAGTTGACGCGAAAACAAGGTTGCACACAGACTCGTCCCCAACTTTCAAGCCTACGTCGCTGCTCCTTCTGCCCTTTTATATATTGTACAAATTGTAGTAAGACATGCAGGGGCTGCTGGTGGTGACGCGTCACTGTTGCTATACGCTGGCTTTGTGTGTGTTTTTGCACGCAGTAGGATAGCAAGAGCTCGTGAGCTATGATTTCTACTGCCTCGAGCACATATATTTACGAAAAATGGTCAGAACCGAGGCTTCTGTGCGGTTAACGCGAAAACAAGGTTGCACACAGAATCGTCCCCAACTTTCAAGCCTACGTCGCTGCTCCTTCTGCCCTTTTAGATATTGTACATATTGTAGTTAGAGATGCAGGGGCTGCAGGTGGTGACGCGTCGCTGTTGCTATACGCTGGCTTTGTGTGAGTTTTTGCACGCAGTAGGATAGCAAGAGCTCGTGAGCTGTGATTTCTACTGCCTCGAGCACATATATTTACGAAAAATGGTCAGAACCGAGGCTTCTGTGCGGTTAACGCGAAAACAAGGTTGCACACAGAATCGTCCCCAAATTTCAAGCCTACGTCGCTGCTCCTTCTGCCCTATTATATATTGTACAAATTGTAGTAAGACATGCAGGGGCTGCTGGTGGTGACGCGTCACTGTTGCTATACGCTGGCTTTGTGTGTGTTTTTGCACGCAGTAGGATAGCAAGAGCTCGTGAGCTGTGATTTCAACTGCCTCGAGCACTTATATTTATGAAAAATGGTCAGAACCGAGGCTTATGTGCAGTTAACGCGAAAACAAGGTTGCACACAGACTCGTCCCCAACTTACAAGCCTGCGTCGCTGCTCCTTCTGCCGTTTTATATATTGTACAAATAGTAGTAAGACATGCAGGGGCTGCTGGCGGTGACGCGTCGCTGTTGCTATACGCTGGCTTTGTGTGAGTTTTTGCACGCAGTAGGCTAGCAAGAGCTCGTGAGCTGTGATTTCAACTGCCTCGAGGACAAATATTTATGAAGAATGGTCAGAACCGAGGCTTCTGTGCAGTTAACGCGAAAGTAAGGTTGCACAAAGACTCGTCCACAACTTTCAAGCCTAGTTCTCTGCTCCTTCTGCCCTTTTAGATATTGTACAATTTGTAGTTAGAGATGCAGGGGCTGCTGGCGGTGACGCGTCGCTGTTGCTATACGCCGGGTTTGTGTGAGTTTTTGCACGCAGTAGGATTGCAAGAGCTCGTGAGCTGTGACTTCTACTGCCTCGAGCACATATATTTATGAAAATTGGTCAGTACCAAGGCTTCTGTGCAGTTAACGCGAAAACAAGGTTGCATACAGACTCGTCCCCAACCTTCAAGCCTATGTCGCTGCTCCTTCTGCCATTTTATATATTGTACAAATTGTAGTAAGACATGCAGGGTCTGCTGGCGGTGACGCGTCGCTGTTGCTATACGCTGGCTTTGAGTGAGTTTTTGCACGCAGTAGGCTAGCAAGTGCTCGTGAGGTGTGATTTCTACTGCCTCGAGGACACACATTTATAAGGAATGGTCAGAACCGAGGCTTCTGCGCAGTTAACGCGAAAACAAGGTTGCACACATACTCGTCCCCAACTTTCAAGCCTACGTCGCTGCTCCTTCTGCCCTTTTAAATTTTGTACAAATTGTAGTTAGAGATGCAGGGGCTGCTGGCGGTGATGCGTCGCTGTTGCTATACGCTGGCTTTGTGTGAGTTTTTGCACGCAGTAGGCTAGCAAGAGCTCGTGAGCTGTGATTTCAACTGCCTCGAGGACATACATTTATGAAGAATGGTCAGAACCGAGGCTTCTGTGCAGTTAACGCGAAAACAAGGTTGCACACAGACTCGTCCCCAACTTACAAGCCTGCGTCGCTGCTCCTTCTGCCGTTTTATATATTGTACAAATAGTAGTAAGACATGCAGGGGCTGCTGGCGGTGACGCGTCGCTGTTGCTATACGCTGGCTTTGTGTGAGTTTTTGCACGCAGTAGGACAGCAAGAGCTCGTGAGGTGTGATTTCTACTGCCTCGAGGACACACATTTATGAAGAATGGTCAGAACCGAGGCTTCTGTGCAGTTAACGCAAAAAAAAAAGGTTGCACACAGACTCGTCTCCAACTTTTAAGCCTACGTCGCTGCTCCTTCTGCCCTTTTATATATTGTACAAATTGTAGTAAGACATGCAGGGCCTGATGGCGGTGACGCGTCGCTGTTGCTGTACGATGGCTTTGTGTGAGTTTTTGCACGCAGTAGGACAGCAAGTGCTCGTGAGCTGTGATTTCTACTGCCTCGAGGACACACATTTATAAAGAATGGTCAGAACCGAGGCTTCTGCGCAGTTAACGCGAAAACAAGGTTGCACACATACTCGTCCCCAACTTTCAAGCCTACGTCGCTGCTCCTTCTGCCCTTTTAAATTTTGTACAAATTGTAGTTAGAGATGCAGGGGCTGCTGGCGGTGATGCGTCGCTGTTGCTATACGCTGGCTTTGTGTGAGTTTTTGCACGCAGTAGGCTAGCAAGAGCTCGTGAGCTGTGATTTCAACTGCCTCGAGGACATACATTTATGAAGAATGGTCAGAACCGAGGCTTCTGTGCAGTTAACGCGAAAACAAGGTTGCACACAGACTCGTCCCCAACTTACAAGCCTGCGTCGCTGCTCCTTCTGCCGTTTTATATATTGTACAAATAGTAGTAAGACATGCAGGGGCTGCTGGCGGTGACGCGTCGGTGTTGCTATACGCTGCCTTTGGGTGAGTTTTTGCACGCAGTAAGCTAGCAAGAGCTCGTGAGCTGTGATTTCAACTGCCTCGAGGACAAATATTTATGAAGAATGGTCAGAACCGAGGCTTCTGTGCAGTTGACGCGAAAACAAGGTTGCACACAGACTCGTCCCCAACTTTCAAGCCTACGTCGCTGCTCCTTCTGCCCTTTTATATATTGTACAAATTGTAGTAAGACATGCAGGGGCTGCTGGTGGTGACGCGTCACTGTTGCTATACGCTGGCTTTGTGTGTGTTTTTGCACGCAGTAGGATAGCAAGAGCTCGTGAGCTATGATTTCTACTGCCTCGAGCACATATATTTACGAAAAATGGTCAGAACCGAGGCTTCTGTGCGGTTAACGCGAAAACAAGGTTGCACACAGAATCGTCCCCAACTTTCAAGCCTACGTCGCTGCTCCTTCTGCCCTTTTAGATATTGTACATATTGTAGTTAGAGATGCAGGGGCTGCAGGTGGTGACGCGTCGCTGTTGCTATACGCTGGCTTTGTGTGAGTTTTTGCACGCAGTAGGATAGCAAGAGCTCGTGAGCTGTGATTTCTACTGCCTCGAGCACATATATTTACGAAAAATGGTCAGAACCGAGGCTTCTGTGCGGTTAACGCGAAAACAAGGTTGCACACAGAATCGTCCCCAAATTTCAAGCCTACGTCGCTGCTCCTTCTGCCCTATTATATATTGTACAAATTGTAGTAAGACATGCAGGGGCTGCTGGTGGTGACGCGTCACTGTTGCTATACGCTGGCTTTGTGTGTGTTTTTGCACGCAGTAGGATAGCAAGAGCTCGTGAGCTGTGATTTCAACTGCCTCGAGCACTTATATTTATGAAAAATGGTCAGAACCGAGGCTTATGTGCAGTTAACGCGAAAACAAGGTTGCACACAGACTCGTCCCCAACTTACAAGCCTGCGTCGCTGCTCCTTCTGCCGTTTTATATATTGTACAAATAGTAGTAAGACATGCAGGGGCTGCTGGCGGTGACGCGTCGCTGTTGCTATACGCTGGCTTTGTGTGAGTTTTTGCACGCAGTAGGCTAGCAAGAGCTCGTGAGCTGTGATTTCAACTGCCTCGAGGACAAATATTTATGAAGAATGGTCAGAACCGAGGCTTCTGTGCAGTTAACGCGAAAGTAAGGTTGCACAAAGACTCGTCCACAACTTTCAAGCCTAGTTCTCTGCTCCTTCTGCCCTTTTAGATATTGTACAATTTGTAGTTAGAGATGCACGGGCTGCTGGCGGTGACGCGTCGCTGTTGCTATACGCCGGGTTTGTGTGAGTTTTTGCACGCAGTAGGATTGCAAGAGCTCGTGAGCTGTGACTTCTACTGCCTCGAGCACATATATTTATGAAAATTGGTCAGTACCAAGGCTTCTGTGCAGTTAACGCGAAAACAAGGTTGCATACAGACTCGTCCCCAACCTTCAAGCCTATGTCGCTGCTCCTTCTGCCATTTTATATATTGTACAAATTGTAGTAAGACATGCAGGGTCTGCTGGCGGTGACGCGTCGCTGTTGCTATACGCTGGCTTTGAGTGAGTTTTTGCACGCAGTAGGCTAGCAAGTGCTCGTGAGGTGTGATTTCTACTGCCTCGAGGACACACATTTATAAGGAATGGTCAGAACCGAGGCTTCTGCGCAGTTAACGCGAAAACAAGGTTGCACACATACTCGTCCCCAACTTTCAAGCCTACGTCGCTGCTCCTTCTGCCCTTTTAAATTTTGTACAAATTGTAGTTAGAGATGCAGGGGCTGCTGGCGGTGATGCGTCGCTGTTGCTATACGCTGGCTTTGTGTGAGTTTTTGCACGCAGTAGGCTAGCAAGAGCTCGTGAGCTGTGATTTCAACTGCCTCGAGGACATACATTTATGAAGAATGGTCAGAACCGAGGCTTCTGTGCAGTTAACGCGAAAACAAGGTTGCACACAGACTCGTCCCCAACTTACAAGCCTGCGTCGCTGCTCCTTCTGCCGTTTTATATATTGTACAAATAGTAGTAAGACATGCAGGGGCTGCTGGCGGTGACGCGTCGGTGTTGCTATACGCTGCCTTTGGGTGAGTTTTTGCACGCAGTAAGCTAGCAAGAGCTCGTGAGCTGTGATTTCAACTGCCTCGAGGACAAATATTTATGAAGAATGGTCAGAACCGAGGCTTCTGTGCAGTTGACGCGAAAACAAGGTTGCACACAGACTCGTCCCCAACTTTCAAGCCTACGTCGCTGCTCCTTCTGCCCTTTTATATATTGTACAAATTGTAGTAAGACATGCAGGGGCTGCTGGTGGTGACGCGTCACTGTTGCTATACGCTGGCTTTGTGTGTGTTTTTGCACGCAGTAGGATAGCAAGAGCTCGTGAGCTATGATTTCTACTGCCTCGAGCACATATATTTACGAAAAATGGTCAGAACCGAGGCTTCTGTGCGGTTAACGCGAAAACAAGGTTGCACACAGAATCGTCCCCAAATTTCAAGCCTACGTCGCTGCTCCTTCTGCCCTATTATATATTGTACAAATTGTAGTAAGACATGCAGGGGCTGCTGGTGGTGACGCGTCACTGTTGCTATACGCTGGCTTTGTGTGTGTTTTTGCACGCAGTAGGATAGCAAGAGCTCGTGAGCTGTGATTTCAACTGCCTCGAGCACTTATATTTATGAAAAATGGTCAGAACCGAGGCTTCTGTGCAGTTAACGCGAAAACAAGGTTGCACACAGACTCGTCCCCAACTTACAAGCCTGCGTCGCTGCTCCTTCTGCCGTTTTATATATTGTACAAATAGTAGTAAGACATGCAGGGGCTGCTGGCGGTGACGCGTCGCTGTTGCTATACGCTGGCTTTGTGTGAGTTTTTGCACGCAGTAGGCTAGCAAGAGCTCGTGAGCTGTGATTTCAACTGCCTCGAGGACAAATATTTATGAAGAATGGTCAGAACCGAGGCTTCTGTGCAGTTAACGCGAAAGCAAGGTTGCACAAAGACTCGTCCACAACTTTCAAGCCTAGTTCTCTGCTCCTTCTGCCCTTTTAGATATTGTACAATTTGTAGTTAGAGATGCAGGGGCTGCTGGCGGTGACGCGTCGCTGTTGCTATACGCCGGGTTTGTGTGAGTTTTTGCACGCAGTAGGATTGCAAGAGCTCGTGAGCTGTGACTTCTACTGCCTCGAGCACATATATTTATGAAAAATGGTCAGTACCAAGGCTTCTGTGCAGTTAACGCGAAAACAAGGTTGCATACAGACTCGTCCCCAACCTTCAAGCCTATGTCGCTGCTCCTTCTGCCATTTTATATATTGTACAAATTGTAGTAAGACATGCAGGGTCTGCTGGCGGTGACGCGTCGCTGTTGCTATACGCTGGCTTTGAGTGAGTTTTTGCACGCAGTAGGCTAGCAAGTGCTCGTGAGGTGTGATTTCTACTGCCTCGAGGACACACATTTATAAGGAATGGTCAGAACCGAGGCTTCTGTGCAGTTAACGCGAAAACAAGGTTGCACACAGACTCGTCCCCAACTTTCAAGCCTACGTCGCTGCTGCTTCTGCCCTTTTAAATATTGTACAAATTGTAGTTAGTGATGCAGGGGCTGCTGGCGGTGACGCGTCGCTGTTGCTATACGCTGGCTTTGTGTGAGTTTTTGCACGCAGTAGGATAGCAAGAGCTCGTGAGCTGTGATTTCAACTGCCTCGTGGACAAATATTTACGAAGAATAGCCAGAACCGAGGCTTCTGTGCAGTTGACGCGAAAGCAAGGTTGCACACAGACTCGTCCCCAACTTTCAAGCCTACATCGCTGCTCCTTCTGTCCTTTTATATATTGTACAAATTGTAGTAAGACATGCAGGGGCTGCTGGCGGGGACGCGTCGCTGTTACTATACGCTGGCTTTGTGTGAGTTTTCGCACGCAGTAGGCTAGCAAGTGCTCGTGAGCTGTGATTTCAACTGCCTCGAGGACATACATTTATGAAGAATGGTCAGAACCGAGGCTTCTGTGCAGTTAACGCGAAAATAAGGTGGCACACAGACTCGTCCCCAACTTACAAGCCTACGTCGCTGCTCCTTCTGCCCTTTTATATATTGTACAAATTGTAGTTAGAGATGCATGGGCTGCTGGCGGGGACGCGTCGCTGTTGCTATACGATGGCTTTGTGTGAGTTTTCGCACGCAGTAGGCTAGCAAGTGCTCGTGAGCTGTGATTTCAACTGCCTCGAGCACATATATTTACGAAAAATGGTCAGAACCGAGGCTTCTGTGCAGTTAACGCGAAAACCAGGTTGCACACAGAATCGTCCCCAACTTTCAAGCCTACGTCGCTGCTCCTTCTGCCTTTTTATATATTGTACAAATTGCAGTAAGACATGCAGGGGCTGCTGGTGGTGACGCGTCACTGTTGCTATACGCTGGCTTTGTGTGAGTTTTTGCACGCAGTAGGATAGCAAGAGCTCGTGAGTTGTGATTTCTACTGCCTCGAGGACACACATTTATGAAGAATGGTCAGAACCGAGGCTTCTGTGCAGTTAACGCGAAAACAAGGTTGCACACAGACTCGTCTCCAACTTTCAAGCCTACGTCGCCTCTCCTTCTGCCCTTTTATATATTGTACAAATTGTAGTAAGACTTGCAGGGCCTGATGGCGGTGACGCGTCGCTGTTGCTATACGCTGGCTTTGTGTGAGTTTTCGCACGCAGTAGGCTAGCAAGTGCTCGTGAGCTGTGATTTCTACTGCCTCGAGGACATACATTTATAAAGTATGGTCAGAACCGAGGCTTCTGTGCAGTTCACGCGAAAACAAGGTTGCATACAGACTCGTCCCCAACTTACAAGCCTGCGTCGCTGCTCCTTCTGCCCTTTTAAATATTGTACAAATTGTAGTTAGAGATGCAGGGGCTGCTGGCGGGGACGCGTCGCTGTTGCTATACGATGGCTTTGTGTGAGTTTTCGCACGCAGTAGGCTAGCAAGTGCTCGTGAGCTGTGATTTCAACTGCCTCTAGGAGATACATTTATGAAGAATGGTCAGAACCGAGGCTTCTGTGCAGTTAACGCGAAAATAAGGTTGCACACAGACTCGTCCCCAACTTACAAGCCTGCGTCGCTGCTCCTTCTGCCCTTTTAAATATTGTACAAATTGTAGTTAGAGATGCAGGGGCTGCTGGCGGGGACGCGTCGCTGTTGCTATACGATGGCTTTGTGTGAGTTTTCGCACGCAGTAGGCTAGCAAGTGCTCTTGAGCTGTGATTTCAACTGCCTCGAGGACATACATTTATGAAGAATGGTCAGAACCGAGGCTTCTGTGCAGTTAACGCGAAAACAAGGTTGCACAAAGACTCGTCCCCAACTTACAAGCCTGCGTCGCTGCTCCTCCTGCCCTTTTATATATTGTACAAATTGTAGTAAGAAATGCAGGGGCTGCTGGGGGTGACGTGTCGCTGTTGCTATACGCTGGCTCTGAGTGAGTTTTTGCACGCAGTAGGCTAGCAAGTGCTCGTGAGCTGTGATTTCTACTGCCTCGAGGACATACATTTATGAAGAATGGTCAGAACCGAGGCTTCTGAACAGTTAACGCGAAAACAAGGTTGCACACAGACTCATCCCCAACATTCAAGCCTATGTCGCTGCTCCTTCTGCCGTTTTATATATTGTACAAATTGTAGTTAGAGATGCATGGGCTGCTGGCGGTGACGCGTCGCTGTTGCTATACGCTGGCTTTGTGTGAGTTTTTGCACGCAGTAGGCTAGCAAGTGCTCGTGAGCTGTGATTTCTACTGCCTCGAGGACATATATTTATGAAGAATGGTCAGAACCGAGGCTTCTGTACAGTTAACGCGAAAACAAAGTTGCACACCGACTCATCCCGAAGATTCTAACCTATGTCGCTGCTCCTTCTGCCGTTTTATATATTGTACAAATAGTAGTAAGACATGGAGGGGCTGCTGGCGGTGACGCGTCGCTGTTGCTATACGCTGGCTTTGTGTGAGTTTTTGCACACAGTAGTCAAACAAGTGCTCATGAGCTGTGATTTCAACTGCCTCGAGGACATATATTTATGAAGAATGGTCAGAACCGAGGCTTCTGTGCACTTGACGCGAAAACCTGGTTGCACACGGACTCGTCCCCAACTTTCAAGCCTACGTCGCTGCTCCTTCTGCCCTTTTATATATTGTACAAATTGTAGTAAGACATGCAGGGGCTGCTGGGGGCGACGTGTCGCTGTTGCTATACGCTGGCTTTGAGTGAGTTTTTGCACGCAGTAGGCTAGCAAGTGCTCGTGAGCTGTGATTTCTACTGCCTCAAGGACAAACATTGATAAAGAATGGTCAGAACCGAGGCTTCTGTCCAGTTAACACGAAAACAAGGTTGCACACAGACTCGTCCACAGCTTTGAAGCCTACGTCGCTGCTCCATCTCCCCTTTTATATATTGTACAAATTGTAGTAAGACATGCAGGGGCTGCTGGGGGTGACGTGTCGCTGTTGCTATACGCTGGCTTTGAGTGAGTTTTTGCACGCAGCAGGCTAGCAAGTGCTCGTGAGCTGTGATTTCTACTGCCTCAAGGACAAACATTGATAAAGAGTGGTCAGAACCGAGGCTTCTGTCCAGTTAACACGAAAACAAGGTTGCACACAGACTCGTCCACAGCTTTGAAGCCTACGTCGCTGCTCCATCTGCCCTTTTATATATTGTACAAATTGTAGTTAGAGATGCAGGGGCTGCTGGGGGTGACGTGTCGCTGTTCCTATACGCTGGCTTTGAGTGAGTTTTTGCACGCAGTAGGCTAGCAAGTGCTCGTGAGCTGTGATTTCAACTGCCTCGAGGACATACATTTATGAAGAATGGTCAGAACCGAGGCTTCTGTGCAGTTAACGCGAAAATAAGGTGGCACACAGACTCGTCCCCAACTTACAAGCCTACGTCGCTGCTCCTTCTGCCCTTTTATATATTGTACAAATTGTAGTTAGAGATGCATGGGCTGCTGGCGGGGACGCGTCGCTGTTGCTATACGATGGCTTTGTGTGAGTTTTCGCACGCAGTAGGCTAGCAAGTGCTCGTGAGCTGTGATTTCAACTGCCTCGAGCACATATATTTACGAAAAATGGTCAGAACCGAGGCTTCTGTGCATTTAACGCGAAAACAAGGTTGCACATAGAATCATCCCCAACTTTCAAGCCTACGTCGCTGCTCCTTCTGCCCTTTTATATATTGTAGAAATTGTAGTAAGACATGCAGGGGCTGCTGGTGGTGACGCGTCACTGTTGCTATACGCTGGCTTTGTGTGAGTTTTTGCACGCAGTAGGACAGCAAGAGCTCGTGAGGTGTGATTTCTACTGCCTCGAGGACACACATTTATGAAGAATGGTCAGAACCGAGGCTTCTGTGCAGTTAACGCAAAAAAAAGGTTGCACACAGACTCGTCTCCAACTTTTAAGCCTACGTCGCTCCTCCTTCTGCCCTTTTATATATTGTACAAATTGTAGTAAGACATGCAGGGCCTGATGGCGGTGACGCGTCGCTGTTGCTATACGATGGCTTTGTGTGAGTTTTCGCACGCAGTAGGCTAGCAAGTGCTCGTGAGCTGTGATTTCTACTGCCTCGAGGACATACATTTATAAAGTATGGTCAGAACCGAGGCTTCTGCGCAGTTCACGCGAAAACAAGGTTGCATACAGACTCGTCCCCAACTTACAAGCCTGCGTCGCTGCTCCTTCTGCCCTTTTAAATATTGTACAAATTGTAGTTAGAGATGCAGGGGCTGCTGGCGGGGACGCGTCGCTGTTGCTATACGATGGCTTTGTGTGAGTTTTCGCACGCAGTAGGCTAGCAAGTGCTCGTGAGCTGTGATTTCAACTGCCTCGAGGAGATACATTTATGAAGAATGGTCAGAACCGAGGCTTCTGTGCAGTTAACGCGAAAATAAGGTTGCACACAGACTCGTCCCCAACTTACAAGCCTGCTTCGCTGCTCCTTCTGCCCTTTTAAATATTGTACAAATTGTAGTTAGAGATGCAGGGGCTGCTGGCGGGGACGCGTCGCTGTTGCTATACGATGGCTTTGTGTGAGTTTTCGCACGCAGTAGGCTAGCAACTGCTCTTGAGCTGTGATTTCAACTGCCTCGAGGACATACATTTATGAAGAATGGTCAGAACCGAGGCTTCTGTGCAGTTAACGCGAAAACAAGGTTGCACAAAGACTCGTCCCCAACTTACAAGCCTGCGTCGCTGCTCCTCCTGCCCTTTTATATATTGTACAAATTGTAGTAAGAAATGCAGGGGCTGCTGGGGGTGACGTGTCGCTGTTGCTATACGCTGGCTTTGAGTGAGTTTTTGCACGCAGTAGGCTAGCAAGTGCTCGTGAGCTGTGATTTCTACTGCCTCGAGGACATACATTTATGAAGAATGGTCAAACCGAGGCTTCTGAACAGTTAACGCGAAAACAAGGTTGCACACAGACTCATCCCCAACATTCAAGCCTATGTCGCTGCTCCTTCTGCCGTTTTATATGTTGTACAAATTGTAGTTAGAGATGCATGGGCTGCTGGCGGTGACGCGTCGCTGTTGCTATACGCTGGCTTTGTGTGAGTTTTTGCACGCAGTAGGCTAGCAAGTGCTCGTGAGCTGTGATTTCTACTGCCTCGAGGACATATATTTATGAAGAATGGTCAGAACCGAGGCTTCTGTACAGTTAACGCGAAAACAAAGTTGCACACCGACTCATCCCGAAGATTCAAGCCTATGTCGCTGCTCCTTCTGCCGTTTTATATATTGTACAAATAGTAGTAAGACATGGAGGGGCTGCTGGCGGTGACGCGTCGCTGTTGCTATACGCTGGCTTTGTGTGAGTTTTTGCACACAGTAGGCAAACAAGTGCTCATGAGCTGTGATTTCAACTGCCTCGAGGACATATATTTATGAAGAATGGTCAGAACCGAGGCTTCTGTGCACTTGACGCGAAAACCTGGTTGCACACGGACTCGTCCCCAACTTTCAAGCCTACGTCGCTGCTCCTTCTGCCCTTTTATATATTGTACAAATTGTAGTAAGACATGCAGGGGCTGCTGGGGGCGACGTGTCGCTGTTGCTATACGCTGGCTTTGAGTGAGTTTTTGCACGCAGTAGGCTAGCAAGTGCTCGTGAGCTGTGATTTCTACTGCCTCAAGGACAAACATTGATAAAGAATGGTCAGAACCGAGGCTTCTGTCCAGTTAACACGAAAACAAGGTTGCACACAGACTCGTCCACAGCTTTGAAGCCTACGTCGCTGCTCCATCTCCCCTTTTATATATTGTACAAATTGTAGTAAGACATGCAGGGGCTGCTGGGGGTGACGTGTCGCTGTTGCTATACGCTGGCTTTGAGTGAGTTTTTGCACGCAGTAGGCTAGCAAGTGCTCGTGAGCTGTGATTTCTACTGCCTCAAGGACAAACATTGATAAAGAGTGGTCAGAACCGAGGCTTCTGTCCAGTTAACACGAAAACAAGGTTGCACACAGACTCGTCCACAGCTTTGAAGCCTACGTCGCTGCTCCATCTGCCCTTTTATATATTGTGCAAATTGTAGTTAGAGATGCAGGGGCTGCTGGGGGTGACGTGTCGCTGTTCCTATACGCTGGCTTTGAGTGAGTTTTTGCACGCAGTAGGCTAGCAAGTGCTCGTGAGCTGTGATTTCAACTGCCTCGAGGACAACTATTTATGAAGAATGGTCAGAACCGAGGCTTCTCTGCAGTTGACGAGAAAACAAGGTTGCACACAGACTCGTCCCCAACTTTCAAGCCTACTTCGCTGCTCCTTCTGCCCTTTTAGATATTGTACAAATAGTAGTAAGACATGCAGGGGCTGCTGGCGGTGACGCGTCGCTGTTGCTATACGCTGGCTTTGTGTGAGTTTTTGCACGCAGTAGGCTAACAAGTGCGCATGAGCTGTGATTTCAACTGCCTCGAGGACATATATTTATGAAGAATGGTCAGAACCGAGGCTTCTGTGCACTTGACGCGAAAACCAGGTTGCACACGGACTCGTCCCCAACTTTCAAGCCTACGTCGCTGCTCCATCTGCCCTTTTATATATTGTACAAATTGTAGTAAGACATGCAGGGGCTGCTGGCGGTGACGCGTCGCTGTTGCTATACGCTGGCTTTGAGTGAGTTTTTGCAGGCGGTAGGCTAGCAAGTGCTCGTGAGCTGTGATTTCTACTGCCTCAAGGACAAACATTCATAAAGAATGGTCAGAACCGAGGCTTCTGTCCAGTTAACACGAAAACAAGGTTGCACACAGACTCGTCCACAGCTTTGAAGCCTACGTCGCTGCTCCATCTGCCCTTTTATATATTGTACAAATTGTAGTAAGACATGCAGGGGCTGCTGGCGGTGACGCGTCGCTGTTGCTATACGCTGGCTTTGAGTGAGTTTTTGCAGGCGGTAGGCTAGCAAGTGCTCGTGAGCTGTGATTTCTACTGCGTCGAGGACATACATTTATAAAGAATGGTCAGAACCGAGGCTTCTGTGCAGTTGACGCGAAAACCAGGTTGCACACGGACTCGTCCCCAACTTTCAAGCCTACGTCGCTGCTCCTTCTGCCCTTTTATATATTGTACAAATTGTAGTAAGAAATGCAGGGGCTGCTGGGGGTGACGTGTCGCTGTTGCTATACGCTGGCTTTGAGTGAGTTTTTGCACGCAGTAGGCTAGCAAGTGCTCGTGAGCTGTGATTTCTACTGCCTCGAGGATATACATTTATGAAGAATGGTCAGAACCGAGGCTTCTGTACAGTTAACGCGAAAACAAGGTTGCACACAGACTCATCCCCAACATTCAAGCCTATGTCGCTGCTCCTTCTGCCGTTTTATATATTGTACAAATTGTAGTTAGAGATGCAGGGGCTGCTGGCGGTGACGCGTCGCTGTTGCTATACGCTGGCTTTGTGTGAGTTTTTGCACGCAGTAGGCTAGCAAGTGCTCGTGAGCTGTGATTTCTACTGCCTCGAGGACATATATTTATGAAGAATGGTCAGAACCGAGGCTTCTCTGCAGTTGAGGAGAAAACAAGGTTGCATACAGACTAGTCCCCAACTTTCAATCCTACTTCCCTGCTCCTTCTGCCCTTTTAGATATTGTACAAATTGTAGTTAGAGATGCAGGGGCTGCTGGCTGTGACGCGTCGCTGTTGCTATACGCTGGCTTTGTGTGAGTTTTTGCACGCAGTAGGCTAGCAAGTGCTCGTGAGCTGTGATTCCTACTGCCTCGAGCAAATACATGTATGAAGAATAGTCAGAACCGAGGCTTCTGTCCAGTTAACGCGAAAACAAGGTTGCACACAGACTCGTCCACAGCTTTCAAGCCTACGTCGCTGCTCCTTCTGCCCTTTTATATATTGTACAAATTGTAGCAAGACACTCAGGGGCTGCTGGCGGTGAGGCGTCGCTGTTGCTATACGCTGGCTTTGAGTGAGTTTTTGCACGCAGTAGGCTAGCAAGTGCTCGTGAGCTGTGATTTCTACTGCCTCGAGGAAATACATTTATGCAGAATGGTCAGAACCGAGGCTTCTGTCCAGTTACCACGAAAACAAGGTTGCACACAGACTCGTCCCCAACTTTCAAGCCTACGTCGCTGCTCCTTCTGCACTTTTATATATTGTGCAAATTTTAGTAAGACATGCAGCGGCTGCTGGGGGTGACGCGTCGCTGTTGCTATACGCTGGCTTTGAGTGAGTTTTTGCACGCAGTAGGCTAGCAAGTGCTCGTGAGCTGTGATTCCTACTGCCTCAAGGACAAACATTCATAAAGAATGGTCAGAACCGAGACTTCTGTCCAGTTAACACGAAAACGAGGTTGCACACAGACTCGTCCACAGCTTTGAAGCCTACGTCGCTGCTCCATCTGCCCTTTTATATATTGTACAAATTGTAGTAAGACATGCAGGGGCTGCTGGCGGTGACGCGTCGCTGTTGCTATACGCTGGCTTTGAGTGAGTTTTTGGAGGCGGTAGGCTAGCAAGTGCTCGTGAGCTGTGATTTCTACTGCGTCGAGGACATACATTTATAAAGAATGGTCAGAACCGAGGCTTCTGTGCAGTTAACGCGAAAACAAGGTTGCACACAGACTCGTCCCCAACTTTCAAGCCTACGTCGCTGCTCCTTCTGCCCTTTTATATATTGTACAAATTGTAGCAAGACACTCAGGGGCTGCTGGCGGTGAGGCGTCGCTGTTGCTATACGCTGGCTTTGAGTGAGTTTTTGCAGGCAGTAGGCTAGCAAGTCCTCGTGAGCTGTGATTTCTACTGCCTCGAGGACATACATTTATGCAGAATGGTCAGAACCGAGGCTTCTGTCCAGTTACCACGAAAACAAGGTTGCACACAGACTCGTCCCCAACTTTCAAGCCTACGTTGCTGCTCCTTCTGCGATTCTATATAGTGTACAAATTGGAGTAAGACATGAAGGGGCTGCTGGCGGTGATGCGTCGCTGTTTCTATACCCTGGCTTTGTGTGAGTTTTTGCACGCAGTAGGCTAGCAAGAGCTCGTGAGCTGTCATTTCTACTGCCTCGAGGACATATATTTATGAAGAATGGTCAGAACCGAGGCTTCAGTGCAGTTAACGCGAAAGCAAGGTTGCACACAGACTCGTCCCCAACTTTCAAGCCTACTTCGCTGCTCCTTCTGCGATTCTATATAGTGTACAAATTGGAGTAAGACATGAAGGGGCTGCTGGCGGTGATGCGTCGCTGTTTCTATACCCTGGCTTTGTGTGAGTTTTTGCACGCAGTAGGCTAGCAAGAGCTCGTGAGCTGTGATTTCTACTGCCTCGAGGACATATATTTATGAAGAATGGTCAGAACCGAGGCTTCAGTGCAGTTAACGCGAAAGCAAGGTTGCACACAGACTCGTCCCCAACTTTCAAGCCTACTTCGCTGCTCCTTCTGCCCTTTTAGATATTGTACAAATTGTAGTTGGAGATGCAGGGGCTGCTGGCGGTGACGCGTCGCTGTTGCTATACGCTGGCTTTGTGTGAGTTTTTGCACGCAGTAGGCTATCAAGTGCTCGTGAGCTGTGATTTCTACTGCCTCGAGGACATATATTTATGAAGAATGGTCAGAACCGAGGCTTCTGCACAGTTAACGCGAAAACAAGGTTGCACACAGACTCATCCTCAACTTTCAAGCCTACGTCGCTGCTCCTTCTGCCCTTTTATATATTGTACAAATTGTAGTAAGACATGCAGGGGCTGCTGGGGGTGACGTGTCGCTGTTGCTATACCCTCGCTTTGAGTGAGTTTTTGCGCGCAGTAGGCTAGCAAGTGCTCGTGAGCTGTGATTTCTACTGCCTCGAGGACAAACATTTATAAATAATGGTCAGAACCGAGCTTTCTGTACAGTTAACGCGAAAACAAGGTTGCACACAGAATCGTCCCCAACTTTCAAGCCTACGTCGCTCCTCCTTCTGCCTTTTTATATATTGTACAAATTGTAGTAAGACGTGCAGGGGCTGCTGGCGGTGACGCGTCGCTGTTGCTATACGCTGGCTTTGGGTGAGTTTTTGCACGCAGTATGCTAGCAAGTGCTCGTGAGCTGTGATTTCTAATGCCTCAAGGACAAACATTCATAAAGAATGGTCAGAACCGAGGCTTCTGTCCAGTTAACATGAAAACGAGGTTGCACACAGACTCGTTCACAGCTTTGAAGCCTACGTCGCTGCTCCATCTGCCCTTTTATATATTGTACAAATTGTAGTTAAAGATGCAGGGGCTGCTGGGGGTGACGTGTTGCTGTTCCTATACGCTGGCTTTGTGTGAGTTTTTGCACGCAGTAGGCTAACAAGTGCGCATGAGCTGTGATTTCAACTGCCTCGAGGACATATATTTATGAAGAATGGTCAGAACCGAGGCTTCTGTACAGTTAACGCGAAAACAAGGTTGCACACAGACTCGTCCCCAACTTTCAAGCCTAGTTCGCTGCTCCTTCTGCCCTTTTAGATATTGTACAAATAGTAGTAAGACATGCAGGGGCTGCTGGCGGTGACGCGTCGCTGTTGCTATTCGCTGGCTTTGTGTGAGTTTTTGTACGCAGTAGGCTAGCAAGAGCTCGTGAGCTGTGATTTGAACTGCCTCGAGGACAAATATTTATGATGAATGGTCAGAACCGAGGCTTCTCTGCAGTTGACGAGAAAACAATGTTGCACCATGACTCGTCCCCTACTTTCAAGCCTACTTCGCTGCTCCTTCTGCCCTTTTAAATATTGTACAAATTGTAGTTAGAGATGCAGGGGCTGCTGGCGGTGACGTGTCGCTGTTGCTATACGCTGGCTTTGTGTGAGTTTTTGCACGCAGTAGGATAGCAAGAGCTCGTGAGCTGTGATTTCAACTGCCTCGTGGACAAATATTTACGAAGAATAGCCAGAACCGAGGCTTCTGTGCAGTTAAGGAGAAAACAAGGTTGCACACAGAATCGTCCCCAACTTTCAAGCCTACGCCGCTGCTCCTTCTGCCTTTTTATATATTGTACAAATTGTATTAAGACATGCAGGGGCTGCTGGTGGTGACGCGTCACTGTTGCTATACGCTGGCTTTGTGTGAGTTTTTGCACGCAGTAGGATTGCAAGAGCTCGTGAGGTGTGATTTCTACTGCCTCGAGGACATACATTTATGAAGAATGGTCAGAACCGAGGCTTTTGTGCAGTTAAGGCGAAAACAAGGTTGCACACAGACTCGTCTCCAACTTTCAAGCCTACGTCGCTGCTCCTTCTGCGATTTTATATATTGTAAAAATTGTAGTTAGACGTGCAGGGCCTGATGGCGGCGACGCGTCGCTGTTGCTATAGGATGGCTTTGTGTGAGTTTTCGCACGCAGTAGGCTAGGAAGTGCTCGTGAGCTGTGATTTCTACTGCCTCGAGGACATACTATTATAAAGAATGGTCAGAACCGAGGCTTCTGTGCAGTTCACGCGAAAAGAAGGTTGCATACAGACTCGTCCCCAACTTTCAAGCCTACATCGCTGCTCCTTCTGCCCTTTTATATATTGTAAAAATGTAGCAAGACACTCAGGGGCTGCTGGCGGTGAGGCGTCGCTGTTGCTATACGCTGGCTTTGAGTGAGTTTTTGCACGCAGTAGGCTAGCAAGTGCTCGTGAGCTGTGATTTCTACTGCCTCGAGGACATACATTTATGCAGAATGGTCAGAACCGAGGCTTCTGTGCAGTTAACGCGAAAACAAGGTTGCACACGGACTCATCCCCAACATTCAAGCCTATGTCGCTGCTCCTTCTGCCCTTTTAGATATTGTACAAATTATAGTTAAAGATGCAGGGGCTGCTGGGGGTGACGTGTCGCTGTTGCTATACGCCGGCTATGTGTGAGTTTTTGCACGCAGAAGGATAGCAAGAGCTCGTGAGCTGTGATTTCAACTGCCTCGAGGACATACATTTATGAAGAATGGTCAGAACCAAGGCTTCTGCGCAGTTAACGCGAAAACAAGGTTGCACACAGACTTGTCCCCAACTTACAAGCCTACGTCGCTCCTCCTTCTGCCGTTTTATATATTGTACAAATAGTAGTAAGACATGCAGGGGCTGCTGGCGGTGACGCGTCGCTGTTGCTATACGCTTTCTTTGTGTGAGTTTTTGCACGCAGTAGGCTAGCAAGAGCTCGTGAGCTGTGATTTCAACTGCCTCGAGGACAAATATTTATGAAGAATGGTCAGAACCGAGGCTTCTGTGTAGTTGACGCGAAAACAAGGTTGCACACAGACTCGTCTCCAACTTTCAAGTCTACGTCGCTGCTCCTTCTGCGATTTTATATATTGTACAAATTGTAGTTAGAGATGCAGGGGCTGCTGGCGGTGATGCGTCGCTGTTCCTACACGCTGGCTTTGTGTGAGTTTTTGCGCGCAGTAGGCTAACAAGAGCTCGTGAGCTGTGATTTCAACTGCCTTGAGGATAAATATTTATGAAGAATGGTCAGAACCGAGGCTTCTGTGCAGTTAACGCGAAAGCAAGGTTGCACAAAGACGCGCCCCCAACTTTCAAGCCTACTTCGCTGCTCCTTCTGCCCTTTTAGATATTGTACAAATTGTAGTTAGAGATGCAGGGGCTGCTGGCGGTGACGCGTCGCTGTTGCTATACGCTGGCTTTGTGTGAGTTTTTGCACGCAGTAGGCTAGCAAGAGCTCGTGAGCTGTGATTTCAACTGCCTCGAGAACATACATTTATGAAGAATGGTCAGAACCGAGGCTTCTGTGCAGTTAACGCGAAAACAAGGTTGCACACAGACTCGTCCCCAACTTACAAGCCTACGTCGCTGCTCCTTCTGCCGTTTTATATACTGTACAAATAGTAGTAAGACATGCAGGGGCTGCTGGCGGTGACGCGTCGCTGTTGTTATACGCTGGCTTTGGGTGAGTTTTTGGACGCAGTAGGCTAGCAAGAGCTCATGAGCTGTGATTTCAACTGCCTCGAGGACAAATATTTATGAAGAATGGTCAGAACCGAGGCTTCTGTGCAGTGGACGCGAAAACAAGGTTGCACACAGACTCGTCCCCAACTTTCAAGCCTACGTCGCTGCTCCTTCTGCCCGTTTAGATGTTGTACAAATTGAAGTTAGAGATGCAGGGGCGGCTGGCGGTGACGTGTCGCTGTTGCTATACGCTGGCTTTGTATGAGTTTTTGCACGCAGTAGGATAGCAAGAGCTCGTGAGCTGTGATTTCTACTGCCTCGAGCACATATATTTATGAAAAATGGTCAGAACCGAGGCTTCTGTGCAGTTAACGCGAAAACAAGGTTGCACACAGACTCGTCCCCAACTTTCAAGCCTACGTCGGTGCTCCTTCTCCCCTTTTAGATATTGTACAAATTGTATTTAGAGATGCAGGGGCTGCTGGCGGTGACGTGTCGCTGTTGCTATACGCTGGCTTTGTGTGAGTTTTTGCACGCAGTAGGATAGCAAGAGCTCGTGAGCTTTGATTTCAACTGCCTCGTGGACAAATATTTACGAAGAATAGCCAGAACCGAGGCTTCTGTGCAGTTGACGCGAAAGCAAGGTTGCACACAGACTCGTCCCCAACTTTCAAGCCTACGAAGCTGCTCCTTCTGCCCTTTTAGATATTGTACAAATTGTAGTTAAAGATGCAGGGGCTGCTGGGGGTGACGCGTCGCTGTTGCTATACGCTGGCTTTGTGTGAGTTTTTGCACGCAGTAGGCTAGCAAGAGCTCGTGAGCTGTGCTTTCAACTGCCTCGAGGACAAATATTTACGAAGAATGGTCAGAACTGAGGCTTCTGTGCAGTTGACGCGAAAACAAGGTTGCACACAGACTCGTCCCCAACTTTCAAGCCTACGTCGCTGCTCCTTCTGCCCTTTTAGATATTGTACATATTGTAGTTAGAGATGCAGGGGCTGCTGGTGGTGACGCGTCGCTGTTGCTATACGCTGGCTTTGTGTGAGTTTTTGCGCGCAGTTGGATAGCAAGAGCTCGTGAGCTGTGATTTCAACTGCCTCGAGGACATACATTTATGAAGAATGGTCAGAACCGAGGCTTCTGCGCAGTTAACGCGAAAACAAGGTTGCACACAGACTCGTCCCCAACTTACAAGCCTACGTCGCTGTTCCTTCTGCCGTTTTATATATTGTAGAAATTGTAGTAAGACATGCAGGGGCTGCTGTTAGTGACGCGTCACTGTTGCTATACGCTGGCTTTGTGTGAGTTTTTGCACGCAGTAGGATAGCAAGAGCTCGTGAGGTGTGATTTCTACTGCCTCGAGGACACAAATTTATGAAGAATGGTCAGAACCGAGGCTTCTGTGCAGTTAACGCGAAAACGAGGTTGCGCACAGACTCGTCTCCAACTTTCAAGCCTACGTCGCTGCTCCTTCTGCCCTTTTATATATTGTACAAATTGTAGTAAGACATGCAGGGGCTGCTGGCGGTGAGGCGTCGCTGTTGCTATACGCTGGCTTTGAGTGAGTTTTTGCACGCAGTAGGCTAGCAAGTGCTCGTGAGCTGTGATTTCTACTGCCTCGAGGACATACGTTTATGAAGAATGGTCAGAACCGAGGCTTCCGTGCAGTTAACGCAAAAACAAGGTTGCACACAAACTCGTCTCCAACTTTAAAGCCTACGTCGCTGCTCCTTCTGCCCTTTCATATATTGTACAAATTGTAGTAAGACATGCAGGGCCTGATGGCGGTGACGCGTCGCTGTTGCTATACGATGGCTTTGTGTGAGTTTTTGCACACAGTAGGCTAGCAAGTGCTCATGAGCTGTGATTTCTACTGCCTCGAGGACACACATTTATAAATAATGGCCAGAACCGAGGCTTCTGCGCAGTTAACGCGAAAACAAAGTTGCACACAGACTCGTCCCCAATTTCAAGCCTACGTCGCTGCTCCTTCTGCCCTTTTAAATATTGTACAAATTGTAGTTAGAGATGCAGGGGCTGCTGGCGGTGACGTGTCGCTGTTGCTATACGCTGGCTTTGTGTGAGTTTTTGCACGCAGTAGGATAGCAAGAGCTCGTGAGCTGTGATTTCAACTGCCTCGTGGACAAATATTTACGAAGAATAGCCAGAACCGAGGCTTCTGTGCAGTTAAGGAGAAAATAAGGTTGCACACAGAATCGTCCCCAACTTTCAAGCCTATGCCGCTGCTCCTTCTGCCCTTTTATATATCGTACAAATTGTAGCAAGACACCCAGGGGCTGCTGGCGGTGAGGCGTCGCTGTTGCTATACGCTGGCTTTGAGTGAGTTTTTGCACGCAGTAGGCTAGCAAGTGCTCGTGAGCTGTGATTTCTACTGCCTCGAGGACATACATTTATGCAGAATGGTTAGAACCGAGGCTTCTGTGCAGTTAACGCGAAAACAAGGTTGCACACGGACTCATCCCGAACATTCAAGCCTATGTCGCTGCTCCTTCTGCCCTTTTAGATATTGTACAAATTGTAGTTAAAGATGCAGGGGCTGCTGGGGGTGACGTGTCGCTGTTGCTATACGCCGGCTATGTGTGAGTTTTTGCACGCAGTAGGATAGCAAGAGCTCGTGAGCTGTGATTTCAACTGCCTCGAGGACAAATATTTATGAAGAATGGTCAGAACCGAAGCTTCTGCGCAGTTAACGCGAAAACAAGGTTGCACACAGACTTGTCCCCAACTTTCAAGCCTACGTCGCTGCTCCTGCCCGTTTAGATGTTGTACAAATTGAAGTTAGAGATGCAGGGGCTGCTGGGGGTGACGCGTCGCTGTTGCTATACGCTGGCTTTGTGTGAGTTTTTGCACGCAGTAGGCTAGCAAGAGCTAGTGAGCTGTGATTTCAACTGCCTCGAGGACAAATATTTATGAAGAATGGTCAGAACCGAGGCTTCTGTGTAGTTGACGCGAAAACAAGGTTGCACACAGACTCGTCTCCAACTTTCAAGTCTACGTCGCTGCTCCTTCTGCGATTTTATATATTGTACAAATTGTAGTTAGAGATGCAGGGGCTGCTGGCGGTGATGCGTCGCTGTTGCTACACGCTGGCTTTGTGTGAGTTTTTGCAGGCAGTAGGCTAACAAGAGCTCGTGAGCTGTGATTTCAACTGCCTTGAGGATAAATATTTATGAAGAATGGTCAGAACCGAGGCTTCTGTGCAGTTAACGCGAAAGCAAGGTTGCACAAAGACGCGCCCCCAACTTTCAAGCCTACTTCGCTGCTCCTTCTGCCCTTTTAGATATTGTACAAATTGTAGTTAGAGATGCAGGGGCTGCTGGCGGTGACGCGTCGCTGTTGCTATACGCTGACTTTGTGTGAGTTTTTGCACGCAGTAGGCTAGCAAGAGCTCGTGAGCTGTGATTTCAACTGCCTCGAGGACATACATTTATGAAGAATGGTCAGAACCGAGGCTTCTGTGCAGTTAACGCGAAAACAAGGTTGCACACAGGCTCGTCCCCAACTTACAAGCCTACGTCGCTGCTCCTTCTGCCGTTTTATATACTGTACAAATAGTAGTAAGACATGCAGGGGCTGCTGGCGGTGACGCGTCGCTGTTGTTATACGCTGGCTTTGGGTGAGTTTTTGGACGCAGTAGGCTAGCAAGAGCTCATGAGCTGTGATTTCAACTGCCTCGAGGACAAATATTTATGAAGAATGGTCAGAACCGAGGCTTCTGTGCAGTGGACGCGAAAACAAGGTTGCACACAGACTCGTCCCCAACTTTCAAGCCTACGTCGCTGCTCCTTCTGCCCGTTTAGATGTTGTACAAATTGAAGTTAGAGATGCAGGGGCGGCTGGCGGTGACGTGTCGCTGTTGCTATACGCTGGCTTTGTATGAGTTTTTGCACGCAGTAGGATAGCAAGAGCTCGTGAGCTGTGATTTCTACTGCCTCGAGCACATATATTTATGAAAAATGGTCAGAACCGAGGCTTCTGTGCAGTTAACGCGAAAACAAGGTTGCACACAGACTCGTCCCCAACTTTCAAGCCTACGTCGGTGCTCCTTCTCCCCTTTTAGATATTGTACAAATTGTATTTAGAGATGCAGGGGCTGCTGGCGGTGACGTGTCGCTGTTGCTATACGCTGGCTTTGTGTGAGTTTTTGCACGCAGTAGGATAGCAAGAGCTCGTGAGCTTTGATTTCAACTGCCTCGTGGACAAATATTTACGAAGAATAGCCAGAACCGAGGCTTCTGTGCAGTTGACGCGAAAGCAAGGTTGCACACAGACTCGTCCCCAACTTTCAAGCCTACGAAGCTGCTCCTTCTGCCCTTTTAGATATTGTACAAATTGTAGTTAAAGATGCAGGGGCTGCTGGGGGTGACGCGTCGCTGTTGCTATACGCTGGCTTTGTGTGAGTTTTTGCACGCAGTAGGCTAGCAAGAGCTCGTGAGCTGTGATTTCAACTGCCTCGAGGACAAATATTTACGAAGAATGATCAGAACTGAGGCTTCTGTGCAGTTGACGCGAAAACAAGGTTGCACACAGACTCGTCCCCAACTTTCAAGCCTACGTCGCTGCTCCTTCTGCCCTTTTAGATATTGTACATATTGTAGTTAGAGATGCAGGGGCTGCTGGTGGTGACGCGTCGCTGTTGCTATACGCTGGCTTTGTGTGAGTTTTTGCGCGCAGTTGGATAGCAAGAGCTCGTGAGCTGTGATTTCCACTGCCTCGAGGACATACATTTATGAAGAATGGTCAGAACCGAGGCTTCTGCGCAGTTAACGCGAAAACAAGGTTGCACACAGACTCGTCCCCAACTTACAAGCCTACGTCGCTGCTCCTTCTGCCGTTTTATATATTGTAGAAATTGTAGTAAGACATGCAGGGGCTGCTGTTAGTGACGCGTCACTGTTGCTATACGCTGGCTTTGTGTGAGTTTTTGCACGCAGTAGGATAGCAAGAGCTCGTGAGGTGTGATTTCTACTGCCTCGAGGACACAAATTTATGAAGAATGGTCAGAACCGAGGCTTCTGTGCAGTTAACGCGAAAACGAGGTTGCGCACAGACTCGTCTCCAACTTTCAAGCCTACGTCGCTGCTCCTTCTGCCCTTTTATATATTGTACAAATTGTAGTAAGACATGCAGGGGCTGCTGGCGGTGAGGCGTCGCTGTTGCTATACGCTGGCTTTGAGTGAGTTTTTGCACGCAGTAGGCTAGCAAGTGCTCGTGAGCTGTGATTTCTACTGCCTCGAGGACATACGTTTATGAAGAATGGTCAGAACCGAGGCTTCCGTGCAGTTAACGCAAAAACAAGGTTGCACACAAACTCGTCTCCAACTTTAAAGCCTACGTCGCTGCTCCTTCTGCCCTTTCATATATTGTACAAATTGTAGTAAGACATGCAGGGCCTGATGGCGGTGACGCGTCGCTGTTGCTATACGATGGCTTTGTGTGAGTTTTTGCACACAGTAGGCTAGCAAGTGCTCATGAGCTGTGATTTCTACTGCCTCGAAGACACACATTTATAAATAATGGCCAGAACCGAGGCTTCTGCGCAGTTAACGCGAAAACAAAGTTGCACACAGACTCGTCCCCAATTTCAAGCCTACGTCGCTGCTCCTTCTGCCCTTTTAAATATTGTACAAATTGTAGTTAGAGATGCAGGGGCTGCTGGCGGTGACGTGTCGCTGTTGCTATACGCTGGCTTTGTGTGAGTTTTTGCACGCAGTAGGATAGCAAGAGCTCGTGAGCTGTGATTTCAACTGCCTCGTGGACAAATATTTACGAAGAATAGCCAGAACCGAGGCTTCTGTGCAGTTAAGGAGAAAACAAGGTTGCACACAGAATCGTCCCCAACTTTCAAGCCTACGCCGCTGCTCCTTCTGCCTTTTTATATATTGTACAAATTGTATTAAGACATGCAGGGGCTGCTGGTGGTGACGCATCACTGTTGCTATACGCTGGCTTTGTGTGAGTTTTTGCACGCAGTAGGATAGCAAGAGCTCGTGAGGTGTGATTTCTACTGCTTCGAGGACATACATTTACGAAGAATGGTCAGAACCGAGGCTTTTGTGCAGTTAAGGCGAAAACAAGGTTGCACACAGACTCGTCTCCAACTTTCAAGCCTACGTCGCTGCTCCTTCTGCGATTTTATATATTGTACAAATTGTAGTTAGACGTGCAGGGCCTGATGGCGGCGACGCGTCGCTGTTGCTATAGGATGGCTTTTTGTGAGTTTTCGCATGCAGTAGGCTAGGAAGTGCTCGTGAGCTGTGATTTCTACTGCCTCGAGGACATACAATTATAAAGAATGGTCAGAACCGAGGCTTCTGTGCAGTTCACGCGAAAAGAAGGTTGCATACCGACTCGTCCCCAACTTTCAAGCCTACATCGCTGCTCCTTCTGCCCTTTTATATATTGTACAAATTGTAGCAAGACACCCAGGGGCTGCTGGCGGTGAGGCGTCGCTGTTGCTATACGCTGGCTTTGAGTGAGTTTTTGCACGCAGTAGGCTAGCAAGTGCTCGTGAGCTGTGATTTCTACTGCCTCGAGGACATACATTTATGCAGAATGGTTAGAACCGAGGCTTCTGTGCAGTTAACGCGAAAACAAGGTTGCACACGGACTCATCCCGAACATTCAAGCCTATGTCGCTGCTCCTTCTGCCCTTTTAGATATTGTACAAATTGTAGTTAAAGATGCAGGGGCTGCTGGGGGTGACGTGTCGCTGTTGCTATACGCCGGCTATGTGTGAGTTTTTGCACGCAGTAGGATAGCAAGAGCTCGTGAGCTGTGATTTCAACTGCCTCGAGGACATACATTTATGAAGAATGGTCAGAACCGAAGCTTCTGCGCAGTTAACGCGAAAACAAGGTTGCACACAGACTTGTCCCCAACTTTCAAGCCTACGTCGCTGCTCCTTCTGCCCGTTTAGATGTTGTACAAATTGAAGTTGGAGATGCAGGGGCTGCTGGGGGTGACGCGTCGCTGTTGCTATACGCTGGCTTTGTGTGAGTTTTTGCACGCAGTAGGCTAGCAAGAGCTAGTGAGCTGTGATTTCAACTGCCTCGAGGACAAATATTTATGAAGAATGGTCAGAACCGAGGCTTCTGTGTAGTTGACGCGAAAACAAGGTTGCACACAGACTCGTCTCCAACTTTCAAGTCTACGTCGCTGCTCCTTCTGCGATTTTATATATTGTACAAATTGTAGTTAGAGATGCAGGGGCTGCTGGCGGTGATGCGTCGCTGTTGCTACACGCTGGCTTTGTGTGAGTTTTTGCAGGCAGTAGGCTAACAAGAGCTCGTGAGCTGTGATTTCAACTGCCTTGAGGATAAATATTTATGAAGAATGGTCAGAACCGAGGCTTCTGTGCAGTTAACGCGAAAGCAAGGTTGCACAAAGACGCGCCCCCAACTTTCAAGCCTACTTCGCTGCTCCTTCTGCCCTTTTAGATATTGTACAAATTGTAGTTAGAGATGCAGGGGCTGCTGGCGGTGACGCGTCGCTGTTGCTATACGCTGACTTTGTGTGAGTTTTTGCACGCAGTAGGCTAGCAAGAGCTCGTGAGCTGTGATTTCAACTGCCTCGAGGACATACATTTATGAAGAATGGTCAGAACCGAGGCTTCTGTGCAGTTAACGCGAAAACAAGGTTGCACACAGACTCGTCCCCAACTTACAAGCCTACGTCGCTGCTCCTTCTGCCGTTTTATATACTGTACAAATAGTAGTAAGACATTCAGGGGCTGCTGGCGGTGACGCGTCGCTGTTGTTATACGCTGGCTTTGTGTGAGTTTTTGGACGCAGTAGGCTAGCAAGAGCTCATGAGCTGTGATTTCAACTGCCTCGAGGACAAATATTTATGAAGAATGGTCAGAACCGAGGCTTCTGTGCAGTTGACGCGAAAACAAGGTTGCACACAGACTCGTCCCCAACTTTCAAGCCTACGTCGCTGCTCCTTCTGCCCGTTTAGATGTTGTACAAATTGAAGTTAGAGATGCAGGGGCGGCTGGCGGTGACGTGTCGCTGTTGCTATACGCTGGCTTTGTATGAGTTTTTGCACGCAGTAGGATAGCAAGAGCTCGTGAGCTGTGATTTCTACTGCCTCGAGCACATATATTTATGAAAAATGGTCAGAACCGAGGCTTCTGTGCAGTTAACGCGAAAACAAGGTTGCACACAGACTCGTCCCCAACTTTCAAGCCTACGTCGCTGCTCCTTCTCCCCATTTAGATATTGTACAAATTGTATTTAGAGATGCAGGGGCTGCTGGCGGTGACGTGTCGCTGTTGCTATACAAATTGTACAAATTGTAGTTAGACGTGCAGGGCCTGATGGCGGCTACGCGTCGCTGTTGCTATAGGATGGCTTTTTGTGAGTTTTCGCATGCAGTAGGCTAGGAAGTGCTCGTGAGCTGTGATTTCTACTGCCTCGAGGACATACAATTATAAAGAATGGTCAGAACCGAGGCTTCTGTGCAGTTCACGCGAAAAGAAGGCTGCATACCGACTCGTCCCCAACTTTCAAGCCTACATCGCTGCTCCTTCTGCCCTTTTATATATTGTACAAATTGTAGCAAGACACCCAGGGGCTGCTGGCGGTGAGGCGTCGCTGTTGCTATACGCTGGCTTTGAGTGAGTTTTTGCACGCAGTAGGCTAGCAAGTGCTCGTGAGCTGTGATTTCTACTGCCTCGAGGACATACATTTATGCAGAATGGTTAGAACCGAGGCTTCTGTGCAGTTAACGCGAAAACAAGGTTGCACACGGACTCATCCCGAACATTCAAGTCTACGTCGCTGCTCCTTCTGCGATTTTATATATTGTACAAATTGTAGTTAGAGATGCAGGGGCTGCTGGCGGTGATGCGTCGCTGTTGCTACACGCTGGCTTTGTGTGAGTTTTTGCAGGCAGTAGGCTAACAAGAGCTCGTGAGCTGTGATTTCAACTGCCTTGAGGATAAATATTTATGAAGAATGGTCAGAACCGAGGCTTCTGTGCAGTTAACGCGAAAGCAAGGTTGCACAAAGACGCGCCCCCAACTTTCAAGCCTACTTCGCTGCTCCTTCTGCCCTTTTAGATATTGTACAAATTGTAGTTAGAGATGCAGGGGCTGCTGGCGGTGACGCGTCGCTGTTGCTATACGCTGACTTTGTGTGAGTTTTTGCACGCAGTAGGCTAGCAAGAGCTCGTGAGCTGTGATTTCAACTGCCTCGAGGACATACATTTATGAAGAATGGTCAGAACCGAGGCTTCTGTGCAGTTAACGCGAAAACAAGGTTGCACACAGACTCGTCCCCAACTTACAAGCCTACGTCGCTGCTCCTTCTGCCGTTTTATATACTGTACAAATAGTAGTAAGACATGCAGGGGCTGCTGGCGGTGACGCGTCGCTGTTGTTATACGCTGGCTTTGTGTGAGTTTTTGGACGCAGTAGGCTAGCAAGAGCTCATGAGCTGTGATTTCAACTGCCTCGAGGACAAATATTTATGAAGAATGGTCAGAACCGAGGCTTCTGTGCAGTTGACGCGAAAACAAGGTTGCACACAGACTCGTCCCCAACTTTCAAGCCTACGTCGCTGCTCCTTCTGCCCGTTTAGATGTTGTACAAATTGAAGTTAGAGATGCAGGGGCGGCTGGCGGTGACGTGTCGCTGTTGCTATACGCTGGCTTTGTATGAGTTTTTGCACGCAGTAGGATAGCAAGAGCTCGTGAGCTGTGATTTCTACTGCCTCGAGCACATATATTTATGAAAAATGGTCAGAACCGAGGCTTCTGTGCAGTTAACGCGAAAACAAGGTTGCACACAGACTCGTCCCCAACTTTCAAGCCTACGTCGCTGCTCCTTCTCCCCATTTAGATATTGTACAAATTGTATTTAGAGATGCAGGGGCTGCTGGCGGTGACGTGTCGCTGTTGCTATACGCTGGCTTTGTGTGAGTTTTTGCACGCAGTAGGATAGCAAGAGCTCGTGAGCTTTGATTTCAACTGCCTCGTGGACAAATATTTACGAAGAATAGCCAGAACCGAGGCTTCTGTGCAGTTGACGCGAAAGCAAGGTTGCACACAGACTCGTCCCCAACTTTCAAGCCTACGTCGCTGCTCCTTCTGCCCTTTTAGATATTGTACAAATTGTAGTTAAAGATGCAGGGGCTGCTGGGGGTGACGCGTCGCTGTTGCTATACGCTGGCTTTGTGTGAGTTTTTGCACGCAGTAGGCTAGCAAGAGCTCGTGAGCTGTGATTTCAACTGCCTCGAGGACAAATATTTACGAAGAATGGTCAGAACTGAGGCTTCTGTGCAGTTGACGCGAAAACAAGGTTGCACACAGACTCGTCCCCAACTTTCAAGCCTACGTCGCTGCTCCTTCTGCCCTTTTAGATATTGTACATATTGTAGTTAGAGATGCAGGGGCTGCTGGCGGTGACGCGTCCCTGTTGCTATACGCTGGCTTTGTGTGAGTTTTTGCACGCAGTAGGCTAGCAAGAGCTAGTGAGCTGTGATTTCAACTGCCTCGAGGACAAATATTTATGAAGAATGGTCAGAACCGAGGCTTCTGTGTAGTTGACGCGAAAACAAGGTAGCACACAGACTCGTCTCCAACTTTCAAGTCTACGTCGCTGCTCCTTCTGCGATTTTAGATATTGTACAAATTGTAGTTAGAGATGCAGGGGCTGCTGGCGGTGACGCGTCGCTGTTGCTATACGCTGACTTTGTGTGAGTTTTTGCACGCAGTAGGCTAGCAAGAGCTCGTGAGCTGTGATTTCAACTGCCTCGAGGACATACATTTATGAAGAATGGTCAGAACCGAGGCTTCTGTGCAGTTAACGCGAAAACAAGGTTGCACACAGACTCGTCCCCAACTTACAAGCCTACGTCGCTGCTCCTTCTGCCGTTTTATATACTGTACAAATAGTAGTAAGACATGCAGGGGCTGCTGGCGGTGACGCGTCGCTGTTGTTATACGCTGGCTTTGTGTGAGTTTTTGGACGCAGTAGGCTAGCAAGAGCTCATGAGCTGTGATTTCAACTGCCTCGAGGACAAATATTTATGAAGAATGGTCAGAACCGAGGCTTCTGTGCAGTTGACGTGAAAACAAGGTTGCACACAGACTCGTCCCCAACTTTCAAGCCTACGTCGCTGCTCCTTCTGCCCGTTTAGATGTTGTACAAATTGTAGCAAGACACCCAGGGGCTGCTGGCGGTGAGGCGTCGCTGTTGCTATACGCTGGCTTTGAGTGAGTTTTTGCACGCAGTAGGCTAGCAAGTGCTCGTGAGCTGTGATTTCTACTGCCTCGAGGACATACATTTATGCAGAATGGTTAGAACCGAGGCTTCTGTGCAGTTAACGCGAAAACAAGGTTGCACACGGACTCATCCCGAACATTCAAGCCTATGTCGCTGCTCCTTCTGCCCTTTTAGATATTGTACAAATTGTAGTTAAAGATGCAGGGGCTGCTGGGGGTGACGTGTCGCTGTTGCTATACGCCGGCTATGTGTGAGTTTTTGCACGCAGTAGGATAGCAAGAGCTCGTGAGCTGTGATTTCAACTGCCTCGAGGACATACATTTATGAAGAATGGTCAGAACCGAAGCTTCTGCGCAGTTAACGCGAAAACAAGGTTGCACACAGACTTGTCCCCAACTTTCAAGCCTACGTCGCTGCTCCTTCTGCCCGTTTAGATGTTGTACAAATTGAAGTTGGAGATGCAGGGGCTGCTGGGGGTGACGCGTCGCTGTTGCTATACGCTGGCTTTGTGTGAGTTTTTGCACGCAGTAGGCTAGCAAGAGCTAGTGAGCTGTGATTTCAACTGCCTCGAGGACAAATATTTATGAAGAATGGTCAGAACCGAGGCTTCTGTGTAGTTGACGCGAAAACAAGGTTGCACACAGACTCGTCTCCAACTTTCAAGTCTACGTCGCTGCTCCTTCTGCGATTTTATATATTGTACAAATTGTAGTTAGAGATGCAGGGGCTGCTGGCGGTGATGCGTCGCTGTTGCTACACGCTGGCTTTGTGTGAGTTTTTGCAGGCAGTAGGCTAACAAGAGCTCGTGAGCTGTGATTTAAACTGCCTTGAGGATAAATATTTATGAAGAATGGTCAGAACCGAGGCTTCTGTGCAGTTAACGCGAAAGCAAGGTTGCACAAAGACGCGCCCCCAACTTTCAAGCCTACTTCGCTGCTCCTTCTGCCCTTTTAGATATTGTACAAATTGTAGTTAGAGATGCAGGGGCTGCTGGCGGTGACGCGTCCCTGTTGCTATACGATGGCTTTGTGTGAGTTTTTGCACGCAGTAGGATAGCAAGAGCTCGTGAGCTGTGATTTCAACTGCCTCGAGGACATACATTTATGAAGAATGGTCAGAACCGAAGCTTCTGCGCAGTTAACGCGAAAACAAGGTTGCACACAGACTTGTCCCCAACTTTCAAGCCTACGTCGCTGCTCCTTCTGCCCGTTTAGATGTTGTACAAATTGAAGTTGGAGATGCAGGGGCTGCTGGGGGTGACGCGTCGCTGTTGCTATACGCTGGCTTTGTGTGAGTTTTTGCACGCAGTAGGATAGCAAGAGCTCGTGAGCTTTGATTTCAACTGCCTCGTGGACAAATATTTACGAAGAATAGCCAGAACCGAGGCTTCTGTGCAGTTGACGCGAAAGCAAGGTTGCACACAGACTCGTCCCCAACTTTCAAGCCTACGTCGCTGCTCCTTCTGCCCTTTTAGATATTGTACAAATTGTAGTTAAAGATGCAGGGGCTGCTGGGGGTGACGCGTCGCTGTTGCTATACGCTGGCTTTGTGTGAGTTTTTGCACGCAGTAGGCTAGCAAGAGCTCGTGAGCTGTGATTTCAACTGCCTCGAGGACAAATATTTACGAAGAATGGTCAGAACTGAGGCTTCTGTGCAGTTGACGCGAAAACAAGGTTGCACACAGACTCGTCCCCAACTTTCAAGCCTACGTCGCTGCTCCTTCTGCCCTTTTAGATATTGTACATATTGTAGTTAGAGATGCAGGGGCTGCTGGCGGTGACGCGTCCCTGTTGCTATACGCTGGCTTTGTGTGAGTTTTTGCACGCAGTAGGCTATCAAGTGCTCGTGAGCTGTGATTTCTACTGCCTCGAGGACATATATTTATGAAGAATGGTCAGAACCGAGGCTTCTGTACAGTTAACGCGAAAACAAGGTTGCACACAGACTCATCCCCAACTTTCAAGCCTACGTCGCTGCTCCTTCTGCCCTTTTATATATTGTACAAATTGTAGTAAGACATGCAGGGGCTGCTGGGGGTGACGTGTCGCTGTTGCTATACGCTGGCTTTGAGTGAGTTTTTGCACGCAGTAGGCTAGCAAGTGCTCGTGAGCTGTGATTTCTACTGCCTCGAGGACAAACATTTATAAATAATGGTCAGAACCGAGCTTTCTGTACAGTTAACGCGAAAACAAGGTTGCACACAGAATCGTCCCCAACTTTCAAGCCTACGTCGCTCCTCCTTCTGCCTTTTTATATATTGTACAAATTGTAGTAAGACGTGCAGGGGCTGCTGGCGGTGACGCGTCGCTGTTGCTATACGCTGGCTTTGGGTGAGTTTTTGCACGCAGTATGCTAGCAAGTGCTCGTGAGCTGTGATTTTTACTGCCTCAAGGACAAACATTCATAAAGAATGGTCAGAACCGAGGCTTCTGTCCAGTTAACATGAAAACGAGGCTGCACACAGACTCGTTCACAGCTTTGAAGCCTACGTCGCTGCTCCATCTGCCCTTTTATATATTGTACAAATTGTAGTTAAAGATGCAGGGGCTGCTGGGGGTGACGTGTTGCTGTTCCTATACGCTGGCTTTGTGTGAGTTTTTGCAGGCAGTAGGATAGCAAGTGCTCGTGAGCTGTGATTTCAACTGCCTCGAGGACAACTATTTATGAAGAATGGGCAGAAGCGAGGCTTCTCTGCAGTTGACGAGAAAACAAGGTTGCACACAGACTCGTCCCCAACTTTCAAGCCTTCTTCGCTGCTCCTTCTGCCCTTTTAGATATTGTACAAATTGTAGTTAGAGATGCAGGGGCTGCTGGCGGTGACGCGTCGCTGTTGCTATACGCTGGCTTTGTGTGAGTTTTTGCACGCAGTAGGCTAGCAAGTGCTCGTGAGCTGTGATTTCTACTGTCTCGAGGACATACATTTATGAAGAATGGTCAGAACCGAGGCTTCTGTACAGTTAACGCGAAAACAAGGTTGCACACCAACTCATCCCGAAGATTCAAGCCTATGTCGCTGCTCCTTCTGCCGTTTTATATATTGTATAAATAGTAGTAAGACATGCAGGGGCTGCTGGCGGTGACGCGTCGCTGTTGCTATACGCTGGCTTTGTGTGAGTTTTTGCACGCAGTAGGCTAACAAGTGCGCATGAGCTGTGATTTCAACTGCCTCGAGGACATATATTTATGAAGAATGGTCAGAACCGAGGCTTCTGTACAGTTAACGCGAAAACAAGGTTGCACACAGACTCGTCCCCAACTTTCAAGCCTAGTTCGCTGCTCCTTCTGCCCTTTTAGATATTGTACAAATAGTAGTAAGACATGCACGGGCTGCTGGCGGTGACGCGTCGCTGTTGCTATTCGCTGGCTTTGTGTGAGTTTTTGTACGCAGTAGGCTAGCAAGAGCTCGTGAGCTGTGATTTCAACTGCCTCGAGGACAAATATTTATGATGAATGGTCAGAACCGAGGCTTCTCTGCAGTTGACGAGAAAACAAGGTTGCACACAGACTCGTCCCCAACTTTCAAGCCTACTTCGCTGCTCCTTCTGCCCTTTTAAATATTGTACAAATTGTAGTTAGAGATGCAGGGGCTGCTGGCGGTGACGTGTCGCTGTTGCTATACGCTGGCTTTGTGTGAGATTTTGCACGCAGTAGGATAGCAAGAGCTCGTGAGCTGTGATTTCAACTGCCTCGTGGACAAATATTTACGAAGAATAGCCAGAACCGAGGCTTCTGTGCAGTTAAGGAGAAAACAAGGTTGCACACAGAATCGTCCCCAACTTTCAAGCCTACGCCGCTGCTCCTTCTGCCTTTTTATATATTGTACAAATTGTATTAAGACATGCAGGGACTGCTGGTGGTGACGCGTCACTGTTGCTATACGCTGGCTTTGTGTGAGTTTTTGCACGCAGTAGGATTGCAAGAGCTCGTGAGGTGTGATTTCTACTGCCTCGAGGACATACATTTATGAAGAATGGTCAGAACCGAGGCTTTTGTGCAGTTAAGGCGAAAACAAGGTTGCACACAGACTCGTCTCCAACTTTCAAGCCTACGTCGCTGCTCCTTCTGCGATTTTATATATTGTACAAATTGTAGTTAGACGTGCAGGGCCTGATGGCGGCGACGCGTCGCTGTTGCTATAGGATGGCTTTGTGTGAGTTTTCGCACGCAGTAGGCTAGGAAGTGCTCGTGAGCTGTGATTTCTACTGCCTCGAGGACATACATTTATGCAGAATGGTCAGAACCGAGGCTTCTGTGCAGTTAACGCGAAAACAAGGTTGCACACGGACTCATCCCCAACATTCAAGCCTATGTCGCTGCTCCTTCTGCCCTTTAAGATATTGTACAAATTGTAGTTAAAGATGCAGGGGCTGCTGGGGGTGACGTGTCGCTGTTGCTATACGCCGGCTATGTGTGAGTTTTTGCACGCAGTAGGATAGCAAGAGCTCGTGAGCTGTGATTTCAACTGCCTCGAGGACATACATTTATGAAGAATGGTCAGAACCGAGGCTTCTGCGCAGTTAACGCGAAAACAAGGTTGCACACAGACTTGTCCCCAACTTACAAGCCTACGTCGCTCCTCCTTCTGCCGCTTTATATATTGTACAAATAGTAGTAAGACATGCAGGGGCTGCTGGCGGTGACGCGTCGCTGTTGCTATACGCTTTCTTTGTGTGAGTTTTTGCACGCAGTAGGCTAGCAAGAGCTCGTGAGCTGTGATTTCAACTGCCGCGAGGACAAATATTTATGAAGAATGCTCAGAACCGAGGCTTCTGTGTAGTTGACGCGAAAACAAGGTTGCACACAGACTCGTCTCCAACTTTCAAGTCTACGTCGCTGCTCCTTCTGCGATTTTATATATTGTACAAATTGTAGTTAGAGATGCAGGGGCTGCTGGCAGTGATGCGTCGCTGTTGCTACACGCTGGCTTTGTGTGAGTTTTTGCACGCAGTAGGCTAACAAGAGCTCGTGAGCTGTGATTTCAACTGCCTTGAGGATAAATATTTATGAAGAATGGTCAGAACCGAGGCTTCTGTGCAGTTAACGCGAAAGCAAGGTTGCACAAAGACGCGCCCCCAACTTTCAAGCCTACTTCGCTGCTCCTTCTGCCCTTTTAGATATTGTACAAATTGTAGTTAGAGATGCAGGGGCTGCTGGCGGTGACGCGTCGCTGTTGCTATACGCTGGCTTTGTGTGAGTTTTTGCACGCAGTAGGCTAGCAAGAGCTCGTGAGCTGTGATTTCAACTGCCTCGAGGACATACATTTATGAAGAATGGTCAGAACCGAGGCTTCTGTGCAGTTAACGCGAAAACAAGGTTGCACACAGACTCGTCCCCAACTTACAAGCCTACGTCGCTGCTCCTTCTGCCGTTTTATATACTGTACAAATAGTAATAAGACATGCAGGGGCTGCTGGCGGTGACGCGTCGCTGTTGTTATACGCTGGCTTTGGGTGAGTTTTTGGACGCAGTAGGCTAGCAAGAGCTCATGAGCTGTGATTTCAACTGCCTCGAGGACAAATATTTATGAAGAATGGTCAGAACCGAGGCTTCTGTACAGTTGACGCGAAAACAAGGTTGCACACAGACTCGTCCCCAACTTTCAAGCCTACGTCGCTGCTCCTTCTGCCCGTTTAGATGTTGTACAAATTGAAGTTAGAGATGCAGGGGCGGCTGGCGGTGACGTGTCGCTGTTGCTATACGCTGGCTTTGTATGAGTTTTTGCACGCAGTAGGATAGCAAGAGCTCGTGAGCTGTGATTTCTACTGCCTCGAGCACATATATTTATGAAAAATGGTCAGAACCGAGGCTTCTGTGCAGTTAACGCGAAAACAAGGTTGCACACAGACTCGTCCCCAACTTTCAAGCCTACGTCGCTGCTCCTTCTCCCCTTTTAGATATTGTACAAATTGTATTTAGAGATGCAGGGGCTGCTGGCGGTGACGTGTCGCTGTTGCTATACGCTGGCTTTGTGTGAGTTTTTGCACGCAGTAGGATAGCAAGAGCTCGTGAGCTTTGATTTCAACTGCCTCGTGGACAAATATTTACGAAGAATAGCCAGAACCGAGGCTTCTGTGCAGTTGACGCGAAAGCAAGGTTGCACACAGACTCGTCCCCAACTTTCAAGCCTACGTCGCTGCTCCTTCTGCCCTTTTAGATATTGTACAAATTGTAGTTAAAGATGCAGGGGCTGCTGGGGGTGACGCGTCGCTGTTGCTATACGCTGGCTTTGTGTGAGTTTTTGCACGCAGTAGGCTAGCAAGAGCTCGTGAGCTGTGATTTCAACTGCCTCGAGGACAAATATTTACGAAGAATGGTCAGAACTCAGGCTTCTGTGCAGTTGACGCGAAAACAAGGTTGCACACAGACTCGTCCCCAACTTTCAAGCCTACGTCGCTGCTCCTTCTGCCCTTTCAGATATTGTACATATTGTAGTTAGAGATGCAGTGGCTCCTGGTGGTGACGCGTCGCTGTTGCTATACGCTGGCTTTGTGTGAGTTTTTGCACGCAGTAGGCTAGCAAGAGCTCGTGAGCTGTGATTTCAACTGCCTCGAGGACATACATTTATGAAGAATGGTCAGAACCGAGGCTTCTGTGCAGTTAACGCGAAAACAAGGTTGCACACAGACTCGTCCCCAACTTACAAGCCTACGTCGCTGCTCCTTCTGCCGTTTTATATACTGTGCAAATAGTAGTAAGACATGCAGGGGCTGCTGGCGGTGACGCGTCGCTGTTGTTATACGCTGGCTTTGTGTGAGTTTTTGGACGCAGTAGGCTAGCAAGAGCTCATGAGCTGTGATTTCAACTGCCTCGAGGACAAATATTTATGAAGAATGGTCAGAACCGAGGCTTCTGTGCAGTTGACGCGAAAACAAGGTTGCACACAGACTCGTCCCCAACTTTCAAGCCTACGTCGCTGCTCCTTCTGCCCGTTTAGATGTTGTACAAATTGAAGTTAGAGATGCAGGGGCGGCTGGCGGTGACGTGTCGCTGTTGCTATACGCTGGCTTTGTATGAGTTTTTGCACGCAGTAGGATAGCAAGAGCTCGTGAGCTGTGATTTCTACTGCCTCGAGCACATATATTTATGAAAAATGGTCAGAACCGAGGCTTCTGTGCAGTTAACGCGAAAACAAGGTTGCACCCAGACTCGTCCCCAACTTTCAAGCCTACGTCGCTGCTCCTTCTCGCCTTTTAGATATTGTACAAATTGTATTTACAGATGCAGGGGCTGCTGGCGGTGACGTGTCGCTGTTGCTATACGCTGGCTTTGTGTGAGTTTTTGCACGCAGTAGGATAGCAAGAGCTCGTGAGCTTTGATTTCAACTGCCTCGTGGACAAATATTTACGAAGAATAGCCAGAACCGAGGCTTCTGTGCAGTTGACGCGAAAGCAAGGTTGCACACAGACTCGTCCCCAACTTTCAAGCCGACGCCGCTGCTCCTTCTGCCCTTTTAGATATTGTACAAATTGTAGGTAAAGATGCAGGGGCTGCTGGGGGTGACGCGTCGCTGTTGCTATACGCTGGCTTTGTGTGAGTTTTTGCACGCAGTAGGCTAGCAAGAGCTCGTGAGCTGTGATTTCAACTGCCTCGAGGACAAAAATTTTCGAAGAATGGTCAGAACTGAGGCTTCTGTACAGTTAACGCGAAAACAAGGTTGCACACAGACTTGTCCCCAACTTACAAGCCTACGTCGCTCCTCCTTCTGCCGCTTTATATATTGTACAAATAGTAGTAAGACATGCAGGGGCTGCTGGCGGTGACGCGTCGCTGTTGCTATACGCTTTCTTTGTGTGACTTTTTGCACGCAGTAGGCTAGCAAGAGCTCGTGAGCTGTGATTTCAACTGCCGCGAGGACAAATATTTATGAAGAATGCTCAGAACCGAGGCTTCTGTGTAGTTGACGCGAAAACAAGGTTGCACACAGACTCGTCTCCAACTTTCAAGTCTACGTCGCTGCTCCTTCTGCGATTTTATATATTGTACAAATTGTAGTTAGAGATGCAGGGGCTGCTGGCGGTGATGCGTCGCTGTTGCTACACGCTGGCTTTGTGTGAGTTTTTGCACGCAGTAGGCTAACAAGAGCTCGTGAGCTGTGATTTCAACTGCCTTGAGGATAAATATTTATGAAGAATGGTCAGAACCGAGGCTTCTGTGCAGTTAACGCGAAAGCAAGGTTGCACAAAGACGCGCCCCCAACTTTCAAGCCTACTTCGCTGCTCCTTCTGCCCTTTTAGATATTGTACAAATTGTAGTTAGAGATGCAGGGGCTGCTGGCGGTGACGCGTCGCTGTTGCTATACGCTGGCTTTGTGTGAGTTTTTGCACGCAGTAGGCTAGCAAGAGCTCGTGAGCTGTGATTTCAACTGCCTCGAGGACATACATTTATGAAGAATGGTCAGAACCGAGGCTTCTGTGCAGTTGACGCGAAAACAAGGTTGCACACAGACTCGTCCCCAACTTTCAAGCCTACGTCGCTGCTCCTTCTGCCCGTTTAGATGTTGTACAAATTGAAGTTAGAGATGCAGGGGCGGCTGGCGGTGACGTGTCGCTGTTGCTATACGCTGGCTTTGTATGAGTTTTTGCACGCAGTAGGATAGCAAGAGCTCGTGAGCTGTGATTTCTACTGCCTCGAGCACATATATTTATGAAAAATGGTCAGAACCGAGGCTTCTGTGCAGTTAACGCGAAAACAAGGTTGCACACAGACTCGTCCCCAACTTTCAAGCCTACGTCGCTGCTCCTTCTCCCCTTTTAGATATTGTACAAATTGTATTTAGAGATGCAGGGGCTGCTGGCGGTGACGTGTCGCTGTTGCTATACGCTGGCTTTGTGTGAGTTTTTGCACGCAGTAGGATAGCAAGAGCTCGTGAGCTTTGATTTCAACTGCCTCGTGGACAAATATTTACGAAGAATAGCCAGAACCGAGGCTTCTGTGCAGTTGACGCGAAAGCAAGGTTGCACACAGACTCGTCCCCAACTTTCAAGCCTACGTCGCTGCTCCTTCTGCCCTTTTAGATATTGTACAAATTGTAGTTAAAGATGCAGGGGCTGCTGGGGGTGACGCGTCGCTGTTGCTATACGCTGGCTTTGTGTGAGTTTTTGCACGCAGTAGGCTAGCAAGAGCTCGTGAGCTGTGATTTCAACTGCCTCGAGGACAAATATTTACGAAGAATGGTCAGAACTCAGGCTTCTGTGCAGTTGACGCGAAAACAAGGTTGCACACAGACTCGTCCCCAACTTTCAAGCCTACGTCGCTGCTCCTTCTGCCCTTTCAGATATTGTACATATTGTAGTTAGAGATGCAGTGGCTCCTGGTGGTGACGCGTCGCTGTTGCTATACGCTGGCTTTGTGTGAGTTTTTGGCCGCAGTAGGCTAGCAAGAGCTCGTGAGCTGTGATTTCAACTGCCTCGAGGACATACATTTATGAAGAATGGTCAGAACCGAGGCTTCTGTGCAGTTAACGCGAAAACAAGGTTGCACACAGACTCGTCCCCAACTTACAAGCCTACGTCGCTGCTCCTTCTGCCGTTTTATATACTGTGCAAATAGTAGTAAGACATGCAGGGGCTGCTGGCGGTGACGCGTCGCTGTTGTTATACGCTGGCTTTGTGTGAGTTTTTGGACGCAGTAGGCTAGCAAGAGCTCATGAGCTGTGATTTCAACTGCCTCGAGGACAAATATTTATGAAGAATGGTCAGAACCGAGGCTTCTGTGCAGTTGACGCGAAAACAAGGTTGCACACAGACTCGTCCCCAACTTTCAAGCCTACGTCGCTGCTCCTTCTGCCCGTTTAGATGTTGTACAAATTGAAGTTAGAGATGCAGGGGCGGCTGGCGGTGACGTGTCGCTGTTGCTATACGCTGGCTTTGTATGAGTTTTTGCACGCAGTAGGATAGCAAGAGCTCGTGAGCTGTGATTTCTACTGCCTCGAGCACATATATTTATGAAAAATGGTCAGAACCGAGGCTTCTGTGCAGTTAACGCGAAAACAAGGTTGCACCCAGACTCGTCCCCAACTTTCAAGCCTACGTCGCTGCTCCTTCTCGCCTTTTAGATATTGTACAAATTGTATTTAGAGATGCAGGGGCTGCTGGCGGTGACGTGTCGCTGTTGCTATACGCTGGCTTTGTGTGAGTTTTTGCACGCAGTAGGATAGCAAGAGCTCGTGAGCTTTGATTTCAACTGCCTCGTGGACAAATATTTACGAAGAATAGCCAGAACCGAGGCTTCTGTGCAGTTGACGCGAAAGCAAGGTTGCACACAGACTCGTCCCCAACTTTCAAGCCGACGCCGCTGCTCCTTCTGCCCTTTTAGATATTGTACAAATTGTAGGTAAAGATGCAGGGGCTGCTGGGGGTGACGCGTCGCTGTTGCTATACGCTGGCTTTGTGTGAGTTTTTGCACGCAGTAGGCTAGCAAGAGCTCGTGAGCTGTGATTTCAACTGCCTCGAGGACAAAAATTTTCGAAGAATGGTCAGAACTGAGGCTTCTGTGCAGTTGACGCGAAAACAAGGTTGCACACAGACTCGTCCCCAACTTTCAAGCCTACGTCGCTGCTCCTTCTGCCCTTTTAGATATTGTACATATTGTAGTTAGAGATGCAGGGGCTGCTGGCGGTGATGCGTCGCTGTTTCTATACCCTGGCTTTGTGTGAGTTTTTGCACGCAGTAGGCTAGCAAGAGCTCGTGAGCTGTGATTTCTACTGCCTCGAGGACATATATTTATGAAGAATGGTCACAACCGAGGCTTCAGTACAGTTAACGCGAAAGCAAGGTTGCACACAGACTCGTCCCCAACTTTCAAGCCTACTTCGCTGCTCCTTCTGCCCTTTGAGATATTGTACAAATTGTAGTTAGAGATGCAGGGGCTGCTGGCGGTGACGCGTCGCTGTTGCTATACGCTGGCTTTGTGTGAGTTTTTGCACGCAGTAGGCTATCAAGTGCTCGTGAGCTGTGATTTCTACTGCCTCGAGGACATATATTTATGAAGAATGGTCAGAACCGAGGCTTCTGTACAGTTAACGCGAAAACAAGGTTGCACACAGAATCGTCCCCAACTTTCAAGCCTACGTCGCTCCTCCTTCTGCCTTTTTATATATTGTACAAATTGTAGTAAGACGTGCAGGGGCTGCTGGCGGTGACGCGTCGCTGTTGCTATACGCTGGATTTGGGTGAGTTTTTGCACGCAGTATGCTAGCAAGTGCTCGTGAGCTGTGATTTCTACTGCCTCAAGGACAAACATTCATAAAGAATGGTCAGAACCGAGGCTTCTGTCCAGTTAACATGAAAACGAGGTTGCACACAGACTCGTTCACAGCTTTGAAGCCTACGTCGCTGCTCCATCTGCCCTTTTATATATTGTACAAATTGTAGTTAAAGATGCAGGGGCTGCTGGGGGTGACGTGTTGCTGTTCCTATACGCTGGCTTTGTGTGAGTTTTTGCACGCAGTAGGATAGCAAGTGCTCGTGAGCTGTGATTTCAACTGCCTCGAGGACAACTATTTATGAAGAATGGTCAGAAGCGAGGCTTCTCTGCAGTTGACGAGAAAACAAGGTTGCACACAGACTCGTCCCCAACTTTCAAGCTTTCTTCGCTGCTCCTTCTGCCCTTTTAGATATTGTACAAATTGTAGTTAGAGATGCAGGGGCTGCTGGCGGTGACGCGTCGCTGTTGCTATACGCTGGCTTTGTGTGAGTTTTTGCACGCAGTAGGCTAGCAAGTGCTCGTGAGCTGTGATTTCTACTGCCTCGAGGACATACATTTATGAAGAATGGTCAGAACCGAGGCTTCTGTACAGTTAACGCGAAAACAAGGTTGCACACCAACTCATCCCGAAGATTCAAGCCTATGTCGCTGCTCCTTCTGCCGTTTTATATATTGTATAAATAGTAGTAAGACATGCAGGGGCTGCTGGCGGTGACGCGTCGCTGTTGCTATACGCTGGCTTTGTGTGAGTTTTTGCACGCAGTAGGCTAACAAGTGCGCACGAGCTGTGATTTCAACTGCCTCGAGGACATATATTTATGAAGAATGGTCAGAACCGAGGCTTCTGTACAGTTAACGCGAAAACAAGGTTGCACACAGACTCGTTCCCAACTTTCAAGCCTACGTCGCTGCTCCTTCTGCCCTTTTAGATATTGTACAAATAGAAGTAAGACATGCAGGGGCTGCTGGCGGTGACGCGTCGCTGTTGCTATTCGCTGGCTTTGTGTGAGTTTTTGTACGCAGTAGGCTAGCAAGAGCTCGTGAGCTGTGATTTCAACTGCCTCGAGGACAAATATTTATGATGAATGGTCAGAACCGAGGCTTAACTGCAGTTGACGAGAAAACAAGGTTGCACACAGACTCGTCCCCAACTTTCAAGCCTACTTCGCTGCTCCTTCTGCCCTTTTAAATATTGTACAAATTGTAGTTAGAGATGCAGGGGCTGCTGGCGGTGACGTGTCGCTGTTGCTATACGCTGGCTTTGTGTGAGTTTTTGCACGCAGTAGGATAGCAAGAGCTCGTGAGCTGTGATTTCAACTGCCTCGTGGACAAATATTTACGAAGAATAGCCAGAACCGAGGCTTCTGTGCAGTTAAGGAGAAAACAAGGTTGCACACAGAATCGTCCCCAACTTTCAAGCCTACGCCGCTGCTCCTTCTGCCTTTTTATATATTGTACAAATTGTATTAAGACATGCAGGGGCTGCTGGTGGTGACGCGTCACTGTTGCTATACGCTGGCTTTGTGTGAGTTTTTGCACGCAGTAGGATTGCAAGAGCTTGTGAGGTGTGATTTCTACTGCCTCGAGGACATACATTTATGAAGAATGGTCAGAACCGAGGCTTTTGTGCAGTTAAGGCGAAAACAAGGTTGCACACAGACTCGTCTCCAACTTTCAAGCCTACGTCGCTGCTCCTTCTGCGATTTTATATATTGTACAAATTGTAGTTAGACGTGCAGGGCCTGATGGCGGCGACGCGTCGCTGTTGCTATAGGATGGCTTTGTGTGAGTTTTCGCACGCAGTAGGCTAGGAAGTGCTCGTGAGCTGTGATTTCTACTGCCTCGAGGACATACAATTATAAAGAATGGTGAGAACCGAGGCTTCTGTGCAGTTCACGCGAAAAGAAGGTTGCATACAGACTCGTCCCCAACTTTCAAGCCTACATCGCTGCTCCTTCTGCCCTTTTATATATTGTAAAAATGTAGCAAGACACTCAGGGGCTGCTGGCGGTGAGGCGTCGCTGTTGCTATACGCTGGCTTTGAGTGAGTTTTTGCACGCAGTAGGCTAGCAAGTGCTCGTGAGCTGTGATTTCTACTGCCTCGAGGACATACATTTATGCAGAATGGTCAGAACCGAGGCTTCTGTGCAGTTAACGCGAAAACAAGGTTGCACACGGACTCATCCCCAACATTCAAGCCTATGACGCTGCTCCTTCTGCCCTTTTAGATATTGTACAAATTGTAGTTAAAGATGCAGGGGCTGCTGGGGGTGACGTGTCGCTGTTGCTATACGCCGGCTATGTGTGAGTTTTTGCACGCAGTAGGATAGCAAGAGCTCGTGAGCTGTGATTTCAACTGCCTCGAGGACATACATTTATGAAGAATGGTCAGAACCGAGGCTTCTGCGCAGTTAACGCGAAAACAAGGTTGCACACAGACTTGTCCCCAACTTACAAGCCTACGTCGCTCCTCCTTCTGCCGTTTTATATATTGTACAAATAGTAGTAAGACATGCAGGGGCTGCTGGCGGTGACGCGTCGCTGTTGCTATACGCTTTCTTTGTGTGAGTTTTTGCACGCAGTAGGCTAGCAAGAGCTCGTGAGCTGTGATTTCAACTGCCTCGAGGACAAATATTTATGAAGAATGCTCAGAACCGAGGCTTCTGTGTAGTTGACGCGAAAACAAGGTTGCACACAGACTCGTCTCCAACTTTCAAGTCTACGTCGCTGCTCCTTCTGCGATTTTATATATTGTACAAATTGTAGTTAGAGATGCAGGGGCTGCTGACGGTGACGCGTCGCTGTTGCTATACGCTGGCTTTGTGTGAGTTTTTGCACGCAGTAGGCTAGCAAGAGCTCGTGAGCTGTGATTTCAACTGCCTCGAGGACATACATTTATGAAGAATAGTCAGAACTGAGGCTTCTGTGCAGTTAACGCGAAAACAAGGTTGCACACAGACTCGTCCCCAACTTACAAGCCTACGTCGCTGCTCCTTCTGCCCTTTGAGATATTGTACAAATTGTAGTTAGAGATGCAGGGGCTGCTGGCGGTGACGCGTCGCTGTTGCTATACGCTGGCTTTGTGTGAGTTTTTGCACGCAGTAGGCTATCAAGTGCTCGTGAGCTGTGATTTCTACTGCCTCGAGGACATATATTTATGAAGAATGGTCAGAACCGAGGCTTCTGTACAGTTAACGCGAAAACAAGGTTGCACACAGAATCGTCCCCAACTTTCAAGCCTACGTCGCTCCTCCTTCTGCCTTTTTATATATTGTACAAATTGTAGTAAGACGTGCAGGGGCTGCTGGCGGTGACGCGTCGCTGTTGCTATACGCTGGATTTGGGTGAGTTTTTGCACGCAGTATGCTAGCAAGTGCTCGTGAGCTGTGATTTCTACTGCCTCAAGGACAAACATTCATAAAGAATGGTCAGAACCGAGGCTTCTGTCCAGTCAACATGAAAACGAGGTTGCACACAGACTCGTTCACAGCTTTGAAGCCTACGTCGCTGCTCCATCTGCCCTTTTATATATTGTACAAATTGTAGTTAAAGATGCAGGGGCTGCTGGGGGTGACGTGTTGCTGTTCCTATACGCTGGCTTTGTGTGAGTTTTTGCACGCAGTAGGATAGCAAGTGCTCGTGAGCTGTGATTTCAACTGCCTCGAGGACAACTATTTATGAAGAATGGTCAGAAGCGAGGCTTCTCTGCAGTTGACGAGAAAACAAGGTTGCACACAGACTCGTCCCCAACTTTCAAGCTTTCTTCGCTGCTCCTTCTGCCCTTTTAGATATTGTACAAATTGTAGTTAGAGATGCAGGGGCTGCTGGCGGTGACGCGTCGCTGTTGCTATACGCTGGCTTTGTGTGAGTTTTTGCACGCAGTAGGCTAGCAAGTGCTCGTGAGCTGTGATTTCTACTGCCTCGAGGACATACATTTATGAAGAATGGTCAGAACCGAGGCTTCTGTACAGTTAACGCGAAAACAAGGTTGCACACCAACTCATCCCGAAGATTCAAGCCTATGTCGCTGCTCCTTCTGCCGTTTTCTATATTGTATAAATAGTAGTAAGACATGCAGGGGCTGCTGGCGGTGACGCGTCGCTGTTGCTATACGCTGGCTTTGTGTGAGTTTTTGCACGCAGTAGGCTAACAAGTGCGCACGAGCTGTGATTTCAACTGCCTCGAGGACATATATTTATGAAGAATGGTCAGAACCGAGGCTTCTGTACAGTTAACGCGAAAACAAGGTTGCACACAGACTCGTCCCCAACTTTCAAGCCTACGTCGCTGCTCCTTCTGCCCTTTTAGATATTGTACAAATAGAAGTAAGACATGCAGGGGCTGCTGGCGGTGACGCGTCGCTGTTGCTATTCGCTGGCTTTGTGTGAGTTTTTGTACGCAGTAGGCTAGCAAGAGCTCGTGAGCTGTGATTTCAACTGCCTCGAGGACAAATATTTATGATGAATGGTCAGAACCGAGGCTTAACTGCAGTTGACGAGAAAACAAGGTTGCACACAGACTCGTCCCCAACTTTCAAGCCTACTTCGCTGCTCCTTCTGCCCTTTTAAATATTGTACAAATTGTAGTTAGAGATGCAGGGGCTGCTGGCGGTGACGTGTCGCTGTTGCTATACGCTGGCTTTGTGTGAGTTTTTGCACGCAGTAGGATAGCAAGAGCTCGTGAGCTGTGATTTCAACTGCCTCGTGGACAAATATTTACGAAGAATAGCCAGAACCGAGGCTTCTGTGCAGTTAAGGAGAAAACAAGGTTGCACACAGAATCGTCCCCAACTTTCAAGCCTACGCCGCTGCTCCTTCTGCCTTTTTATATATTGTACAAATTGTATTAAGACATGCAGGGGCTGCTGGTGGTGACGCGTCACTGTTGCTATACGCTGGCTTTGTGTGAGTTTTTGCACGCAGTAGGATTGCAAGAGCTTGTGAGGTGTGATTTCTACTGCCTCGAGGACATACATTTATGAAGAATGGTCAGAACCGAGGCTTTTGTGCAGTTAAGGCGAAAACAAGGTTGCACACAGACTCGTCTCCAACTTTCAAGCCTACGTCGCTGCTCCTTCTGCGATTTTATATATTGTACAAATTGTAGTTAGACGTGCAGGGCCTGATGGCGGCGACGCGTCGCTGTTGCTATAGGATGGCTTTGTGTGAGTTTTCGCACGCAGTAGGCTAGGAAGTGCTCGTGAGCTGTGATTTCTACTGCCTCGAGGACATACAATTATAAAGAATGGTGAGAACCGAGGCTTCTGTGCAGTTCACGCGAAAAGAAGGTTGCATACAGACTCGTCCCCAACTTTCAAGCCTACATCGCTGCTCCTTCTGCCCTTTTATATATTGTAAAAATGTAGCAAGACACTCAGGGGCTGCTGGCGGTGAGGCGTCGCTGTTGCTATACGCTGGCTTTGAGTGAGTTTTTGCACGCAGTAGGCTAGCAAGTGCTCGTGAGCTGTGATTTCTACTGCCTCGAGGACATACATTTATGCAGAATGGTCAGAACCGAGGCTTCTGTGCAGTTAACGCGAAAACAAGGTTGCACACGGACTCATCCCCAACATTCAAGCCTATGACGCTGCTCCTTCTGCCCTTTTAGATATTGTACAAATTGTAGTTAAAGATGCAGGGGCTGCTGGGGGTGACGTGTCGCTGTTGCTATACGCCGGCTATGTGTGAGTTTTTGCACGCAGTAGGATAGCAAGAGCTCGTGAGCTGTGATTTCAACTGCCTCGAGGACAAATATTTATGAAGAATGCTCAGAACCGAGGCTTCTGTGTAGTTGACGCGAAAACAAGGTTGCACACAGACTCGTCTCCAACTTTCAAGTCTACGTCGCTGCTCCTTCTGCGATTTTATATATTGTACAAATTGTAGTTAGAGATGCAGGGGCTGCTGACGGTGACGCGTCGCTGTTGCTATACGCTGGCTTTGTGTGAGTTTTTGCACGCAGTAGGCTAGCAAGAGCTCGTGAGCTGTGATTTCAACTGCCTCGAGGACATACATTTATGAAGAATGGTCAGAACTGAGGCTTCTGTGCAGTTAACGCGAAAACAAGGTTGCACACAGACTCGTCCCCAACTTACAAGCCTACGTCGCTGCTCCTTCTGCCCTTTGAGATATTGTACAAATTGTAGTTAGAGATGCAGGGGCTGCTGGCGGTGACGTGTCGCTGTTGCTATACGCTGGCTTTGTGTGAGTTTTTGCACGCAGTAGGATAGCAAGAGCTCGTGAGCTGTGATTTCAACTGCCTCGTGGACAAATATTTACGAAGAATAGCCAGAACCGAGGCTTCTGTGCAGTTAAGGAGAAAACAAGGTTGCACACAGAATCGTCCCCAACTTTCAAGCCTACGCCGCTGCTCCTTCTGCCTTTTTATATATTGTACAAATTGTATTAAGACATGCAGGGGCTGCTGGTGGTGACGCGTCACTGTTGCTATACGCTGGCTTTGTGTGAGTTTTTGCACGCAGTAGGATTGCAAGAGCTTGTGAGGTGTGATTTCTACTGCCTCGAGGACATACATTTATGAAGAATGGTCAGAACCGAGGCTTTTGTGCAGTTAAGGCGAAAACAAGGTTGCACACAGACTCGTCTCCAACTTTCAAGCCTACGTCGCTGCTCCTTCTGCGATTTTATATATTGTACAAATTGTAGTTAGACGTGCAGGGCCTGATGGCGGCGACGCGTCGCTGTTGCTATAGGATGGCTTTGTGTGAGTTTTCGCACGCAGTAGGCTAGGAAGTGCTCGTGAGCTGTGATTTCTACTGCCTCGAGGACATACAATTATAAAGAATGGTGAGAACCGAGGCTTCTGTGCAGTTCACGCGAAAAGAAGGTTGCATACAGACTCGTCCCCAACTTTCAAGCCTACATCGCTGCTCCTTCTGCCCTTTTATATATTGTAAAAATGTAGCAAGACACTCAGGGGCTGCTGGCGGTGAGGCGTCGCTGTTGCTATACGCTGGCTTTGAGTGAGTTTTTGCACGCAGTAGGCTAGCAAGTGCTCGTGAGCTGTGATTTCTACTGCCTCGAGGACATACATTTATGCAGAATGGTCAGAACCGAGGCTTCTGTGCAGTTAACGCGAAAACAAGGTTGCACACGGACTCATCCCCAACATTCAAGCCTATGACGCTGCTCCTTCTGCCCTTTTAGATATTGTACAAATTGTAGTTAAAGATGCAGGGGCTGCTGGGGGTGACGTGTCGCTGTTGCTATACGCCGGCTATGTGTGAGTTTTTGCACGCAGTAGGATAGCAAGAGCTCGTGAGCTGTGATTTCAACTGCCTCGAGGACATACATTTATGAAGAATGGTCAGAACCGAGGCTTCTGCGCAGTTAACGCGAAAACAAGGTTGCACACAGACTTGTCCCCAACTTACAAGCCTACGTCGCTCCTCCTTCTGCCGTTTTATATATTGTACAAATAGTAGTAAGACATGCAGGGGCTGCTGGCGGTGACGCGTCGCTGTTGCTATACGCTTTCTTTGTGTGAGTTTTTGCACGCAGTAGGCTAGCAAGAGCTCGTGAGCTGTGATTTCAACTGCCTCGAGGACAAATATTTATGAAGAATGCTCAGAACCGAGGCTTCTGTGTAGTTGACGCGAAAACAAGGTTGCACACAGACTCGTCTCCAACTTTCAAGTCTACGTCGCTGCTCCTTCTGCGATTTTATATATTGTACAAATTGTAGTTAGAGATGCAGGGGCTGCTGACGGTGACGCGTCGCTGTTGCTATACGCTGGCTTTGTGTGAGTTTTTGCACGCAGTAGGCTAGCAAGAGCTCGTGAGCTGTGATTTCAACTGCCTCGAGGACATACATTTATGAAGAATGGTCAGAACTGAGGCTTCTGTGCAGTTAACGCGAAAACAAGGTTGCACACAGACTCGTCCCCAACTTACAAGCCTACGTCGCTGCTCCTTCTGCCGTTTTATATACTGTACAAATAGTAGTAAGACATGCAGGGGCTGCTGGCGGTGACGCGTCGCTGTTGTTATACGCTGGCTTTGGGTGAGTTTTTGGACGCAGTAGGCTAGCAAGAGCTCATGAGCTGTGATTTCAACTGCCTCGAGGACAAATATTTATGAAGAATGGTCAGAACCGAGGCTTCTGTGCAGTTGACGCGAAAACAAGGTTGCACACAGACTCGTCCCCAACTTTCAAGCCTACGTCGCTGCTCCTTCTCCCCCTTTAGATATTGTACAAATTGTATTTAGAGATGCAGGGGCTGCTGGCGGTGACGTGTCGCTGTTGCTATACGCTGGCTTTGTGTGAGTTTTTGCACGCAGTAGGATAGCAAGAGCTCGTGAGCTTTGATTTCAACTGCCTCGTGGACAAATATTTACGAAGAATAGCCAGAACCGAGGCTTCTGTGCAGTTGACGCGAAAGCAAGGTTGCACACAGACTCGTCCCCACTTTCAAGCCTACGTCGCTGCTCCTTCTGCCCTTTTAGATATTGTACAAATTGTAGTTAAAGATGCAGGGGCTGCTGGGGGTGACGCGTCGCTGTTGCTATACGCTGGCTTTGTGTGAGTTTTTGCACGCAGTAGGCTAGCAAGAGCTCGTGAGCTGTGATTTCAACTGCCTCGAGGACAAATATTTACGAAGAATGGTCAGAACTGAGGCTTCTGTGCAGTTGACGCGAAAACAAGGTTGCACACAGACTCGTCCCCAACTTTCAAGCCTACGTCGCTGCTCCTTCTGCCCTTTTAGATATTGTACATATTGTAGTTAGAGATGCAGGGGCTGCTGGTTGTGACGCGTCGCTGTTGCTATACGCTGGCTTTGTGTGAGTTTTTGCGCGCAGTTGGATAGCAAGAGCTCGTGAGCTGTGATTTCAACTGCCTCGAGGACATACATTTATGAAGAATGGTCAGAACCGAGGCTTCTGCGCAGTTAACGCGAAAACAAGGTTGCACACAGACTCGTCCCCAACTTTAAAGCCTACGTCGCTGCTCCTTCTGCCCTTTCATATATTGTACAAATTGTAGTAAGACATGCAGGGCCTGATGGCGGTGACGCGTCGCTGTTGCTATACGATGGCTTTGTGTGAGTTTTTGCACACAGTAGGCTAGCAAGTGCTCATGAGCTGTGATTCCTACTGCCTCGAGGACACACATTTATAAATAATGGCCAGAACCGAGGCTTCTGCGCAGTTAACGCGAAAACAAGGTTGCACACAGACTCGTCCCGAATTTCAAGCCTACGTCGCTGCTCCTTCTGCCCTTTTAAATATTGTACAAATTGTAGTTAGAGATGCAGGGGCTGCTGGCGGTGACGTGTCGCTGTTGCTATACGCTGGCTTTGTGTGAGTTTTTGCACGCAGTAGGATAGCAAGAGCTCGTGAGCTGTGATTTCAACTGCCTCGTGGACAAATATTTACGAAGAATAGCCAGAACCGAGGCTTCTGTGCAGTTAAGGAGAAAACAAGGTTGCACACAGAATCGTCCCCAACTTTCAAGCCTACGCCGCTGCTCCTTCTGCCTTTTTATATATTGTACAAATTGTATTAAGACATGCAGGGGCTGCTGGTGGTGACGCGTCACTGTTGCTATACGCTGGCTTTGTGTGAGTTTTTGCACGCAGTAGGATAGCAAGAGCTCGTGAGGTGTGATTTCTACTGCCTCGAGGACATACATTTACGAAGAATGGTCAGAACCGAGGCTTTTGTGCAGTTAAGGCGAAAACAAGGTTGCACACAGACTCGTCTCCAACTTTCAAGCCTACGTCGCTGCTCCTTCTGCGATTTTATATATTGTACAAATTGTAGTTAAACGTGCAGGGCCTGATGGCGGCGACGCGTAGCTGTTGCTATAGGATGGCTTTTTGTGAGTTTTCGCATGCAGTAGGCTAGGAAGTGGTCGTGAGCTGTGATTTCTACTGCCTCGAGGACATACAATTATAAAGAATGGTCAGAACCGAGGCTTCTGTGCAGTTCACGCGAAAAGAAGGTTGCATACAGACTCGTCCCCAACTTTCAAGCCTACATCGCTGCTCCTTCTGCCCTTTTATATATTGTACAAATTGTAGCAAGACACTCAGGGGCTGCTGGCGGTGAGGCGTCGCTGTTGCTATACGCTGGCTTTGAGTGAGTTTTTGCACGCAGTAGGCTAGCAAGTGCTCGTGAGCTGTGATTTCTACTGCCTCGAGGACATACATTTATGCAGAATGGTCAGAACCGAGGCTTCTGTGCAGTTAACGCGAAAACAAGGTTGCACACGGACTCATCCCCAACATTCAAGCCTATGTCGCTGCTCCTTCTGCCCTTTTAGATATTGTACAAATTGTAGTTAAAGATGCAGGGGCTGCTGGGGGTGACGTGTCGCTGTTGCTATACGCCGGCTATGTGTGAGTTTTTGCACGCAGTAGGATAGCAAGAGCTCGTGAGCTGTGATTTCAACTGCCTCGAGGACATACATTTATGAAGAATGGTCAGAACCGAGGCTTCTGCGCAGTTAACGCGAAAACAAGGTTGCACACAGACTTGTCCCCAACTTACAAGCCTACTTCGCTGCTCCTTCTGCCCTTTTAGATATTGTACAAATTGTAGTTAGAGATGCAGGGGCTGCTGGCGGTGACGCGTCGCTGTTGCTATACGCTGGCTTTGTGTGAGTTTTTGCACGCAGTAGGCTAGCAAGAGCTCGTGAGCTGTGATTTCAACTGCCTCGAGGACATACATTTATGAAGAATGGTCAGAACCGAGGCTTCTGTGCAGTTAATGCGAAAACAAGGTTGCACACAGACTCGTCCCCAACTTACAAGCCTACGTCGCTGCTCCTTCTGCCGTTTTATATACTGTACAAATAGTAGTAAGACATGCAGGGGCTGCTGGCGGTGACGCGTCGCTGTTGTTATACGCTGGCTTTGGGTGAGTTTTTGGACGCAGTAGGCTAGCAAGAGCTCATGAGCTGTGATTTCAACTGCCTCGAGGACAAATATTTATGAAGAATGGTCAGAACCGAGGCTTCTGTGCAGTTGACGCGAAAACAAGGTTGCACACAGACTCGTCCCCAACTTTCAAGCCTACGTCGCTGCTCCTTCTCCCCTTTTAGATATTGTACAAATTGTAGTTAAAGATGCAGGGGCTGCTGGGGGTGACGCGTCGCTGTTGCTATACGCTGGCTTTGTGTGAGTTTTTGCACGCAGTAGGCTAGCAAGAGCTCGTGAGCTGTGATTTCAACTGCCTCGAGGACAAATATTTACGAAGAATGGTCAGAACTGAGGCTTCTGTGCAGTTGACGCGAAAACAAGGTTGCACACAGACTCGTCCCCAACTTTCAAGGCTACGTCGCTGCTCCTTCTGCCCTTTTAGATATTGTACATATTGTAGTTAGAGATGCAGGGGCTGCTGGTTGTGACGCGTCGCTGTTGCTATACGCTGGCTTTGTGTGAGTTTTTGCGCGCAGTTGGTTAGCAAGAGCTCGTGAGCTGTGATTTCAACTGCCTCGAGGACATACATTTATGAAGAATGGTCAGAACCGAGGCTTCTGCGCAGTTAACGCGAAAACAAGGTTGCACACAGACTCGTCCCCAACTTTAAAGCCTACGTCGCTGCTCCTTCTGCCCTTTCATATATTGTACAAATTGTAGTAAGACATGCAGGGCCTGATGGCGGTGACGCGTCGCTGTTGCTATACGATGGCTTTGTGTGAGTTTTTGCACACAGTAGGCTAGCAAGTGCTCATGAGCTGTGATTTCTACTGCCTCGAGGACACACATTTATAAATAATGGCCAGAACCGAGGCTTCTGCGCAGTTAACGCGAAAACAAGGTTGCACACAGACTCGTCCCCAATTTCAAGCCTACGTCGCTGCTCCTTCTGCCCTTTTAAATATTGTACAAATTGTAGTTAGAGATGCAGGGGCTGCTGGCGGTGACGTGTCGCTGTTGCTATACGCTGGCTTTGTGTGAGTTTTTGCACGCAGTAGGATAGCAAGAGCTCGTGAGCTGTGATTTCAACTGCCTCGTGGACAAATATTTACGAAGAATAGCCAGAACCGAGGCTTCTGTGCAGTTAAGGAGAAAACAAGGTTGCACACAGAATCGTCCCCAACTTTCAAGCCTACGCCGCTGCTCCTTCTGCCTTTTTATATATTGTACAAATTGTATTAAGACATGCAGGGGCTGCTGGTGGTGACGCGTCACTGTTGCTATACGCTGGCTTTGTGTGAGTTTTTGCACGCAGTAGGATAGCAAGAGCTCGTGAGGTGTGATTTCTACTGCCTCGAGGACATACATTTACGAAGAATGGTCAGAACCGAGGCTTCTGTGCAGTTCACGCGAAAAGAAGGTTGCATACAGACTCGTCCCCAACTTTCAAGCCTACATCGCTGCTCCTTCTGCCCTTTTATATATTGTACAAATTGTAGCAAGACACTCAGGGGCTGCTGGCGGTGAGGCGTCGCTGTTGCTATACGCTGGCTTTGAGTGAGTTTTTGCACGCAGTAGGCTAGCAAGTGCTCGTGAGCTGTGATTTCTACTGCCTCGAGGACATACATTTATGCAGAATGGTCAGAACCGAGGCTTCTGTGCAGTTAACGCGAAAACAAGGTTGCACACGGACTCATCCCCAACATTCAAGCCTATGTCGCTGCTCCTTCTGCCCTTTTAGATATTGTACAAATTGTAGTTAAAGATGCAGGGGCTGCTGGGGGTGACGTGTCGCTGTTGCTATACGCCGGCTATGTGTGAGTTTTTGCACGCAGTAGGATAGCAAGAGCTCGTGAGCTGTGATTTCAACTGCCTCGAGGACATACATTTATGAAGAATGGTCAGAACCGAGGCTTCTGCGCAGTTAACGCGAAAACAAGGTTGCACACAGACTTGTCCCCAACTTACAAGCCTACGTCGCTCCTCCTTCTGCCGTTTTATATATTGTACAAATAGTAGTAAGACATGCAGGGGCTGCTGGCGGTGACGCGTCGCTGTTGCTATACGCTTTCTTTGTGTGAGTTTTTGCACGCAGTAGGCTAGCAAGAGCTCGTGAGCTGTGATTTCAACTGCCTCGAGGACAAATATTTATGAAGAATGGTAAGAACCGAGGCTTCTGTGTAGTTGACGCGAAAACAAGGTTGCACACAGACTCGTCTCCAACTTTCAAGTCTACGTCGCTGCTCCTTCTGCGATTTTATATATTGTACAAATTGTAGTTAGAGATGCAGGGGCTGCTGGCAGTGATGCGTCGCTCTTGCTACACGCTGGCTTTGTGTGAGTTTTTGCACGCAGTAGGCTAACAAGAGCTCGTGAGCTGTGATTTCAACTGCCTTGAGGATAAATATTTATGAAGAATGGTCAGAACCGAGGCTTCTGTGCAGTTAACGCGAAAGCAAGGTTGCACAAAGACGCGCCCCCAACTTTCAAGCCTACTTCGCTGCTCCTTCTGCCCTTTTAGATATTGTACAAATTGTAGTTAGAGATGCAGGGGCTGCTGGCGGTGACGCGTCGCTGTTGCTATACGCTGGCTTTGTGTGAGTTTTTGCACGCAGTAGGCTAGCAAGAGCTCGTGAGCTGTGATTTCAACTGCCTCGAGAACATACATTTAAGAAGAATGGTCAGAACCGAGGCTTCTGTGCAGTTAACGCGAAAACAAGGTTGCACACAGACTCGTCCCCAACTTACAAGCCTACGTCGCTGCTCCTTCTGCCGTTTTATATACTGTACAAATAGTAGTAAGACATGCAGGGGCTGCTGGCGGTGACGCGTCGCTGTTGTTATACGCTGGCTTTGGGTGAGTTTTTGGACGCAGTAGGCTAGCAAGAGCTCATGAGCTGTGATTTCAACTGCCTCGAGGACAAATATTTATGAAGAATGGTCAGAACCGAGGCTTCTGTGCAGTTGACGCGAAAACAAGGTTGCACACAGACTCGTCCCCAACTTTCAAGCCTACGTCGCTGCTCCTTCTGCCCGTTTAGATGTTGTACAAATTGAAGTTAGAGATGCAGGGGCGGCTGGCGGTGACGTGTCGCTGTTGCTATACGCTGGCTTTGTATGAGTTTTTGCACGCAGTAGGATAGCAAGAGCTCGTGAGCTGTGATTTCTACTGCCTCGAGCACATATATTTATGAAAAATGGTCAGAACCGAGGCTTCTGTGCAGTTAACGCGAAAACAAGGTTGCACACAGACTCGTCCCCAACTTTCAAGCCTACGTCGCTGCTCCTTCTGCCCTTTTAGATATTGTACAAATTGTAGTTAAAGATGCAGGGGCTGCTGGGGGTGACGCGTCGCTGTTGCTATACGCTGGCTTTGTGTGAGTTTTTGCACGCAGTAGGCTAGCAAGAGCTCGTGAGCTGTGATTTCAACTGCCTCGAGGACAAATATTTATGAAGAATGGTCAGAACCGAGGCTTCTGTGTAGTTGACGCGAAAACAAGGTTGCGCACAGACTCGTCTCCAACTTTCAAGTCTACGTCGCTGCTCCATCTGCGATTTTATATATTGTACAAATTGTAGTTAGAGATGCAGGGGCTGCTGGCGGTGATGCGTCGCTGTTGCTACATGCTGGCTTTGTGTGAGTTTTTGCGCGCAGTAGGCTAACAAGAGCACGTGAGCTGTGATTTCAACTGCCTTGAGGATAAATATTTATGAAGAATGGTCAGAACCGAGGCTTCTGTGCAGATAACGCGAAAGCAAGGTTGCACAAAGACGCGCCCCCAACTTTCAAGCCTACTTCGCTGCTCCTTCTGCCCTTTTAGATATTGTACAAATTGTAGTTAGAGATGCAGGGGCTGCTGGCGCTGACGCGTCGCTGTTGCTATACGCTGGCTTTGTGTGAGTTTTTGCACGCAGTAGGCTAGCAAGAGCTCGTGAGCTGTGATTTCAACTGCCTCGAGGACATACATTTATGAAGAATGGTCAGAACCGAGGCTTCTGTGCAGTTAATGCGAAAACAAGGTTGCACACAGACTCGTCCCCAACTTACAAGCCTACGTCGCTGCTCCTTCTGCCGTTTTATATACTGTACAAATAGTAGTAAGACATGCAGGGGCTGCTGGCGGTGACGCGTCGCTGTTGTTATACGCTGGCTTTGGGTGAGTTTTTGGACGCAGTAGGATAGCAAGAGCTCATGAGCTGTGATTTCAACTGCCTCGAGGACAAATATTTATGAAGAATGGTCAGAACCGAGGCTTCTGTGCAGTGGACGCGAAAACAAGGTTGCACACAGACTCGTCCCCAACTTTCGAGCCTACGTCGCTGCTCCTTCTGCCCGTTTAGATGTTGTACAAATTGAAGTTAGAGATGCAGGGGCGGCTGGCGGTGACGTGTCGCTGTTGCTATACGCTGGCTTTGTATGAGTTTTTGCACGCAGTAGGATAGCAAGAGCTCGTGAGCTGTGATTTCTACTGCCTCGAGCACATATATTTATGAAAAATGGTCAGAACCGAGGCTTCTGTGCAGTTAACGCGAAAACAAGGTTGCACACAGACTCGTCCCCAACTTTCAAGCCTACGTCGCTGCTCCTTCTCCCCTGTTAGATATTGTACAAATTGTATTTAGAGATGCAGGGGCTGCTGGCGGTGACGTGTCGCTGTTGCTATACGCTGGCTTTGTGTGAGTTTTTGCACGCAGTAGGATAGCAAGAGCTCGTGAGCTTTGATTTCAGCTGCCTCGTGGACAAATATTTACGAAGAATAGCCAGAACCGAGGCTTCTGTGCAGTTGACGCGAAAGCAAGGTTGCACACAGACTCGTCCCCAACTTTCAAGCCTACGAAGCTGCTCCTTCTGCCCTTTTAGATATTGTACAAATTGTAGTTAAAGATGCAGGGGCTGCTGGGGGTGACGCGTTGCTGTTGCTATACGCTGGCTTTGTGTGAGTTTTTGCACGCAGTAGGCTAGCAAGAGCTCGTGAGCTGTGATTTCAACTGCCTCGAGGACAAATATTTACGAAGAATGGTCAGAACTGAGGCTTCTGTGCAGTTGACGCGAAAACAAGGTTGCACACAGACTCGTCCCCAACTTTCAAGCCTACGTCGCTGCTCCTTCTGCCCTTTTAGATATTGTACATATTGTATTTAGAGATGCAGGGGCTGCTGGCGGTGACGTGTCGCTGTTGCTATACGCTGGCTTTGTGTGAGTTTTTGCGCGCAGTTGGATAGCAAGAGCTCGTGAGCTGTGATTTCAACTGCCTCGAGGACATACATTTATGAAGAATGGTCAGAACCGAGGCTTCTGCGCAGTTAACGCGAAAACAAGGTTGCACACAGACTCGTCCCCAACTTACAAGCCTACGTCGCTGCTCCTTCTGCCGTTTTATATATTGTAGAAATTGTAGTAAGACATGCAGGGGCTGCTGTTAGTGACGCGTCACTGTTGCTATACGCTGGCTTTGTGTGAGTTTTTGCACGCAGTAGGATAGCAAGTGCTTGTGAGCTGTGATTTCTACTGCCTCGAGGACATACGTTTATGAAGAATGGTCAGAACCGAGGCTTCCGTGCAGTTAACGCAAAAACAAGGTTGCACACAAACTCGTCTCCAACTTTAAAGCCTACGTCGCTGCTCCTTCTGCCCTTTCATATATTGTACAAATTGTAGTAAGACATGCAGGGCCTGATGGCGGTGACGCGTCGCTGTTGCTATACGATGGCTTTGTGTGAGTTTTTGCACACAGTAGGCTAGCAAGTGCTCATGAGCTGTGATTTCTACTGCCTCGAGGACACACATTTATAAATAATGGCCAGAACCGAGGCTTCTGCGCAGTTAACGCGAAAACAAGGTTGCACACAGACTCGTCCCCAATTTCAAGTCTACGTCGCTGCTCCTTCTGCCCTTTTAAATATTGTACAAATTGTAGTTAGAGATGCAGGGGCTGCTGGCGGTGACGTGTCGCTGTTGCTATACGCTGGCTTTGTGTGAGTTTTTGCACGCAGTAGGATAGCAAGAGCTCGTGAGGTGTGATTTCTACTGCTTCGAGGACATACATTTACGAAGAATGGTCAGAACCGAGGCTTTTGTGCAGTTAAGGCGAAAACAAGGTTGCACACAGACTCGTCTCCAACTTTCAAGCCTACGTCGCTGCTCCTTCTGCGATTTTATATATTGTACAAATTGTATTTAGACGTGCAGGGCCTCATGTCGGCGACGCGTCGCTGTTGCTATAGGCTGGCTTTTTGTGAGTTTTCGCATGCAGTAGGCTAGGAAGTGCTCGTGAGCTGTGATTTCTACTGCCTCGAGGACATACAATTATAAAGAATGGTCAGAACCGAGGCTTCTGTGCAGTTCACGCGAAAAGAAGGTTGCATACCGACTCGTCCCCAACTTTCAAGCCTACATCGCTGCCCCTTCTGCCCTTTTATATATTGTACAAATTGTAGCAAGACACCCAGGGGCTGCTGGCGGTGAGGCGTCGCTGTTGCTATACGCTGGCTTTGAGTGAGTTTTTGCACGCAGTAGGCTAGCAAGTGCTCATGAGCTGTGATTTCTACTGCCTCGAGGACACACATTTATAAATAATGGCCAGAACCGAAGCTTCTGCGCAGTTAACGCGAAAACAAGGTTGCACACAGACTCGTCCCCAATTTCAAGTCTACGTCGCTGCTCCTTCTGCCCTTTTAAATATTGTACAAATTGTAGTTAGAGATGCAGGGGCTGCTGGCGGTGACGTGTCGCTGTTGCTATACGCTGGCTTTGTGTGAGTTTTTGCACGCAGTAGGATAGCAAGAGCTCGTGAGGTGTGATTTCTACTGCTTCGAGGACATACATTTACGAAGAATGGTCAGAACCGAGGCTTTTGTGCAGTTAAGGCGAAAACAAGGTTGCACACAGACTCGTCTCCAACTTTCAAGCCTACGTCGCTGCTCCTTCTGCGATTTTATATATTGTACAAATTGTAGTTAGACGTGCAGGGCCTGATGGCGGCGACGCGTCGCTGTTGCTATACGCTGGCTTTGTGTGAGTTTTTGCACGCAGTAGGCTAGCAAGAGCTCGTGAGCTGTGATTTCAACTGCCTCGAGGACAAATATTTATGAAGAATGGTCAGAACCGAGGCTTCTGTGTAGTTGACGCGAAAACAAGGTTGCACACAGACTCGTCCCCAACTTTCAAGCCTACGTCGCTGCTCCTTCTCCCCTTTTAGATATTGTACAAATTGTATTTAGAGATTCAGGGGCTGCTGGCGGTGACGTGTCGCTGTTGCTATACGCTGGCTTTGTGTGAGTTTTTGCACGCAGTAGGATAGCAAGAGCTCGTGAGCTTTGATTTCAACTGCCTCGTGGACAAATATTTACGAAGAATAGCCAGAACCGAGGCTTCTGTGCAGTTGACGCGAAAGCAAGGTTGCACACAGACTCGTCCCCAACTTTCAAGCCTACGTCGCTGCTCCTTCTGCCCTTTTAGATATTGTACAAATTGTAGTTAAAGATGCAGGGGCTGCTGGCGGTGACGTGTCGCTGTTGCTATACGCTGGCTTTGTGTGAGTTTTTGCACGCAGTAGGATAGCAAGAGCTCGTGAGCTTTGATTTCAACTGCCTCGTGGACAAATATTTACGAAGAATAGCCAGAACCGAGGCTTCTGTGCAGTTGACGCGAAAGCAAGGTTGCACACAGACTCGTCCCCAACTTTCAAGCCTACGTCGCTGCTCCTTCTGCCCTTTTAGATATTGTACAAATTGTAGTTAAAGATGCAGGGGCTGCTGGGGGTAACGCGTCGCTGTTGCTATACGCTGGCTTTGTGTGAGTTTTTGCACGCAGTAGGCTAGCAAGAGCTCGTGAGCTGTGATTTCAACTGCCTCGAGGACAAATATTTACGAAGAATGGTCAGAACTGAGGCTTCTGTGCAGTTGACGCGAAAACAAGGTTGCACACAGACTCGTCCCCAACTTTCAAGCCTACGTCGCTTCTCCTTCTGCCCTTTTAGATATTGTACATATTGTAGTTAGAGATGCAGGGGCTGCTGGTGGTGACGCGTCGCTGTTGCTATACGCTGGCTTTGTGTGAGTTTTTGCGCGCAGTTGGATAGCAAGAGCTCGTGAGCTGTGATTTCAACTGCCTCGAGGACATACATTTATGAAGAATGGTCAGAACCGAGGCTTCTGCGCAGTTAACGCGAAAACAAGGTTGCACACAGACTCGTCCCCAACTTACAAGCCTACGTCGCTGCTCCTTCTGCCGTTTTATATATTGTAGAAATTGTAGTAAGACATGCAGGGGCTGCTGTTAGTGACGCGTCACTGTTGCTATACGCTGGCTTTGTGTGAGTTTTTGCACGTAGTAGGATAGCAAGAGCTCGTGAGGTGTGATTTCTACTGCCTCGAGGACACAAATTTATGAAGAATGGTCAGAACCGAGGCTTCTGTGCAGTTAACGCGAAAACGAGGTTGCGCACAGACTCGTCTCCAACTTTCAAGCCTACGTCGCTGCTCCTTCTGCCCTTTTATATATTGTACAAATTGTAGTAAGACATGCAGGGGCTGCTGGCGGTGAGGCGTCGCTGTTGCTATACGCTGGCTTTGAGTGAGTTTTTGCACGCAGTAGGCTAGCAAGTGCTCGTGAGCTGTGATTTCTACTGCCTCGAGGACATACGTTTATGAAGAATGGTCAGAACCGAGGCTTCCGTGCAGTTAACGCAATAACAAGGTTGCACACAGACTCATCCCCAACATTCAAGCCTATGTCGCTGCTCCTTCTGCCGTTTTAGATATTGTACATATTGTAGTTAGAGATGCAGGGGCTGCTGGTGGTGACGCGTCGCTGTTGCTATACGCTGGCTTTGTGTGAGTTTTTGCGCGCAGTTGGATAGCAAGAGCTCGTGAGCTGTGATTTCAACTGCCTCGAGGACATATATTTATGAAGAATGGTCAGAACCGAGGCTTCTGTACAGTTAACGCGAAAACAAGGTTGCACACAGACTCATCCCCAACATTCAAGCCTATGTCGCTGCTCCTTCTCCCGTTTTATATATTGTACAAATTGTAGTTAGAGATGCAGGGGCTGCTGGCGGTGACGCGTCGCTGTTGCTATACGCTGGCTTTGTGTGAGTTTTTGCACGCAGTAGGCAAGCAAGTCTCGTGAGCCGTGATTTCAACTGCCTCGAGGACAACTATTTATGAAGAATGGTCAGAACCGAGGCTTCTCTGCAGTTGACGAGAAAACAAGGTTGCACACAGACTCATCCCCAACATTCAAGCCTATGTCGCAGCTCCTTCTGCCGTTTTATATACTGTACAAATAGTAGTAAGACATGCAGGGGCTGCTGGCGGTGACGCGTCGCTGTTGCTATACGCTGGCTTTGTGTGAGTTTTTGCACGCAGTAGGCTAACAAGTGCGCATGAGCTGTGATTTCAACTGCCTCGAGGACATATATTTATGAAGAATGGTCAGAACCGAGGCTTCTGTGCACTTGACGCGAAAACCAGGTTGCACACGGACTCGTCCCCAACTTTCAAGCCTACGTCGCTGCTCCTTCTGCCCTTTTATATATTGTACAAATTGTAGTATGACATGCAGGGGCTGCTGGGGGTGACGTGTCGCTGTTGCTATACGCTGGCTTTGAGTGAGTTTTTGCACGCAGTAGGCTAGCAAGAGCTCGTGAGCTGTGATTTCTACTGCCTCGAGGACATATATTTATGAAGAATGGTCAGAACCGAGGCTTCTGTGCAGTTAACGCGAAAACAAGGTTGCACACAGACTCGTCCCCAACTTTCAAGCCTACTTCGCTGCTCCTTCTGCCCTTTTAGATATTGTACAAATAGTAGTAAGACATGCAGGGGCTGCTGGCGGTGACGCGTCGCTGTTGCTATACGCTGGCTTTGTGTGAGTTTTTGCACGAAGTAGGCTAACAAGTGCGCATGAGCTGTGATTTCAACTGCCTCGAGGACATATATTTATGAAGAATGGTCAGAACCGAGGCTTCTGTGCACTTGACGCGAAAACCAGGTTGCACACGGACTCGTCCCCAACTTTCAAGCCTACGTCGCTGCTCCTTCTGCCGTTTTATATACTGTACAAATAGTAGTAAGACATGCAGGGGCTGCTGGCGGTGACGCGTCGCTGTTGCTATACGCTGGCTTTGTGTGAGTTTTTGCACGCAGTAGGCTAGCAAGAGCTCGTGAGCTGTGATTTCTACTGCCTCGAGGACATATATTTATGAAGAATGGTCAGAACCGAGGCTTCTGTGCAGTTAACGCGAAAACAAGGTTGCACACAGACTCGTCCCCAACTTTCAAGCCTACTTCGCTACTTCTCCCCTTTTAGATATTGTACAAATTGTATTTAGAGATTCAGGGGCTGCTGGCGGTGACGTGTCGCTGTTGCTATACGCTGGCTTTGTGTGAGTTTTTGCACGCAGTAGGATAGCAAGAGCTCGTGAGCTTTGATTTCAACTGCCTCGTGGACAAATATTTACGAAGAATAGCCAGAACCGAGGCTTCTGTGCAGTTGACGCGAAAGCAAGGTTGCACACAGACTCGTCCCCAACTTTCAAGCCTACGTCGCTGCTCCTTCTGCCCTTTTAGATATTGTACAAATTGTAGTTAAAGATGCAGGGGCTGCTGGCGGTGACGTGTCGCTGTTGCTATACGCTGGCTTTGTGTGAGTTTTTGCACGCAGTAGGATAGCAAGAGCTCGTGAGCTTTGATTTCAACTGCCTCGTGGACAAATATTTACGAAGAATAGCCAGAACCGAGGCTTCTGTGCAGTTGACGCGAAAGCAAGGTTGCACACAGACTCGTCCCCAACTTTCAAGCCTACGTCGCTGCTCCTTCTGCCCTTTTAGATATTGTACAAATTGTAGTTAAAGATGCAGGGGCTGCTGGGGGTAACGCGTCGCTGTTGCTATACGCTGGCTTTGTGTGAGTTTTTGCACGCAGTAGGCTAGCAAGAGCTCGTGAGCTGTGATTTCAACTGCCTCGAGGACAAATATTTACGAAGAATGGTCAGAACTGAGGCTTCTGTGCAGTTGACGCGAAAACAAGGTTGCACACAGACTCGTCCCCAACTTTCAAGCCTACGTCGCTTCTCCTTCTGCCCTTTTAGATATTGTACATATTGTAGTTAGAGATGCAGGGGCTGCTGGTGGTGACGCGTCGCTGTTGCTATACGCTGGCTTTGTGTGAGTTTTTGCGCGCAGTTGGATAGCAAGAGCTCGTGAGCTGTGATTTCAACTGCCTCGAGGACATACATTTATGAAGAATGGTCAGAACCGAGGCTTCTGCGCAGTTAACGCGAAAACAAGGTTGCACACAGACTCGTCCCCAACTTACAAGCCTACGTCGCTGCTCCTTCTGCCGTTTTATATATTGTAGAAATTGTAGTAAGACATGCAGGGGCTGCTGTTAGTGACGCGTCACTGTTGCTATACGCTGGCTTTGTGTGAGTTTTTGCACGTAGTAGGATAGCAAGAGCTCGTGAGGTGTGATTTCTACTGCCTCGAGGACACAAATTTATGAAGAATGGTCAGAACCGAGGCTTCTGTGCAGTTAACGCGAAAACGAGGTTGCGCACAGACTCGTCTCCAACTTTCAAGCCTACGTCGCTGCTCCTTCTGCCCTTTTATATATTGTACAAATTGTAGTAAGACATGCAGGGGCTGCTGGCGGTGAGGCGTCGCTGTTGCTATACGCTGGCTTTGAGTGAGTTTTTGCACGCAGTAGGCTAGCAAGTGCTCGTGAGCTGTGATTTCTACTGCCTCGAGGACATACGTTTATGAAGAATGGTCAGAACCGAGGCTTCCGTGCAGTTAACGCAATAACAAGGTTGCACACAGACTCATCCCCAACATTCAAGCCTATGTCGCTGCTCCTTCTGCCGTTTTAGATATTGTACATATTGTAGTTAGAGATGCAGGGGCTGCTGGTGGTGACGCGTCGCTGTTGCTATACGCTGGCTTTGTGTGAGTTTTTGCGCGCAGTTGGATAGCAAGAGCTCGTGAGCTGTGATTTCAACTGCCTCGAGGACATATATTTATGAAGAATGGTCAGAACCGAGGCTTCTGTACAGTTAACGCGAAAACAAGGTTGCACACAGACTCATCCCCAACATTCAAGCCTATGTCGCTGCTCCTTCTGCCGTTTTATATATTGTACAAATTGTAGTTAGAGATGCAGGGGCTGCTGGCGGTGACGCGTCGCTGTTGCTATACGCTGGCTTTGTGTGAGTTTTTGCACGCAGTAGGCAAGCAAGTCTCGTGAGCCGTGATTTCAACTGCCTCGAGGACAACTATTTATGAAGAATGGTCAGAACCGAGGCTTCTCTGCAGTTGACGAGAAAACAAGGTTGCACACAGACTCATCCCCAACATTCAAGCCTATGTCGCAGCTCCTTCTGCCGTTTTATATACTGTACAAATAGTAGTAAGACATGCAGGGGCTGCTGGCGGTGACGCGTCGCTGTTGCTATACGCTGGCTTTGTGTGAGTTTTTGCACGCAGTAGGCTAACAAGTGCGCATGAGCTGTGATTTCAACTGCCTCGAGGACATATATTTATGAAGAATGGTCAGAACCGAGGCTTCTGTGCACTTGACGCGAAAACCAGGTTGCACACGGACTCGTCCCCAACTTTCAAGCCTACGTCGCTGCTCCTTCTGCCCTTTTATATATTGTACAAATTGTAGTATGACATGCAGGGGCTGCTGGGGGTGACGTGTCGCTGTTGCTATACGCTGGCTTTGAGTGAGTTTTTGCACGCAGTAGGCTAGCAAGAGCTCGTGAGCTGTGATTTCTACTGCCTCGAGGACATATATTTATGAAGAATGGTCAGAACCGAGGCTTCTGTGCAGTTAACGCGAAAACAAGGTTGCACACAGACTCGTCCCCAACTTTCAAGCCTACTTCGCTGCTCCTTCTGCCCTTTTAGATATTGTACAAATAGTAGTAAGACATGCAGGGGCTGCTGGCGGTGACGCGTCGCTGTTGCTATACGCTGGCTTTGTGTGAGTTTTTGCACGAAGTAGGCTAACAAGTGCGCATGAGCTGTGATTTCAACTGCCTCGAGGACATATATTTATGAAGAATGGTCAGAACCGAGGCTTCTGTGCACTTGACGCGAAAACCAGGTTGCACACGGACTCGTCCCCAACTTTCAAGCCTACGTCGCTGCTCCTTCTGCCGTTTTATATACTGTACAAATAGTAGTAAGACATGCAGGGGCTGCTGGCGGTGACGCGTCGCTGTTGCTATACGCTGGCTTTGTGTGAGTTTTTGCACGCAGTAGGCTAGCAAGAGCTCGTGAGCTGTGATTTCTACTGCCTCGAGGACATATATTTATGAAGAATGGTCAGAACCGAGGCTTCTGTGCAGTTAACGCGAAAACAAGGTTGCACACAGACTCGTCCCCAACTTTCAAGCCTACTTCGCTGCTCCTTCTGCCCTTTTAGATATTGTACAAATAGTAGTAAGACATGCAGGGGCTGCTGGCGGTGACGCGTCGCTGTTGCTATACGCTGGCTTTGTGTGAGTTTTTGCACGCAGTAGGCTAACAAGTGCGCATGAGCTGTGATTTCAACTGCCTCGAGGACATATATTTATGAAGAATGGTCAGAACCGAGGCTTCTGTGCACTTGACGCGAAAACCAGGTTGCACACGGACTCGTCCCCAACTTTCAAGCCTACTTCGCTGCTCCTTCTGCCGTTTTATATACTGTACAAATAGTAGTAAGACATGCAGGGGCTGCTGGCGGTGACGCGTCGCTGTTGCTATACGCTGGCTTTGTGTGAGTTTTTGCACGCAGTAGGCTAACAAGTGCGCATGAGCTGTGATTTCAACTGCCTCGAGGACATATATTTATGAAGAATGGTCAGAACCGAGGCTTCTGTGCACTTGACGCGAAAACCAGGTTGCACACGGACTCGTCCCCAACTTTCAAGCCTACGTCGCTGCTCCTTCTGCCCTTTTATATATTGTACAAATTGTAGTATGACATGCAGGGGCTGCTGGGGGTGACGTGTCGCTGTTGCTATACGCTGGCTTTGTGTGAGTTTTTGCACGCAGTAGGCTAGCAAGTGCTCGTGAGCTGTGATTTCTACTGCCTCTGGGACATACATTTATGCAGAATGGTCAGAACCGAGGCTTCTGTCCAGTTACCACGAAAACAAGGTTGCACACAGACTCGTCCCCAACTTTCAAGCCTACGTTGCTGCTCCTTCTGCGATTCTATATATTGTACAAATTGGAGTAAGACATGGAGGGGCTGCTGGCGGTGATGCGTCGCTGTTTCTATACCCTGGCTTTGTGTGACTTTTTGCACGCAGTAGGCTAGCAAGAGCTCGTGAGCTGTGATTTCTACTGCCTCGAGGACATATATTTATGAAGAATGGTCAGAACCGAGGCTTCTGTGCAGTTAACGCGAAAACAAGGTTGCACACAGACTCGTCCCCAACTTTCAAGCCTACTTCGCTGCTCCTTCTGCCCTTTTAGATATTGTACAAATTGTAGTTAAAGATGCAGGGGCTGCTGGCGGTGACGTGTCGCTGTTGCTATACGCTGGCTTTGTGTGAGTTTTTGCACGCAGTAGGATAGCAAGAGCTCGTGAGCTTTGATTTCAACTGCCTCGTGGACAAATATTTACGAAGAATAGCCAGAACCGAGGCTTCTGTGCAGTTGACGCGAAAGCAAGGTTGCACACAGACTCGTCCCCAACTTTCAAGCCTACGTCGCTGCTCCTTCTGCCCTTTTAGATATTGTACAAATTGTAGTTAAAGATGCAGGGGCTGCTGGCGGTGACGTGTCGCTGTTGCTATACGCTGGCTTTGTGTGAGTTTTTGCACGCAGTAGGATAGCAAGAGCTCGTGAGCTTTGATTTCAACTGCCTCGTGGACAAATATTTACGAAGAATAGCCAGAACCGAGGCTTCTGTGCAGTTGACGCGAAAGCAAGGTTGCACACAGACTCGTCCCCAACTTTCAAGCCTACGTCGCTGCTCCTTCTGCCCTTTTAGATATTGTACAAATTGTAGTTAAAGATGCAGGGGCTGCTGGGGGTAACGCGTCGCTGTTGCTATACGCTGGCTTTGTGTGAGTTTTTGCACGCAGTAGGCTAGCAAGAGCTCGTGAGCTGTGATTTCAACTGCCTCGAGGACAAATATTTACGAAGAATGGTCAGAACTGAGGCTTCTGTGCAGTTGACGCGAAAACAAGGTTGCACACAGACTCGTCCCCAACTTTCAAGCCTACGTCGCTTCTCCTTCTGCCCTTTTAGATATTGTACATATTGTAGTTAGAGATGCAGGGGCTGCTGGTGGTGACGCGTCGCTGTTGCTATACGCTGGCTTTGTGTGAGTTTTTGCGCGCAGTTGGATAGCAAGAGCTCGTGAGCTGTGATTTCAACTGCCTCGAGGACATACATTTATGAAGAATGGTCAGAACCGAGGCTTCTGCGCAGTTAACGCGAAAACAAGGTTGCACACAGACTCGTCCCCAACTTACAAGCCTACGTCGCTGCTCCTTCTGCCGTTTTATATATTGTAGAAATTGTAGTAAGACATGCAGGGGCTGCTGTTAGTGACGCGTCACTGTTGCTATACGCTGGCTTTGTGTGAGTTTTTGCACGTAGTAGGATAGCAAGAGCTCGTGAGGTGTGATTTCTACTGCCTCGAGGACACAAATTTATGAAGAATGGTCAGAACCGAGGCTTCTGTGCAGTTAACGCGAAAACGAGGTTGCGCACAGACTCGTCTCCAACTTTCAAGCCTACGTCGCTGCTCCTTCTGCCCTTTTATATATTGTACAAATTGTAGTAAGACATGCAGGGGCTGCTGGCGGTGAGGCGTCGCTGTTGCTATACGCTGGCTTTGAGTGAGTTTTTGCACGCAGTAGGCTAGCAAGTGCTCGTGAGCTGTGATTTCTACTGCCTCGAGGACATACGTTTATGAAGAATGGTCAGAACCGAGGCTTCCGTGCAGTTAACGCAATAACAAGGTTGCACACAGACTCATCCCCAACATTCAAGCCTATGTCGCTGCTCCTTCTGCCGTTTTAGATATTGTACATATTGTAGTTAGAGATGCAGGGGCTGCTGGTGGTGACGCGTCGCTGTTGCTATACGCTGGCTTTGTGTGAGTTTTTGCGCGCAGTTGGATAGCAAGAGCTCGTGAGCTGTGATTTCAACTGCCTCGAGGACATATATTTATGAAGAATGGTCAGAACCGAGGCTTCTGTACAGTTAACGCGAAAACAAGGTTGCACACAGACTCATCCCCAACATTCAAGCCTATGTCGCTGCTCCTTCTGCCGTTTTATATATTGTACAAATTGTAGTTAGAGATGCAGGGGCTGCTGGCGGTGACGCGTCGCTGTTGCTATACGCTGGCTTTGTGTGAGTTTTTGCACGCAGTAGGCAAGCAAGTCTCGTGAGCCGTGATTTCAACTGCCTCGAGGACAACTATTTATGAAGAATGGTCAGAACCGAGGCTTCTCTGCAGTTGACGAGAAAACAAGGTTGCACACAGACTCATCCCCAACATTCAAGCCTATGTCGCAGCTCCTTCTGCCGTTTTATATACTGTACAAATAGTAGTAAGACATGCAGGGGCTGCTGGCGGTGACGCGTCGCTGTTGCTATACGCTGGCTTTGTGTGAGTTTTTGCACGCAGTAGGCTAACAAGTGCGCATGAGCTGTGATTTCAACTGCCTCGAGGACATATATTTATGAAGAATGGTCAGAACCGAGGCTTCTGTGCACTTGACGCGAAAACCAGGTTGCACACGGACTCGTCCCCAACTTTCAAGCCTACGTCGCTGCTCCTTCTGCCCTTTTATATATTGTACAAATTGTAGTATGACATGCAGGGGCTGCTGGGGGTGACGTGTCGCTGTTGCTATACGCTGGCTTTGAGTGAGTTTTTGCACGCAGTAGGCTAGCAAGAGCTCGTGAGCTGTGATTTCTACTGCCTCGAGGACATATATTTATGAAGAATGGTCAGAACCGAGGCTTCTGTGCAGTTAACGCGAAAACAAGGTTGCACACAGACTCGTCCCCAACTTTCAAGCCTACTTCGCTGCTCCTTCTGCCCTTTTAGATATTGTACAAATAGTAGTAAGACATGCAGGGGCTGCTGGCGGTGACGCGTCGCTGTTGCTATACGCTGGCTTTGTGTGAGTTTTTGCACGAAGTAGGCTAACAAGTGCGCATGAGCTGTGATTTCAACTGCCTCGAGGACATATATTTATGAAGAATGGTCAGAACCGAGGCTTCTGTGCACTTGACGCGAAAACCAGGTTGCACACGGACTCGTCCCCAACTTTCAAGCCTACGTCGCTGCTCCTTCTGCCGTTTTATATACTGTACAAATAGTAGTAAGACATGCAGGGGCTGCTGGCGGTGACGCGTCGCTGTTGCTATACGCTGGCTTTGTGTGAGTTTTTGCACGCAGTAGGCTAGCAAGAGCTCGTGAGCTGTGATTTCTACTGCCTCGAGGACATATATTTATGAAGAATGGTCAGAACCGAGGCTTCTGTGCAGTTAACGCGAAAACAAGGTTGCACACAGACTCGTCCCCAACTTTCAAGCCTACTTCGCTGCTCCTTCTGCCCTTTTAGATATTGTACAAATAGTAGTAAGACATGCAGGGGCTGCTGGCGGTGACGCGTCGCTGTTGCTATACGCTGGCTTTGTGTGAGTTTTTGCACGCAGTAGGCTAACAAGTGCGCATGAGCTGTGATTTCAACTGCCTCGAGGACATATATTTATGAAGAATGGTCAGAACCGAGGCTTCTGTGCACTTGACGCGAAAACCAGGTTGCACACGGACTCGTCCCCAACTTTCAAGCCTACTTCGCTGCTCCTTCTGCCGTTTTATATACTGTACAAATAGTAGTAAGACATGCAGGGGCTGCTGGCGGTGACGCGTCGCTGTTGCTATACGCTGGCTTTGTGTGAGTTTTTGCACGCAGTAGGCTAACAAGTGCGCATGAGCTGTGATTTCAACTGCCTCGAGGACATATATTTATGAAGAATGGTCAGAACCGAGGCTTCTGTGCACTTGACGCGAAAACCAGGTTGCACACGGACTCGTCCCCAACTTTCAAGCCTACGTCGCTGCTCCTTCTGCCCTTTTATATATTGTACAAATTGTAGTATGACATGCAGGGGCTGCTGGGGGTGACGTGTCGCTGTTGCTATACGCTGGCTTTGTGTGAGTTTTTGCACGCAGTAGGCTAGCAAGTGCTCGTGAGCTGTGATTTCTACTGCCTCTGGGACATACATTTATGCAGAATGGTCAGAACCGAGGCTTCTGTCCAGTTACCACGAAAACAAGGTTGCACACAGACTCGTCCCCAACTTTCAAGCCTACGTTGCTGCTCCTTCTGCGATTCTATATATTGTACAAATTGGAGTAAGACATGGAGGGGCTGCTGGCGGTGATGCGTCGCTGTTTCTATACCCTGGCTTTGTGTGACTTTTTGCACGCAGTAGGCTAGCAAGAGCTCGTGAGCTGTGATTTCTACTGCCTCGAGGACATATATTTATGAAGAATGGTCAGAACCGAGGCTTCTGTGCAGTTAACGCGAAAACAAGGTTGCACACAGACTCGTCCCCAACTTTCAAGCCTACTTCGCTGCTCCTTCTGCCCTTTTAGATATTGTACAAATAGTAGTAAGACATGCAGGGGCTGCTGGCGGTGACGCGTCGCTGTTGCTATACGCTGGCTTTATGTAAGTTTTTGCACGCAATAGGCTAGCAAGTGCTCGTGAGCTGTGATTTCTACTGGCTCGAGGACATATATTTATGAAGAATGGTCAGAACCGAGGCTTCTGTACAGTTAACGCGAAAACAAGGTTGCACACAGACTCGTCCCCAACTTTCAAGCCTACTTCGCTGCTCCTTCTGCCCTTTTAGATATTGTACAAATAGTAGTAAGACATGCAGGGGCTGCTGGCGGTGACGCGTCGCTGTTGCTATACGCTGGCTTTGTGTGAGTTTTTGCACGCAGTAGGCTAGCAAGAGCTCGTGAGCTGTGATTTCAACTGGCTCGAGGACATATATTTATGAAGAATGGTCAGAACCGAGGCTTCTGTACAGTTAACGCGAAAACAAGGTTGCACACAGACTCGTCCCCAACTTTCAAGCCTACTTCGCTGCTCCTTCTGCCCTTTTAGATATTGTACAAATAGTAGTAAGACATGCAGGGGCTGCTGGCGGTGACGCGTCGCTGTTGCTATACGCTGGCTTTGTGTGAGTTTTTGCACGCAGTAGGCTAACAAGTGCGCATGAGCTGTGATTTCAACTGCCTCGAGGACATATATTTATGAAGAATGGTCAGAACCGAGGCTTCTGTGCACTTGACGCGAAAACCAGGTTGCACACGGACTCGTCCCCAACTTTCAAGCCTACTTCGCTGCTCCTTCTGCCGTTTTATATACTGTACAAATAGTAGTAAGACATGCAGGGGCTGCTGGCGGTGACGCGTCGCTGTTGCTATACGCTGGCTTTGTGTGAGTTTTTGCACGCAGTAGGCTAACAAGTGCGCATGAGCTGTGATTTCAACTGCCTCGAGGACATATATTTATGAAGAATGGTCAGAACCGAGGCTTCTGTGCACTTGACGCGAAAACCAGGTTGCACACGGACTCGTCCCCAACTTTCAAGCCTACGTCGCTGCTCCTTCTGCCCTTTTATATATTGTACAAATTGTAGTATGACATGCAGGGGCTGCTGGGGGTGACGTGTCGCTGTTGCTATACGCTGGCTTTGTGTGAGTTTTTGCACGCAGTAGGCTAGCAAGTGCTCGTGAGCTGTGATTTCTACTGCCTCTGGGACATACATTTATGCAGAATGGTCAGAACCGAGGCTTCTGTCCAGTTACCACGAAAACAAGGTTGCACACAGACTCGTCCCCAACTTTCAAGCCTACGTTGCTGCTCCTTCTGCGATTCTATATATTGTACAAATTGGAGTAAGACATGGAGGGGCTGCTGGCGGTGATGCGTCGCTGTTTCTATACCCTGGCTTTGTGTGACTTTTTGCACGCAGTAGGCTAGCAAGAGCTCGTGAGCTGTGATTTCTACTGCCTCGAGGACATATATTTATGAAGAATGGTCAGAACCGAGGCTTCTGTGCAGTTAACGCGAAAACAAGGTTGCACACAGACTCGTCCCCAACTTTCAAGCCTACTTCGCTGCTCCTTCTGCCCTTTTAGATATTGTACAAATAGTAGTAAGACATGCAGGGGCTGCTGGCGGTGACGCGTCGCTGTTGCTATACGCTGGCTTTATGTAAGTTTTTGCACGCAATAGGCTAGCAAGTGCTCGTGAGCTGTGATTTCTACTGGCTCGAGGACATATATTTATGAAGAATGGTCAGAACCGAGGCTTCTGTGCAGTTAACGCGAAAACAAGGTTGCACACAGACTCGTCCCCAACTTTCAAGCCTACTTCGCTGCTCCTTCTGCCCTTTTAGATATTGTACAAATAGTAGTAAGACATGCAGGGGCTGCTGGCGGTGACGCGTCGCTGTTGCTATACGCTGGCTTTATGTAAGTTTTTGCACGCAGTAGGCTAGCAAGTGCTCGTGAGCTGTGATTTCTACTGGCTCGAGGACATATATTTATGAAGAATGGTCAGAACCGAGGCTTCTGTACAGTTAACGCGAAAACAAGGTTGCACACAGACTCGTCCCCAACTTTCAAGCCTACTTCGCTGCTCCTTCTGCCCTTTTAGATATTGTACAAATAGTAGTAAGACATGCAGGGGCTGCTGGCGGTGACGCGTCGCTGTTGCTATACGCTGGCTTTGTGTGAGTTTTTGCACGCAGTAGGCTAGCAAGAGCTCGTGAGCTGTGATTTCAACTGCCTCGAGGACAAATATTTATGAAGAATGGTCAGAACCGAGGCTTCTGTGCAGTTAACGCGAAAACAAGGTTGCACACAGACTCGTCCCCAACTTTCAAGCCTACTTCGCTGCTCCTTCTGCCCTTTTAGATATTGTACAAATAGTAGTAAGACATGCAGGGGCTGCTGGCGGTGACGCGTCGCTGTTGCTATACGCTGGCTTTATGTAAGTTTTTGCACGCAGTAGGCTAGCAAGTGCTCGTGAGCTGTGATTTCTACTGCCTCGAGGACAAATATTTATGAAGAATGGTCAGAACCGAGGCTTCTGTACAGTTAACGCGAAAACAAGGTTGCACACAGACTCGTCCCCAACTTTCAAGCCTACTTCGCTGCTCCTTCTGCCCTTTTAGATATTGTACAAATAGTAGTAAGACATGGAGGGGCTGCTGGCGGTGATGCGTCGCTGTTTCTATACCCTGGCTTTGTGTGACTTTTTGCACGCAGTAGGCTAGCAAGAGCTCGTGAGCTGTGATTTCTACTGCCTCGAGGACATATATTTATGAAGAATGGTCAGAACCGAGGCTTCTGTGCAGTTAACGCGAAAACAAGGTTGCACACAGACTCGTCCCCAACTTTCAAGCCTACTTCGCTGCTCCTTCTGCCCTTTTAGATATTGTACAAATAGTAGTAAGACATGCAGGGGCTGCTGGCGGTGACGCGTCGCTGTTGCTATACGCTGGCTTTATGTAAGTTTTTGCACGCAGTAGGCTAGCAAGTGCTCGTGAGCTGTGATTTCTACTGGCTCGAGGACATATATTTATGAAGAATGGTCAGAACCGAGGCTTCTGTGCAGTTAACACAATAACAAGGTTGCACACAGACTCATCCCCAACATTCAAGCCTATGTCGCTGCTCCTTCTGCCGTTTTAGATATTGTACATATTGTAGTTAGAGATGCAGGGGCTGCTGGTGGTGACGCGTCGCTGTTGCTATACGCTGGCTTTGTGTGAGTTTTTGCGCGCAGTTTGATAGCAAGAGCTCGTGAGCTGTGATTTCAACTGCCTCGAGGACATACATTTATGAAGAATGGTCAGAACCGAGGCTTCTGTACAGTTAACGCGAAAACAAGGTTGCACACAGACTCATCCCCAACATTCAAGCCTATGTCGCTGCTCCTTCTGCCGTTTTATATATTGTACAAATTGTAGTTAGAGATGCAGGGGCTGCTGGCGGTGACGCGTCGCTGTTGCTATACGCTGGCTTTGTGTGAGTTTTTGCACGCAGTAGGCAAGCAAGTCTCGTGAGCTGTGATTTCAACTGCCTCGAGGACAACTATTTATGAAGAATGGTCAGAACCGAGGCTTCTCTGCAGTTGACGAGAAAACAAGGTTGCACACAGACTCATCCCCAACATTCAAGCCTATGTCGCAGCTCCTTCTGCCGTTTTATATACTGTACAAATAGTAGTAAGACATGCAGGGGCTGCTGGCGGTGACGCGTCGCTGTTGCTATACGCTGGCTTTGTGTGAGTTTTTGCACGCAGTAGGCTAACAAGTGCGCATGAGCTGTGATTTCAACTGCCTCGAGGACAAATATTTATGAAGAATGGTCAGAACCGAGGCTTCTGTGCAGTTAACGCGAAAACAAGGTTGCACACAGACTCGTCCCCAACATACAAGCCTACGTCGCTGCTCCTTCTGCCGTTTTATATACTGTACAAATAGTACTAAGACATGCAGGGGCTGCTGGCGGTGACGCGTCGCTGTTGCTATACGCTGGCTTTGGGTGAGTTTTTGGACGCAGTAGGCTAGCAAGAGCTCGTGAGCTGTGATTTCAACTGTCTCGAGGACAAATATTTATGAAGAATGGTCAGAACCGAGGCTTCTGTGCAGTTGACGCGAAAACAAGGTTGCACACAGACTCGTCCCCAACTTTCAAGCCTACGTCGCTGCCCCTTCTGCCCTTTTAGATATTGTACATATTGTAGTTAGAGATGCAGGGGCTGCTGGTGGTGACGCGTCGCTGTTGCTATACGCTGTCTTTGTGTGAGTTTTTGCGCGCAGTTGGATAGCAAGAGCTCGTGAGCTGTGATTTCAACTACCTCGAGGACATACATTTATGAAGAATGGTCAGAACCGAGGCTTCTGCGCAGTTAACGCGAAAACAAGGTTGCACACAGACTCGTCCCCAACTTACAAGCCTACGTCGCTGCTCCTTCTGCCGTTTTATATATTGTAGAAATTGTAGTAAGACATGCAGGGGCTGCTGTTAGTGACGCGTCACTGTTGCTATACGCTGGCTTTGTGTGAGTTTTTGCACGTAGTAGGATAGCAAGAGCTCGTGAGGTGTCATTTCTACTGCCTCGAGGACACAAATTTATGAAGAATGGTCAGAACCGAGGCTTCTGTGCAGTTAACGCGAAAACGAGGTTGCGCACAGACTCATCTCCAACTTTCAAGCCTACGTCGCTGCTCCTTCTGCCCTTTTATATATTGTACAAATTGTAGTAAGACATGCAGGGGCTGCTGGCGGTGAGGCGTCGCTGTTGCTATACGCTGGCTTTGAGTGAGTTTTTGCACGCAGTAGGCTAGCAAGTGCTCGTGAGCTGTGATTTCTACTGCCTCGAGGACATACGTTTATGAAGAATGGTCAGAACCGAGGCTTCCGTGCAGTTAACGCAAAAACAAGGTTGCACACAAACTCGTCTCCAACTTTAAAGCCTACGTCGCTGCTCCTTCTGCTCTTTCATATATTGTACAAATTGTAGTAAGGCATGCAGGGCCTGATGGCGGTGACGCGTCGCTGTTGCTATACGATGGCTTTGTGTGAGTTTTTGCACACAGTAGGCTAGCAAGTGCTCATGAGCTGTGATTTCTGCTGCCTCGAGTACACACATTTATAAATAATGGTCAGAACCGAGGCTTCTGCGCAGTTAACGCGAAAACAAGGTTGCACACAGACTCGTCCCCAATTTCAAGCCTACGTCGCTGCTCCTTCTGCCCTTTTAAATATTGTACAAATTGTAGTTAGAGATGCAGGGGCTGCTGGCGGTGACGTGTCGCTGTTGCTATACGCTGGCTTTGTGTGAGTTTTTGCACGCAGTAGGATAGCAAGAGCTCGTGAGCTGTGATTTCAACTGCCTCGTGGACAAATATTTACGAAGAATAGCCAGAACCGAGGCTTCTGTGCAGTTAAGGAGAAAACAAGGTTGCACACAGACTCGTTCCCAACTTTCAAGCCTACGTCGCTGCTCCTTCTGCCTTTTTATATATTGTACAAATTGTAGTTAGAGATGCAGGGGCTGCTGGCGGTGACGCGTCGCTGTTGCTATACGCTGGCTTTGTGTGAGTTTTTGCACGCAGTAGGCTAGCAAGAGCTCGTGAGCTGTGATTTCAACTGCCTCGAGGACAAATATTTATGAAGAATGGTCAGAACCGAGGCTTCTGTGCAGTTAACGCGAAAACAAGGTTGCACACAGACTCGTCCCCAACTTTCAAGCCTACGTCGCTGCTCCTTCTGCCCTTTTAGATATTGTACAAATTGTATTTAGAGATGCAGGGGCTGCTGGCGGTGACGTGTCGCTGTTGCTATACGCTGGCTTTGTGTGAGTTTTTGCACGCAGTAGGATAGCAAGAGCTCGTGAGCTTTGATTTCAACTGCCTCGTGGACAAATATTTACGAAGAATAGCCAGAACCGAGGCTTCTGTGCAGTTGACGCGAAAGCAAGGGTGCACACAGACTCGTCCCCAACTTTCAAGCCTACGTCGCTGCTCCTGCTGCCCTTTTAGATATTGTACAAATTGTAGTTAAAGATGCAGGGCCTGCTGGGGGTGACGCGTCGCTGTTGCTATACGTTGGCTTTGTGTGAGTTTTTGCACGCAGTAGGCTAGCAAGAGCTCGTGAGCTGTGAGTTCAACTGCCTCGAGGACAAATATTTACGAAGAATGGTCAGAACTGAGGCTTCTGTGCAGTTGACGCGAAAACAAGGTTGCACACAGACTCGTCCCCAACTTTCAAGCCTACGTCGCTCCTCCTTCTGCCGTTTTATATATTGTACAAATAGTAGTAAGACATGCAGGGGCTGCTGGCGGTGACGCGTCGCTGTTGCTATACGCTTTCTTTGTGTGAGTTTTTACACGCAGTAGGCTAGCAAGAGCTCGTGAGCTGTGATTTCTACTGCCTCGAGGACACAAATTTATGAAGAATGGTCAGAACCGAGGCTTCTGTGCAGTTAACGCGAAAACGAGGTTGCGCACAGACTCGTCTCCAACTTTCAAGCCTACGTCGCTGCTCCTTCTGCCCTTTTATATATTGTACAAATTGTAGTAAGACATGCAGGGGCTGCTGGCGGTGAGGCGTCGCTGTTGCTATACGCTGGCTTTGAGTGAGTTTTTGCACGCAGTAGGCTAGCAAGTGCTCGTGAGCTGTGATTTCTACTGCCTCGAGGACATACGTTTATGAAGAATGGTCAGAACCGAGGCTTCCGTGCAGTTAACGCAAAAACAAGGTTGCACACAAACTCGTCTCCAACTTTAAAGCCTACGTCGCTGCTCCTTCTGCCCTTTCATATATTGTACAAATTGTAGTAAGACATGCAGGGCCTGATGGCGGTGACGCGTCGCTGTTGCTATACGATGGCTTTGTGTGAGTTTTTGCACACAGTAGGCTAGCAAGTGCTCATGAGCTGTGATTTCTACTGCCTCGAGGACACACATTTATAAATAATGGTCAGAACCGAGGCTTCTGCGCAGTTAACGCGAAAACAAGGTTGCACACAGACTCGTCCCCAACTTACAAGCCTACGTCGCTCCTCCTTCTGCCGTTTTATATATTGTACAAATAGTAGTAAGACATGCAGGGGCTGCTGGCGGTGACGCGTCGCTGTTGCTATACGCTTTCTTTGTGTGAGTTTTTACACGCAGTAGGCTAGCAAGAGCTCGTGAGCTGTGATTTCAACTGCCTCGAGGACAAATATTTATGAAGAATGGTCAGAACCGAGGCTTCTGTGCAGTTGACGCGAAAACAAGGTTGCACACAGACTCGTCTCCAACGTTCAAGCCTACGTCGCTGCTCGTTCTGCGATTTTATATATTGTACAAATTGTAGTTAGAGATGCAGGGGCTGCTGGCGGTGATGCGTCGCTGTTGCTACACGCTGGCTTTGTGTGAGTTTTTGCACGCAGTAGGCTAACAAGAGCTCGTGAGCTGTGATTTCAACTGCCTCGAGGACAAATATTTATGAAGAATGGTCAGAACCGAGGCTTCTGTGCCGTTGACGCGAAAACAAGGTTGCACACAGACTCGTCCCCAACTTTCAAGCCTACGTCGCTGCTCCTTCTGCCCTTTTCATGTTGTACAAATTGAAGTTAGAGATGCAGGGGCGGCTGGCGGTGACGTGTCGCTGTTGCTATACGCTGGCTTTGTATGAGTTTTTGCACGCAGTAGCATAGCAAGAGCTCGTGAGCTGTGATTTCTACTGCCTCGAGCACATATATTTATGAAAAATGGTCAGAACCGAGGCTTCTGTGCAGTTAACGCGAAAACAAGGTTGCACACAGACTCGTCCCCAACTTTCAAGCCTACGTCGCTGCTCCTTCTGCCCTTTTAGATATTGTACAAATTGTATTTAGAGATGCAGGGGCTGCTGGCGGTGACGTGTCGCTGTTGCTATACGCTGGCTTTGTGTGAGTTTTTGCGCGCAGTTGGATAGCAAGAGCTCGTGAGCTGTGATTTCAACTGCCTCGAGGACATACATTTATGAAGAATGGTCAGAACCGAGGCTTCTGCGCAGTTAACGCGAAAACAAGGTTGCACACAGACTCGTCCCCAACTTACAAGCCTACGTCGCTACTCCTTCTGCCGTTTTATATATTGTAGAAATTGTAGTAAGACACGCAGGGGCTGCTGTTAGTGACGCGTCACTGTTGCTATACGCTGGCTTTGTGTGAGTTTTTGCACGCAGTAGGATAGCAAGAGCTCGTGAGGTGTGATTTCTACTGCCTCGAGGACACAAATTTATGAAGAATGGTCAGAACCGAGGCTTCTGTGCAGTTAACGCGAAAACGAGGTTGCACACAAACTCGTCTCCAACTTTAAAGCCTACGTCGCTGCTCCTTCTGCCCTTTCATATATTGTACAAATTGTAGTAAGACATGCAGGGCCTGATGGCGGTGACGCGTCGCTGTTGCTATACGATGGCTTTGTGTGAGTTTTTGCACACAGTAGGCTAGCAAGTGCTCATGAGCTGTGATTTCTACTGCCTCGAGGACACACATTTATAAATAATGGTCAGAACCGAGGCTTCTGCGCAGTTAACGCGAAAACAAGGTTGCACACAGACTCGTCCCCAACTTACAAGCCTACGTCGCTCCTCCTTCTGCCGTTTTATATATTGTACAAATAGTAGTAAGACATGCAGGGGCTGCTGGCGGTGACGCGTCGCTGTTGCTATACGCTTTCTTTGTGTGAGTTTTTACACGCAGTAGGCTAGCAAGAGCTCGTGAGCTGTGATTTCAACTGCCTCGAGGACAAATATTTATGAAGAATGGTCAGAACCGAGGCTTCTGTGCAGTTGACGCGAAAACAAGGTTGCACACAGACTCGTCTCCAACTTTCAAGCCTACGTCGCTGCTCCTTCTGCGATTTTATATATTGTACAAATTGTAGTTAGAGATGCAGGGGCTGCTGGCGGTGATGCGTCGCTGTTGCTACACGCTGGCTTTGTGTGAGTTTTTGCACGCAGTAGGCTAACAAGAGCTCGTGAGCTGTGATTTCAACTGCCTTGAGGATAAATATTTATGAAGAATGGTCAGAACCGAGGCTTCTGTGCAGTTGACGCGAAAACAAGGTTGCACACAGACTCGTCCCCAACTTTCAAGCCTACGTCGCTGCTCCTTCTGCCCTTTTAATGTTGTACAAATTGAAGTTAGAGATGCAGGGGCTGCTGGCGGTGACGTGTCGCTGTTGCTATACGCTGGCTTTGTGTGAGTTTTTGCACGCAGTAGGATAGCAAGAGCTCGTGAGCTTTGATTTCAACTGCCTCGTGGACAAATATTTACGAAGAATAGCCAGAACCGAGGCTTCTGTGCAGTTGACGCGAAAGCAAGGGTGCACACAGACTCGTCCCCAACTTTCAAGCCTACGTCGCTGCTCCTTCTGCCCTTTTAGATATTGTACAAATTGTAGTTAAAGATGCAGGGGCTGCTGGGGGTGACGCGTCGCTGTTGCTATACGCTGGCTTTGTGTGAGTTTTTGCACGCAGTAGGATAGCAAGAGCTCGTGAGGTGTGATTTCTACTGCCTCGAGGACACAAATTTATGAAGAATGGTCAGAACCGAGGCTTCTGTGCAGTTAACGCGAAAACGAGGTTGCGCACAGACTCGTCTCCAACTTTCAAGCCTACGTCGCTGCTCCTTCTGCCCTTTTATATATTGTACAAATTGTAGTAAGACATGCAGGGGCTGCTGGCGGTGAGGCGTCGCTGTTGCTATACGCTGGCTTTGAGTGAGTTTTTGCACGCAGTAGGCTAGCAAGTGCTCGTGAGCTGTGATTTCTACTGCCTCGAGGACATACGTTTATGAAGAATGGTCAGAACCGAGGCTTCCGTGCAGTTAACGCAAAAACAAGGTTGCACACAAACTCGTCTCCAACTTTAAAGCCTACGTCGCTGCTCCTTCTGCCCTTTCATATATTGTACAAATTGTTGTAAGACATGCAGGGCCTGATGGCGGTGACGCATCGCTGTTGCTATACGATGGCTTTGTGTGAGTTTTTGCACACAGTAGGCTAGCAAGTGCTCATGAGCTGTGATTTCTACTGCCTCGAGGACACACATTTATAAATAATGGTCAGAACCGAGGCTTCTGCGCAGTTAACGCGAAAACAAGGTTGCACACAGACTCGTCCCCAACTTACAAGCCTACGTCGCTCCTCCTTCTGCCGTTTTATATATTGTACAAATAGTAGTAAGACATGCAGGGGCTGCTGGCGGTGACGCGTCGCTGTTGCTATACGCTTTCTTTGTGTGAGTTTTTACACGCAGTAGGCTAGCAAGAGCTCGTGAGCTGTGATTTCAACTGCCTCGAGGACAAATATTTATGAAGAATGGTCAGAACCGAGGCTTCTGTGCAGTTGACGCGAAAACAAGGTTGCACACAGACTCGTCTCCAACGTTCAAGCCTACGTCGCTGCTCCTTCTGCCCTTTTCATGTTGTACAAATTGAAGTTAGAGATGCAGGGGCGGCTGGCGGTGACGTGTCGCTGTTGCTATACGCTGGCTTTGTATGAGTTTTTGCACGCAGTAGGATAGCAAGAGCTCGTGAGCTGTGATTTCTACTGCCTCGAGCACATATATTTATGAAAAATGGTCAGAACCGAGGCTTCTGTGCAGTTAACGCGAAAACAAGGTTGCACACAGACTCGTCCCCAACTTTCAAGCCTACGTCGCTGCTCCTTCTGCCCTTTTAGATATTGTACAAATTGTATTTAGAGATGCAGGGGCTGCTGGCGGTGACGTGTCGCTGTTGCTATACGCTGGCTTTGTGTGAGTTTTTGCACGCAGTAGGATAGCAAGAGCTCGTGAGCTTTGATTTCAACTGCCTCGTGGACAAATATTTACGAAGAATAGTCAGAACCGAGGCTTCTGTGCAGTTAACGCGAAAACAAGGTTGCACACAGACTCGTCCCCAACTTACAAGCCTACGTCGCTGCTCCTTCTGCCGTTTTATATACTGTACAAATAGTAGTAAGACATGCAGGGGCTGCTGTTAGTGACGCGTCACTGTTGCTATACGCTGGCTTTGTGTGAGTTTTTGCACGCAGTAGGATAGCAAGAGCTCGTGAGGTGTGATTTCTACTGCCTCGAGGACACAAATTTATGAAGAATGGTCAGAACCGAGGCTTCTGTGCAGTTAACGCGAAAACGAGGTTGCGCACAGACTCGTCTCCAACTTTCAAGCCTACGTCGCTGCTCCTTCTGCCCTTTTATATATTGTACAAATTGTAGTAAGACATGCAGGGGCTGCTGGCGGTGAGGCGTCGCTGTTGCTATACGCTGGCTTTGAGTGAGTTTTTGCACGCAGTAGGCTAGCAAGTGCTCGTGAGCTGTGATTTCTACTGCCTCGAGGACATACGTTTATGAAGAATGGTCAGAACCGAGGCTTCCGTGCAGTTAACGCAAAAACAAGGTTGCACACAAACTCGTCTCCAACTTTAAAGCCTACGTCGCTGCTCCTTCTGCCCTTTCATATATTGTACAAATTGTAGTAAGACATGCAGGGCCTGATGGCGGTGACGCGTCGCTGTTGCTATACGATGGCTTTGTGTGAGTTTTTGCACACAGTAGGCTAGCAAGTGCTCATGAGCTGTGATTTCTACTGCCTCGAGGACACACATTTATAAATAATGGTCTGAACCGAGGCTTCTGCACAGTTAACGCGAAAACAAGGTTGCACACAGACTCGTCCCCAATTTCAAGCCTACGTCGCTGCTCCTTCTGCCCTTTTAAATATTGTACAAATTGTAGTTAGAGATGCAGGGGCTGCTGGCGGTGACGTGTCGCTGTTGCTATACGCTGGCTTTGTGTGAGTTTTTGCACGCAGTAGGATAGCAAGAGCTCGTGAGCTGTGATTTCAACTGCCTCGAGCACATATAATTATGAAAAATGGTCAGAACCGAGGCTTCTGTGCAGTTAACGCGAAAACAAGGTTGCACACAGACTCGTCCCCAACTTTCAAGCCTACGTCGCTGCTCCTTCTGCCCTTTTAGATATTGTACAAATTGTATTTAGAGATGCAGGGGCTGCTGGCGGTGACGTGTCGCTGTTGCTATACGCTGGCTTTGTGTGAGTTTTTGCACGCAGTAGGATAGCAAGAGCTCGTGAGCTTTGATTTCATCTGCCTCGTGGACAAATATTTACGAAGAATAGCCAGAACCGAGGCTTCTGTGCAGTTGACGCGAAAGCAAGGGTGCGCACAGACTCGTCCCCAACTTTCAAGCCTACGTCGCTGCTCCTTCTGCCCTTTTAGATATTGTACAAATTGTATTTAGAGATGCAGGGGCTGCTGGCGGTGACGTGTCGCTGTTGCTATACGCTGGCTTTGTGTGAGTTTTTGCACGCAGTAGGATAGCAAGAGCTCGTGAGCTTTGATTTCAACTGCCTCGTGGACAAATATTTACGAAGAATAGCCAGAACCGAGGCTTCTGTGCAGTTAACGCGAAAACGAGGTTGCGCACAGACTCGTCTCCAACTTTCAAGCCTACGACGCTGCTCCTTCTGCCCTTTTATATATTGTACAAATTGTAGTAAGACATGCAGGGGCTGCTGGCGGTGAGGCGTCGCTGTTGCTATACGCTGGCTTTGAGTGAGTTTTTGCACGCAGTAGGCTAGCAAGTGCTCATGAGCTGTGATTTCTACTGCCTCGAGGACATACGTTTATGAAGAATGGTCAGAACCGAGGCTTCCGTGCAGTTAACCCAAAAACAAGGTTGCACACAAACTCGTCTCCAACTTTAAAGCCTACGTCGCTGCTCCTTCTGCCCTTTCATATATTGTACAAATTGTAGCAAGACATGCAGGGCCTGATGGCGGTGACGCGTCGCTGTTGCTATACGATGGCTTTGTGTGAGTTTTTGCACACAGTAGGCTAGCAAGTGCTCATGAGCTGTGATTTCTACTGCCTCGAGGACACACATTTATAAATAATGGTCAGAACCGAGGCTTCTGCGCAGTTAACGCGAAAACAAGGTTGCACACAGACTCGTCCCCAATTTCAAGCCTACGTCGCTGCTCCTTCTGCCCTTTTAAATATTGTACAAATTGTAGTTAGAGATGCAGGGGCTGCTGGCGGTGACGTGTCGCTGTTGCTATACGCTGGCTTTGTGTGAGTTTTTGCACGCAGTAGGATAGCAAGAGCTCGTGAGCTGTGATTTCAACTGCCTCGTGGACAAATATTTACGAAGAATAGCCAGAACCGAGGCTTCTGTGCAGTTGACGCGAAAGCAAGGTTGCACACAGACTCGTCCCCAGCTTTCAAGCCTACGTCGCTGCTCCTTCTGCCCTTTTAGATATTGTACAAATTGTAGTTAAAGATGCAAGGGCTGCTGGGGGTGACGTGTCGCTGTTGCTATACGCTGGCTTTGTGTGAGTTTTTGCACGCAGTTGGATAGCAAGAGCTCGTGAGCTGTGATTTCAACTGCCTCGAGGACATACATTTATGAAGAATGGTCAGAACCGAGGCTTCTGCGCAGTTAACGCGAAAAAAAGGTTGCACACAGACTCGTCCCCAACTTACAAGCCTACGTCGCTGCTCCTTCTGCCGTTTTATATATTGTACAAATAGCAGTAAGACATGCAGGGGCTGCTGGCGGTGACGCGTCGCTGTTGCTATACGCTGGCTTTGTGTGAGTTTTTGCACGCAGTAGGCTAGCAAGAGCTCGTGAGCTGTGATTTCAACTGCCTCGAGGACAAATATTTATGAAGAATGGTCAGAACCGAGGCTTCTGTGCAGTTGACGCGAAAACAAGGTTGCACACAGACTCGTCCCCAACTTTCAAGCCTACGTCGCTGCTCCTTCTGCCCTTTTAATGTTGTACAAATTGAAGTTAGAGATGCAGGGGCGGCTGGCGGTGACGTGTGGCTGTTGCTATACGCTGGCTTTGTATGAGTTTTTGCACGCAGTAGGATAGCAAGAGCTCGTGAGCTGTGATTTCTACTGCCTCGAGCACATATATTTATGAATAATGGTCAGAACCGAGGCTTCTGTGCAGTTAACGCGAAAACAAGGTTGCACACAGACTCGTCCCCAACTTTCAAGCCTACGTCGCTGCTCCTTCTGCCCTTTTAGATATTGTACAAATTGTATTTAGAGATGCAGGGGCTGCTGGCGGTGACGTGTCGCTGTTGCTATACGCTGGCTTTGTGTGAGTTTTTGCACGCAGTAGGATAGCAAGAGCTCGTGAGCTTTGATTTCAACTGCCTCGTGGACAAATATTTACGAAGAATAGGCAAAACCGAGGCTTCTGTGCAGTTGACGCGAAAGCAAGGGTGCACACAGACTCGTCCCCAACTTTCAAGCCTACGTCGCTGCTCCTTCTGCCCTTTTAGATATTGTACAAATTGTAGTTAGAGATGCAGGGGCTGCTGGCGGTGACGTGTCGCTGTTGCTATACGCTGGCTTTGTGTGAGTTTTTGCACGCAGTAGGATAGCAAGAGCACGTGAGCTGTGATTTCAACTGCCTCGAGCACATATAATTATGAAAAATGGTCAGAACCGAGGCTTCTGTGCAGTTAACGCGAAAACAAGGTTGCACACAGACTCGTCCCCAACTTTCAAGCCTACGTCGCTGCTCCTTCTGCCCTTTTAGATATTGTACAAATTGTATTTAGAGATGCAGGGGCTGCTGGCGGTGACGTGTCGCTGTTGCTATACGCTGGCTTTGTGTGAGTTTTTGCACGCAGTAGGATAGCAAGAGCTCGTGAGCTTTGATTTCAACTGCCTCGTGGACAAATATTTACGAAGAATAGCCAGAACCGAGGCTTCTGTGCAGTTGACGCGAAAGCAAGGGTGCGCACAGACTCGTCCCCAACTTTCAAGCCTACGTCGCTGCTCCTTCTGCCCTTTTAGATATTGTACAAATTGTAGTTAAAGATGCAGGGGCTGCTGGGGGTGACACGTCGCTGTTGCTATACGCTGGCTTTGTGTGAGTTTTTGCACGCAGTAGGCTAGCAAGAGCTCATGAGCTGTGATTTCAACTGCCTCGAGGACAAATATTTACGAAGAATGGTCAGAACTGAGGCTTCTGTGCAGTTGACGCGAAAACAAGGTTGCACACAGACTCGTCCCCAACTTTCAAGCCTACGTCGCTGCTCCTTCTGCCCTTTTAGATATTGTACATATTGTGGTTAGAGATGCAGGGGCTGCTGGTGGTGACGCGTCGCTGTTGCTATACGCTGGCTTTGTGTGAGTTTTTGCGCGCAGTTGGATAGCAAGAGCTCGTGAGCTGTGATTTCAACTGCCTCGAGGACATACATTTATGAAGAATGGTCAGAACCGAGGCTTCTGCGCAGTTAACGCGAAAACAAGGTTGCACACAGACTCGTCCCCAACTTACAAGCCTACGTCGCTGCTCCTTCTGCCGTTTTATATCTTGTAGAAATTGTAGTAAGACATGCAGGGGCTGCTGTTAGTGACGCGTCACTGTTGCTATACGCTGGCTTTGTGTGAGTTTTTGCACGCAGTAGGATAGCAAGAGCTCGTGAGGTGTGATTTCTACTGCCTCGAGGACACAAATTTATGAAGAATGGTCAGAACCGAGGCTTCTGTGCAGTTAACGCGAAAACGAGGTTGCGCACAGACTCGTCTCCAACTTTCAAGCCTACGACGCTGCTCCTTCTGCCCTTTTATATATTGTACAAATTGTAGTAAGACATGCAGGGGCTGCTGGCGGTGAGGCGTCGCTGTTGCTATACGCTGGCTTTGAGTGAGTTTTTGCATGCAGTAGGCTAGCAAGTGCTCGTGAGCTGTGATTTCTACTGCCTCGAGGACATACGTTTATGAAGAATGGTCAGAACCGAGGCTTCCGTGCAGTTAACGCAAAAACAAGGTTGCACACAAACTCGTCTCCAACTTTAAAGCCTACGTCGCTGCTCCTTCTGCCCTTTCATATATTGTACAAATTGTAGTAAGACATGCAGGGCCTGATGGCGGTGACGCGTCGCTGTTGCTATACGATGGCTTTGTGTGAGTTTTTGCACACAGTAGGCTAGCAAGTGCTCATGAGCTGTGATTTCTACTGCCTCGAGGACACACATTTATAAATAATGGTCAGAACCGAGGCTTCTGCGCAGTTAACGCGAAAACAAGGTTGCACACAGACTCGTCCCCAATTTCAAGCCTACGTCGCTGCTCCTTCTGCCGTTTTATATACTGTACAAATAGTAGTAAGACATGCAGGGGCTGCTGGCGGTGACGCGTCGCTGTTGCTATACGCTGGCTTTGTGTGAGTTTTTGCACGCAGTAGGCTAACAAGTGCGCATGAGCTGTGATTTCAACTGCCTCGAGGACATATATTTATGAAGAATGGTCAGAACCGAGGCTTCTGTGCACTTGACGCGAAAACCAGGTTGCACACGGACTCGTCCCCAACTTTCAAGCCTACGTCGCTGCTCCTTCTGCCCTTTTATATATTGTACAAATTGTAGTATGACATGCAGGGGCTGCTGGGGGTGACGTGTCGCTGTTGCTATACGCTGGCTTTGTGTGAGTTTTTGCACGCAGTAGGCTAACAAGTGCGCATGAGCTGTGATTTCAACTGCCTCGAGGACATATATTTATGAAGAATGGTCAGAACCGAGGCTTCTGTGCACTTGACGCGAAAACCAGGTTGCACACAGACTCGTCCCCAACTTTCAAGCCTACGTCGCTGCTCCTTCTGCCGTTTTATATACTGTACAAATAGTAGTAAGACATGCAGGGGCTGCTGGCGGTGACGCGTCGCTGTTGCTATACGCTGGCTTTGTGTGAGTTTTTGCACGCAGTAGGCTAGCAAGAGCTCGTGAGCTGTGATTTCTACTGCCTCGAGGACATATATTTATGAAGAATGGTCAGAACCGAGGCTTCTGTGCAGTTAACGCGAAAACAAGGTTGCACACAGACTCGTCCCCAACTTTCAAGCCTACTTCGCTGCTCCTTCTGCCCTTTTAGATATTGTACAAATAGTAGTAAGACATGCAGGGGCTGCTGGCGGTGACGCGTCGCTGTTGCTATACGCTGGCTTTGTGTGAGTTTTTGCACGCAGTAGGCTAACAAGTGCGCATGAGCTGTGATTTCAACTGCCTCGAGGACATATATTTATGAAGAATGGTCAGAACCGAGGCTTCTGTGCACTTGACGCGAAAACCAGGTTGCACACGGACTCGTCCCCAACTTTCAAGCCTACTTCGCTGCTCCTTCTGCCGTTTTATATACTGTACAAATAGTAGTAAGACATGCAGGGGCTGCTGGCGGTGACGCGTCGCTGTTGCTATACGCTGGCTTTGTGTGAGTTTTTGCACGCAGTAGGCTAACAAGTGCGCATGAGCTGTGATTTCAACTGCCTCGAGGACATATATTTATGAAGAATGGTCAGAACCGAGGCTTCTGTGCACTTGACGCGAAAACCAGGTTGCACACGGACTCGTCCCCAACTTTCAAGCCTACGTCGCTGCTCCTTCTGCCCTTTTATATATTGTACAAATTGTAGTATGACATGCAGGGGCTGCTGGGGGTGACGTGTCGCTGTTGCTATACGCTGGCTTTGTGTGAGTTTTTGCACGCAGTAGGCTAGCAAGTGCTCGTGAGCTGTGATTTCTACTGCCTCTGGGACATACATTTATGCAGAATGGTCAGAACCGAGGCTTCTGTCCAGTTACCACGAAAACAAGGTTGCACACAGACTCGTCCCCAACTTTCAAGCCTACGTTGCTGCTCCTTCTGCGATTCTATATATTGTACAAATTGGAGTAAGACATGGAGGGGCTGCTGGCGGTGATGCGTCGCTGTTTCTATACCCTGGCTTTGTGTGACTTTTTGCACGCAGTAGGCTAGCAAGAGCTCGTGAGCTGTGATTTCTACTGCCTCGAGGACATATATTTATGAAGAATGGTCAGAACCGAGGCTTCTGTGCAGTTAACGCGAAAACAAGGTTGCACACAGACTCGTCCCCAACTTTCAAGCCTACTTCGCTGCTCCTTCTGCCCTTTTAGATATTGTACAAATAGTAGTAAGACATGCAGGGGCTGCTGGCGGTGACGCGTCGCTGTTGCTATACGCTGGCTTTATGTAAGTTTTTGCACGCAGTAGGCTAGCAAGTGCTCGTGAGCTGTGATTTCTACTGGCTCGAGGACAAATATTTATGAAGAATGGTCAGAACCGAGGCTTCTGTGCAGTTAACGCAATAACAAGGTTGCACACAGACTCATCCCCAACATTCAAGCCTATGTCGCTGCTCCTTCTGCCGTTTTAGATATTGTACATATTGTAGTTAGAGATGCAGGGGCTGCTGGTGGTGACGCGTCGCTGTTGCTATACGCTGGCTTTGTGTGAGTTTTTGCGCGCAGTTTGATAGCAAGAGCTCGTGAGCTGTGATTTCAACTGCCTCGAGGACATACATTTATGAAGAATGGTCAGAACCGAGGCTTCTGTACAGTTAACGCGAAAACAAGGTTGCACACAGACTCATCCCCAACATTCAAGCCTATGTCGCTGCTCCTTCTGCCGTTTTATATATTGTACAAATTGTAGTTAGAGATGCAGGGGCTGCTGGCGGTGACGCGTCGCTGTTGCTATACGCTGGCTTTGTGTGAGTTTTTGCACGCAGTAGGCAAGCAAGTCTCGTGAGCTGTGATTTCAACTGCCTCGAGGACAACTATTTATGAAGAATGGTCAGAACCGAGGCTTCTCTGCAGTTGACGAGAAAACAAGGTTGCACACAGACTCATCCCCAACATTCAAGCCTATGTCGCAGCTCCTTCTGCCGTTTTATATACTGTACAAATAGTAGTAAGACATGCAGGGGCTGCTGGCGGTGACGCGTCGCTGTTGCTATACGCTGGCTTTGTGTGAGTTTTTGCACGCAGTAGGCTAACAAGTGCGCATGAGCTGTGATTTCAACTGCCTCGAGGACATATATTTATGAAGAATGGTCAGAACCGAGGCTTCTGTGCACTTGACGCGAAAACCAGGTTGCACGCGGACTCGTCCCCAACTTTCAAGCCTACGTCGCTGCTCCTTCTGCCCTTTTATATATTGTACAAATTGTAGTATGACATGCAGGGGCTGCTGGGGGTGACGTGTCGCTGTTGCTATACGCTGGCTTTGAGTGAGTTTTTGCACGCAGTAGGCTAGCAAGTGCTCGTGAGCTGTGATTTCTACTGCCTCTGGGACATACATTTATGCAGAATGGTCAGAACCGAGGCTTCTGTCCAGTTACCACGAAAACAAGGTTGCACACAGACTCGTCCCCAACTTTCAAGCCTACGTTGCTGCTCCTTCTGCGATTCTATATATTGTACAAATTGGAGTAAGACATGGAGGGGCTGCAGGCGGTGATGCGTCGCTGTTTCTATACCCTGGCTTTGTGTGACTTTTTGCACGCAGTAGGCTAGCAAGAGCTCGTGAGCTGTGATTTCTACTGCCTCGAGGACATATATTTATGAAGAATGGTCAGAACCGAGGCTTCTGTGCAGTTAACGCGAAAACAAGGTTGCACACAGACTCGTCCCCAACTTTCAAGCCTACTTCGCTGCTCCTTCTGCCCTTTTAGATATTGTACAAATAGTAGTAAGACATGCAGGGGCTCCTGGCGGTGACGCGTCGCTGTTGCTATACGCTGGCTTTATGTAAGTTTTTGCACGCAGTAGGCTAGCAAGTGCTCGTGAGCTGTGATTTCTACAGGCTCGAGGACATATATTTATGAAGAATGGTCAGAACCGAGGCTTCTGTACAGTTAACGCGAAAACAAGGTTGCACACAGACTCGTCCCCAACTTTCAAGCCTACTTCGCTGCTCCTTCTGCCGTTTTAGATATTGTACAAATAGTAGTAAGACATGCAGGGGCTGCTGGCGGTGACGCGTCGCTGTTGCTATACGCTGGCTTTGTGTGAGTTTTTGCACGCAGTAGGCTAGCAAGAGCTCGTGAGCTGTGATTTCAACTGCCTCGAGGACAAATATTTATGAAGAATGGTCAGAACCGAGGCTTCTGTGCAGTTAACGCGAAAACAAGGTTGCACACAGACTCGTCCCCAACATACAAGCCTACGTCGCTGCTCCTTCTGCCGTTTTATATACTGTACAAATAGTACTAAGACATGCAGGGGCTGCTGGCGGTGACGCGTCGCTGTTGCTATACGCTGGCTTTGGGTGAGTTTTTGGACGCAGTAGGCTAGCAAGAGCTCGTGAGCTGTGATTTCAACTGTCTCGAGGACAAATATTTATGAAGAATGGTCAGAACCGAGGCTTCTGTGCAGTTGACGCGAAAACAAGGTTGCACACAGACTCGTCCCCAACTTTCAAGCCTACGTCGCTGCCCCTTCTGCCCTTTTAGATATTGTACATATTGTAGTTAGAGATGCAGGGGCTGCTGGTGGTGACGCGTCGCTGTTGCTATACGCTGGCTTTGTGTGAGTTTTTGCGCGCAGTTGGATAGCAAGAGCTCGTGAGCTGTGATTTCAACTACCTCGAGGACATACATTTATGAAGAATGGTCAGAACCGAGGCTTCTGCGCAGTTAACGCGAAAACAAGGTTGCACACAGACTCGTCCCCAACTTACAAGCCTACGTCGCTGCTCCTTCTGCCGTTTTATATATTGTAGAAATTGTAGTAAGACATGCAGGGGCTGCTGTTAGTGACGCGTCACTGTTGCTATACGCTGGCTTTGTGTGAGTTTTTGCACGTAGTAGGATAGCAAGAGCTCGTGAGGTGTCATTTCTACTGCCTCGAGGACACAAATTTATGAAGAATGGTCAGAACCGAGGCTTCTGTGCAGTTAACGCGAAAACGAGGTTGCGCACAGACTCATCTCCAACTTTCAAGCCTACGTCGCTGCTCCTTCTGCCCTTTTATATATGGTACAAATTGTAGTAAGACATGCAGGGGCTGCTGGCGGTGAGGCGTCGCTGTTGCTATACGCTGGCTTTGAGTGAGTTTTTGCACGCAGTAGGCTAGCAAGTGCTCGTGAGCTGTGATTTCTACTGCCTCGAGGACATACGTTTATGAAGAATGGTCAGAACCGAGGCTTCCGTGCAGTTAACGCAAAAACAAGGTTGCACACAAACTCGTCTCCAACTTTAAAGCCTACGTCGCTGCTCCTTCTGCTCTTTCATATATTGTACAAATTGTAGTAAGGCATGCAGGGCCTGATGGCGGTGACGCGTCGCTGTTGCTATACGATGGCTTTGTGTGAGTTTTTGCACACAGTAGGCTAGCAAGTGCTCATGAGCTGTGATTTCTGCTGCCTCGAGGACACACATTTATAAATAATGGTCAGAACCGAGGCTTCTGCGCAGTTAACGCGAAAACAAGGTTGCACACAGACTCGTCCCCAATTTCAAGCCTACGTCGCTGCTCCTTCTGCCCTTTTAAATATTGTACAAATTGTAGTTAGAGATGCAGGGGCTGCTGGCGGTGACGTGTCGCTGTTGCTATACGCTGGCTTTGTGTGAGTTTTTGCACGCAGTAGGATAGCAAGAGCTCGTGAGCTGTGATTTCAACTGCCTCGTGGACAAATATTTACGAAGAATAGCCAGAACCGAGGCTTCTGTGCAGTTAAGGAGAAAACAAGGTTGCACACAGACTCGTTCCCAACTTTCAAGCCTACGTCGCTGCTCCTTCTGCCTTTTTATATATTGTACAAATTGTATTAAGACATGCAGGGGCTGCTGGTGTTGACGCGTCACTGTTGCTATAGGATGGCTTTGTGTGAGTTTTCGCACGCAGTAGGCTAGGAAGTGCTCGTGAGCTGTGATTTCTACTGCCTCGAGGACATACATTTATGCAGAATGGTCAGAACCGAGGCTTCTGTGCAGTTAACGCGAAAACAAGGTTGCACACGGACTCATCCCCAACATTCAAGCCTATGTCGCTCCTCCTTCTGCCGTTTTATATATTGTACAAATAGTAGTAAGACATGCAGGGGCTGCTGGCGGTGACGCGTCGCTGTTGCTATACGCTTTCTTTGGGTGAGTTTTTACACGCAGTAGGCTAGCAAGAGCTCGTGAGCTGTGATTTCAACTGCCTCGAGGACAAATATTTATGAAGAATGGTCAGAACCGAGGCTTCTGTGCAGTTGACGCGAAAACAAGGTTGCACACAGACTCGTCTCCAACTTTCAAGCCTACGTCGCTGCTCCTTCTGCGATTTTATATATTGTACAAATTGTAGTTAGAGATGCAGGGGCTGCTGGCGGTGATGCGTCGCTGTTGCTACACGCTGGCTTTGTGTGAGTTTTTGCACGCAGTAGGCTAACAAGAGCTCGTGAGCTGTGATTTCAACTGCCTTGAGGATAAATATTTATGAAGAATGGTCAGAACCGAGGCTTCTGTGCAGTTAACGCGAAAGCAAGGTTGCACAAAGACGCGCCCCCAACTTTCAAGCCTACTTCGCTGCTCCTTCTGCCCTTTTAGATATTGTACAAATTGTAGTTAGAGATGCAGGGGCTGCTGGCGGTGACGCGTGGCTGTTGCTATACGCTGGCTTTGTGTGAGTTTTTGCACGCAGTAGGCTAGCAAGAGCTCGTGAGCTGTGATTTCAACTGCCTCGAGGACAAATATTTATGAAGAATGGTCAGAACCGAGGCTTCTGTGCAGTTGACGCGAAAGCAAGGTTGCACACAGACTCGTCCTCAACTTTCAAGCCTACGTCGCTGCTCCTTCTGCCCTTTTAATGTTGTACAAATTGAAGTTAGAGATGCAGGGGCGGCTGGCGGTGACGTGTCGCTGTTGCTATGCGCTGGCTTTGTATGAGTTTTTGCACGCAGTAGGATAGCAAGAGCTCGTGAGCTGTGATTTCTACTGCCTCGAGCACATATATGTATGAAAAATGGTCAGAACCGAGGCTTCTGTGCAGTTAACGCGAAAACAAGGTTGCACACAGACTCGTCCCCAACTTTCAAGCCTACGTCGCTGCTCCTTCTGCCCTTTTAGATATTGTACAAATTGTATTTAGAGATGCAGGGGCTGCTGGCGGTGACGTGTCGCTGTTGCTATACGCTGGCTTTGTGTGAGTTTTTGCACGCAGTAGGATAGCAAGAGCTCGTGAGCTTTGATTTCAACTGCCTCGTGGACAAATATTTACGAAGAATAGCCAGAACCGAGGCTTCTGTGCAGTTGACGCGAAAGCAAGGGTGCACACAGACTCGTCCCCAACTTTCAAGCCTACGTCGCTGCTCCTGCTGCCCTTTTAGATATTGTACAAATTGTAGTTAAAGATGCAGGGCCTGCTGGGGGTGACGCGTCGCTGTTGCTATACGTTGGCTTTGTGTGAGTTTTTGCACGCAGTAGGCTAGCAAGAGCTCGTGAGCTGTGAGTTCAACTGCCTCGAGGACAAATATTTACGAAGAATGGTCAGAACTGAGGCTTCTGTGCAGTTGACGCGAAAACAAGGTTGCACACAGACTCGTCCCCAACTTTCAAGCCTACGTCGCTGCTCCTTCTGCCCTTTTAGATATTGTACATATTGTAGTTAGAGATGCAGGGGCTGCTGGTGGTGACGCGTCCCTGTTGCTATACGCTGGCTTTGTGTGAGTTTTTGCGCGCAGTTGGATAGCAAGAGCTCGTGAGCTGTGATTTCAACTGCCTCGAGGACATACATTTATGAAGAATGGTCAGAACCGAGGCTTCTGCGCAGTTAACGCGAAAACAAGGTTGCACACAGACTCGTCCCCAACTTACAAGCCTACGTCGCTGCTCCTTCTGCCGTTTTATATATCGTAGAAATTGTAGTAAGACATGCAGGGGCTGCTGTTAGTGACGCGTCACTGTTGCTATACGCTGGCTTTGTGTGAGTTTTTGCACGCAGTAGGATAGCAAGAGCTCGTGAGGTGTGATTTCTACTGCCTCGAGGACACAAATTTATGAAGAATGGTCAGAACCGAGGCTTCTGTGCAGTTAACGCGAAAACGAGGTTGCGCACAGACTCGTCTCCAACTTTCAAGCCTACGTCGCTGCTCCTTCTGCCCTTTTATATATTGTACAAATTGTAGTAAGACATGCAGGGGCTGCTGGCGGTGAGGCGTCGCTGTTGCTATACGCTGGCTTTGAGTGAGTTTTTGCACGCAGTAGGCTAGCAAGTGCTCGTGAGCTGTGATTTCTACTGCCTCGAGGACATACGTTTATGAAGAATGGTCAGAACCGAGGCTTCCGTGCAGTTAACGCAAAAACAAGGTTGCACACAAACTCGTCTCCAACTTTAAAGCCTACGTCGCTGCTCCTTCTGCCCTTTCATATATTGTACAAATTGTAGTAAGACATGCAGGGCCTGATGGCGGTGACGCGTCGCTGTTGCTATACGATGGCTTTGTGTGAGTTTTTGCACACAGTAGGCTAGCAAGTGCTCATGAGCTGTGATTTCTACTGCCTCGAGGACACACATTTATAAATAATGGTCAGAACCGAGGCTTCTGCGCAGTTAACGCGAAAACAAGGTTGCACACAGACTCGTCCCCAACTTACAAGCCTACGTCGCTCCTCCTTCTGCCGTTTTATATATTGTACAAATAGTAGTAAGACATGCAGGGGCTGCTGGCGGTGACGCGTCGCTGTTGCTATACGCTTTCTTTGTGTGAGTTTTTACATGCAGTAGGCTAGCAAGAGCTCGTGAGCTGTGATTTCAACTGCCTCGAGGACAAATATTTATGAAGAATGGTCAGAACCGAGGCTTCTGTGCAGTTGACGCGAAAACAAGGTTGCACACAGACTCGTCTCCAACGTTCAAGCCTACGTCGCTGCTCGTTCTGCGATTTTATATATTGTACAAATTGTAGTTAGAGATGCAGGGGCTGCTGGCGGTGATGCGTCGCTGTTGCTACACGCTGGCTTTGTGTGAGTTTTTGCACGCAGTAGGCTAACAAGAGCTCGTGAGCTGTGATTTCAACTGCCTCGAGGACAAATATTTATGAAGAATGGTCAGAACCGAGGCTTCTGTGCCGTTGACGCGAAAACAAGGTTGCACACAGACTCGTCCCCAACTTTCAAGCCTACGTCGCTGCTCCTTCTGCCCTTTTCATGTTGTACAAATTGAAGTTAGAGATGCAGGGGCGGCTGGCGGTGACGTGTCGCTGTTGCTATACGCTGGCTTTGTATGAGTTTTTGCACGCAGTAGCATAGCAAGAGCTCGTGAGCTGTGATTTCTACTGCCTCGAGCACATATATTTATGAAAAATGGTCAGAACCGAGGCTTCTGTGCAGTTAACGCGAAAACAAGGTTGCACACAGACTCGTCCCCAACTTTCAAGCCTACGTCGCTGCTCCTTCTGCCCTTTTAGATATTGTACAAATTGTATTTAGAGATGCAGGGGCTGCTGGCGGTGACGTGTCGCTGTTGCTATACGCTGGCTTTGTGTGAGTTTTTGCGCGCAGTTGGATAGCAAGAGCTCGTGAGCTGTGATTTCAACTGCCTCGAGGACATACATTTATGAAGAATGGTCAGAACCGAGGCTTCTGCGCAGTTAACGCGAAAACAAGGTTGCACACAGACTCGTCCCCAACTTACAAGCCTACGTCGCTACTCCTTCTGCCGTTTTATATATTGTAGAAATTGTAGTAAGACACGCAGGGGCTGCTGTTAGTGACGCGTCACTGTTGCTATACGCTGGCTTTGTGTGAGTTTTTGCACGCAGTAGGATAGCAAGAGCTCGTGAGGTGTGATTTCTACTGCCTCGAGGACACAAATTTATGAAGAATGGTCAGAACCGAGGCTTCTGTGCAGTTAACGCGAAAACGAGGTTGCACACAAACTCGTCTCCAACTTTAAAGCCTACGTCGCTGCTCCTTCTGCCCTTTCATATATTGTACAAATTGTAGTAAGACATGCAGGGCCTGATGGCGGTGACGCGTCGCTGTTGCTATACGATGGCTTTGTGTGAGTTTTTGCACACAGTAGGCTAGCAAGTGCTCATGAGCTGTGATTTCTACTGCCTCGAGGACACACATTTATAAATAATGGTCAGAACCGAGGCTTCTGCGCAGTTAACGCGAAAACAAGGTTGCACACAGACTCGTCCCCAACTTACAAGCCTACGTCGCTCCTCCTTCTGCCGTTTTATATATTGTACAAATAGTAGTAAGACATGCAGGGGCTGCTGGCGGTGACGCGTCGCTGTTGCTATACGCTTTCTTTGTGTGAGTTTTTACACGCAGTAGGCTAGCAAGAGCTCGTGAGCTGTGATTTCAACTGCCTCGAGGACAAATATTTATGAAGAATGGTCAGAACCGAGGCTTCTGTGCAGTTGACGCGAAAACAAGGTTGCACACAGACTCGTCTCCAACTTTCAAGCCTACGTCGCTGCTCCTTCTGCGATTTTATATATTGTACAAATTGTAGTTAGAGATGCAGGGGCTGCTGGCGGTGATGCGTCGCTGTTGCTACACGCTGGCTTTGTGTGAGTTTTTGCACGCAGTAGGCTAACAAGAGCTCGTGAGCTGTGATTTCAACTGCCTTGAGGATAAATATTTATGAAGAATGGTCAGAACCGAGGCTTCTGTGCAGTTAACGCGAAAGCAAGGTTGCACAAAGACGCGCCCCCAACTTTCAAGCCTACTTCGCTGCTCCTTCTGCCCTTTTAGATATTGTACAAATTGTAGTTAGAGATGCAGGGGCTGCAGGCGGTGACGCGTCGCTGTTGCTATACGCTGGCTTTGTGTGAGTTTTTGCACGCAGTAGGCTAGCAAGAGCTCGTGAGCTGTGATTTCAACTGCCTCGAGGACAAATATTTATGAAGAATGGTCAGAACCGAGGCTTCTGTGCAGTTGACGCGAAAACAAGGTTGCACACAGACTCGTCCCCAACTTTCAAGCCTACGTCGCTGCTCCTTCTGCCCTTTTAATGTTGTACAAATTGAAGTTAGAGATGCAGGGGCGGCTGGCGGTGACGTGTCGCTGTTGCTATACGCTGGCTTTGTATGAGTTTTTGCACGCAGTAGGATAGCAAGAGCTCGTGAGCTGTGATTTCTACTGCCTCGAGCACATATATTTATGAAAAATGGTCAGAACCGAGGCTTCTGTGCAGTTAACGCGAAAACAAGGTTGCACACAGACTCGTCCCCAACTTTCAAGCCTACGTCGCTGCTCCTTCTGCCCTTTTAGATATTGTACAAATTGTATTTAGAGATGCAGGGGCTGCTGGCGGTGACGTGTCGCTGTTGCTATACGCTGGCTTTGTGTGAGTTTTTGCACGCAGTAGGATAGCAAGAGCTCGTGAGCTTTGATTTCAACTGCCTCGTGGACAAATATTTACGAAGAATAGCCAGAACCGAGGCTTCTGTGCAGTTGACGCGAAAGCAAGGGTGCACACAGACTCGTCCCCAACTTTCAAGCCTACGTCGCTGCTCCTTCTGCCCTTTTAGATATTGTACAAATTGTAGTTAAAGATGCAGGGGCTGCTGGGGGTGACGCGTCGCTGTTGCTATACGCTGGCTTTGTGTGAGTTTTTGCACGCAGTAGGATAGCAAGAGCTCGTGAGGTGTGATTTCTACTGCCTCGAGGACACAAATTTATGAAGAATGGTCAGAACCGAGGCTTCTGTGCAGTTAACGCGAAAACGAGGTTGCGCACAGACTCGTCTCCAACTTTCAAGCCTACGTCGCTGCTCCTTCTGCCCTTTTATATATTGTACAAATTGTAGTAAGACATGCAGGGGCTGCTGGCGGTGAGGCGTCGCTGTTGCTATACGCTGGCTTTGAGTGAGTTTTTGCACGCAGTAGGCTAGCAAGTGCTCGTGAGCTGTGATTTCTACTGCCTCGAGGACATACGTTTATGAAGAATGGTCAGAACCGAGGCTTCCGTGCAGTTAACGCAAAAACAAGGTTGCACACAAACTCGTCTCCAACTTTAAAGCCTACGTCGCTGCTCCTTCTGCCCTTTCATATATTGTACAAATTGTTGTAAGACATGCAGGGCCTGATGGCGGTGACGCATCGCTGTTGCTATACGATGGCTTTGTGTGAGTTTTTGCACACAGTAGGCTAGCAAGTGCTCATGAGCTGTGATTTCTACTGCCTCGAGGACACACATTTATAAATAATGGTCAGAACCGAGGCTTCTGCGCAGTTAACGCGAAAACAAGGTTGCACACAGACTCGTCCCCAACTTACAAGCCTACGTCGCTCCTCCTTCTGCCGTTTTATATATTGTACAAATAGTAGTAAGACATGCAGGGGCTGCTGGCGGTGAGGCGTCGCTGTTGCTATACGCTGGCTTTGAGTGAGTTTTTGCACGCAGTAGGCTAGCAAGTGCTCGTGAGCTGTGATTTCTACTGCCTCGAGGACATACGTTTATGAAGAATGGTCAGAACCGAGGCTTCCGTGCAGTTAACGCAAAAACAAGGTTGCACACAAACTCGTCTCCAACTTTAAAGCCTACGTCGCTGCTCCTTCTGCCCTTTCATATATTGTACAAATTGTAGTAAGACATGCAGGGCCTGATGGCGGTGACGCGTCGCTGTTGCTATACGATGGCTTTGTGTGAGTTTTTGCACACAGTAGGCTAGCAAGTGCTCATGAGCTGTGATTTCTACTGCCTCGAGGACACACATTTATAAATAATGGTCTGAACCGAGGCTTCTGCGCAGTTAACGCGAAAACAAGGTTGCACACAGACTCGTCCCCAATTTCAAGCCTACGTCGCTGCTCCTTCTGCCCTTTTAAATATTGTACAAATTGTAGTTAGAGATGCAGGGGCTGCTGGCGGTGACGTGTCGCTGTTGCTATACGCTGGCTTTGTGTGAGTTTTTGCACGCAGTAGGATAGCAAGAGCTCGTGAGCTGTGATTTCAACTGCCTCGAGCACATATAATTATGAAAAATGGTCAGAACCGAGGCTTCTGTGCAGTTAACGCGAAAACAAGGTTGCACACAGACTCGTCCCCAACTTTCAAGCCTACGTCGCTGCTCCTTCTGCCCTTTTAGATATTGTACAAATTGTATTTAGAGATGCAGGGGCTGCTGGCGGTGACGTGTCGCTGTTGCTATACGCTGGCTTTGTGTGAGTTTTTGCACGCAGTAGGATAGCAAGAGCTCGTGAGCTTTGATTTCAACTGCCTCGTGGACAAATATTTACGAAGAATAGCCAGAACCGAGGCTTCTGTGCAGTTGACGCGAAAGCAAGGGTGCGCACAGACTCGTCCCCAACTTTCAAGCCTACGTCGCTGCTCCTTCTGCCCTTTTAGATATTGTACAAATTGTATTTAGAGATGCAGGGGCTGCTGGCGGTGACGTGTCGCTGTTGCTATACGCTGGCTTTGTGTGAGTTTTTGCACGCAGTAGGATAGCAAGAGCTCGTGAGCTTTGATTTCAACTGCCTCGTGGACAAATATTTACGAAGAATAGCCAGAACCGAGGCTTCTGTGCAGTTAACGCGAAAACGAGGTTGCGCACAGACTCGTCTCCAACTTTCAAGCCTACGACGCTGCTCCTTCTGCCCTTTTATATATTGTACAAATTGTAGTAAGACATGCAGGGGCTGCTGGCGGTGAGGCGTCGCTGTTGCTATACGCTGGCTTTGAGTGAGTTTTTGCACGCAGTAGGCTAGCAAGTGCTCGTGAGCTGTGATTTCTACTGCCTCGAGGACATACGTTTATGAAGAATGGTCAGAACCGAGGCTTCCGTGCAGTTAACCCAAAAACAAGGTTGCACACAAACTCGTCTCCAACTTTAAAGCCTACGTCGCTGCTCCTTCTGCCCTTTCATATATTGTACAAATTGTAGTAAGACATGCAGGGCCTGATGGCGGTGACGCGTCGCTGTTGCTATACGATGGCTTTGTGTGAGTTTTTGCACACAGTAGGCTAGCAAGTGCTCATGAGCTGTGATTTCTACTGCCTCGAGGACACACATTTATAAATAATGGTCAGAACCGAGGCTTCTGCGCAGTTAACGCGAAAACAAGGTTGCACACAGACTCGTCCCCAATTTCAAGCCTACGTCGCTGCTCGTTCTGCCCTTTTAAATATTGTACAAATTGTAGTTAGAGATGCAGGGGCTGCTGGCGGTGACGTGTCGCTGTTGCTATACGCTGGCTTTGTGTGAGTTTTTGCACGCAGTAGGATAGCAAGAGCTCGTGAGCTGTGATTTCAACTGCCTCGAGCACATATAATTATGAAAAATGGTCAGAACCGAGGCTTCTGTGCAGTTAACGCGAAAACAAGGTTGCACACAGACTCGTCCCCAACTTTCAAGCCTACGTCGCTGCTCCTTCTGCCCTTTTAGATATTGTACAAATTGTATTTAGAGATGCAGGGGCTGCTGGCGGTGACGTGTCGCTGTTGCTATACGCTGGCTTTGTGTGAGTTTTTGCACGCAGTAGGATAGCAAGAGCTCGTGAGCTTTGATTTCAACTGCCTCGTGGACAAATATTTACGAAGAATAGCCAGAACCGAGGCTTCTGTGCAGTTGACGCGAAAGCAAGGGTGCGCACAGACTCGTCCCCAACTTTCAAGCCTACGTCGCTGCTCCTTCTGCCCTTTTAGATATTGTACAAATTGTATTTAGAGATGCAGGGGCTGCTGGCGGTGACGTGTCGCTGTTGCTATACGCTGGCTTTGTGTGAGTTTTTGCACGCAGTAGGATAGCAAGAGCTCGTGAGCTTTGATTTCAACTGCCTCGTGGACAAATATTTACGAAGAATAGCCAGAACCGAGGCTTCTGTGCAGTTAACGCGAAAACGAGGTTGCGCACAGACTCGTCTCCAACTTTCAAGCCTACGACGCTGCTCCTTCTGCCCTTTTATATATTGTACAAATTGTAGTAAGACATGCAGGGGCTGCTGGCGGTGAGGCGTCGCTGTTGCTATACGCTGGCTTTGAGTGAGTTTTTGCACGCAGTAGGCTAGCAAGTGCTCGTGAGCTGTGATTTCTACTGCCTCGAGGACATACGTTTATGAAGAATGGTCAGAACCGAGGCTTCCGTGCAGTTAACCCAAAAACAAGGTTGCACACAAACTCGTCTCCAACTTTAAAGCCTACGTCGCTGCTCCTTCTGCCCTTTCATATATTGTACAAATTGTAGTAAGACATGCAGGGCCTGATGGCGGTGACGCGTCGCTGTTGCTATACGATGGCTTTGTGTGAGTTTTTGCACACAGTAGGCTAGCAAGTGCTCATGAGCTGTGATTTCTACTGCCTCGAGGACACACATTTATAAATAATGGTCAGAACCGAGGCTTCTGCGCAGTTAACGCGAAAACAAGGTTGCACACAGACTCGTCCCCAATTTCAAGCCTACGTCGCTGCTCCTTCTGCCCTTTTAATTATTGTACAAATTGTAGTTAGAGATGCAGGGGCTGCTGGCGGTGACGTGTCGCTGTTGCTATACGCTGGCTTTGTGTGAGTTTTTGCACGCAGTAGGATAGCAAGAGCTCGTGAGCTGTGATTTCAACTGCCTCGTGGACAAATATTTACGAAGAATAGCCAGAACCGAGGCTTCTGTGCAGTTGACGCGAAAGCAAGGTTGCACACAGACTCGTCCCCAGCTTTCAAGCCTACGTCGCTGCTCCTTCTGCCCTTTTAGATATTGTACAAATTGTAGTTAAAGATGCAAGGGCTGCTGGGGGTGACGTGTCGCTGTTGCTATACGCTGGCTTTGTGTGAGTTTTTGCACGCAGTTGGATAGCAAGAGCTCGTGAGCTGTGATTTCAACTGCCTCGAGGACATACATTTATGAAGAATGGTCAGAACCGAGGCTTCTGCGCAGTTAACGCGAAAAAAAGGTTGCACACAGACTCGTCCCCAACTTACAAGCCTACGTCGCTGCTCCTTCTGCCGTTTTATATATTGTACAAATAGCAGTAAGACATGCAGGGGCTGCTGGCGGTGACGCGTCGCTGTTGCTATACGCTGGCTTTGTGTGAGTTTTTGCACGCAGTAGGCTAGCAAGATCTCGTGAGCTGTGATTTCAACTGCTTCGAGGACACATATTTATGAAGAATGGTCAGAACCGAGGCTTCTGTGCAGTTGACGCGAAAACAAGGTTGCACACAGACTCGTCCCCAACTTTCAAGCCTACGTCGCTGGTCCTTCTGCCCTTTTAGATATTGTACAAATTGTAGTTAGAGATGCAGGGGCTGCTGGCGGTGACGTGTCGCTGTTGCTATACGCTGGCTTTGTGTGAGTTTTTGCACGCAGTAGGATAGCAAGAGCTCGTGAGCTGTGATTTCAACTGCCTCGTGGACAAATATTTACGAAGAATAGCCAGAACCGAGGCTTCTGTGCAGTTGACGCGAAAGCAAGGTTGCGCACAGACTCGTCCCCAACTTTCAAGCCTACGTCGCTGCTCCTTCTGCCCTTTTAGATATTGTACAAATTGTAGTTAAAGGTGCAAGGGCTGCTGGGGGTGACGTGTCGCTGTTGCTATACGCTGGCTTTGTGTGAGTTTTTGCACGCAGATGGATAGCAAGAGCTCGTGAGCTGTGATTTCTACTGCCTCGAGCACATATATTTACGAAAAATGGTCAGAACCGAGGCTTCTGTGCAGTTAACGCGAAAACAAGGTTGCACATAGAATCGTCCCCAACTTTCAAGCCTACGTCGCTGCTCCTTCTGCCCTTTTATATATTGTAGGAATTGTAGAAAGACATCCAGGGGCTGCTGGTGGTGACGCGTCACTGTTGCTATACGCTGGCTTTGTGTGAGTTTTTGCACGCAGTAGGACAGCAAGTGCTCGTGAGCTGTGATTTCTACTGCCTCGAGGACATACGTTTATGAAGAATGGTCAGAACAGAGGCTTCCGTGCAGTTAACGCAAAAACAAGGTTGCACACAAACTCGTCTCCAACTTTAAAGCCTACGTCGCTGCTCCTTCTGCCCTTTCATATATTGTACAAATTGTAGTAAGACATGCAGGGCCTGATGGCGGTAACGCGTCGCTGTTGCTATACGATGGCTTTGTGTGAGTTTTTGCACACAGTAGGCTAGCAAGTGCTCATGAGCTGTGATTTCTACTGCCTCGAGGACACACATTTATAAATAATGGTCAGAACCGAGGCTTCTGCGCAGTTAACGCGAAAACAAGGTTGCACACAGACTCGTCCCCAACTTACAAGCCTACGTCGCTCCTCCTTCTGCCGTTTTATATATTGTACAAATAGTAGTAAGACATGCAGGGGCTGCTGGCGGTGACGCGTCGCTGTTGCTATACGCTTTCTTTGTGTGAGTTTTTACACGCAGTAGGCTAGCAAGAGCTCGTGAGCTGTGATTTCAACTGCCTCGAGGACAAATATTTATGAAGAATGGTCAGAACCGAGGCTTCTGTGCAGTTGACGCGAAAACAAGGTTGCACACAGACTCGTCTCCAACTTTCAAGCCTACGTCGCTGCTCCTTCTGCGATTTTATATATTGTACAAATTGTAGTTAGAGATGCAGGGGCTGCTGGCGGTGATGCGTCGCTGTTGCTACACGCTGGCTTTGTGTGAGTTTTTGCACGCAGTAGGCTAACAAGAGCTCGTGAGCTGTGATTTCAACTGCCTTGAGGATAAATATTTATGAAGAATGGTCAGAACCGAGGCTTCTGTGCAGTTAACGCGAAAGCAAGGTTGCACAAAGACGCGCCCCCAACTTTCAAGCCTACTTCGCTGCTCCTTCTGCCCTTTTAGATATTGTACAAATTGTAGTTAGAGATGCAGGGGCTGCTGGCGGTGACGCGTCGCTGTTGCTATACGCTGGCTTTGTGTGAGTTTTTGCACGCAGTAGGCTAGCAAGAGCTCGTGAGCTGTGATTTCAACTGCCTCGAGGACAAATATTTATGAAGAATGGTCAGAACCGAGGCTTCTGTGCAGTTGACGCGAAAACAAGGTTGCACACAGACTCGTCCCCAACTTTCAAGCCTACGTCGCTGCTCCTTCTGCCCTTTTAATGTTGTACAAATTGAAGTTAGAGATGCAGGGGCGGCTGGCGGTGACGTGTGGCTGTTGCTATACGCTGGCTTTGTATGAGTTTTTGCACGCAGTAGGATAGCAAGAGCTCGTGAGCTGTGATTTCTACTGCCTCGAGCACATATATTTATGAATAATGGTCAGAACCGAGGCTTCTGTGCAGTTAACGCGAAAACAAGGTTGCACACAGACTCGTCCCCAACTTTCAAGCCTACGTCGCTGCTCCTTCTGCCCTTTTAGATATTGTACAAATTGTATTTAGAGATGCAGGGGCTGCTGGCGGTGACGTGTCGCTGTTGCTATACGCTGGCTTTGTGTGAGTTTTTGCACGCAGTAGGATAGCAAGAGCTCGTGAGCTTTGATTTCAACTGCCTCGTGGACAAATATTTACGAAGAATAGGCAAAACCGAGGCTTCTGTGCAGTTGACGCGAAAGCAAGGGTGCACACAGACTCGTCCCCAACTTTCAAGCCTACGTCGCTGCTCCTTCTGCCCTTTTAGATATTGTACAAATTGTAGTTAGAGATGCAGGGGCTGCTGGCGGTGACGTGTCGCTGTTGCTATACGCTGGCTTTGTGTGAGTTTTTGCACGCAGTAGGATAGCAAGAGCTCGTGAGCTGTGATTTCAACTGCCTCGAGCACATATAATTATGAAAAATGGTCAGAACCGAGGCTTCTGTGCAGTTAACGCGAAAACAAGGTTGCACACAGACTCGTCCCCAACTTTCAAGCCTACGTCGCTGCTCCTTCTGCCCTTTTAGATATTGTACAAATTGTATTTAGAGATGCAGGGGCTGCTGGCGGTGACGTGTCGCTGTTGCTATACGCTGGCTTTGTGTGAGTTTTTGCACGCAGTAGGATAGCAAGAGCTCGTGAGCTTTGATTTCAACTGCCTCGTGGACAAATATTTACGAAGAATAGCCAGAACCGAGGCTTCTGTGCAGTTGACGCGAAAGCAAGGGTGCGCACAGACTCGTCCCCAACTTTCAAGCCTACGTCGCTGCTCCTTCTGCCCTTTTAGATATTGTACAAATTGTAGTTAAAGATGCAGGGGCTGCTGGGGGTGACACGTCGCTGTTGCTATACGCTGGCTTTGTGTGAGTTTTTGCACGCAGTAGGCTAGCAAGAGCTCGTGAGCTGTGATTTCAACTGCCTCGAGGACAAATATTTACGAAGAATGGTCAGAACTGAGGCTTCTGTGCAGTTGACGCGAAAACAAGGTTGCACACAGACTCGTCCCCAACTTTCAAGCCTACGTCGCTGCTCCTTCTGCCCTTTTAGATATTGTACATATTGTGGTTAGAGATGCAGGGGCTGCTGGTGGTGACGCGTCGCTGTTGCTATACGCTGGCTTTGTGTGAGTTTTTGCGCGCAGTTGGATAGCAAGAGCTCGTGAGCTGTGATTTCAACTGCCTCGAGGACATACATTTATGAAGAATGGTCAGAACCGAGGCTTCTGCGCAGTTAACGCGAAAACAAGGTTGCACACAGACTCGTCCCCAACTTACAAGCCTACGTCGCTGCTCCTTCTGCCGTTTTATATCTTGTAGAAATTGTAGTAAGACATGCAGGGGCTGCTGTTAGTGACGCGTCACTGTTGCTATACGCTGGCTTTGTGTGAGTTTTTGCACGCAGTAGGATAGCAAGAGCTCGTGAGGTGTGATTTCTACTGCCTCGAGGACACAAATTTATGAAGAATGGTCAGAACCGAGGCTTCTGTGCAGTTAACGCGAAAACGAGGTTGCGCACAGACTCGTCTCCAACTTTCAAGCCTACGACGCTGCTCCTTCTGCCCTTTTATATATTGTACAAATTGTAGTAAGACATGCAGGGGCTGCTGGCGGTGAGGCGTCGCTGTTGCTATACGCTGGCTTTGAGTGAGTTTTTGCACGCAGTAGGCTAGCAAGTGCTCGTGAGCTGTGATTTCTACTGCCTCGAGGACATACGTTTATGAAGAATGGTCAGAACCGAGGCTTCCGTGCAGTTAACGCAAAAACAAGGTTGCACACAAACTCGTCTCCAACTTTAAAGCCTACGTCGCTGCTCCTTCTGCCCTTTCATATATTGTACAAATTGTAGTAAGACATGCAGGGCCTGATGGCGGTGACGCGTCGCTGTTGCTATACGATGGCTTTGTGTGAGTTTTTGCACACAGTAGGCTAGCAAGTGCTCATGAGCTGTGATTTCTACTGCCTCGAGGACACACATTTATAAATAATGGTCAGAACCGAGGCTTCTGCGCAGTTAACGCGAAAACAAGGTTGCACACAGACTCGTCCCCAATTTCAAGCCTACGTCGCTGCTCCTTCTGCCCTTTTAAATATTGTACAAATTGTAGTTAGAGATGCAGGGGCTGCTGGCGGTGACGTGTCGCTGTTGCTATACGCTGGCTTTGTGTGAGTTTTTGCACGCAGTAGGATAGCAAGAGCTCGTGAGCTGTGATTTCAACTGCCTCGTGGACAAATATTTACGAAGAATAGCCAGAACCGAGGCTTCTGTGCAGTTGACGCGAAAGCAAGGTTGCACACAGACTCGTCCCCAACTTTCAAGCCTACGTCGCTGCTCCTTCTGCCCTTTTAGATATTGTACAAATTGTAGTTAAAGATGCAAGGGCTGCTGGGGGTGACGTGTCGCTGTTGCTATACGCTGGCTTTGTGTGAGTTTTTGCACGCAGTTGGATAGCAAGAGCTCGTGAGCTGTGATTTCAACTGCCTCGAGGACATACATTTATGAAGAATGGTCAGAACCGAGGCTTCTGCGCAGTTAACGCGAAAAGAAGGTTGCGCACAGACTCGTCCCCAACTTACAAGCCTACGTCGCTGCTCCTTCTGCCGTTTTATATATTGTACAAATAGCAGTAAGACATGCAGGGGCTGCTGGCGGTGACGCGTCGCTGTTGCTATACGCTGGCTTTGTGTGAGTTTTTGCACGCAGTAGGCTAGCAAGATCTCGTGAGCTGTGATTTCAACTGCTTCGAGGACACATATTTATGAAGAATGGTCAGAACCGAGGCTTCTGTGCAGTTGACGCGAAAACAAGGTTGCACACAGACTCGTCCCCAACTTTCAAGCCTACGTCGCTGGTCCTTCTGCCCTTTTAGATATTGTACAAATTGTAGTTAGAGATGCAGGGGCTGCTGGCGGTGACGTGTCGCTGTTGCTATACGCTGGCTTTGTGTGAGTTTTTGCACGCAGTAGGATAGCAAGAGCTCGTGAGCTGTGATTTCAACTGCCTCGTGGACAAATATTTACGAAGAATAGCCAGAACCGAGGCTTCTGTGCAGTTGACGCGAAAGCAAGGTTGCACACAGACTCGTCCCCAACTTTCAAGCCTACGTCGCTGCTCCTTCTGCGATTTTATATATTGTACAAATTGTAGTTAGAGATGCAGGGGCTGCTGGCGGTGATGCGTCGCTGTTGCTACACGCTGGCTTTGTGTGAGTTTTTGCACGCAGTAGGCTAACAAGAGCTCGTGAGCTGTGATTTCAACTGCCTTGAGGATAAATATTTATGAAGAATGGTCAGAACCGAGGCTTCTGTGCAGTTAACGCGAAAGCAAGGTTGCACAAAGACGCGCCCCCAACTTTCAAGCCTACTTCGCTGCTCCTTCTGCCCTTTTAGATATTGTACAAATTGTAGTTAGAGATGCAGGGGCTGCTGGCGGTGACGCGTCGCTGTTGCTATACGCTGGCTTTGTGTGAGTTTTTGCACGCAGTAGGCTAGCAAGAGCTCGTGAGCTGTGATTTCAACTGCCTCGAGGACAAATATTTATGAAGAATGGTCAGAACCGAGGCTTCTGTGCAGTTGACGCGAAAACAAGGTTGCACACAGACTCGTCCCCAACTTTCAAGCCTACGTCGCTGCTCCTTCTGCCCTTTTAATGTTGTACAAATTGAAGTTAGAGATGCAGGGGCGGCTGGCGGTGACGTGTCGCTGTTGCTATACGCTGGCTTTGTATGAGTTTTTGCACGCAGTAGGATAGCAAGAGCTCGTGAGCTGTGATTTCTACTGCCTCGAGCACATATATTTATGAATAATGGTCAGAACCGAGGCTTCTGTGCAGTTAACGCGAAAACAAGGTTGCACACAGACTCGTCCCCAACTTTCAAGCCTACGTCGCTGCTCCTTCTGCCCTTTTAGATATTGTACAAATTGTATTTAGAGATGCAGGGGCTGCTGGCGGTGACGTGTCGCTGTTGCTATACGCTGGCTTTGTGTGAGTTTTTGCACGCAGTAGGATAGCAAGAGCTCGTGAGCTTTGATTTCAACTGCCTCGTGGACAAATATTTACGAAGAATAGGCAAAACCGAGGCTTCTGTGCAGTTGACGCGAAAGCAAGGGTGCACACAGACTCGTCCCCAACTTTCAAGCCTACGTCGCTGCTCCTTCTGCCCTTTTAGATATTGTACAAATTGTAGTTAGAGATGCAGGGGCTGCTGGCGGTGACGTGTCGCTGTTGCTATACGCTGGCTTTGTGTGAGTTTTTGCACGCAGTAGGATAGCAAGAGCTCGTGAGCTGTGATTTCAACTGCCTCGAGCACATATAATTATGAAAAATGGTCAGAACCGAGGCTTCTGTGCAGTTAACGCGAAAACAAGGTTGCACACAGACTCGTCCCCAACTTTCAAGCCTACGTCGCTGCTCCTTCTGCCCTTTTAGATATTGTGCAAATTGTATTTAGAGATGCAGGGGCTGCTGGCGGTGACGTGTCGCTGTTGCTATACGCTGGCTTTGTGTGAGTTTTTGCACGCAGTAGGATAGCAAGAGCTCGTGAGCTTTGATTTCAACTGCCTCGTGGACAAATATTTACGAAGAATAGCCAGAACCGAGGCTTCTGTGCAGTTGACGCGAAAGCAAGGGTGCGCACAGACTCGTCCCCAACTTTCAAGCCTACGTCGCTGCTCCTTCTGCCCTTTTAGATATTGTACAAATTGTAGTTAAAGATGCAGGGGCTGCTGGGGGTGACGCGTCGCTGTTGCTATACGCTGGCTTTGTATGAGTTTTTGCACGCAGTAGGCTAGCAAGAGCTCGTGAGCTGTGATTTCAACTGCCTCGAGGACAAATATTTACGAAGAATGGTCAGAACTGAGGCTTCTGTGCAGTTAACGCGAAAACGAGGTTGCGCACAGACTCGTCTCCAACTTTCAAGCCTACGACGCTGCTCCTTCTGCCCTTTTATATATTGTACAAATTGTAGTAAGACATGCAGGGGCTGCTGGCGGTGAGGCGTCGCTGTTGCTATACGCTGGCTTTGAGTGAGTTTTTGTACGCAGTAGGCTAGCAAGTGCTCGTGAGCTGTGATTTCTACTGCCTCGAGGACACACATTTATAAATAATGGTCAGAACCGAGGCTTCTGCGCAGTTAACGCGAAAACAAGGTTGCACACAGACTCGTCCCCAATTTCAAGCCTACGTCGCTGCTCCTTCTGCCGTTTTATATATTGTACAAATAGCAGTAAGACATGCAGGGGCTGCTGGCGGTGACGCGTCACTGTTGCTATACGCTGGCTTTGTGTGAGTTTTTGCACGCAGTAGGCTAGCAAGATCTCGTGAGCTGTGATTTCAACTGCTTCGAGGACACATATTTATGAAGAATGGTCAGAACCGAGGCTTCTGTGCAGTTGACGCGAAAACAAGGTTGCACACAGACTCGTCCCCAACTTTCAAGCCTACGTCGCTGGTCCTTCTGCCCTTTTAGATATTGTACAAATTGTAGTTAGAGATGCAGGGGCTGCTGGCGGTGACGTGTCGCTGTTGCTATACGCTGGCTTTGTGTGAGTTTTTGCACGCAGTAGGATAGCAAGAGCTCGTGAGCTGTGATTTCAACTGCCTCGTGGACAAATATTTACGAAGAATAGCCAGAACCGAGGCTTCTGTGCAGTTGACGCGAAAGCAAGGTTGCACACAGACTCGTCCCCAACTTTCAAGCCTACGTCGCTGCTCCTTCTGCCCTTTTAGATATTGTACAAATTGTAGTTAAAGATGCAAGGGCTGCTGGGGGTGACGTGTCGCTGTTGCGATACGCTGGCTTTGTGTGAGTTTTTGCACGCAGTTGGATAGCAAGAGCTCGTGAGCTGTGATTTCAACTGCCTCGTGCACATATATTTACGAAAAATGGTCAGAACCGAGGCTTCTGTGCAGTTAACGCGAAAACAAGGTTGCACATAGAATCGTCCCCAACTTTCAAGCCTACGTCGCTGCTCCTTCTGCCCTTTTATATATTGTAGGAATTGTAGAAAGACATCCAGGGGCTGCTGGTGGTGACGCGTCACTGTTGCTATACGCTGGCTTTGTGTGAGTTTTTGCACGCAGTAGGACAGCAAGAGCTCGTGAGGTGTGATTTCTACTGCCTCGAGGACACACATTTATGAAGAATGGTCAGAACCGAGGCTTCTGTGCAGTTAACGCAAAAAAAAGGTTGCACACAGACTCGTCTCCAACTTTAAAGCCTACGTCGCTGCTCCTTCTGCCCTTTCATATATTGTACAAATTGTAGTAAGACATGCAGGGCCTGATGGCGGTGACGCGTCGCTGTTGCTATACGATGGCTTTGTGTGAGTTTTTGCACACAGTAGGCTAGCAAGTGCTCATGAGCTGTGATTTCTACTGCCTCGAGGACACACATTTATAAATAATGGTCAGAACCGAGGCTTCTGCGCAGTTAACGCGAAAACAAGGTTGCACACAGACTCGTCCCCAACTTACAAGCCTACGTCGCTCCTCCTTCTGCCGTTTTATATATTGTACAAATAGTAGTAAGACATGCAGGGGCTGCTGGCGGTGACGCGTCGCTGTTGCTATACGCTTTCCTTGTGTGAGTTTTTACACGCAGTAGGCTAGCAAGAGCTCGTGAGCTGTGATTTCAACTGCCTCGAGGACAAATATTTATGAAGAATGGTCAGAACCGAGGCTTCTGTGCAGTTGACGCGAAAACAAGGTTGCACACAGACTCGTCTCCAACTTTCAAGCCTACGTCGCTGCTCCTTCTGCGATTTTATATATTGTACAAATTGTAGTTAGAGATGCAGGGGCTGCTGGCGGTGATGCGTCGCTGTTCCTACACGCTGGCTTTGTGTGAGTTTTTGCACGCAGTAGGCTAACAAGAGCTCGTGAGCTGTGATTTCAACTGCCTTGAGGATAAATATTTATGAAGAATGGTTAGAACCGAGGCTTCTGTGCAGTTAACGCGAAAGCAAGGTTGCACAAAGACGCGCCCCCAACTTTCAAGCCTACTTCGCTGCTCCTTCTGCCCTTTTAGATATTGTACAAATTGTAGTTAGAGATGCAGGGGCTGCTGGCGGTGACGCGTCGCTGTTGCTATACGCTGGCTTTGTGTGAGTTTTTGCACGCAGTAGGCTAGCAAGAGCTCGTGAGCTGTGATTTCAACTGCCTCGAGGACAAATATTTATGAAGAATGGTCAGAACCGAGGCTTCTGTGCAGTTGACGCGAAAACAAGGTGGCACACAGACTCGTCCCCAACTTTCAAGCCTACGTCGCTGCTCCTTCTGCCCTTTTAGATATTGTACAAATTGTATTTAGAGAAGCAGGGGCTGCTGGCGGTGACGTGTCGCTGTTGCTATACGCTGGCTTTGTGTGAGTTTTTGCACGCAGTAGGATAGCAAGAGCTCGTGAGCTTTGATTTCAACTGCCTCGTGGACAAATATTTACGAAGAATAGGCAAAACCGAGGCTTCTGTGCAGTTGACGCGAAAGCAAGGGTGCACACAGACTCGTCCCCAACTTTCAAGCCTACGTCGCTGCTCCTTCTGCCCTTTTAGATATTGTACAAATTGTAGTTAGAGATGCAGGGGCTGCTGGCGGTGACGTGTCGCTGTTGCTATACGCTGGCTTTGTGTGAGTTTTTGCACGCAGTAGGATAGCAAGAGCTCGTGAGCTGTGATTTCAACTGCCTCGAGCACATATAATTATGAAAAATGGTCAGAACCGAGGCTTCTGTGCAGTTAACGCGAAAACAAGGTTGCACACAGACTCGTCCCCAACTTTCAAGCCTACGTCGCTGCTCCTTCTGCCCTTTTAGATATTGTGCAAATTGTATTTAGAGATGCAGGGGCTGCTGGCGGTGACGTGTCGCGGTTGCTATACGCTGGCTTTGTGTGAGTTTTTGCACGCAGTAGGATAGCAAGAGCTCGTGAGCTTTGATTTCAACTGCCTCGTGGACAAATATTTAAGAAGAATAGCCAGAACCGAGGCTTCTGTGCAGTTGACGCGAAAGCAAGGGTGCGCACAGACTCGTCCCCAACTTTCAAGCCTACGTCGCTGCTCCTTCTGCCCTTTTAGATATAGTACAAATTGTAGTTAAAAATGCAGGGGCTGCTGGGGGTGACGCGTCGCTGTTGCTATACGCTGGCTTTGTGTGAGTTTTTGCACGCAGTAGGCTAGCAAGAGCTCGTGAGCTGTGATTTCAACTGCCTCGAGGACAAATATTTACGAAGAATGGTCAGAACTGAGGCTTCTGTGCAGTTGACGCGAAAACAAGGTTGCACACAGACTCGTCCCCAACTTTCAAGCCTACGTCGCTGCTCCTTCTGCCCTTTTAGATATTGTACATATTGTGGTTAGAGATGCAGGGGCTGCTGGTGGTGACGCGTCGCTGTTGCTAAACGCTGGCTTTGTGTGAGTTTTTGCGCGCAGTTGGATAGCAAGAGCTCGTGAGCTGTGATTTCAACTGCCTCGAGGACATACAGTTATGAAGAATGGTCAGAACCGAGGCTTCTGCGCAGTTAACGCGAAAACAAGGTTGCACACAGACTCGTCCCCAACTTACAAGCCTACGTCGCTGCTCCTTCTGCCATTTTATATATTGTAGAAATTGTAGTAAGACATGCAGGGGCTGCTGTTAGTGACGCGTCACTGTTGCTATACGCTGGCTTTGTGTGAGTTTTTGCACGCAGTAGGATAGCAAGAGCTCGTGAGGTGTGATTTCTACTGCCTCGAGGACACAAACTTATGAAGAATGGTCAGAACCGAGGCTTCTGTGCAGTTAACGCGAAAACGAGGTTGCGCACAGACTCGTCTCCAACTTTCAAGCCTACGACGCTGCTCCTTCTGCCCTTTTATATATTGTACAAATTGTAGTAAGACATGCAGGGGCTGCTGGCGGTGAGGCGTCGCTGTTGCTATACGCTGGCTTTGAGTGAGTTTTTGCGCGCAGTTGGATAGCAAGAGCTCGTGAGCTGTGATTTCAACTGCCTCGAGGACATACAGTTATGAAGAATGGTCAGAACCGAGGCTTCTGCGCAGTTAACGCGAAAACAAGGTTGCACACAGACTCGTCCCCAACTTACAAGCCTACGTCGCTGCTCCTTCTGCCGTTTTATATATTGTAGAAATTGTAGTAAGACATGCAGGGGCTGCTGTTAGTGACGCGTCACTGTTGCTATACGCTGGCTTTGTGTGAGTTTTTCCACGCAGTAGGATAGCAAGAGCTCGTGAGGTGTGATTTCTACTGCCTCGAGGACACAAACTTATGAAGAATGGTCAGAACCGAGGCTTCCGTGCAGTTAACGCAAAAACAAGGTTGCACACAAACTCGTCTCCAACTTTAAAGCCTACGTCGCTGCTCCTTCTGCCCTTTCATATATTGTACAAATTGTAGTAAGACATGCAGGGCCTGATGGCGGTGACGCGTCGCTGTTGCTATACGATGGCTTTGTGTGAGTTTTTGCACACAGTAGGCTAGCAAGTGCTCATGAGCTGTGATTTCTACTGCCTCGAGGACACACATTTATAAATAATGGTCAGAACCGAGGCTTCTGCGCAGTTAACGCGAAAACAAGGTTGCACACAGACTCGTCCCCAATTTCAAGCCTACGTGGCTGCTCCTTCTGCCCTTTTAAATATTGTACAAATTGTAGTTAGAGATGCAGGGGCTGCTGGCGGTGACGTGTCGCTGTTGCTATACGCTGGCTTTGTGTGAGTTTTTGCACGCAGTAGGATAGCAAGAGCTCGTGAGCTGTGATTTCAACTGCCTCGTGGACAAATATTTACGAAGAATAGCCAGAACCGAGGCTTCTGTGCAGTTGACGCGAAAGCAAGGTTGCACACAGACTCGTCCCCAACTTTCAAGCCTACGTCGCTGCTCCTTCTGCCCTTTTAGATATTGTACAAATTGTAGTTAGAGATGCAGGGGCTGCTGGCGGTGACGTGTCGCTGTTGCTATACGCTGGCTTTGTGTGAGTTTTTGCACGCAGTAGGATAGCAAGAGCTCGTGAGCTGTGATTTCAACTGCCTCGTGGACAAATATTTACGAAGAATAGCCAGAACCGAGGCTTCTGTGCAGTTGACGCGAAAGCAAGGTTGCACACAGACTCGTCCCCAACTTTCAAGCCTACGTCGCTGCTCCTTCTGCCCTTTTAGATATTGTACAAATTGTAGTTAAAGGTGCAAGGGCTGCTGGGGGTGACGTGTCGCTGTTGCTATACGCTGGCTTTGTGTGAGTTTTTGCACGCAGATGGATAGCAAGAGCTCGTGAGCTGTGATTTCTACTGCCTCGAGCACATATATTTACGAAAAATGGTCAGAACCGAGGCTTCTGTGCAGTTAACGCGAAAACAAGGTTGCACATAGAATCGTCCCCAACTTTCAAGCCTACGTCGCTGCTCCTTCTGCCCTTTTATATATTGTAGGAATTGTAGAAAGACATCCAGGGGCTGCTGGTGGTGACGCGTCACTGTTGCTATACGCTGGCTTTGTGTGAGTTTTTGCACGCAGTAGGCTAGCAAGATCTCGTGAGCTGTGATTTCAACTGCTTCGAGGACACATATTTATGAAGAATGGTCAGAACCGAGGCTTCTGTGCAGTTGACGCGAAAACAAGGTTGCACACAGACTCGTCCCCAACTTTCAAGCCTACGTCGCTGGTCCTTCTGCCCTTTTAGATATTGTACAAATTGTAGTTAGAGATGCAGGGGCTGCTGGCGGTGACGTGTCGCTGTTGCTATACGCTGGCTTTGTGTGAGTTTTTGCACGCAGTAGGATAGCAAGAGCTCGTGAGCTGTGATTTCGACTGCCTCGTGGACAAATATTTACGAAGAATAGCCAGAACCGAGGCTTCTGTGCAGTTGACGCGAAAGCAAGGTTGCACACAGACTCGTCCCCAACTTTCAAGCCTACGTCGCTGCTCCTTCTGCCCTTTTAGATATTGTACAAATTGTAGTTAAAGGTGCAAGGGCTGCTGGGGGTGACGTGTCGCTGTTGCTATACGCTGGCTTTGTGTGAGTTTTTGCACGCAGATGGATAGCAAGAGCTCGTGAGCTGTGATTTCTACTGCCTCGAGCACATATATTTACGAAAAATGGTCAGAACCGAGGCTTCTGTGCAGTTAACGCGAAAACAAGGTTGCACATAGAATCGTCCCCAACTTTCAAGCCTACGTCGCTGCTCCTTCTGCCCTTTTATATATTGTAGGAATTGTAGAAAGACATCCAGGGGCTGCTGGTGGTGACGCGTCACTGTTGCTATACGCTGGCTTTGTGTGAGTTTTTGCACGCAGTAGGACAGCAAGAGCTCGTGAGGTGTGATTTCTACTGCCTCGAGGACACACATTTATGAAGAATGGTCAGAACCGAGGCTTCTGTGCAGTTAACGCAAAAAAAAGGTTGCACACAGACTCGTCTCCAACTTTCAAGCCTACGTCGCTGCTCCTTCTGCCCTTTTATATATTGTACAAATTGTAGTAAGACATGCAGGGGCTGCTGGCGGTGAGGCGTCGCTGTTGCTATACGCTGGCTTTGAGTGAGTTTTTGCACGCAGTAGGCTAGCAAGTGCTCGTGAGCTGTGATTTCTACTGCCTCGAGGACATACGTTTATGAAGAATGGTCAGAACCGAGGCTTCCGTGCAGTTAACGCAAAAACAAGGTTGCACACAAACTCGTCTCCAACTTTAAAGCCTACGTCGCTGCTCCTTCTGCCCTTTCATATATTGTACAAATTGTAGTAAGACATGCAGGGCCTGATGGCGGTGACGCGTCGCTGTTGCTATACGATGGCTTTGTGTGAGTTTTTGCACACAGTAGGCTAGCAAGTGCTCATGAGCTGTGATTTCTACTGCCTCGAGGACACACATTTATAAATAATGGTCAGAACCGAGGCTTCTGCGCTGTTAACGCGAAAACAAGGTTGCACACAGACTCGTCCCCAACTTACAAGCCTACGTCGCTCCTCCTTCTGCCGTTTTATATATTGTACAAATAGTAGTAAGACATGCAGGGGCTGCTGGCGGTGACGCGTCGCTGTTGCTATACGCTTTCTTTGTGTGAGTTTTTACACGCAGTAGGCTAGCAAGAGCTCGTGAGCTGTGATTTCAACTGCCTCGAGGACAAATATTTATGAAGAATGGTCAGAACCGAGGCTTCTGTGCAGTTGACGCGAATACAAGGTTGCACACAGACTCGTCTCCAACTTTCAAGCCTACGTCGCTGCTCCTTCTGCGATTTTATATATTGTACAAATTGTAGTTAGAGATGCAGGGGCTGCTGGCGGTGATGCGTCGCTGTTGCTACACGCTGTCTTTGTGTGAGTTTTTGCACGCAGTAGGCTAACAAGAGCTCGTGAGCTGTGATTTCAACTGCCTTGAGGATAAATATTTATGAAGAATGGTCAGAACCGAGGCTTCTGTGCAGTTAACGCGAAAGCAAGGTTCCACAAAGACGCGCCCCCAACTTTCAAGCCTACTTCGCTGCTCCTTCTGCCCTTTTAGATATTGTACAAATTGTAGTTAGAGATGCAGGGGCTGCTGGCGGTGACGCGTCGCTGTTGCTATACGCTGGCTTTGTGTGAGTTTTTGCACGCAGTAGGCTAGCAAGAGCTCGTGAGCTGTGATTTCAACTGCCTCGAGGACAAATATTTATGAAGAATGGTCAGAACCGAGGCTTCTGTGCAGTTGACGCGAAAACAAGGTTGCACACAGACTCGTCCCCAACTTTCAAGCCTACGTCGCTGCTCCTTCTGCCCTTTTAATGTTGTACAAATTGAAGTTAGAGATGCAGGCGCGGCTGGCGGTGACGTGTCGCTGTTGCTATACGCTGGCTTTGTATGAGTTTTTGCACGCAGTAGGCTAGCAAGAGCTCGTGAGCTGTGATTTCAACTGCCTCGAGGACAAATATTTACGAAGAATGGTCAGAACTGAGGCTTCTGTGCAGTTGACGCGAAAACAAGGTTGCACACAGACTCGTCCCCAACTTTCAAGCCTACGTCGCTGCTCCTTCTGCCCTTTTAGATATTGTACATATTGTGGTTAGAGATGCAGGGGCTGCTGGTGGTGACGCGTCGCTGTTGCTATACGCTGGCTTTGTGTGAGTTTTTGCGCGCAGTTGGATAGCAAGAGCTCGTGAGCTGTGATTTCAACTGCCTCGAGGACATAAATTTATGAAGAATGGTCAGAACCGAGGCTTCTGCGCAGTTAACGCGAAAACAAGGTTGCACACAGACTCGTCCCCAACTTACAAGCCTACGTCGCTGCTCCTTCTGCCGTTTTATATATTGTAGAAATTGTAGTAAGACATGCAGGGGCTGCTGTTAGTGACGCGTCACTGTTGCTATACGCTGGCTTTGTGTGAGTTTTTGCACGCAGTAGGATAGCAAGAGCTCGTGAGGTGTGATTTCTACTGCCTCGAGGACACAAATTTATGAAGAATGGTCAGAACCGAGGCTTCTGTGCAGTTAACGCGAAAACGAGGTTGCGCACAGACTCGTCTCCAACTTTCAAGCCTACGTCGCTGCTCCTTCTGCCCTTTTATATATTGTACAAATTGTAGTAAGACATGCAGGGGCTGCTGGCGGTGAGGCGTCGCTGTTGCTATACGCTGGCTTTGAGTGAGTTTTTGCACGCAGTAGGCTAGCAAGTGCTCGTGAGCTGTGATTTCTACTGCCTCGAGGACATACGTTTATGAAGAATGGTCAGAACCGAGGCTTCCGTGCAGTTAACGCAAAAACATGGTTGCACACAAACTCGTCTCCAACTTTAAAGCCTACGTCGCTGCTCCTTCTGCCCTTTCATATATTGTACAAATTGTAGTAAGACATGCAGGGCCTGATGCCGGTGACGCGTCGCTGTTGCTATACGATGGCTTTGTGTGAGTTTTTGCACACAGTAGGCTAGCAAGTGCTCATGAGCTGTGATTTCTACTGCCTCGAGGACACACATTTATAAATAATGGTCAGAACCGAGGCTTCTGCGCAGTTAACGCGAAAACAAGGTTGCACACAGACTCGTCCCCAATTTCAAGCCTACGTCGCTGCTCCTTCTGCCCTTTTAGATATTGTACAAATTGTAGTTAAAGATGCAAGAGCTGCTGGGGGTGACGTGTCGCTGTTGCTATACGCTGGCTTTGTGTGAGTTTTTGCACGCAGTTGGATAGCAAGAGCTCGTGAGCTGTGATTTCAACTGCCTCGAGGACATACGTTTATGAAGAATGGTCAGAACCGAGGCTTCCGTGCAGTTAACGCAAAAACAAGGTTGCACACAAACTCGTCTCCAACTTTAAAGCCTACGTCGCTGCTCCTTCTGCCCTTTCATATATTGTACAAATTGTAGTAAGACATGCAGGGCCTGATGGCGGTGACGCGTCGCTGTTGCTATACGATGGCTTTGTGTGAGTTTTTGCACACAGTAGGCTAGCAAGTGCTCATGAGCTGTGATTTCTACTGCCTCGAGGACACACATTTATAAATAATGGTCAGAACCGAGGCTTCTGCGCTGTTAACGCGAAAACAAGGTTGCACACAGACTCGTCCCCAACTTACAAGCCTACGTCGCTCCTCCTTCTGCCGTTTTATATATTGTACAAATAGTAGTAAGACATGCAGGGGCTGCTGGCGGTGACGCGTCGCTGTTGCTATACGCTTTCTTTGTGTGAGTTTTTACACGCAGTAGGCTAGCAAGAGCTCGTGAGCTGTGATTTCAACTGCCTCGAGGACAAATATTTATGAAGAATGGTCAGAACCGAGGCTTCTGTGCAGTTGACGCGAATACAAGGTTGCACACAGACTCGTCTCCAACTTTCAAGCCTACGTCGCTGCTCCTTCTGCGATTTTATATATTGTACAAATTGTAGTTAGAGATGCAGGGGCTGCTGGCGGTGATGCGTCGCTGTTGCTACACGCTGTCTTTGTGTGAGTTTTTGCACGCAGTAGGCTAACAAGAGCTCGTGAGCTGTGATTTCAACTGCCTTGAGGATAAATATTTATGAAGAATGGTCAGAACCGAGGCTTCTGTGCAGTTAACGCGAAAGCAAGGTTCCACAAAGACGCGCCCCCAACTTTCAAGCCTACTTCGCTGCTCCTTCTGCCCTTTTAGATATTGTACAAATTGTAGTTAGAGATGCAGGGGCTGCTGGCGGTGACGCGTCGCTGTTGCTATACGCTGGCTTTGTGTGAGTTTTTGCACGCAGTAGGCTAGCAAGAGCTCGTGAGCTGTGATTTCAACTGCCTCGAGGACAAATATTTATGAAGAATGGTCAGAACCGAGGCTTCTGTGCAGTTGACGCGAAAACAAGGTTGCACACAGACTCGTCCCCAACTTTCAAGCCTACGTCGCTGCTCCTTCTGCCCTTTTAATGTTGTACAAATTGAAGTTAGAGATGCAGGCGCGGCTGGCGGTGACGTGTCGCTGTTGCTATACGCTGGCTTTGTATGAGTTTTTGCACGCAGTAGGCTAGCAAGAGCTCGTGAGCTGTGATTTCAACTGCCTCGAGGACAAATATTTACGAAGAATGGTCAGAACTGAGGCTTCTGTGCAGTTGACGCGAAAACAAGGTTGCACACAGACTCGTCCCCAACTTTCAAGCCTACGTCGCTGCTCCTTCTGCCCTTTTAGATATTGTACATATTGTGGTTAGAGATGCAGGGGCTGCTGGTGGTGACGCGTCGCTGTTGCTATACGCTGGCTTTGTGTGAGTTTTTGCGCGCAGTTGGATAGCAAGAGCTCGTGAGCTGTGATTTCAACTGCCTCGAGGACATACATTTATGAAGAATGGTCAGAACCGAGGCTTCTGCGCAGTTAACGCGAAAACAAGGTTGCACACAGACTCGTCCCCAACTTACAAGCCTACGTCGCTGCTCCTTCTGCCGTTTTATATATTGTAGAAATTGTAGTAAGACATGCAGGGGCTGCTGTTAGTGACGCGTCACTGTTGCTATACGCTGGCTTTGTGTGAGTTTTTGCACGCAGTAGGATAGCAAGAGCTCGTGAGGTGTGATTTCTACTGCCTCGAGGACACAAATTTATGAAGAATGGTCAGAACCGAGGCTTCTGTGCAGTTAACGCGAAAACGAGGTTGCGCACAGACTCGTCTCCAACTTTCAAGCCTACGTCGCTGCTCCTTCTGCCCTTTTATATATTGTACAAATTGTAGTAAGACATGCAGGGGCTGCTGGCGGTGAGGCGTCGCTGTTGCTATACGCTGGCTTTGAGTGAGTTTTTGCACGCAGTAGGCTAGCAAGTGCTCGTGAGCTGTGATTTCTACTGCCTCGAGGACATACGTTTATGAAGAATGGTCAGAACCGAGGCTTCCGTGCAGTTAACGCAAAAACAAGGTTGCACACAAACTCGTCTCCAACTTTAAAGCCTACGTCGCTGCTCCTTCTGCCCTTTCATATATTGTACAAATTGTAGTAAGACATGCAGGGCCTGATGCCGGTGACGCGTCGCTGTTGCTATACGATGGCTTTGTGTGAGTTTTTGCACACAGTAGGCTAGCAAGTGCTCATGAGCTGTGATTTCTACTGCCTCGAGGACACACATTTATAAATAATGGTCAGAACCGAGGCTTCTGCGCAGTTAACGCGAAAACAAGGTTGCACACAGACTCGTCCCCAATTTCAAGCCTACGTCGCTGCTCCTTCTGCCCTTTTAGATATTGTACAAATTGTAGTTAAAGATGCAAGAGCTGCTGGGGGTGACGTGTCGCTGTTGCTATACGCTGGCTTTGTGTGAGTTTTTGCACGCAGTTGGATAGCAAGAGCTCGTGAGCTGTGATTTCAACTGCCTCGAGGACATACATTTATGAAGAATGGTCAGAACCGAGGCTTCTGCGCAGTTAACGCGAAAAAAAGGTTGCACACAGACTCGTCCCCAACTTACAAGCCTACGTCGCTGCTCCTTCTGCCGTTTTATATATTGTACAAATAGCAGTAAGACATGCAGGGGCTGCTGGCGTTGACGCGTCGCTGTTGCTATACGCTGGCTTTGTGTGAGTTTTTGCACGCAGTAGGATAGCAAGAGCTCGTGAGCTGTGATTTCTACTGCCTCGAGCACATATATTCACGAAAAATGGTCAGAACCGAGGCTTCTGTGCAGTTAACGCGAAAACAAGGTTGCACATAGAATCGTCCCCAACTTTCAAGCCTACGTCGCTGCTCCTTCTGCCCTTTTATATATTGTAGGAATTGTAGAAAGACATCCAGGGGCTGCTGGTGGTGACGCGTCACTGTTGCTATACGCTGGCTTTGTGTGAGTTTTTGCACGCAGTAGGACAGCAAGAGCTCGTGAGGTGTGATTTCTACTGCCTCGAGGACACACATTTATGAAGAATGGTCAGAACCGAGGCTTCTGTGCAGTTAACGCAAAAAGAGGTTGCACACAGACTCGTCTCCAACTTTTAAGCCTACGTCACTGCTCCTTCTGCCCTTTTATATATTGTACAAATTGTAGTAAGACATGCAGGGCCTGATGGCGGTGACGCGTCGCTGTTGCTATACGCTGGCTTTGTGTGAGTTTTTGCACGCAGTAGGCTAGCAAGATCTCGTGAGCTGTGATTTCAACTGCCTCGAGGACACACATCTATAAAGAATGGTCAGAACCGAGGCTTCTGCGCAGTTAACGCGAAAAAAGGTTGCACACAGACTCGTCCCCAACTTGCAAGCCTACGTCGCTGCTCCTTCTGCCGTTTTATATATTGTACAAATAGCAGTAAGACATGCAGGGGCTGCTGGCGGTGACGCGTCGCTGTTGCTATACGCTGGCTTTGTGTGAGTTTTTGCACGCAGTAGGCTAGCAAGATCTCGTGAGCTGTGATTTCAACTGCCTCGAGGACACATATTTATGAAGAATGGTCAGAACCGAGGCTTCTGTGCAGTTGACGCGAAAACAAGGTTGCACACAGACTCGTCCCCAACTTTCAAGCCTACGTCGCTGGTCCTTCTGCCCTTTTAGATATTGTACATATTGTAGTTAGAGATGCAGGGGCTGCTGGTGGTGACGCGTCGCTGTTGCTATACGCTGGCTTTGTGTGAGTTTTTGCACGCAGTTGGATAGCAAGAGCTCGTGAGCTGTGATTTCTACTGCCTCGAGCACATATATTTACGAAAAATGGTCAGAACCGAGGCTTCTGTGCAGTTAACGCGAAAACAAGGTTGCACATAGACTCGTCCCCAACTTTCAAGCCTACGTCGCTGCTCCTTCTGCCCTTTTAGATATTGTACAAATTGTAGTTAAAGATGCAAGGGCTGCTGGGGGTGACGTGTCGCTGTTGCTATACGCTGGCTTTGTGTGAGTTTTTGCGCGCAGATGGATAGCAAGAGCTCGTGAGCTGTGATTTCTACTGCCTCGAGCACATATATTTACGAAAAATGGTCAGAACCGAGGCTTCTGTGCAGTTAACGCGAAAACAAGGTTGCACATAGAATCGTCCCCAACTTTCAAGCCTACGTCGCTGCTCCTTCTGCCCTTTTATATATTGTAGGAATTGTAGAAAGACATCCAGGGGCTGCTGGTGGTGACGCGTCACTGTTGCTATACGCTGGCTTTGTGTGAGTTTTTGCACGCAGTAGGACAGCAAGAGCTCGTGAGGTGTGATTTCTACTGTCTCGAGGACACACATTTATGAAGAATGGTCAGAACCGAGGCTTCTGTGCAGTTAACGCAAAAAAAAGGTTGCACACAGACTCGTCTCCAACTTTTAAGCCTACGTCGCTGCTCCTTCTGCCCTTTTATATATTGTACAAATTGTAGTAAGACATGCAGGGCCTGATGGCGGTGACGCGTCGCTGTTGCTGTACGATGGCTTTGTGTGAGTTTTTGCACGCAGTAGGACAGCAAGTGCTCGTGAGCTGTGATTTCTACTGCCTCGAGGACACACATCTATAAAGAATGGTCAGAACCGAGGCTTCTGCGCAGTTAACGCGAAAAAAGGTTGCACACAGACTCGTCCGCAACTTGCAAGCCTACGTCGCTGCTCCTTCTGCCGTTTTATATATTGTACAAATAGCAGTAAGACATGCAGGGGCTGCTGGCGGTGACGCGTCGCTGTTGCTATACGCTGGCTTTGTGTGAGTTTTTGCACGCAGTAGGCTAGCAAGATCTCGTGAGCTGTGATTTCAACTGCCTCGAGGACACATATTTATGAAGAATGGTCAGAACCGAGGCTTCTGTGCAGTTGACGCGAAAACAAGGTTGCACACAGACTCGTCCCCAACTTTCAAGCCTACGTCGCTGGTCCTTCTGCCCTTTTAGATATTGTACATATTGTAGTTAGAGATGCAGGGGCTGCTGGTGGTGACGCGTCGCTGTTGCTATACGCTGGCTTTGTGTGAGTTTTTGCACGCAGTTGGATAGCAAGAGCTCGTGAGCTGTGATTTCTACTGCCTCGAGCACATATATTTACGAAAAATGGTCAGAACCGAGGCTTCTGTGCAGTTAACGCGAAAACAAGGTTGCACATAGACTCGTCCCCAACTTTCAAGCCTACGTCGCTGCTCCTTCTGCCCTTTTATATATTGTACAAATTGTAGTTAAAGATGCAAGGGCTGCTGGGGGTGACGTGTCGCTGTTGCTATACGCTGGCTTTGTGTGAGTTTTTGCACGCAGATGGATAGCAAGAGCTCGTGAGCTGTGATTTCTACTGCCTCGAGCACATATATTTACGAAAAATGGTCAGAACCGAGGCTTCTGTGCAGTTAACGCGAAAACAAGGTTGCACATAGAATCGTCCCCAACTTTCAAGCCTACGTCGCTGCTCCTTCTGCCCTTTTATATATTGTAGGAATTGTAGAAAGACATGCAGGGGCTGCTGGTGGTGACGCGTCACTGTTGCTATACGCTGGCTTTGTGTGAGTTTTTGCACGCAGTAGGACAGCAAGAGCTCGTGAGGTGTGATTTCTACTGCCTCGAGGACACACATTTATGAAGAATGGTCAGAACCGAGGCTTCTGTGCAGTTAACGCAAAAAAAAGGTTGCACACAGACTCGTCTCCAACTTTTAAGCCTACGTCGCTGCTCCTTCTGCCCTTTTATATATTGTACAAATTGTAGTAAGACATGCAGGGCCTGATGGCGGTGACGCGTCGCTGTTGCTGTACGATGGCTTTGTGTGAGTTTTTGCACGCAGTAGGACAGCAAGTGCTCGTGAGCTGTGATTTCTACTGCCTCGAGGACACACATCTATAAAGAATGGTCAGAACCGAGGCTTCTGCGCAGTTAACGCGAAAAAAAGGTTGCACACAGACTCGTCCCCAACTTACAAGCCTACGTCGCTGCTCCTTCTGCCGTTTTATATATTGTACAAATAGCAGTAAGACATGCAGGGGCTGCTGGCGGTGACGCGTCGCTGTTGCTATACGCTGGCTTTGTCTGAGTTTTTGCACGCAGTAGGCTGGCAAGATCTCGTGAGCTGTGATTTCAACTGCCTCGAGGACACATATTTATGAAGAATGGTCAGAACCGAGGCTTCTGTGCAGTTGACGCGAAAACAAGGTTGCACAAAGACTCGTCCACAACTTTCAAGACTAGTTCGCTGCTCCTTCTGCCCTTTTTGATATTGTACAATTTGTAGTTAGAGATGCAGGGGCTGCTGGCGGTGACGCGTCGCTGTTGCTATACGCCGGGTTTGTGTGAGTTTTTGCACGCAGTAGAATTGCAAGAGCTCGTGAGCTGTGATTTCTACTGCCTCGAGCACATATATTTACGAAAAATGGTCAGAACCGAGGCTTCTGTGCAGTTAACGCGAAAACCAGGTTGCACACAGAATCGTCCCCAACTTTCAAGCCTACGTCGCTGCTCCTTCTGCCCTTTTATATATTGTACAAATTGCAGTAAGACATGCAGGGGCTGCTGGTGGTGACGCGTCACTGTTGCTATACGCTGGCTTTGTGTGAGTTTTTGCACGCAGTAGGATAGCAAGAGCTCGTGAGGTGTGATTTCTACTGCCTCGAGGACAAACATTTATGAAGAATGGTCAGAACCGAGGCTTCTGTGCAGTTAACGCGAAAACAAGGTTGCACACAGACTCGTCTCCAAATTTCAAGCCTACGTCGCCTCTCCTTCTGCCCTTTTATATATTGTACAAATTGTAGTAAGACTTGCAGGGCCTGATGGCGGTGACGCGTCGCTGTTGCTATACGATGGCTTTGTGTGAGTTTTCGCACGCAGTAGGCTAGCAAGTGCTCGTGAGCTGTGATTTCTACTGCCTCGAGGACATACATTTATAAAGTATGGTCAGAACCGAGGCTTCTGTGCAGTTCACGCGAAAACAAGGTTGCATACAGACTCGTCCCCAACTTACAAGCCTGCGTCGCTGCTCCTTCTGCCCTTTTAAATATTGTACAAATTGTAGTTAGAGATGCAGGGGCTGCTGGCGGGGACGCGTCGCTGTTGCTATACGATGGCTTTGTGTGAGTTTTCGCACGCAGTAGGCTAGCAAGTGCTCGTTAGCTGTGATTTCAACTGCCTCGAGGAGATACATTTATGAAGAATGGTCAGAACCGAGGCTTCTGTGCAGTTAACGCGAAAATAAGGTTGCACACAGACTCGTCCACAACTTACAAGCCTGCGTCGCTGCTCCTTCTGCCCTTTTAAATATTGTACAAATTGTAGTTAGAGATGCAGGGGCTGCTGGCGGGGACGCGTCGCTGTTGCTATACGATGGCTTTGTGTGAGTTTTCGCACGCAGTAGGCTAGCAAGTGCTCGTGAGCTGTGATTTCAACTGCCTCGAGGACATACATTTATGAAGAATGGTCAGAACCGAGGCTTCTGTGCAGTTAACGCGAAAACAAGGTTGCACACAGACTCGTCCCCAACTTTCAAGCCTACGTCGCTGCTCCTTCTGCCCTTTTAAATACTGTACAAATTGTAGTTAGAGATGCAGGGGCTGCTGGCGGTGATGCGTCGCTGTTGCTATACGCTGGCTTTGTGTGACTTTTTGCACGCAGTAGGCTAGCAAGAGCTCGTGAGCTGTGATTTCAACTGCCTCGAGGACATACATTTATGAAGAATGGTCAGAACCGAGGCTTCTGTGCAGTTAACGCGAAAACAAGGTTGCACACAGACTCGTCCCCAACTTACAAGCCTGCGTCGCTGCTCCTTCTGCCGTTTTATATATTGTACAAATAGTAGTAAGACATGCAGGGGCTGCTGGTGGTGACGCGTCACTGTTGCTATACGCTGGCTTTGTGTGTGTTTTTGCACGCAGTAGGATAGCAAGAGCTCGTGAGCTGTGATTTCTATGCCTCGAGCACATATATTTATGAAGAATGGTCAGAACCGAGGCTTCTGTGCAGTTAACGCGAAAACAAGGTTGCACACAGACTCGTCCCCAACTTTCAAGCCTTCGTCGCTGCTCCTTCTGCTCTTTTAGATATTGTACATATTGTAGTTAGAGATGCAGGGGCTGCTGGTGGTGTCGCGTCGCTGTTGCTATACGCTGGCTTTGTGTGAGTTTTTGCACGCAGTAGGATAGCAAGAGCTCGTGAGCTGTGATTTCTACTGCCTCGAGCACATATATTTACGAAAAATGGTCAGAACCGAGGCTTCTGTGCGGCTAACGCGAAAACAAGGTTGCACACAGAATCGCCCCCAAATTTCAAGCCTACGTCGCTGCTCCTTCTGCCCTATTATATATTGTACAAATTGTAGTAAGACATGCAGGGGCTGCTGGTGGTGACGCGTCACTGTTGCTATACGCTGGCTTTGTGTGTGTTTTTGCACGCAGTAGGATAGCAAGAGCTCGTGAACTGTGATTTCTATGCCTCGAGCACATATATTTATAAAAAATGGTCAGAACCGAGGCTTCTGTGCAGTTAAGGCGAAAACAAGGTTGCACACAGACTCGTCCCCAACTTTCAAGCCTACGTCGCTGCTCCTTCTGCCCTTTTAAATACTGTACAAATTGTATTTAGAGATGCAGGGGCTGCTGGCGGTGACGTGTCGCTGTTGCTATACGCTGGCTTTGTGTGAGTTTTTGCACGAAGTAGGATATCAAGAGCTCGTGAGCTTTGATTTCAACTGCCTCGTGGACAAATATTTACGAAGAATAGCCAGAACCGAGGCTTCTGTGCAGTTGACGCGAAAGCAAGGTTGCACACAGACTCGTCCCCAACTTTCAAGCCTACGTCGCTGCTCCTTCTGCCCTTTTAAATATTGTACAAATTGTAGTTAGAGATGCAGGGGCTGCTGGCGGGGACGCGTCGCTGTTGCTATACGATGGCTTTGTGTGAGTTTTCGCACGCAGTAGGCTAGCAAGTGCTCGTTAGCTGTGATTTCAACTGCCTCGAGGAGATACATTTATGAAGAATGGTCAGAACCGAGGCTTCTGTGCAGTTAACGCGAAAATAAGGTTGCACACAGACTCGTCCACAACTTACAAGCCTGCGTCGCTGCTCCTTCTGCCCTTTTAAATATTGTACAAATTGTAGTTAGAGATGCAGGGGCTGCTGGCGGGGACGCGTCGCTGTTGCTATACGATGGCTTTGTGTGAGTTTTCGCACGCAGTAGGCTAGCAAGTGCTCGTGAGCTGTGATTTCAACTGCCTCGAGGACATACATTTATGAAGAATGGTCAGAACCGAGGCTTCTGTGCAGTTAACGCGAAAACAAGGTTGCACACAGACTCGTCCCCAACTTTCAAGCCTACGTCGCTGCTCCTTCTGCCCTTTTAAATACTGTACAAATTGTAGTTAGAGATGCAGGGGCTGCTGGCGGTGATTCGTCGCTGTTGCTATACGCTGGCTTTTTGTGACTTTTTGCACGCAGTAGGCTAGCAAGAGCTCGTGAGCTGTGATTTCAACTGCCTCGAGGACATACATTTATGAAGAATGGTCAGAACCGAGGCTTCTGTGCAGTTAACGCGAAAACAAGGTTGCACACAGACTCGTCCCCAACTTACAAGCCTGCGTCGCTGCTCCTTCTGCCGTTTTATATATTGTACAAATAGTAGTAAGACATGCAGGGGCTGCTGGTGGTGACGCGTCACTGTTGCTATACGCTGGCTTTGTGTGTGTTTTTGCACGCAGTAGGATAGCAAGAGCTCGTGAGCTGTGATTTCTATGCCTCGAGCACATATATTTATGAAGAATGGTCAGAACCGAGGCTTCTGTGCAGTTAACGCGAAAACAAGGTTGCACACAGACTCGTCCCCAACTTTCAAGCCTTCGTCGCTGCTCCTTCTGCTCTTTTAGATATTGTACATATTGTAGTTAGAGATGCAGGGGCTGCTGGTGGTGACGCGTCGCTGTTGCTATACGCTGGCTTTGTGTGAGTTTTTGCACGCAGTAGGATAGCAAGAGCTCGTGAGCTGTGATTTCTACTGCCTCGAGCACATATATTTACGAAAAATGGTCAGAACCGAGGCTTCTGTGCGGCTAACGCGAAAACAAGGTTGCACACAGAATCGCCCCCAAATTTCAAGCCTACGTCGCTGCTCCTTCTGCCCTATTATATATTGTACAAGTTGTAGTAAGACATGCAGGGGCTGCTGGTGGTGACGCGTCGCTGTTGCTATACGCTGGCTTTGTGTGAGTTTTTGCACGCAGTAGGATAGCAAGAGCTCGTGAACTGTGATTTCTATGCCTCGAGCACATATATTTATAAAAAATGGTCAGAACCGAGGCTTCTGTGCAGTTAAGGCGAAAACAAGGTTGCACACAGACTCGTCCCCAACTTTCAAGCCTACGTCGCTGCTCCTTCTGCCCTTTTAAATACTGTACAAATTGTATTTAGAGATGCAGGGGCTGCTGGCGGTGACGTGTCGCTGTTGCTATACGCTGGCTTTGTGTGAGTTTTTGCACGCAGTAGGATAGCAAGAGCTCGTGAGCTTTGATTTCAACTGCCTCGTGGACAAATATTTACGAAGAATAGCCAGAACCGAGGCTTCTGTGCAGTTGACGCGAAAGCAAGGTTGCACAGAGACTCGTCCCCAACTTTCAAGCCTACGTCGCTGCTCCTTCTGCCCTTTTAGATATTGTACAAATTGTAGTTAAAGATGCAGGGGCTGCTGGGGGTGACGCGTCGCTGTTGCTATACGCTGGCTTTGTGTGAGTTTTTGCACGCAGTAGGCTAGCAAGAGCTCGTGAGCTGTGATTTCAACTGCCTCGAGGACAAATATTTACGAAGAATGGTCAGAACTGAGGCTTCTGTGCAGTTGACGCGAAAACAAGGTTGCACACAGACTCGTCCCCAACTTTCAAGCCTACGTCGCTGCTCCTTCTGCCCTTTTAGATATTGTACATATTGTAGTTAGAGATGCAGGGGCTGCTGGTGGTGACGCGTCGCTGTTGCTATACGCTGGCTTTGTGTGAGTTTTTGCGCGCAGTTGGATAGCAAGAGCTCGTGAGCTGTGATTTCAACTGCCTCGAGGACATACATTTATGAAGAATGGTCAGAACCGAGGCTTCTGCGCAGTTAACGCGAAAACAAGGTTGCACACAGACTCGTCCCCAACTTACAAGCCTACGTCGCTGCTCCTTCTGCCGTTTTATATATTGTAGAAATTGTAGTAAGACATGCAGGGGCTGCTGTTAGTGACGCGTCACTGTTGCTATACGCTGGCTTTGTGTGAGTTTTTGCACGCAGTAGGATAGCAAGAGCTCGTGAGGTGTGATTTCTACTGCATCGAGGACATACATTTACGAAGAATGGTCAGAACCGAGGCTTTTGTGCAGTTAAGGCGAAAACAAGGTTGCACACAGACTCGTCTCCAACTTTCAAGCCTACGTCGCTGCTCCTTCTGCGATTTTATATATTGTACAAATTGTAGTTAGACGTGCAGGGCCTGATGGCGGCGACGCGTCGCTGTTGCTATAGGATGGCTTTTTGTGAGTTTTCGCATGCAGTAGGCTAGGAAGTGCTCGTGAGCTGTGATTTCTACTGCCTCGAGCACATATATTTATGAAAAATGGTCAGAACCGAGGCTTCTGTGCAGTTAACGCGAAAACAAGGTTGCACACAGACTCGTCCCCAACTTTCAAGCCTACGTCGCTGCTCCTTCTGCCCTTTTAGATATTGTACAAATTGTATTTAGAGATGCAGGGGCTGCTGGCGGTGACGTGTCGCTGTTGCTATACGCTGGCTTTGTGTGAGTTTTTGCACGCAGTAGGATAGCAAGAGCTCGTGAGCTTTGATTTCAACTGCCTCGTGGACAAATATTTACGAAGAATAGCCAGAACCGAGGCTTCTGTGCAGTTGACGCGAAAGCAAGGTTGCACACAGACTCGTCCCCAACTTTCAAGCCTACGTCGCTGCTCCTTCTGCCCTTTTAGATATTGTACAAATTGTAGTTAAAGATGCAGGGGCTGCTGGGGGTGACGCGTCGCTGTTGCTATACGCTGGCTTTGTGTGAGTTTTTGCACGCAGTAGGCTAGCAAGAGCTCGTGAGCTGTGATTTCAACTGCCTCGAGGACAAATATTTACGAAGAATGGTCAGAACTGAGGCTTCTGTGCAGTTGACGCGAAAACAAGGTTGCACACAGACTCGTCCCCAACTTTCAAGCCTACGTCGCTGCTCCTTCTGCCCTTTTAGATATTGTACATATTGTAGTTAGAGATGCAGGGGCTGCTGGTGGTGACGCGTCGCTGTTGCTATACGCTGGCTTTGTGTGAGTTTTTGCGCGCAGTTGGATAGCAAGAGCTCGTGAGCTGTGATTTCAACTGCCTCGAGGACATACATTTATGAAGAATGGTCAGAACCGAGGCTTCTGTACAGTTAACGCGAAAACAAGGTTGCACACAGACTCATCCCCAACATTCAAGCCTATGTCGCTGCTCCTTCTGCCGTTTTATATATTGTACAAATTGTAGTTAGAGATGCAGGGGCTGCTGGCGGTGACGCGTCGCTGTTGCTATACGCTGGCTTTGTGTGAGTTTTTGCACGCAGTAGGCTAGCAAGTGCTCGTGAGCTGTGATTTCTACTGCCTCGAGGACATACATTTATGAAGAATGGTCAGAACCGAGGCTTCTGTACATTTAACGCGAAAACAAGGTTGCACACAGACTCATCCCCAACATTCAAGCCTATGTCGCTGCTCCTTCTGCCGTTTTATATATTGTACAAATGTAGTTAAAGATGCAGGGGCTGCTGGGGGTGACGTGTCGCTGTTCCTATACGCTGGCTTTGAGTGAGTTTTTGCACGCAGTAGGCTAGCAAGTGCTCGTGAGCTGTGATTTGAACTGCCTCGAGGACAACTATTTATGAAGAATGGTCAGAACCGAGGCTTCTGTCCAGTTAACACGAAAACAAGGTTGCACACAGACTCGTCCACAGCTTTGAAGCCTACGTCGCTGCTCCTTCTGCCCTTTTAGATATTGTACATATTGTAGTTAGAGATGCAGGGGCTGCTGGTGGTGACGCGTCGCTGTTGCTATACGCTGGCTTTGTGTGAGTTTTTGCGCGCAGTTGGATAGCAAGAGCTCGTGAGCTGTGATTTCAACTGCCTCGAGGACATACATTTATGAAGAATGGTCAGAACCGAGGCTTCTGTACAGTTAACGCGAAAACAAGGTTGCACACAGACTCATCCCCAACATTCAAGCCTACGTCGCTGCTCCATCTGCCCTTTTATATATTGTACAAATTGTAGTAAGACATGCAGGGGCTGCTGGGGGTGACGTGTCGCTGTTGCTATACGCTGGCTTTGAGTGAGTTTTTGCACGCAGTAGGCTAGCAAGTGCTCGTGAGCTGTGATTTCTACTGCCTCGAGGACATACATTTATGAAGAATGGTCAGAACCGAGGCTTCTGTACAGTTAACGCGAAAACAAGGTTGCACACAGACTCATCCCCAACATTCAAGCCTATGTCGCTGCTCCTTCTGCCGTTTTAGGTATTGTACATATTGTAGTTAGAGATGCAGGGGCTGCTGGTGGTGACGCGTCGCTGTTGCTATACGCTGGCTCTGTGTGAGTTTTTGCGCGCAGTTGGATAGCAAGAGCTCGTGAGCTGTGATTTCAACTGCCTCGAGGACATACATTTACGAAGAATGGTCAGAAACGAGGCTTCTGTACAGTTAACGCGAAAACAAGGTTGCACACAGACTCATCCCCAACATTCAAGCCTATGTCGCTGCTCCTTCTGCCGTTTTATATATTGTACAAATTGTAGTTAGAGATACAGGGGCTGCTGGCGGTGACGCGTCGCTGTTGCTATACGCTGGCTTTGTGTGAGTTTTTGCACGCAGTAGGCAAGCAAGTGCTCGTGAGCTGTGATTTCAACTGCCTCGAGGACAACTATTTATGAAGAATGGTCAGAACCGAGGCTTCTCTGCAGTTGACGAGAAAACAAGGTTGCACACCGACTCATCCCCAACATTCAAGCCTACGTCGCTGCTCCTTCTGCCGTTTTATATACTGTACAAATAGTAGTAAGACATGCAGGGGCTGCTGGCGGTGACGCGTCGCTGTTGCTATACGCTGGCTTTGTGTGAGTTTTTGCACGCAGTAGGCTAACATGTGCGCATGAGCTGTGATTTCAACTGCCTCGAGGACATATATTTATGAAGAATGGTCAGAACCGAGGCTTCTGTGCACTTGACGCGAAAACCAGGTTGCACACGGACTCGTCCCCAACTTTCAAGCCTACGTCGCTGCTCCTTCTGCCCTTTTATATATTGTACAAATTGTAGTAAGACATGCAGGGGCTGCTGGGGGTGACGTGTCGCTGTTGCTATACGCTGGCTTTGAGTGAGTTTTTGCACGCAGTAGGCTAGCAAGTGCTCGTGAGCTGTGATTTCTACTGCCTCTAGGACATACATTTATGCAGAATGGTCAGAACCGAGGCTTCTGTCCAGTTACCACGAAAACAAGGTTGCACACAGACTCGTCCCCAACTTTCAAGCCTACGTTGCTGCTCCTTCTGCGATTCTATATATTGTACAAATTGGAGTAAGACATGGAGGGGCTGCTGGCGGTGATGCGTCGCTGTTTCTATACCCTGGCTTTGTGTGACTTTTTGCACGCAGTAGGCTAGGAAGAGCTCGTGAGCTGTGATTTCTACTGCCTCGAGGACAAATATTTATGAAGAATGGTCAGAACCGAGGCTTCTGTGCAGTTAACGCGAAAACAAGGTTGCACACAGACTCGTCCCCAACTTTCAAGCCTACTTCGCTGCTCCTTCTGCCCTTCTAGATATTGTACAAATAGTAGTAAGACATGCAGGGGCTGCTGGCGGTGACGCGTCGCTGTTGCTATACGCTGGCTTTATGTAAGTTTTTGCACGCAGTAGGCTAGCAAGTGCTCGTGAGCTGTGATTTCTACTGCCTCGAGGACAAATATTTATGAAGAATGGTCAGAACCGAGGCTTCTGTGCAGTTAACGCGAAAACAAGGTTGCACACAGACTCGTCCCCAACTTTCAAGCCTACTTCGCTGCTCCTTCTGCCCTTCTAGATATTGTACAAATAGTAGTAAGACATGCAGGGGCTGCTGGCGGTGACGCGTCGCTGTTGCTATACGCTGGCTTTATGTAAGTTTTTGCACGCAGTAGGCTAGCAAGTGCTCGTGAGCTGTGATTTCTACTGCCTCGAGGACAAATATTTATGAAGAATGGTCAGAACCGAGGCTTCTGTGCAGTTAACGCGAAAACAAGGTTGCACACAGACTCGTCCCCAACTTACAAGCCTACGTCGCTGCTCCTTCTGCCGTTTTATATACTGTACAAATAGTACTAAGACATGCAGGGGCTGCTGGCGGTGACGCGTCGCTGTTGCTATACGCTGGCTTTGGGTGAGTTTTTGGACGCAGTAGGCTAGCAAGAGCTCGTGAGCTGTGATTTCAACTGCCTCGAGGACAAATATTTATGAAGAATGGTCAGAACCGAGGCTTCTGTGCAGTTGACGCGAAAACAAGGTTGCACAAAGACTCGTCCCCAACTTTCAAGCCTACGTCGCTGCTCCTTCTGCCCTTTTAGATGTTGTACAAATTGAAGTTAGAGATGCAGGGGCGGCTGGCGGTGACGTGTCGCTGTTGCTATACGCTGGCTTTGTATGAGTTTTTGCCCGCAGTAGGATAGCAAGAGCTCGTGAGCTGTGATTTCTACTGCCTCGAGCACATATATTTATGAAAAATGGTCAGAACCGAGGCTTCTGTGCAGTTAACGCGAAAACAAGGTTGCACACCGACTCGTCCCCAACTTTCAAGCCTACGTCGCTGCTCCTTCTGCCCTTTTAGATATTGTACATATTGTAGTTAGAGATGCAGGGGCTGCTGGTGGTGACGCGTCGCTGTTGCTATACGCTGGCTTTGTGTGAGTTTTTGCGCGCAGTTGGATAGCAAGAGCTCGTGAGCTGTGATTTCAACTGCCTCGAGGACATACATTTATGAAGAATGGTCAGAACCGAGGCTTCTGTGCAGTTAACGCGAAAACAAGGTTGCACACAGACTCGTCCCCAACTTACAAGCCTACGTCGCTGCTCCTTCTGCCGTATTATATATTGTAGAAATTATAGTAAGACATGCAGGGGCTGCTGTTAGTGACGCGTCACTGTTGCTATACGCTGGCTTTGTGTGAGTTTTTGCACGTAGTAGGATAGCAAGAGCTCGTGAGGTGTGATTTCTACTGCCTCGAGGACACAAATTTATGAAGAATGGTCAGAACCGAGGCTTCTGTGCAGTTAACGCGAAAACGAGGTTGCGCACAGACTCGTCTCCAACTTTCAAGCCTACGTCGCTGCTCCTTCTGCCCTTTTATATATTTTACAAATTGTAGTAAGACATGCAGGGGCTGCTGGCGGTGAGGCGTCGCTGTTGCTATACGCTGGCTTTGTGTGAGTTTTTGCGCGCAGTTGGATCGCAAGAGCTCGTGAGCAGTGATTTCAACTGCCTTGAGGACATACATTTATGAAGAATGGTCAGAACCGAGGCTTCTGTACAGTTAACGCGAAAACAAGGTTGCACACAGACTCATCCCCAACATTCAAGCCTATATCGCTGCTCCTTCTGCCGTTTTATATATTGTACAAATTGTAGTTAGAGATGCAGGGGCTGCTGGCGGTGACGCGTCGCTGTTGGTATACGCTGGCTTTGTGTGAGTTTTTGCACGCAGTAGGCAAACAAGTGCTCGTGAGCTGTGATTTCAACTGCCTCGAGGACAACTATTTATGAAGGATGGTCAGAACCGAGGCTTCTCTGCAGTTGACGAGAAAACAAGGTTGCACACAGACTCATCCCCAACATTCAAGCCTATGTCGCAGCTCCTTCTGCCGTTTTATATACTGTACAAATAGTAGTAAGACATGCAGGGGCTGCTGGCGGTGACGCGTCGCTGTTGCTATACGCTGGCTTTGTGTGAGTTTTTGCACGCAGTAGGCTAACAAGTGCGCATGAGCTGTGATTTCAACTGCCTCGAGGACATATATTTATGAAGAATGGTCAGAACCGAGGCTTCTGTGCACTTGATGCGAAAACCAGGTTGCACACGGACTCGTCCCCAACTTTCAAGCCTACGTCGCTGCTCCTTCTGCCCTTTTATATATTGTACAAATTGTAGTAAGACATGCAGGGGCTGCTGGGGGTGACGTGTCGCTGTTGCTATACGCTGGCTTTGAGTGAGTTTTTGCACGCAGTAGGCTAGCAAGTGCTCGTGAGCTGTAATTTCTACTGCCTCTAGGACATACATTTATGCAGAATGGTCAGAACCGGGGCTTATGTCCAGTTACCACGAAAACAAGGTTGCACACAGACTCGTCCCCAACTTTCAAGCCTACGTTGCTGCTCCTTCTGCGATTCTATATATTGTACAAATTGGAGTAAGACATGGAGGGGCTGCTGGCGGTGATGCGTCGCTGTTTCTATACCCTGGCTTTGTGTGACTTTTTGCACGCAGTAGGCTAGCAAGAGCTCGTGAGCTGTGATTTCTACTGCATCGAGGACATATATTTATGAAGAATGGTCAGAACCGAGGCTTCTGTGCAGTTAACGCGAAAACAAGGTTGCACACAGACTCGTCCCCAACTTTCAAGCCTACTTCGCTGCTCCTTCTGCCCTTTTAGATATTGTACAAATAGTAGTAAGACATGCAGGGGCTGCTGGCGGTGACGCGTCGCTGTTGCTATACGCTGGCTTTGTGTGAGTTTTTGCACGCAGTAGGCTAACAAGAGCTCGTGAGCTGTGATTTCAACTGCCTCGAGGACAAATATTTATGAAGAATGGTCAGAACCGAGGCTTCTGTGCAGTTAACGCGAAAACAAGGTTGCACACAGACTCGTCCCCAACTTACAAGCCTACGTCGCTGCTCCTTCTGCCGTTTTATATACTGTACAAATAGTACTAAGACATGCAGGGGCTGCTGGCGGTGACGCGTCGCTGTTGCTATACGCTGGCTTTGGGTGAGTTTTTGGACGCAGTAGGCTAGCAAGAGCTCGTGAGCTGTGATTTCAACTGCCTCGAGGACAAATATTTATGAAGAATGGTCAGAACCGAGGCTTCTGTGCAGTTGACGCGAAAACAAGGTTGCACACAGACTCGTCCCCAACTTTCAAGCCTACGTCGCTGCTCCTTCTGCCCTTTTAGATGTTGTACAAATTGAAGTTAGAGATGCAGGGGCGGCTGGCGGTGACGTGTCGCTGTTGCTATACGCTGGCTTTGTATGAGTTTTTGCACGCAGTAGGATAGCAAGAGCTCGTGAGCTGTGATTTCTACTGCCTCGAGCACATATATTTATGAAAAATGGTCAGAACCGAGGCTTCTGTGCAGTTAACGCGAAAACAAGGTTGCACACAGACTCGTCCCCAACTTTCAAGCCTACGTCGCTGCTCCTTCTGCCCTTTTAGATATTGTACAAATTGTATTTAGAGATGCAGGGGCTGCTGGCGGTGACGTGTCGCTGTTGCTATACGCTGGCTTTCTGTGAGTTTTTGCACGCAGTAGGATAGCAAGAGCTCGTGAGCTTTGATTTCAACTGCCTCGTGGACAAATATTTACGAAGAATAGCCAGAACCGAGGCTTCTGTGCAGTTGACGCGAAAGCAAGGTTGCACACAGACTCGTCCCCAACTTTCAAGCCTACGTCGCTGCTCCTTCTGCCCTTTTAGATATTGTACAAATTGTAGTTAAAGATGCAGGCGCTGCTGGGGGTGACGCGTCGCTGTTGCTATACGCTGGCTTTGTGTGAGTTTTTTCACGCAGTAGGCTAGCAAGAGCTCGTGAGCTGTGATTTCAACTGCCTCGAGGACAAATATTTACGAAGAATGGTCAGAACTGAGGCTTCTGTGCAGTTGACGCGAAAACAGTTTTGCACACAGACTCGTCCCCAACTTTCAAGCCTACTTCGCTGCTCCTTCTGCCCTTTTAGATATTGTACAAATAGTAGTAAGACATGCAGGGGCTGCTGGCGGTGACGCGTCGCTGTTGCTATACGCTGGCTTTGTGTGAGTTTTTGCACGCAGTAGGCTAGCAAGAGCTCGTGAGCTGTGATTTCAACTGCCTCGAGGACAAATATTTATGAAGAATGGTCAGAACCGAGGCTTCTGTGCAGTTAACGCGAAAACAAGGTTGCACACAGACTCGTCCCCAACTTACAAGCCTACGTCGCTGCTCCTTCTGCCGTTTTATATACTGTACAAATAGTACTAAGACATGCAGGGCCTGATGGCGGTGACGCGTCGCTGTTGCTATACGATGGCTTTGTGTGAGTTTTTGCACACAGTAGGCTAGCAAGTGCTCATGAGCTGTGATTTCTGCTGCCTCGAGGACACACATTTATAAATAATGGTAAGAACCGAGGCTTCTGCGCAGTTAACGCGAAAACAAGGTTGTACACAGACTTGTCCCCAACTTTCAAGCCTACGTCGCTGCTCCTTCTGCGATTTTATATATTGTACAAATTGTAGTTAGACGTGCAGGGCCTGATGGCGGCGACGCGTCGCTGTTGCTATAGGATGGCTTTGTGTGAGTTTTCGCACGCAGTAGGCTAGGAAGTGCTCGTGAGCTGTGATTTCTACTGCCTCGAGGACATACAATTATAAAGAATGGTCAGAACCGAGGCTTCTGTGCAGTTCACGCGAAAAGAAGGTTGCATACAGACTCGTCCCCAACTTTCAAGCCTACATCGCTGCTCCTTCTGCCCTTTTATATATTGTACAAATTGTAGCAAGACACTGAGGGGCTGCTGGCGGTGAGGCGTCGCTGTTGCTATACGCTGGCTTTGAGTGAGTTTTTGCACGCAGTAGGATAGCAAGAGCTCGTGAGCTGTGATTTCAACTGCCTCGAGGACATACATTTATGAAGAATGGTCAGAACCGAGGCTTCTGTGCAGTTAACGCGAAAACAAGGTTGCACACGGACTCATCCCCAACATTCAAGCCTATGTCGCTGCTCCTTCTGCCCTTTTAGATATTGTACAAATTGTAGTTAAAGATGCAGGGGCTGCTGGGGGTGACGTGTCGCTGTTGCTATACGCTGGCTATGTGTGAGTTTTTGCACGCAGTAGGATAGCAAGAGCTCGTGAGCTGTGATTTCAACTGCCTCGAGGACATACATTTATGAAGAATGGTCAGAACCGAGGCTTCTGCGCAGTTAACGCGAAAACAAGGTTGCACACAGACTCGTCCCCAACTTACAAGCCTACGTCGCTCCTCCTTCTGCCGTTTTATATATTGTACAAATAGTAGTAAGACATGCAGGGGCTGCTGGCGGTGACGCGTCGCTGTTGCTATACGCTTTCTTTGTGTGAGTTTTTACACGCAGTAGGCTAGCAAGAGCTCGTGAGCTGTGATTTCAACTGCCTCGAGGACAAATATTTATGAAGAATGGTCAGAACCGAGGCTTCTGTGCAGTTGACGCGAAAACAAGGTTGCACACAGACTCGTCTCCAACTTTCAAGCCTACGTCGCTGCTCCTTCTGCGATTTTATATATTGTACAAATTGTAGTTAGAGATGCAGGGGCTGCTGGCGGTGATGCGTCGCTGTTGCTACACGCTGGCTTTGTGTGAGTTTTTGCACGCAGTAGGCTAACAAGATCTCGTGAGCTGTGATTTCAACTGCCTTGAGGATAAATATTTATGAAGAATGGTCAGAACCGAGGCTTCTGTGCAGTTAACGCGAAAGCAAGGTTACACAAAGACGCGCCCCCAACTTTCAAGCCTACTTCGCAGCTCCTTCTGCCCTTTTAGATATTGTACAAATTGTAGTTAGAGATGCAGGGGCTGCTGGCGGTGACGCGTCGCTGTTGCTATACGTTGGCTTTGTGTGAGTTTTTGCACGCAGTAGGCTAGCAAGAGCTCGTGAGCTGTGATTTCAACTGCCTCGAGGACAAATATTTATGAAGAATGGTCAGAACCGAGGCTTCTGTGCAGTTGACGCGAAAACAAGGTTGCACACAGACTCGTCCCCAACTTTCAAGCCTACGTCGCTGCTCCTTCTGCCCTTTTAATGTTGTACAAATTGAAGTTAGATATGCAGGGGCGGCTGGCGGTGACGTGTCGCTGTTGCTATACCCTGGCTTTGTATGAGTTTTTGCACGCAGTAGGATAGCAAGAGCTCGTGAGCTGTGATTTCTACTGCCTCGAGCACATATATTTATGAAAAATGGTCAGAACCGAGGCTTCTGTGCAGTTAACGCGAAAACAAGGTTGCACACAGACTCGTCCCCAACTTTCAAGCCTACGTCGCTGCTCCTTCTGCCCTTTAAGATATTGTACAAATTGTATTTAGAGATGCAGGGGCTGCTGGCGGTGACGTGTCGCTGTTGCTATACGCTGGCTTTGTGTGAGTTTTTGCACGCAGTAGGATAGCAAGAGCTCGTGAGCTTTGATTTCAACTGCCTCGTGGACAAATATTTACGAAGAATAGCCAGAACCGAGGCTTCTGTGCAGTTGACGCGAAAGCAAGGGTGCACACAGACTCGTCCCCAACTTTCAAGCCTACGTCGCTGCTCCTTCTGCCCTTTTAGATATTGTACAAATTGTAGTTAAAGATGCAGGGGCTGCTGGGGGTGACGCGTCGCTGTTGCTATACGCTGGCTTTGTGTGAGTTTTTGCACGCAGTTGGATAGCAAGAGCTCGTGAGCTGTGATTTCAACTGCCTCGAGGACATACATTTATGAAGAATGGTCAGAACCGAGGCTTCTGCGCAGTTAACGCGAAAAAAAGGTTGCACACAGACTCGTCCCCAACTTACAAGCCTACGTCGCTGCTCCTTCTGCCGTTTTATATATTGTACAAATAGCAGTAAGACATGCAGGGGCTGCTGGCGGTGACGCGTCGCTGTTGCTATACGCTGGCTTTGTGTGAGTTTTTGCACGCAGTAGGCTAGCAAGTGCTCGTGAACTGTGATTTCAACTGCCTCGAGGACATACATTTATGAAGAATGGTCAGAACCGAGGCTTCCGTGCAGTTAACGCAAAAACAAGGTTGCACACAAACTCGTCTCCAACTTTAAAGCCTACGTCGCTGCTCCTTCTGCCCTTTCATATATTGTACAAATTGTAGTAAGACATGCAGGGCCTAATGGCGGTGACGCGTCGCTGTTGCTATACGATGGCTTTGTGTTAGTTTTTGCACACAGTAGGCTAGCAAGTGCTCATGAGCTGTGATTTCTACTGCCTCGAGGACACACATTTATAAATAATGGTCAGAACCGAGGCTTCTGCGCAGTTAACGCGAAAACAAGGTTGCACACAGACTCGTCCCCAATTTCAAGCCTACGTCGCTGCTCCTTCTGCCCTTTTAAATATTGTACAAATTGTAGTTAGAGATGCAGTGGCTGCTGGCGGTGACGTGTCGCTGTTGCTATACGCTGGCTTTGTGTGAGTTTTTGCACGCAGTAGGATAGCAAGAGCTCGTGAGCTGTGATTTCAACTGCCTCGTGGACAAATATTTACGAAGAATAGCCAGAACCGAGGCTTCTGTGCAGTTGACGCGAAAGCAAGGTTGCACACAGACTCGTCCCCAACCTTCAAGCCTACGTCGCTGCTCCTTCTGCCCTTTTAGATATTGTACAAATTGTAGTTAAAGATGCAAGGGCTGCTGGGGGTGACGTGTCGCTGTTGCTATACGCTGGCTTTGTGTGAGTTTTTGCACGCAGTTGGATAGCAAGAGCTCGTGAGCTGTGATTTCAACTGCCTCGAGGACATACATTTATGAAGAATGGTCAGAACCGAGGCTTCTGCGCAGTTAACGCGAAAAAAAGGTTGCACACAGACTCGTCCCCAACTTACAAGCCTACGTCGCTGCTCCTTCTGCCGTTTTATATATTGTACAAATAGCAGTAAGACATGCAGGGGCTGCTGGCGGTGACGCGTCGCTGTTGCTATACGCTGGCTTTGTGTGAGTTTTTGCACGCAGTAGGCTAGCAAGATCTCGTGAGCTGTGATTTCAACTGCTTCGAGGACACATATTTATGAAGAATGGTCAGAACCGAGGCTTCTGTGCAGTTGACGCGAAAACAAGGTTGCACACAGACTCGTCCCCAACTTTCAAGCCTACGTCGCTGGTCCTTCTGCCCTTTTAGATATTGTACAAATTGTAGTTAGAGATGCAGGGGGTGCTGGCGGTGACGTGTCGCTGTTGCTATACGCTGGCTTTGTGTGAGTTTTTGCACGCAGTAGGATAGCAAGAGCTCGTGAGCTGTGATTTCTACTGCCTCGAGCACATATATTTACGAAAAATGGTCAGAACCGAGGCTTCTGTGCAGTTAACGCGAAAACAAGGTTGCACATAGAATCGTCCCCAACTTTCAAGCCTACGTCGCTGCTCCTTCTGCCCTTTTATATATTGTAGGAATTGTAGAAAGACATGCAGGGGCTGCTGGTGGTGACGCGTCACTGTTGCTATACGCTGGCTTTGTGTGAGTTTTTGCACGCAGTAGGACAGCAAGAGCTCGTGAGGTGTGATTTCTACTGCCTCGAGGACACACATTTATGAAGAATGGTCAGAACCGAGGCTTCTGTGCAGTTAACGCAAAAAAAAAGTTGCACACAGACTCGTCTCCAACTTTTAAGCCTACGTCGCTGCTCCTTCTGCCCTTTTATATATTGTACAAATTGTAGTAAGACATGCAGGGCCTGATGGCGGTGACGCGTCGCTGTTGCTGTACGATGGCTTTGTGTGAGTTTTTGCACGCAGTAGGACAGCAAGTGCTCGTGAGCTGTGATTTCTACTGCCTCGAGGACACACATCTATAAAGAATGGTCAGAACCGAGGCTTCTGCGCAGTTAACGCGAAAAAAAGGTTGCACACAGACTCGTCCCCAACTTACAAGCCTACGTCGCTGCTCCTTCTGCCGTTTTATATATTATACAAATAGCAGTAAGACATGCAGGGGCTGCTGGCGATGACGCGTCGCTGTTGCTATACGCTGGCTTTGTGTGAGTTTTTGCACGCAGTAGGCTAGCAAGATCTCGTGAGCTATGATTTCAACTGCCTCGAGGACACATATTTATGAAGAATGGTCAGAACCGAGGCTTCTGTGCAGTTGACGCGAAAACAAGGTTGCACACAGACTCGTCCCCAACTTTCAAGCCTACGTCGCTGGTCCTTCTGCCCTTTTAGATATTGTACACATTGTAGTTAGAGATGCAGGGGCTGCTGGTGGTGACGCGTCGCTGTTGGTATACGCTGGCTTTGTGTGAGTTTTTGCACGCAGTTGGATAGCAAGAGCTCGTGAGCTGTGATTTCTACTGCCTCGAGCACATATATTTACGAAAAATGGTCAGAACCGAGGCTTCTGTGCAGTTAACGCGAAAACAAGGTTGCACATAGAATCGTCCCCAACTTTCAAGCCTACGTCGCTGCTCCTTCTGCCCTTATATATATTGTAGGAATTGTAGAAAGACATGCAGGGGCTGCTGGTGGTGACGCGTCACTGTTGCTATACGCTGTCTTTGTGTGAGTTTTTGCACGCAGTAGGACAGCAAGAGCTCGTGAGGTGTGATTTCTACTGCCTCGAGGACACACATTTATGAAGAATGGTCAGAACCGAGGCTTCTGTGCAGTTAACGCAAAAAAAAGGTTGCACACAGACTCGTCTCCAACTTTTAAGCCTACGTCGCTGCTCCTTCTGCCCTTTTATATATTGTACAAATTGTAGTAAGACATACAGGGCCTGATGGCGGTGACGCGTCGCTGTTGCTGTACGATGGCTTTGTGTGAGTTTTTGCACGCAGTAGGACAGCAAGTGCTCGTGAGCTATGATTTCTACTGCCTAGAGCACATATATTTACGAAAAATGGTCAGAACCGAGGCTTCTGTGCGGTTAACGCGAAAACAAGGTTGCACACAGAATCGTCCCCAACTTTCAAGCCTACGTCGCTGCTCCTTCTGCCCTTTTAGATATTGTACATATTGTAGTTAGAGATGCAGGGGCTGCAGGTGGTGACGCGTCGCTGTTGCTATACGCTGGCTTTGTGTGAGTTTTTGCACGCAGTAGGATAGCAAGAGCTCGTGAGCTGTGATTTCTACTGCCTCGAGCACATATATTTACGAAAAATGGTCAGAACCGAGGCTTCTGTGCGGTTAACGCGAAAACAAGGTTGCACACAGAATCGTCCCCAAATTTCAAGCCTACGTCGCTGCTCCTTCTGCCCTTTTAAATATTGTACAAATTGTAGTTAGTGATGCACGGGCTGCTGGCGGTGACGCGTCGCTGTTGCTATACGCTGGCTTTGTGTGAGTTTTTGCACTCAGTAGGATAGCAAGAGCTCGTGAGCTGTGATTTCAAGTGCCTCGTGGACAAATATTTACGAAGAATAGCCAGAACCGAGGCTTCTGTGCAGTTGACGCGAAAGCAAGGTTGCACACAGACTCGTCCCCAACTTTCAAGCCTACGTCGCTGCTCCTTCTGCCCTTTTAGATATTGTACAAATTGTAGTTAACGATGCAGGGGCTGCTGGGGGTGACGTGTCGCTGTTGCTATACGCTGGCTTTGGGTGAGTTTTTGCACGCAGTAGGCAAGCAAGAGCTCGTGAGCTGTGATTTCAACTGCCTTGAGGACAAATATTTACGAAGAATGGTCAGAACTGAGGCTTCTGTGCAGTTGACGCGAAAACAAGGTTGCACAAAGACTCGTCCCCAACTTTCAAGCCTACGTCGCTGCTCCTTCTGCCCTTTTAGATATTGTACATATTGTAGTTAGAGATGCAGGGGCTGCTGGTGGTGACGCGTCGCTGTTGCTATACGCTGGCTTTGTGTGAGTTTTTGCACGCAGTTGGATAGCAAGAGCTCGTGAGTTGGGATTTCAACTGCCTCGAGGACATACATTTATGAAGAATGGTCAGAACCGAGGCTTCTGCGCAGTTAACGCGAAAACAAGGTTGCACACAGACTCGTCCCCAACTTACAAGGCTACGTCGCTGCTCCTTCTGCCGTTTTATATATTGTACAAATAGCAGTAAGACATGCAGGGGCTGCTGGCGGTGACGCGTCGCTGTTGCTATACGCTGGCTTTGTGTGAGTTTTTGCACGCAGTAGGCTAGCAAGAGCTCGTGAGCTGTGATTTCAACTGCCTCGAGGACAAATATTTATGAGGAATGGTCAGAACCGAGGCTTCTGTGCAGTTGACGCGAAAACAAGGCTGCACACAGACTCGTCCCCAACTTTCAAGCCTACGTCGCTGGTCCTTCTGCCCTTTTAGATATTGTACATATTGTAGTTAGAGATGCAGGGGCTGCTGGTGGTGACGCGTCGCTGTTGCTATACGCTGGCTTTGTGTGAGTTTTTGCACGCAGTTGGATAGCAAGAGCTCGTGAGCTGTGATTTCTACTGCCTCGAGCACATATATTTACGAAAAATGGTCAGAACCGAGGCTTCTGTGCAGTTAACGCGAAAACAAGGTTGCACATAGAATCGTCCCCAACTTTCAAGCCTACGTCGCTGCTCCTTCTGCCCTTTTATATATTGTAGAAATTGTAGTTAGAGATGCAGGGGCTGCTGGTGGTGACGCGTCGCTGTTGCTATACGCTGGCTTTGTGTGAGTTTTTGCACGCAGTTGGATAGCAAGAGCTCGTGAGCTGTGATTTCTACTGCCTCGAGCACATATATTTACGAAAAATGGTCAGAACCGAGGCTTCTGTGCAGTTAACGCGAAAACAAGGTTGCACATAGAATCGTCCCCAACTTTCAAGCCTACGTCGCTGCTCCTTCTGCCCTTTTATATATTGTAGGAATTGTAGAAAGACATGCAGGGGCTGCTGGTGGTGACGCGTCACTGTTGCTATACGCTGGCTTTGTGTGAGTTTTTGCACGCAGTAGGACAGCAAGTGCTCGTGAGCTGTGATTTCTACCGCCTCGAGGACACACATTTATAAAGAATGGTCAGAACCGAGGCTTCTGCGCAGTTAACGCGAAAACAAGGTTGCACACAGACTCGTCCCCAACTTTCAAGCCTACGTCGCTGCTCCTTCTGCCCTTTTAAATATTGTACAAATTGTAGTTAGAGATGCAGGGGCTGCTGGCGGTGATGCGTCGCTGTTGCTATACGCTGGCTTTGTGTGAGTTTTTGCACGCAGTAGGCTAGCAACAGCTCTGGAGCTGTGATTTCAAATGCCTCGAGGACATACATTTATGAAGAATGGTCAGAACCGAGGCTTCTGTGCAGTTAACGCGAAAACAAGGTTGCACACAGACTCGTCCCCAACTTACAAGCCTGCGTCGCTGCTCCTTCTGCCGTTTTATATATTGTACAAATAGTAGTAAGACATGCAGGGGCTGCTGGCGGTGACGCGTCGGTGTTGCTATACGCTGCCTTTGGGTGAGTTTTTGCACGAAGTAAGCTAGCAAGAGCTCGTGAGCTGTGATTTCAACTGCCTCGAGGACAAATATTTATGAAGAATGGTCAGAACCGAGGCTGCTGTGCAGTTGACGCGAAAACAAGGTTGCACACAGACTCGTCACCCAACTTTGAAGCCTACGTCGCTGCTCCTTCTGCCCTTTCAGATATTGTACATATTGTAGTTAGAGATGCAGGGGCTGCAGGTGGTGACGCGTCGCTGTTGCTATACGCTGGCTTTGTGTGAGTTTTTGCACGCAGTAGGATAGCAAGAGCTCGTGAGCTGTGATTTCTACTGCCTCGAGCACATATATTTACGAAAAATGGTCAGAACCGAGGCTTCTGTGCGGTTAACGCGAAAACAAGGTTGCACACAGAATCGTCCCCAAATTTCAAGCCTACGTCGCTGCTCCTTCTGCCCTTTCAGATATTGTACATATTGTAGTTAGAGATGCAGGGGCTGCAGGTGGTGACGCGTCGCTGTTGCTATACGCTGGCTTTGTGTGAGTTTTTGCACGCAGTAGGATAGCAAGGGCTCGTGAGCTGTGATTTCTACTGCCTCGAGCACATATATTTACGAAAAATGGTCAGAACCGAGGCTTCTGTGCGGTTAACGCGAAAACAAGGTTGCACACAGAATCGTCCCCAAATTTCAAGCCTACGTCGCTGCTCCTTCTGCCCTATTATATATTGTACAAATTGTAGTAAGACATGCAGGGGCTGCTGGTGGTGACGCGTCACTGTTGCTATACGCTGGCTTTGTGTGTGTTTTTGCACGCAGTAGGATAGCAAGAGCTCGTGAGCTGTGATTTCTATGCCTCGAGCACATATATTTATGAAAAATGGTCAGAACCGAGGCTTCTGTGCAGTTAACACGAAAACAAGGTTGCACACAGACTCGTCCCCAACTTTGAAGCCTACGTCGCTGCTCCTTCTGCCCTTTTAAATATTGTACAAATTGTAGTTAGTGATGCAGGGGCTGCTGGCGGTGACGCGTCGCTTTTGCTATACGCTGGCTTTGTGTGAGTTTTTGCACGCAGTAGGCTAGCAAGAGCTCGTGAGCTGTGATTTCAACTGCCTCGAGGACAAATATTTATGAAGAATGGTCAGAACCGAGGCTTCTGTGCAGTTAACGCGAAAGCAAGGTTGCACAAAGACTCGTCCACAACTTTCAAGCCTAGTTCGCTGCTCCTTCTGCCCTTTTAGATATTGTACAATTTGTAGTTAGAGATGCAGGGGCTGCTGGCGGTGAGGCTTCGCTGTTGCTATACGCCGGGTTTGTGTGAGTTTTTGCACGCAGTAGGATTGCAAGAGCTCGTGAGCTGTGACTTCTACTGCCTCGAGCACATATATTTATGAAAAATGGTCAGTACCAAGGCTTCTGTGCAGTTAACGCGAAAACAAGGTTGCATACAGACTCGTCCCCAACCTTCATGCCTATGTCGCTGCTCCTTCTGCCATTTTATATATTGTACAAATTGTAGTAAGACATGCAGGGTCTGCTGGCGGTGACGCGTCGCTGTTGCTATACGCTGGCTTTGAGTGAGTTTTTGCACGCAGTAGGCTAGCAAGTGCTCGTGAGGTGTGATTTCTACTGCCTTGAGGACACACATTTATAAGGAATGGTCAGAACCGAGGCTTCTGTGACGTTAACGCGAAAACAAGGTTGCACACAGACTCGTCCCCAACTTTCAAGCCTACGTCGCTGCTCCTTCTGCCCTTTTAAATATTGTACAAATTGTAGTTAGTGATGCAGGGGCTGCTGGCGGTGACGCGTCGCTGTTGCTATACGCTGGCTTTGTGTGAGCTTTTGCACGCAGTAGGATAGCAAGAGCTCGTGAGCTGTGATTTCAACTGCCTCGTGGACAAATATTTACGAAGAATAGCCAGAACCGAGGCTTCTGTGCAGTTGACGCGAAAGCAAGGTTGCACACAGACTCGTCCCCAACTATCAAGCCTACATCGCTGCTCCTTCTGTCCTTTTATATATTGTACAAATTGTAGTTAGTGATGCAGGGGCTGCTGGCGGGGACGCGTCGCTGTTACTATACGCTGGCTTTGTGTGAGTTTTCGCACGCAGTAGGCTAGCAAGTGCACGTGAGCTGTGATTTCAACTGCCTCGAGGACATACATTTATGAAGAAGGGTCAGAACCGAGGCTTCTGTGCAGTTAACGCGAAAATAAGGTTGCACACAGACTCGTCCCCAACTTACAAGCCTGCGTCGCTGCTCCTTCTGCCCTTTTAAATATTGTACAAATTGTAGTTAGAGATGCAGGGGCTGCTGGCGGGGACGCGTCGCTGTTGCTATACGATGGCTTTGTGGGAGTTTTCGCACGCAGTAGGCTAGCAAGTGCTCGTGAGCTGTGATTTCAACTGCCTCGAGCACATATATTTACGAAAAATGGTCAGAACCGAGGCTTCTGTGCATTTAACGCGAAAACAAGGTTGCACATAGAATCGTCCCCAACTTTCAAGCCTACGTCGCTGCTCCTTCTGCCCTTTTATATATTGTAGAAATTGTAGTAAGACATGCAGGGGCTGCTGGTGGTGACGCGTCACTGTTGCTATACGCTGGCTTTGTGTGAGTTTTTGCACGCAGTAGGACAGCAAGAGCTCGTGAGGTGTGATTTCTACTGCCTCGAGGACACACATTTATGAAGAATGGTCAGAACCGAGGCTTCTGTGCAGTTAACGCAAAAAAAAAGGTTGCACACAGACTCGTCTCCAACTTTTAAGCCTACGTCGCTGCTCCTTCTGCCCTTTTATATATTGTACAAATTGTAGTAAGACATGCAGGGCCTGATGGCGGTGACGCGTCGCTGTTGCTATACGATGGCGTTGTGTGAGTTTTTCCACGCAGTTGGATAGCAAGAGCTCGTGAGCTGTGATTTCTACTGCCTCGAGCACATATATTTACGAAAAATGGTCAGAACCGAGGCTTCTGTGCAGTTAACGCGAAAACCAGGTTGCACACAGAATCGTCCCCAACTTTCAAGCCTACGTCGCTGCTCCTTCTGCCCTTTTATATATTGTACAAATTGCAGTAAGACATGCAGGGGCTGCTGGTGGTGACGCGTCACTGTTGCTATACGCTGGCTTTGTGTGAGTTTTTGCACGCAGTAGGATAGCAAGAGCTCGTGAGGTGTGATTTCTACTGCCTCGAGGACACACATTTATGAAGAATGGTCAGAACCGAGGCTTCTGTGCAGTTAACGCGAAAACATGGTTGCACACAGACTCGTCTCCAAATTTCAAGCCTACGTCGCCTCTCCTTCTGCCCTTTTATATATTGTAAAAATTGTAGTAAGACTTGCAGGGCCTGATGGCGGTGACGCGTCGCTGTTGCTATACGATGGCTTTGTGTGAGTTTTCGCACGCAGTAGGCTAGGAAGTGCTCGTGAGCTGTGATTTCTACTGCCTCGACGACATACATTTATAAAGTATGGTCAGAACCGAGGCTTCTGTGCAGTTGACGCGAAAGCAAGGTTGCACACAGACTCGTCCCCAACTTTCAAGCCTACGTCGCTGCTCCTTCTGCCCTTTTAGATATTGTACAAATTGTAGTTAACGATGCAGCGGCTGCTGACGGTGACGTGTCGCTGTTGCTATACGCTGGCTTTGGGTGAGTTTTTGCACGCAGTAGGACAGCAAGTGCTCGTGAGCTGTGATTTCTACTGCCTCGAGGACACACATTTATAAAGAATGGTCAGAACCGAGGCTTCTGCGCAGTTAACGCGAAAACAAGGTTGCACACAGACTCGTCCCCAACTTTCAAGCCTACGTCGCTGCTCCTTCTGCCCTTTTAAATATTGTACAAATTGTAGTTAGAGATGCAGGGGCTGCTGGCGGTGATGCGTCGCTGTTGCTATACGCTGGCTTTGTATGAGTTTTTGCACGCAGTAGGCTAGCAAGAGCTCGTGAGCTGTGATTTCAAATGCCTCGAGGACATACATTTATGAAGAATGGTCAGAACCGAGGCTTCTGTGCAGTTAACGCGAAAACAAGGTTGCACACAGACTCGTCCCCAACTTACAAGCCTGCGTCGCTGCTCCTTCTGCCGTTTTATATATTGTACAAATAGTAGTAAGACATGCAGGGGCTGCTGGCGGTGACGCGTCGGTGTTGCTATACGCTGCCTTTGGGTGAGTTTTTGCACGCAGTAAGCTAGCAAGAGCTCGTGAGCTGTGATTTCAACTGCCTCGAGGACAAATATTTATGAAGAATGGTCAGAACCGAGGCTTCTGTGCAGTTGACGCGAAAACAAGGTTGCACACAGACTCGTCCCCAACTTTCAAGCCTACGTCGCTGCTCCTTCTGCCCTTTTAGATATTGTACATATTGTAGTTAGAGATGCAGGGGCTGCAGGTGGTGACGCGTCGCTGTTGCTATACGCTGGCTTTGTGTGAGTTTTTGCACGCAGTAGGATAGCAAGAGCTCGTGAGCTGTGATTTCTACTGCCTCGAGCACATATATTTACGAAAAATGGTCAGAACCGAGGCTTCTGTGCGGTTAACGCGAAAACAAGGTTGCACACAGAATCGTCCCCAAATTTCAAGCCTACGTCGCTGCTCCTTCTGCCCTATTATATATTGTACAAATTGTAGTAAGACATGCAGGGGCTGCTGGTGGTGACGCGTCACTGTTGCTATACGCTGGCTTTGTGTGTGTTTTTGCACGCAGTAGGATAGCAAGAGCTCGTGAGCTGTGATTTCTATGCCTCGAGCACATATATTTATGAAAAATGGTCAGAACCGAGGCTTCTGTGCAGTTAACGCGAAAACAAGGTTGCACACAGACTCGTCCCCAACTTTGAAGCCTACGTCGCTGCTCCTTCTGCCCTTTTAAATATTGTACAAATTGTAGTTAGTGATGCAGGGGCTGCTGGCGGTGACGCGTCGCTGTTGCTATACGCTGGCTTTGTGTGAGTTTTTGCACGCAGTAGGCTAGCAAGAGCTCGTGAGCTGTGATTTCAACTGCCTCGAGGACAAATATTTATGAAGAATGGTCAGAACCGAGGCTTCTGTGATGTTAACGCGAAAGCAAGGTTGCACAAAGACTCGTCCACAACTTTCAAGCCTAGTTCGCTGCTCCTTCTGCCCTTTTAGATATTGTACAATTTGTAGTTAGAGATGCAGGGGCTGCTGGCGGTGACGCGTCGCTGTTGCTATACGCCGGGTTTGTGTGAGTTTTTGCACGCAGTAGGATTGCAAGAGCTCGTGAGCTGTGACTTCTACTGCCTCGAGCACATATATTTATGAAAAATGGTCAGTACCAAGGCTTCTGTGCAGTTAACGCGAAAACAAGGTTGCATACAGACTCGTCCCCAACCTTCATGCCTATGTCGCTGCTCCTTCTGCCATTTTATATATTGTACAAATTGTAGTAAGACATGCAGGGGCTGCTGGTGGTGACGCGTCACTGTTGCTATACGCTGGCTTTGTGTGTGTTTTTGCACGCAGTAGGATAGCAAGAGCTCGTGAGCTATGATTTCTACTGCCTCGAGCACATATATTTACGAAAAATGGTCAGAACCGAGGCTTCTGTGCGGTTAACGCGAAAACAAGGTTGCACACAGAATCGTCCCCAACTTTCAAGCCTACGTCGCTGCTCCTTCTGCCCTTTTAGATATTGTACATATTGTAGTTAGAGATGCAGGGGCTGCAGGTGGTGACGCGTCGCTGTCGCTATACGCTGGCTTTGTGTGAGTTTTTGCACGCAGTAGGATAGCAAGAGCTCGTGAGCTGTGATTTCTACTGCCTCGAGCACATATATTTACGAAAAATGTTCAGAACCGAGGCTTCTGTACGGTTAACGCGAAAACAAGGTTGCACACACAATCGTCCCCAAATTTCAAGCCTACGTCGCTGCTCCTTCTGCCCTTTTAAATATTGTACAAATTGTAGTTAGTGATGGAGGGGCTGCTGGCGGTGACGCGTCGCTGTTGCTATACGCTGGCTTTGTGTGAGTTTTTGCACGCAGTAGGCTAGCAAGAGCTCGTGAGCTGTGATTTCAACTGCCTCGAGGACATACATTTATGAAGAATGGTCAGAACCGAGGCTTCTGTGCAGTTGACGCGAAAACAAGGTTGCACACAGACTCGTCCCCAACTTTCAAGCCTACGTCGCTGCTCCTTCTGCCCTTTTATATATTGTACAAATTGTAGTAAGACATGCAGGGGCTGCTGCTGGTGACGCGTCACTGTTGCTATACGCTGGCTTTGTGTGTGTTCTTGCACGCAGTAGGATAGCAAGAGCTCGTGAGCTATGATTTCTACTGCCTCGAGCACATATATTTACGAAAAATGGTCAGAACCGAGGCTTCTGTGCGGTTAACGCGAAAACAAGGTTGCACACAGAATCGTCCCCAACTTTCAAGCCTACGTCGCTGCTCCTTCTGCCCTTTTAGATATTGTACATATTGTAGTTAGAGATGCAGGGGCTGCAGGTGGTGACGCGTCGCTGTTGCTATACGCTGGCTTTGTGTGAGTTTTTGCACGCAGTAGGATAGCAAGAGCTCGTGAGCTGTGATTTCTACTGCCTCGAGCACATATATTTACGAAAAATGGTCAGAAGCGAGGCTTCTGTGCGGTTAACGCGAAAACAAGGTTGCACACAGAATCGTCCCAAAATTTCAAGCCTACGTCGCTGCTCCTTCTGCCCTTTTAAATATTGTACAAATTGTAGTTAGTGATGCAGGGGCTGCTGGCGGTGACGCGTCGCTGTTGCTATACGCTGGCTTTGTGTGAGTTTTTGCACGCAGTAGGATAGCAAGAGCTCGTGAGCTGTGATTTCAACTGCCTCGAGGACAAATATTTATGAAGAATGGTCAGAACCGAGGCTTCTGTGCAGTTAACGCGAAAGCAAGGTTGCACAAAGACTCGTCCACAACTTTCAAGCCTAGTTCGCTGCTCCTTCTGCCCTTTTAGATATTGTACAATTTGTAGTTAGAGATGCAGGGGCTGCTGGCGGTGACGCGTCGCTGTTGCTATACGCCGGGTTTCTGTGAGTTTTTGCACGCAGTAGGATTGCAAGAGCTCGTGAGCTGTGACTTCTACTGCCTCGAGCACATATATTTATGAAAAATGGTCAGTACCAAGGCTTCTGTGCAGTTAACGCGAAAACAAGGTTGCATACAGACTCGTCCCCAACCTTCATGCCTATGTCGCTGCTCCTTCTGCCATTTTATATATTGTACAAATTGTAGTAAGACATGCAGGGTCTGCTGGCGGTGACGCGTCGCTGTTGCTATACGCTGGCTTTGAGTGAGTTTTTGCACGCAGTAGGCTAGCAAGTGCTCGTGAGGTGTGATTTCTACTGCCTCGAGGACACACATTTATAAGGAATGGTCAGAACCGAGGCTTCTGTGCAGTTAACGCGAAAACAAGGTTGCACAAGACTCGTCCCCAACTTTCAAGCCTACGTCGCTGCTCCTTCTGCCCTTTTAAATATTGTACAAATTGTAGTTAGTGATGCAGGGGCTGCTGGCGGTGACGCGTCGCTGTTGCTATACGCTGGCTTTGTGTGAGTTTTTGCACGCAGTAGGATAGCAAGAGCTCGTGAGCTGTGATTTCAACTGCCTCGTGGACATATATTTACGAAGAATAGCCAGAACCGAGGCTTCTGTGAAGTTGACGCGAAAGCAAGGTTGCACACAGACTCGTCCCCAACTTTCAAGCCTACATCGCTGCTCCTTCTGTCCTTTTATATATTGTACAAATTGTAGTTAGTGATGCAGGGGCTGCTGGCGGTGACGCGTCGCTGTTGCTATACGCTGGCTTTGTGTGAGTTTTTGCACGCAGTATTATAGCAAGAGCTCGTGAGCTGTGATTTCAACTGCCTCGTGGACAAATATTTACGAAGAATAGCCAGAACCGAGGCTTCTGTGCAGTTGACGCGAAAGCAAGGTTGCACACAGACTCGTCCCCAACTTTCAAGCCTACATCGCTGCTCCTTCTGTCCTTTTATATATTGTACAAATTGTAGTAAGACATGCAGGGGCTGCTGGCGGGGACGCGTCGCTGTTACTATACGCTGGCTTTGTGTGAGTTTTCGCACGCAGTAGGCTAGCAAGTGCTCGTGAGCTGTGATTTCAACTGCCTCGAGGACATACATTTATGAAGAAGGGTCAGAACCGAGGCTTCTGTGCAGTTAACGCGAAAATAAGGTTGCACACAGACTCGTCCCCAACTTACAAGCCTGCGTCGCTGCTCCTTCTGCCCTTTTAAATATTGTACAAATTGTAGTTAGAGATGCAGGGGCTGCTGGCGGGGACGGGTCGCTGTTGCTATACGATGGCTTTGTGTGAGTTTTCGCACGCAGTAGGCTAGCAAGTGCTCGTGAGCTGTGATTTCAACTGCCTCGAGCACATATATTTACGAAAAATGGTCAGAACCGAGGCTTCTGTGCATTTAACGCGAAAACAAGGTTGCACATAGAATCGTCCCCAACTTTCAAGCCTACGTCGCTGCTCCTTCTGCCCTTTTATATATTGTAGAAATTGTAGTAAGACATGCAGGGGCTGCTGGTGGTGACGCGTCACTGTTGCTATACGCTGGCTTTGTGTGAGTTTTTGCACGCAGTAGGCTAGCAAGAGCTCGTGAGCTGTGATTTCAAATGCCTCGAGGACATACATTTATGAAGAATGGTCAGAACCGAGGCTTCTGTGCAGTTAACGCGAAAACAAGGTTGCACACAGACTCGTCCCCAACTTACAAGCCTGCGTCGCTGCTCCTTCTGCCGTTTTATATATTGTACAAATAGTAGTAAGACATGCAGGGGCTGCTGGCGATGACGCGTCGGTGTTGCTATACGCTGCCTTTGGGTGAGTTTTTGCACGCAGTAGGCTAGCAAGAGCTCGTGAGCTGTGATTTCAACTGCCTCGAGGACAAATATTTATGAAGAATGGTCAGAACCGAGGCTTCTGTGCAGTTGACGCGAAAACAAGGTTGCACACAGACTCGTCCCCAACTTTCAAGCCTACGTCGCTGCTCCTTCTGCCCTTTTAGATATTGTACATATTGTAGTTAGAGATGCAGGGGCTGCAGGTGGTGACGCGTCGCTGTTGCTATACGCTGGCTTTGTGTGAGTTTTTGCACGCAGTAGGATAGCAAGAGCTCGTGAGCTGTGATTTCTACTGCCTCGAGCACATATATTTACGAAAAATGGTCAGAACCGAGGCTTCTGTGCGGTTAACGCGAAAACAAGGTTGCACACAGAATCGTCCCCAAATTTCAAGCCTACGTCGCTGCTCCTTCTGCCCTATTATATATTGTACAAATTGTAGTAAGACATGCAGGGGCTGCTGGTGGTGACGCGTCACTGTTGCTATACGCTGGCTTTGTGTGTGTTTTTGCACGCAGTAGGATAGCAAGAGCTCGTGAGCTGTGATTTCTATGCCTCGAGCACATATATTTATGAAAAATGGTCAGAACCGAGGCTTCTGTGCAGTTAACGCGAAAACAAGGTTGCACACAGACTCGTCCCCAACTTTGAAGCCTACGTCGCTGCTCCTTCTGCCCTTTTAAATATAGTACAAATTGTAGTTAGTGATGCAGGGGCTGCTGGCGGTGACGCGTCGCTGTTGCTATACGCTGGCTTTGTGTGAGTTTTTGCACGCAGTAGGCTAGCAAGAGCTCGTGAGCTGTGATTTCAACTGCCTCGAGGACAAATATTTATGAAGAATGGTCAGAACCGAGGCTTCTGTGCAGTTAACGCGAAAGCAAGGTTGCACAAAGACTCGTCCACAACTTTCAAGCCTAGTTCGCTGCTCCTTCTGCCCTTTTAGATATTGTACAATTTGTAGTTAGAGATGCAGGGGCTGCTGGCGGTGACGCGTCGCTGTTGCTATACGCCGGGTTTGTGTGAGTTTTTGCACGCAGTAGGATTGCAAGAGCTCGTGAGCTGTGACTTCTACTGCCTCGAGCACATATATTTATGAAAAATGGTCAGTACCAAGGCTTCTGTGCAGTTAACGCGAAAACAAGGTTGCATACAGACTCGTCCCCAACCTTCATGCCTATGTCGCTGCTCCTTCTGCCATTTTATATATTGTACAAATTGTAGTAAGACATGCAGGGTCTGCTGGCGGTGACGCGTCGCTGTTGCTATACGCTGGCTTTGAGTGAGTTTTTGCACGCAGTAGGCTAGCAAGTGCTCGTGAGGTGTGATTTCTACTGCCTCGAGGACACACATTTATAAGGAATGGTCAGAACCGAGGCTTCTGTGCAGTTAACGCGAAAACAAGGTTGCACACAGACTCGTCCCCAACTTTCAAGCCTACGTCGCTGCTCCTTCTGCCCTTTTAAATATTGTACAAATTGTAGTTAGTGATGCAGGGGCTGCTGGCGGTGACGCGTCGCTGTTGCTATACGCTGGCTTTGTGTGAGTTTTTGCACGCAGTAGGATAGCAAGAGCTCGTGAGCTGTGATTTCAACTGCCTCGTGGACATATATTTACGAAGAATAGCCAGAACCGAGGCTTCTGTGCAGTTGACGCGAAAGCAAGGTTGCACACAGACTCGTCCCCAACTTTCAAGCCTACATCGCTGCTCCTTCTGTCCTTTTATATATTGTACAAATTGTAGTTAGTGATGCAGGGGCTGCTGGCGGTGACGCGTCGCTGTTGCTATACGCTGGCTTTGTGTGAGTTTTTGCACGCAGTATTATAGCAAGAGCTCGTGAGCTGTGATTTCAACTGCCTCGTGGACAAATATTTACGAAGAATAGCCAGAACCGAGGCTTCTGTGCAGTTGACGCGAAAGCAAGGTTGCACACAGACTCGTCCCCAACTTTCAAGCCTACATCGCTGCTCCTTCTGTCCTTTTATATATTGTACAAATTGTAGTAAGACATGCAGGGGCTGCTGGCGGGGACGCGTCGCTGTTACTATACGCTGGCTTTGTGTGAGTTTTCGCACGCAGTAGGCTAGCAAGTGCTCGTGAGCTGTGATTTCAACTGCCTCGAGGACATACATTTATGAAGAAGGGTCAGAACCGAGGCTTCTGTGCAGTTAACGCGAAAATAAGGTTGCACACAGACTCGTCCCCAACTTACAAGCCTGCGTCGCTGCTCCTTCTGCCCTTTTAAATATTGTACAAATTGTAGTTAGAGATGCAGGGGCTGCTGGCGGGGACGGGTCGCTGTTGCTATACGATGGCGTTGTGTGAGTTTTTCCACGCAGTTGGATAGCAAGAGCTCGTGAGCTGTGATTTCTACTGCCTCGAGCACATATATTTACGAAAAATGGTCAGAACCGAGGCTTCTGTGCAGTTAACGCGAAAACCAGGTTGCACACAGAATCGTCCCCAACTTTCAAGCCTACGTCGCTGCTCCTTCTGCCCTTTTATATATTGTACAAATTGCAGTAAGACATGCAGGGGCTGCTGGTGGTGACGCGTCACTGTTGCTATACGCTGGCTTTGTGTGAGTTTTTGCACGCAGTAGGATAGCAAGAGCTCGTGAGGTGTGATTTCTACTGCCTCGAGGACACACATTTATGAAGAATGGTCAGAACCGAGGCTTCTGTGCAGTTAACGCGAAAACAAGGTTGCACACAGACTCGTCTCCAAATTTCAAGCCTACGTCGCCTCTCCTTCTGCCCTTTTATATATTGTACAAATTGTAGTAAGACTTGCAGGGCCTGATGGCGGTGACGCGTCGCTGTTGCTATACGATGGCTTTGTGTGAGTTTTCGCACGCAGTAGGCTAGGAAGTGCTCGTGAGCTGTGATTTCTACTGCCTCGACGACATACATTTATAAAGTATGGTCAGAACCGAGGCTTCTGTGCAGTTCACGCGAAAACAAGGTTGCATACAGACTCGTCCCCAACTTACAAGCCTGTGTCGCTGCTCCTTCTGCCCTTTTAAATATTGTACAAATTGTAGTTAGAGATGCAGGGGCTGCTGGCGGGGACGCGTCGATGTTGCTATACGATGGCTTTCTGTGAGTTTTCGCACGCAGTAGGCTAGCAAGTGCTCGTGAGCTGTGATTTCAACTGCCTCGAGGACATACATTTATGAAGAATGGTCAGAACCGAGGCTTCTGTGCAGTTAACGCGAAAACAAGGTTGCACACAGACTCGTCCCCAACTTACAAGCCTGCGTCGCTGCTCCTCCTGCCCTTTTAAATATTGTACAAATTGTAGTAAGACTTGCAGGGCCTGATGGCGGTGACGCGTCGCTGTTGCTATACGATGGCTTTGTGTGAGTTTTCGCACGCAGTAGGCTAGGAAGTGCTCGTGAGCTGTGATTTCAACTGCCTCGAGGAGATACATTTATGAAGAATGGTCAGAACCGAGGCTTCTGTGCAGTTAACGGGAAAATAAGGTTGCACACAGACTCGTCCCCAACTTACAAGCCTGCGTCGCTGCTCCTTCTGCCCTTTTAAATATTGTACAAATTGTAGTTAGAGATGCAGGGGCTGCTGGCGGGGACGCGTCGCTGTTGCTATACGATGGCTTTGTGTGAGTTTTCGCACGCAGTAGGCTAGGAAGTGCTCGTGAGCTGTGATTTCAACTGCCTCGAGGAGATACATTTATGAAGAATGGTCAGAACCGAGGCTTCTGTGCAGTTAACGCGAAAACAAGGTTGCACACAGACTCGTCCCCAACTTACAAGCCTGCGTCGCTGCTCCTCCTGCCCTTTTAAATATTGTACAAATTGTAGTAAGACATGCAGGGGCTGCTGGCGGGGACGCGTCGCTGTTGCTATACGCTGGCTTTGAGTGAGTTTTTGCACGCAGTAGGCTAGCAAGTGCTCATGAGCTGTGATTTCTACTGCCTCGAGGACATACATTTATGAAGAATGGTCAGAACCGAGGCTTCTGTGCAGTTAACGCGAAAACAAGGTTGCACACAGACTCGTCCCCAACTTACAAGCCTGCGTCGCTGCTCCTTCTGCCCTTTTAAATATTGTACAAATTGTAGTTAGAGATGCAGAGGCTGCTGGCGGGGACGCGTCGCTGTTACTATACGCTGGCTTTGAGTGAGTTTTTGCACGCAGTAGGCTAGCAAGTGCTCGTGAGCTGTGATTTCTACTGCCTCGAGGACACACATTTATAAAGAATGGTCAGAACCGAGGCTTCTGCGCAGTTAACGCGAAAACAAGGTTGCACACAGACTCGTCCCCAACTTTCAAGCCTACGTCGCTGCTCCTTCTGCCCTTTTAAATATTGTACAAATTGTAGTTATAGATGCAGGGGCTGCTGGCGGTGATGCGTCGCTGTTGCTATACGCTGGCTTTGTGTGAGTTTTTGCACGCAGTAGGCTAGCAAGAGCTCGTGAGCTGTGATTTCAACTGCCTCGAGGACATATATTTATGAAAAATGGTCAGTACCCAGGCTTCTGTGCAGTTAACGCAAAAACAAGGTTGCATACAGACTCGTCCCCAAATTTGAAGCCTACGTCGCTGCTCCTTCTGCCCTTTTATATATTGTACAAATTGTAGTAAGACATGCAGGGGCTGCTGGTGGTGACGCGTCACTGTTGCTATACGCTGGCTTTGTGTGTGTTTTTGCACGCAGTAGGATTGCAAGAGCTCGTGAGCTGTGATTTTTATGCCTCGAGCACATATATTTATGAAGAATGGTCAGAACCGAGGCTTCTGTGCAGTTAACGCGAAAACAAGGTTGCACAGAGACTCGTTCCCAACTTTCAAGCCTACGTCGCTGCTCCTTCTGCCCTTTTAGATATTGTACATATTGTAGTTAGAGATGGAGGGGCTGCTGGTGGTGACGCGTCGCTGTTGCTATACGCTGGCTTTGTGTGAGTTTTTGCACGCAGTAGGATAGCAAGAGCTCGTGAGCTGTGATTTCTACTGCCACGAGCACATATATTTACGAAAAATGGTCAGAACCGAGGCTTCTGTGCGGCTAACGCGAAAACAAGGTTGCACACAGAATCGTCCCCAAATTTCAAGCCTACGTCGCTGCTCCTTCTGCCCTATTATATATTGTACAAATTGTAGTAAGGCATGCAGGGGCTGCTGGTGGTGACGCGTCACTGTTGCTATACGCTGGCTTTGTGTGTGTTTTTGCACGCAGTAGGATAGCAAGAGCTCGTGAGCTGTGATTTCTATGCCTCGAGCACATATATTTATGAAAAATGGTCAGAACCGAGGCTTCTGTGCAGTTAACGCGAAAACAAGGTTGCACACAGACTCGTCCCCAACTTTCAAGCCTACGTCGCTGACCCTCTGCCCTTTTAAATATTGTACAAATTGTAGTTAGTGATGCAGGGGCTGCTGGCGGTGACGCGTCGCTGTTGCTATAGGCTGGCATTGTCTGAGGTTTTGCACGCATAGGCTAGCAAGAGCTCGTGAGTTGTGATTTCAACTGCCTCGAGGACAAATATTTATGAAGAATGGTCAGAACCGAGGCTTCTGTGCAGTTAACGCGAAAACAAGGTTGCACACAGACTTGTCCCCAACTTTCAAGCCTACTTCGCTGCTCCTTCTGCCCTTTTAGATATTGTACAAATTGTAGTTAGAGATGCAGGGGCTGCTGGCGGTAACGCGTCGCTGTTGCTATACGCTGGTTTTGTGTGAGTTTTTGCACGCAGTAGGATAGCAAGAGCTCGTGAGCTGTGATTTCTACTGCCTCGAGCACATATATTTATGAAAAATGGTCAGTACCAAGGGTTCTGTGCAGTTAACGCGAAAACAAGGTTGCATACAGACTCGTCCCCAACTGTCAAGCCTACGTCGCTGCTCCTTCTGCCATTTTATATATTGTACAAATTGTAGTAAGACATGCAGGGTCTGCTGGCGGTGACGCGTCGCTGTTGCTATAAGCTGGCTTTGTGTGAGTTTTTGCACGCAGTAGGATAGCAAGAACTCGTGAGCTGTGATTTCTACTGCCTCGAGCACATATATTTACGAAAAATGGTCAGAACCGAGGCTTCTGTGCGGCTAACGCGAAAACAAGGTTGCACACAGAATCGTCCCCAAATTTCAAGCCTACGTCGCTGCTCCTTCTGCCCTATTATATATTGTACAAATTGTAGTAAGACATGCAGGGTCTGCTGGCGGTGACGCGTCGCTGTTGCTATACGCTGGTTTTGTGTGAGTTTTTGCACGCAGTAGGATAGCAAGAACTCGTGAGCTGTGATTTCTACTGCCTCGAGCACATATATTTACGAAAAATGGTCAGAACCGAGGCTTCTGTGCGGCTAACGCGAAAACAAGGTTGCACACAGAATCGTCCCCAAATTTCAAGCCTACGTCGCTGCTCCTTCTGCCCTATTATATATTGTACAAATTGTAGTAAGACATGCAGGGGCTGCTGGCGGTGACGCGTCGCTGTTGCTATAGGCTGGCATTGTGTGAGTTTTTGCACGCATAGGCTAGCAAGAGCTCGTGAGCTGTGATTTCAACTGCCTCGAGGACAAATATTTATGAACAATGGTCAGAACCGAGGCTTCTGTGCAGTTAACGCGAAAACAAGGTTGCACACAGACTCGTCCCCAACTTACAAGCCTGCGTCGCTGCTCCTTCTGCCCTTTTAAATATTGTACAAATTGTAGTTAGAGATGCAGAGGCTGCTGGCGGGGACGCGTCGCTGTTACTATACGCTGGCTTTGAGTGAGTTTTTGCACGCAGTAGGCTAGCAAGTGCTCGTGAGCTGTGATTTCAACTGCCTCGAGCACATATATTTACGAAAAATGGTCAGAACCGAGGCTTCTGTGCATTTAACGCGAAAACAAGGTTGCACATAGAATCGTCCCCAACTTTCAAGCCTACGTCGCTGCTCCTTCTGCCCTTTTATATATTGTAGAAATTGTAGTAAGACATGCAGGGGCTGCTGGTGGTGACGCGTCACTGTTGCTATACGCTGGCTTTGTGTGAGTTTTTGCACGCAGTAGGACAGCAAGAGCTCGTGAGGTGTGATTTCTACTGCCTCGAGGACACACATTTATGAAGAATGGTCAGAACCGAGGCTTCTGTGCAGTTAACGCAAAAAAAAAGGTTGCACACAGACTCGTCTCCAACTTTTAAGCCTACGTCGCTGCTCCTTCTGCCCTTTTATATATTGTACAAATTGTAGTAAGACATGCAGGGCCTGATGGCGGTGACGCGTCGCTGTTGCTATACGATGGCGTTGTGTGAGTTTTTCCACGCAGTTGGATAGCAAGAGCTCGTGAGCTGTGATTTCTACTGCCTCGAGCACATATATTTACGAAAAATGGTCAGAACCGAGGCTTCTGTGCAGTTAACGCGAAAACCAGGTTGCACACAGAATCGTCCCCAACTTTCAAGCCTACGTCGCTGCTCCTTCTGCCCTTTTATATATTGTACAAATTGCAGTAAGACATGCAGGGGCTGCTGGTGGTGACGCGTCACTGTTGCTATACGCTGGCTTTGTGTGAGTTTTTGCACGCAGTAGGATAGCAAGAGCTCGTGAGGTGTGATTTCTACTGCCTCGAGGACACACATTTATGAAGAATGGTCAGAACCGAGGCTTCTGTGCAGTTAACGCGAAAACAAGGTTGCACACAGACTCGTCTCCAAATTTCAAGCCTACGTCGCCTCTCCTTCTGCCCTTTTATATATTGTACAAATTGTAGTAAGACTTGCAGGGCCTGATGGCGGTGACGCGTCGCTGTTGCTATACGATGGCTTTGTGTGAGTTTTCGCACGCAGTAGGCTAGGAAGTGCTCGTGAGCTGTGATTTCTACTGCCTCGACGACATACATTTATAAAGTATGGTCAGAACCGAGGCTTCTGTGCAGTTCACGCGAAAACAAGGTTGCATACAGACTCGTCCCCAACTTACAAGCCTGCGTCGCTGCTCCTTCTGCCCTTTTAAATATTGTACAAATTGTAGTTAGAGATGCAGGGGCTGCTGGCGGGGACGCGTCGATGTTGCTATACGATGGCTTTCTGTGAGTTTTCGCACGCAGTAGGCTAGCAAGTGCTCGTGAGCTGTGATTTCAACTGCCTCGAGGACATACATTTATGAAGAATGGTCAGAACCGAGGCTTCTGTGCAGTTAACGCGAAAACAAGGTTGCACACAGACTCGTCCCCAACTTACAAGCCTGCGTCGCTGCTCCTCCTGCCCTTTTAATTATTGTACAAATTGTAGTAAGACTTGCAGGGCCTGATGGCGGTGACGCGTCGCTGTTGCTATACGATGGCTTTGTGTGAGTTTTCGCACGCAGTAGGCTAGGAAGTGCTCGTGAGCTGTGATTTCTACTGCCTCGACGACATACATTTATAAAGTATGGTCAGAACCGAGGCTTCTGTGCAGTTCACGCGAAAACAAGGTTGCATACAGACTCGTCCCCAACTTACAAGCCTGCGTCGCTGCTCCTTCTGCCCTTTTAAATATTGTACAAATTGTAGTTAGAGATGCAGGGGCTGCTGGCGGGGACGCGTCGATGTTGCTATACGATGGCTTTCTGTGAGTTTTCGCACGCAGTAGGCTAGCAAGTGCTCGTGAGCTGTGATTTCAACTGCCTCGAGGACATACATTTATAAAGTATGGTCAGAACCGAGGCTTCTGTGCAGTTCACGCGAAAACAAGGTTGCATACAGACTCGTCCCCAACTTACAAGCCTGCGTCGCTGCTCCTTCTGCCCTTTTAAATATTGTACAAATTGTAGTTAGAGATGCAGGGGCTGCTGGCGGGGACGCGTCGCTGTTGCTATACGATGGCTTTGTGTGAGTTTTCGCACGCAGTAGGCTAGCAAGTGCTCGTGAGCTGTGATTTCAACTGCCTCGAGGACATACATTTATGAAGAATGGTCAGAACCGAGGCTTCTGTGCAGTTAACGCGAAAACAAGGTTGCACACAGACTCGTCCCCAACTTACAAGCCTGCGTCGCTGCTCCTCCTGCCCTTTTAAATATTGTACAAATTGTAGTAAGACATGCAGGGGCTGCTGGCGGGGACGCGTCGCTGTTGCTATACGCTGGCTTTGAGTGAGTTTTTGCACGCAGTAGGCTAGCAAGTGCTCGTGAGCTGTGATTTCTACTGCCTCGAGGACATACATTTATGAAGAATGGTCAGAACCGAGGCTTCTGTGCAGTTAACGCGAAAACAAGGTTGCACACAGACTCGTCCCCAACTTACAAGCCTGCGTCGCTGCTCCTTCTGCCCTTTTAAATATTGTACAAATTGTAGTTAGAGATGCAGAGGCTGCTGGCGGGGACGCGTCGCTGTTACTATACGCTGGCTTTGAGTGAGTTTTTGCACGCAGTAGGCTAGCAAGTGCTCGTGAGCTGTGATTTCTACTGCCTCGAGGACACACATTTATAAAGAATGGTCAGAACCGAGGCTTCTGCGCAGTTAACGCGAAAACAAGGTTGCACACAGACTCGTCCCCAACTTTCAAGCCTACGTCGCTGCTCCTTCTGCCCTTTTAAATATTGTACAAATTGTAGTTATAGATGCAGGGGCTGCTGGCGGTGATGCGTCGCTGTTGCTATACGCTGGCTTTGTGTGAGTTTTTGCACGCAGTAGGCTAGCAAGAGCTCGTGAGCTGTGATTTCAACTGCCTCGAGGACATATATTTATGAAAAATGGTCAGTACCCA